>NC_140503.1:85946300-86546300 GCF_964339955.1 Pipistrellus hanaki
TATGACCACTTATATGGGAATCTAATGAAATAAAACAAACTGGCAAACAAAAGAGAAAGAGGCATGGGTACATGGAACAAACTGACAGCTGTCAGAGAGGAGAGGGGAGAGGAGGACTGGATGAAAGAAGGCGAAGGGATTAAAGTACATATTACATAACCCATAGACACAGACGGCAGTGTGCTGAAGGCCAGAGGGAAAGAGGGTGGTGAGACTGGAGGGAGATGGGCAAAGGGGTGACAATGGGGACAACTGTAACAGTATCAACAATAAAAAAAGTTAAAAAGAACCCATGTCTTTGCATTGGCTATGTAATTCAATGTTTATAGAGTACATATTCTTAAAACAGAACCTGCGTTTATTCCCCAGTTGAACTAAAAATAATTTGGTGCCAGAAATATGAAAATGTGTCAAGATTGCAAAAAAAATTAAAAATCAAAGTCAGGTCTTTTGAAACTATTCTTCTCTATAGAAATCTAATAGCAAAGGTTTCCTTTGAAATGTGAATAAAATGCAATTTTTATTCATTAGGGTGTCGAACTCAATCAGAGAAGGGGCCAAAATCTAAAATCCAGCCTAAATCGCGGGCCGAATGGTTTACTGAACAGTCATAAACTGACAATGTCATAAACTGACAGCGGAGTGCAGTGATGACAGCGCGGTGCGGGCCACATTGCAAGGCCTGGCGGGCTGGATTTGGCCCGCGGGCCTTGTGTTTGACATATGTGCAAGGAATGTGGGAGACACATTCAGAGATCTGGGTGTATTTTTGTTGTTGTTGTTTTTAATAGGCAAGAAGACTTATACCCTCTTTGAACTTTTTACTGCCTAGCTCCACCTCTTTTTTTGTTCTTCTCTTTACCAAGAACAAACAAACCAAAAAACCAAACCACAATAACACAAACAAAAACAGTAACTGATAGTTTCTCCATGTTTCTGCCATGCCCCTTTTGCTTGGTGACATATAGTCTATCAGGTGAGTAGAGAGCAGATGGAGTTGAAAAATCGAGAGGCTCGATATTTATGAGCCAATCTATGGTTTACTCAAACCTAATGGTTTTAAAAGGGAAAATGTTCAATAAATATGCATAAATATACATACTTACAACTTCTAGCTTCTTCAACATTGCTTCCTAAAATAGTCAGAAACATTTCTCAAATGTGCTGTGCTAAGCAAACATTAAGTAACAATAATCCTTCTGCTCAATCTGAGGTGGAAATTCACACACATTAATAGAGAATTGAGGATTAATGGCCTTGGCCTAGCAGAGTGCATTTTGCAGCACTTAGTATGTGCAATGTGCACATGACAGTTTCTCCTACCTCGTAAAAATCTCAACCTCAGCTCCTGCTAACATTTAACTCAGTGTAGGGTAATATATGACCCAGTTTTGAGGCCCTGGCTAGAGGCTGGCCACTTCTCCTTCCTGAGTAGCCAATTAAGTCCACACTCCCAACCATCTCGCACATTGGCTCCCACACTCTGGGCCACGGCACACCTGCCTTAATTGCTCTAGGGCCAGGTACCAGACAGGCAAGGACAGCACCTATGCTGCAGAGCCTGTTGAAATTATTCAAATTAGCCAATTCTAAACCTCACCCTTTCTTCCTTTAAAAACCAAAATAAAGGCTCTTGCCCATAGTTCGCTCTCTCCCTCTGCCTCCTTACTGACCCAGGAGCTTTCCCTGAGTGGCCTTGAGTGGTGCACTGCTTTCTCCAGAGAACTGTGACTACAGCAAACTATAAAAATCTTTCTGATTTCTCTCTCTTGATCTGCTCTGGCCTTATCATACCTCACCGAAGGTTATATAGTTATAAAGGGAGGGAAGGAAAAAAATGGACAGGAAGGAAGGGGAGGGAAATTTAATCACTGCTTAAAAGTACAGTAACATTTTTTTGCTAAAATTGAACTGAAATTAACATTAAACTCTTTATAAGATAGGATTGAAATGTATCAATAGTTTATAAAATATTATAAGCTATGTCTATTACATATTGAGAACTTAATGAGTCAGGCCATGTGTTTATATCCTATTACATTATCTCATATAATTTTGAAAAAATACTACACACACACACACACACACACACACACATCTTTGGCACAGAGACATTTCAAAATTGTCTGAAATGACAGAGCTAACAAATGATGGAGCTGAGATTTGAATCCAGGTTGCTCTAAATCCAGAACCTAAGCTCTGAAATACTAACTAATATTATCTCCAAATAGATGCTCATCTAGCAAATGTTTATTGAGCACCTATTATATGATAGATATTGTATTACTAGTATGTGTCAGAGAAAAAGACAGAATTGATGCTCAAAGTGCTTACTTCCTAGTGCCAGAGTGTGTATTTAATTGATAAGAACCAGATAGTTTGATAAAAGAACCAAAGCACTTCAGGAATATAACAATTTATTTAATTAAGAATCAGCTCATAGAGTAAAAAAAAAAAATAGATTTCTACCACTGTTATCTTTTACACCCCCCCCACAACACACACCCACTCATGCACACACACATACTCTATTAAACTTGCTCTTTTAACAAGTTCTTTCTATACCCAAGGATGAAATCTTAAAATAATAGTATAACTTTTTTCTGACTACTCTCAAATATTAAAAAGTCCTCAGGTCACTGTCAGCCAAAAGAAAGTTCTCTTCCAATAACTGAATTGCCTGGTACAGAACAATAATCAAATCTTGTATGTCATTTAAAATTAAAACCTCTGCCTTAGCCAGTTTGGCTCAGTTGACAGAGTACCAACTACCAACTGAAGGATTCCTAGTTTGATTCCCATTTAGGGCACATGCCTGGGTTTCAGGCTCGATCCCCAGTAGGGGGCATGCAGGAGGCAGCCAATCAATTATTCTTGCTTAGCATTTCTCTCTCTCTCTTCTCTCTCTCTCTCTCTCTCTCTCTCTCTCTCTCTCTCTCTCTCTCTCTCTCTCTCTCTCTCTCCCTCTCCCTTCCTCTCTGAAATCAATAAAAATATATTGCTCACTGGACTTGGCAGATTTGTCACAGAATTCCCTTTTCAACCACAGTTATCCCTTTGGGTATTGAATCAATTTGAGGAATGCATTAAAAACCAAACTTTTGGTCAGATAGTGTGGTCTCACAACCCTAGGAAGGCTCATTCCTAGGAAGTCTCAGAATTGACATGGTCTTGTTGAAATGGTAGACCATTAGGGATAGGACAGTACCTTAACATAGAATGTGAGTTGAGTCCAAATTTTCCCAAAAGGGAAGGAGAAGTAAATGGAAAGCAGATTTTCTGGTCTTCATTGTGAAAAACACTCTGGATTATGTACATCCTGTGACTGATCGTGATTTGAGTTTTGCCATCTGTTTTACTTTCTGTGCTTCCAATCTAAGATACCATTTACATTAACCAAAAAAAAAAAAAAGAGTATTTAAAGTTATCATATATTTTTAGTCATCACAAACAGTTGGATTATGTAGAAAAAAAAGCAACAGGTATAACTATCATCAGGACTATTATCATTAGCAGTCAGGTAAAGGCAATCAAACAATTGCTTACTGAGCTTAGATAGTCAGACCTCGATGACTTTTTGAGATAGCTGTCTACATCTGATACTGGTAGTTTCTTGTCCTCAAGGAGTCTTTGGTGTTCCCAATAGGCAGAAGCAAGTGTCAGAGACAGGAGTAAATGCCATTTGTGGTTAGGTGCCAGATAAAGTCCCTTCCAATGGGGTCAGAGAGTGTATTCAATGTCCTTTCCAATAAACAAAATCTCCATGTGGCCGTCAAAAACACAACAAAAACTTCCCTAGCTCAAGCCTGCTCTAGACCAGGAATCCTGCAGTGAGGAAGCCAAGTGTCCCCAGCACCTAATTCTATACTTGTTTCACCCGCTGCTCCTCCCTCCTATTCTATGGCCTCTGGCTCCCTGGTGTCAGAAGACAGACAGGGAGTACTGTTCTCTGACTTGATGGATATTTACACTCACAAGGTACTTCTTCGTGTTTCTCAGAAATTCAGAATCCCCCACTGGGAGCCTCCCAGTGCATGCCCCAGCACAGGGGAGAATCCTGTTATTCTAGTGGTCTCTCGCAAGCCCCAGCCTAAGCCCTACCAGCCTGGTGGCCCACCTCAGACAGATTATGTTGTTGAAATTCTATCAACACTCCTCAACACAAACCACCACCTGTAGCCCCTTTGAAGTCTTGCTCTAATCATACTTTCTCCTTCAGCATGGGCCCCAGAAGAAATACCATCAACTCTGCCATTGAGAGAAGTTCAGTACAGTCCAATGGCTTCTCACCCTCAAAGCTCTTAGACTTGAGGAAGATGTCAGTCCACTGGGTACCCAATATCAGGCTCTATCTCTCACAGGCCTAAGGTGAACAGGAAACACTTGACTGGCCTCCTTTATGATAAGGCCAGGAGCATAGAATACCTTGGACCCCCAGCAATTCACCTTCTACAGGGTGCTTTCATACCCTAAAGGACCATGTCCCTGGTGTAACGTAAGTGATCTAGCACCTCACTTTGGAATATGGGTATATTCAGCAATATTGTTTTATTCTCAGTCCTCAAGGCCTCAGCTAAAACCAAAACAGAATCCGTTTAACATTTTATTTCAGAAACATAAAGAAGGATCCTTATGTTTCCCTAGCCAATTCGGCTCAGTGGACAGTGTAAGGTTTGAGGCACAGGAAACTGACCACCAAGGAGTTTTAAAGTAAAGTTTATTCCCCAGTAATGAGCGGGACTCATTACGGAGGTAGAGAAATCAGAATTGAAGGAGTTGGGAGGGGGAATGGACCCAGCCGGGCTGCCACCTAGACATGGAGGATCAGCAGCACGTGGCTGGTCTGGGGGTCTTTTTAAGGGGAGGAACAGGAGAGGGTTGGACCCAGGGCAGAACAGGAAGGGGTGGGCTCCAGGACACTTCGGCACGTGCTGATTGATGACTCAATGCCTTGGAGATGTCTCTGTGACAGATGCTAGTAATGTCATAACTCCGCCCACCAGTTGGGAGGAGGGAGAACCTTATAGATAGAACATCTGCCTATGGACTAAAGGTCCCAGGTTCGGTTCTGGTCAAGGGTACATGACCAGATTGTGGGCTCAACCCTTAGTAAGGGCATGCAGGAGGCAGCCAATCAGTGATTCTCTCTCATCAATGATGTTTCTATCTCTCCCTTCCTCTCTGAAATCAATTTAAAATTTTTTTTAAAGAAGGATGCTTATAACCCTTGGTAACATGTCACATAGCAAAAAATTCCTCTATATGATCATTTTCTAATAGTTCCCTTTAGGGAAAATTAATTTGTCTTCTAATTATTATTCTGCTCCAAGTGTGAACCAGAGCAAAAAGTCATCAGGGTCTTCATCTAAAATTATTAAAAAATTATTAAATGATTTAAAGATTGTTGAAAAGTCACTCTAGGAAAAGACAGCTTTGTTATTTGAGGCTCACATACATCAGTCTTCTTAGCCAAGAAAATAGGCAGAGACTAAAAATTAGCCAAAGAGCAGGAGAAATCCACCTTTAAATAAGTCTAAATACCTGACATCGTAAATAAAGGAAATGAGACCTCTCGGCTTCCCAATCTCAAAAGCAAGTCACTCCTACTCTAGGGGTGTGGGGTTGAGGGGGGGAAGGGGAGGGGTATAGGGGTGGTCACTGAGCTTCTACATTGTTTTCTTTGCTCAACCCCTGGCTCATTAATGACTATGCTTGTCCAGGACTATTTCCTCCCAAAGATAAAAACTGATTCTGAATTTAAGCTAGTGTGAGGACCCAAGATCCTGTAGCGAACTTCTCTGAAGTGATTGCAAGGACAGAAAAACATCTATCTTTTTTTTTTTTTTTTTTTTTTTTTGCTGATGCCTTCCACAATTTATGAGAAAAGCCTGGTGATTAATCCCCAAGATTGTTGGCTCTTCTGTTCAAACTTCAGCATGAGATAAGCTACTCTCAGTGTTACATTCTTACACCCCCTCTTCCCTGCTGGTTTCACAACTCAGGTGATAATTTGCACAGAAGAGTCTCTAAATAGAGAGTTCCCTTCTCCCTGTCCTTTAAACAAGTCTTCTTTGAACTATTTTTTAAATTACTTTATTGATTAAGATATCACATATTTGTCCTCATTTCCCCATTCCCATCATAAACCCCTCCCCACACATGCTCCCACCCCCCTGTTGTCCATAATCACTGGTTAGGCTCATATGCATGCACACATCCTTTGGTTGATCTCTATCCCTTATCCCCACCCTCCCCTACTTTCCCTCTGAGGTCTGACAGTCTGATTGATGCTGTTCTTCTTCACCAGTCTATGTTGTTCATCATTTCCCCTAGATGATTGAGCTCACATGATACTAGAAATACACTTATAAGAACTGCAAATGAGACAAGCAATAATGGTTATGCTGAGAGGCAAATGAATCTGTCTATAATGAGTTTATTTCTGGGCCAACAGTTTTTTGGAGTCCCAATTTCTATGTCAAACAGTTCCTTATATGTACATGTCAGCAATGATATTTCAGTTCTTGATGGTGGACAAATGGTGGTGATGCAGGTCTGACCATCTCTGGTTTGGTCATGGGCAACCTGCAGTGATTGACTGCTAGTATGGCAAGGCATCATCAGCGTCTTCCATTTCTGGACTGTTTCTCTCTGTCTTCATGGTTGGAGTACTCCTGTCAATTCCTCTCTGTTGCAGGAATCCATATGGTCTCTGAGTTGTTTTCTGAAAATATATAAACATATTCTCAACAAAAAGTTAATAAAGGAATCTTTTCTGTAAATTTGACTTGCGATCCTTTTTTCATTTTTTGCCCAAACGGTTTTCCTTTGTTTTAACCCTATGTATGTTTTACATGGGTGTCTTGCTGTTAGCATTACAAATGAAAGTTAATTTTCTAAAGCAAAATTTTTCTAGATGTAATTTACTTACAGGATATTTTTCCTTACATGATATTCTTCTACTATCCCCCCTTTTTTAATTTAAATATTAGGAGGCTTTTGGAAATTTTATACTGTAATCTTGATAGCTGTTCCTAAAGTGTTAACTAAAATTTTTATTGGTAGTTCATCTCATGGTAAAATTGCATACATGTAATGATCCTTTGAACTCTTTATAACTTTTATTCTAAGCATGTTTTACAGGCTTGGGAAAAAATAATGATAAGACTCTCCTTGATCATCTGCTGGACTGCCTCCTGGAAAGTAAACAAACTGAGTCTACAGTTATCAACTTCAACAGAATCCCAATCCCTTTTTTGTACTTAGCAACTACAACTGCTTGCTCTTTAAAAGCAGAAACCACTCTTTGTTTCACGCTTTGCATTGACTAGCAATACTTGCTCCCTTCCTCTCTTGGGAAGTAAAATAAATTTCCTTCCTACATTCCTCTCTTCTTTTAGTGGTGAATTCTTTCACAGCCTGAATCCCCAGCTAATCTCCAGTGATCACCTCCCCAGTAGTGAAAAGCCTGTGCTCCTGGAGCCACCGTGCTCTCCTGCCAGCAGGGACTCCACCACCTACAAACAAGCTCCCTGTTAGTTGTTCCCACACCTAGGACTGGACACAGTTCCACTGACTGCCACATCCTCATAGTGCTGGTCTCACCCTAGATCCTACTTTACACTGTGTATCAACTTAAGGAGAATTCTTGAAATATTTTTGCAGAAATTACTATCTTTATGATTGTGCTGAAAAGTAAAATATAAACTTGGAAGATGTCATATTATGCTATATTTTCTTTTAATCAGAAAACAGTACCCAAAAATAATTAAATTTAAGTAGCTTTATATAAAGTGGACTTTTATGGTGCTGATATTCCTAGAAAACAGGAGATATATAATGTATATAAATGGAATAAAAAAAACACCTTCGGAATTCTGAAATAAAATGACTTTATATCAACTATTCTGAATATAATCAAGCTTCTAATAAATATGGAAGCAAAATAATGGCATGTTAAGAAATATGAAGATCTATTTTTCATGTATTCTTCTGAATAAAGTACTCAAGCAATATTTTACAAGTGAAAGAAACAAAGGAAGAAAGAAAGAAAAACCAAGACAATGGGATGAAAGTAAAAAGGTAATTTATCCTTGGGGTGATGAAATATGAAGTAATTTAACCAAATCTAACCACACTCTGGAAATAAATACACAAAAGTTAGATAAAATATATATATATATTTTAAATATTTTTAAGTATCAAAGATATATCAAGATAATACAAGACAGAAATCAAGACTTGGAGAAAGGTTTGTTCTATGAGCTCTTGCTGATCTGGAACAGGCAGCAGATAAGTGTTTACGATAGTCTGTTAGAGCTAAGAGAGAAAGCCAGAGTTCAGGCCCAGTTCATACAGGGAATGGGGAGCCCCAAAAGGCTACCCCCTGAGAGTAGTGACAAAACAGAGATAAGCCAACCCTGTCTGGACAGCAGCCTCACTTTAAAAAATCTCAGTAGCCCATAAAATCTCAGGCTGCAAGTTGGTAATAAGGACACCCTAAATTGTTAGCACCCCATCTTTGGAGGATCTTTTAGTATCTTGCTCTCTCTCTACTTCTGGGACCCCCATAATTCTGATGTTGGTGTGCTTGAAGTTGTCCCAGAAACTCCTTACACTATCTTCATATTTTTGGATTCTTTTTTCTTTTTTCTTTTCCGGAGGATGTTTTTTGCTTGTTTGTATTCCAAATCTTTGACTTGATTCTTGCGATTCTCTAGTCTGCTTTTAGGTCTCTGTATAATATTTTTTATTTCAGTCAGTGTATCTTTAATTTCTAGTAGATCCTTTTTCATATCCTCAAGGTTCTCGTTAAATTTATCAGCCTTTTCTAGGAATTCTTGAAAAACCCTTTAACCATGGTTTTGAACTCTATATCCAGTCATTTGATTTCCCTCATTTGTGAACTGCCTCTTTGTCTCCAAATTTTAGCTGCTTCCCTGAGTTGATGAAGTGGCTTTGTATACCAGGCAGCCTAGCAGGGCCCAGTGGGTCAGCCTCCCCAGTTACCTGAGGTGGACACTCTTGTTGTGCCCCTTTGTGGGCTATGTGTGCAATCTTGTTCTAGTTAAGCCTAGATTGTTGTTAGTATCACTTGGGGGAGTTGATCTCCATGTCAATTTGCTGTGAGGATCAGCTGTGCCTACTCTAAGAGAGTTTTTTGCTCAGCTTGGATGGGGCAGAGTCTCATGGTGGAGCAAACAACCTTTGTTTCCCATCAGCCTCACCTTAAGAGGCCCCTGTGTCTCAGTGTTCCGTGGCAATGGCTGGATGCACCTCTGAGAGAAGGCTGCCCTCGAGTTTTGCCCACTGTCAGGCAGTCCAGTTTCTCCCCGAATGAGTCTGGGTATCCAAAGTTTCACCCAGGACTGGATTTCAGTGTGGTTGGGAGGTTTTGTTTCCCTCCCAGATGAGAAAGTTAGTTGTGTGCTTGGTGCCCTCCCTTTCCTTGCTGCAAGTAAGCCAATTGCGTATTCAGTCACCCGCCTTTTCCATGCATGTGGGTCTCCGCACCTCTGTCCTCCACAGCTCCTCTGAGTCTCAGTATCCTTTTCTCTTTCCTTCTAGTTGTAGAATTTCCACTCAGCCAGCTTTCTGGTGGTTATGGACAATGTCCGCTCTGTCTTCCAGTTACAGTTTTGAAATTGTTGTGCGAGGCAGCAGTATATGTTTACCTATGTCGCTACCTTGATTTCTCCAAGGTAGTCATTTCTGATATTCTCAAAAAGAACAATAGATATGGAGTGTCATTATGAAATCCTAGTAATACTCCTCCAGATTTTAATTTCTCAGAAAATAGAGATAGAAAATATGAGCTAGTAACAGCAACAATTTGGGTTAATCCAGAAGAGTTTAAAAATTTAATGTCAAAGCATGACAAACAGAGGCAACATATGGAAAGTCTGATGGCAGGATTCTTCACCAAAGTGCTTTGTTACTTTTGTTTCTCAGAAGAATCTAAGATCTAGACTCTGATTGGAGCACTTACCAACAGGCTTGTGTAATTATAGGGAACAAACACCTGTAAGGTGCCTCAGATGTTTTCTATGCTACAATATTTATATTTTTGTGATCACAATCAAATATCTCAATTTTTCACCACCAATTTAGGTTGATTACTGGGATTTATTTCTGTATAAAAATATCCTTGAAATTGTTAATGTCTGTTTTTGTATGTATCAACATTCTGTAGTTTATTTATTTTTATTTTTTAACATTATGCAGTTTAGATCTATTTCCAATAAATGTTCTAAAAGCAGAGTAGAAGAAACTAAAAGTGACTGAGTAATAATAGAATACTTATCCTGTCTATCTTTTATGTAATTAGTTGAAATTGTAGTAGGGGAATAGCATAGAAAGATCTTTGACATGAAACAATATAAAAACTACAGATCATTATTTTTAATGTAGCTAGTTTCTTTAAAGAAATTGTTCCAAAATAACATTATCTTTGCATTTTTAAGAGGGTGATTTTTAAAGAGAGATTTTTTTATATACTAAATTTATGTTTTATGTTTTCTTACTAATTTTTATTAGAAAGGAAGAATAAATAAATATTTTACTAAACATTAAAGAACTAACACCTATCCTCCTCAAACTCCTGAAAAAAATTAAGATGAGGGAAGACTTTGAACCTCTTTTTAAGAGGCCAGCATTATCCTCATTCCAAAACTGAATAAAGACACTACAATAAAAGAAAATTACAGACTAATATCCCTGATGAATACAGATACTAAAGTCCTCAAAAATTTTTAGCAAATTGCATCAAGTGATACTTTAAAAAGATTATATACCATGACCAAGTGGGATTTACTTTGGAGGTGCAAAGCTAGCACTCTATTCACAAATCAATAAATGTGATATATTACATTAAAAAATGAAGAATAAATATCATATTACCATATCAGTAACCATAGAAAACACATTTGACAAAATCCAACACCCATTTTGTTGTTGTTAATATTCACATGAGGACATTTTTCCATTATCTTTTAGAGAGAGAGAGAGAGGGAGGAAGGAAGAGACAGAGGAAGAGAACATCTATTGTATGTCAGAGCGACATGTTGATTGGTTGTCTCCAGCACACACCCTAAGAAGGGCTGAGATGAAGACTGCAATTAAGGTAGGTGCCCTTGAACAGAATCAAACCTAGGATCCTTCAGTCTACGGGCTGACCCAAACTGGCAAAAGCCAGCATTCATTTTTTATAAAAACTCTCAGCAAAATGGGGAATAGAGGAATCATTTATGAACATAATAAAGGCCATATATGAAAAACCTACAGTCAACATCTTACCTAATGGGCCAAAAGTAAAAGTGTTACCTTAAAAAAAAAAAAAAAAAAAAAAAAAACAGGAATAAGACTGGGTTTTCTGCTTCCACCACTTTTATTCAACATAGTACTGGGAGTCCTAGCCACAGTGATCATACAAAAAGAGAAAAGAAACTACTTCCAAATTGGAAAGGAGGAGGTAAAAATGTCACTATTTGCAGATGATATGATATTACACATGGAAAACACTAAAGTTTCAACCAAAACACTACTAGATTTAACAAATGAATTTGGCAATGCAGCAGAATGCAAAATTAACACCCAGAAATCAATGGCATTTTTATAAACCAATAATAAACTCTCAGAAAGAGAAACTTAAAAAAAAATTCCATTTACCATTGTTACAAAAAATAAAAAATTTAAGGCCCTTAAGGTAGGTGCCCTTGAACAGAATCAAGGAGGTAAAAGACCTGTACTTAGAAAACTTCTGGACACTAACAAAAGAAACAGAGAAAGATACAAACAAGTAGAAGTATATACCTTGTTCATGAATTAAATAATCAATATTATTACAATACTCATACTACTGAAAGCAATTTATAGATTAAATGCAATCCCTATTAAAATACTATCAGCAAACTTCACAGATCTAGAACAAATATTCTAAAAATGTATATGGAACTAAAAAGCACCCTGAATAGCCTCACCAATCTTAATAAAGAAGAACAAAGTAGGAAGGGTCACAACACTAGACATCAAACTATACTACAAAACCATTGTAATCAAAACAGCCCAGTACTGGCCTAAGAACAGGCATAAAGACCAATAGAATAGAACAAAGACCCCAGAAATTGACCTATGCTATTATGGTCAATTAATATTTGACTAAGGAGGCAAAAGCATAAATGAAGTAAAGACAGTATCTTTAATTAATGGTGTTGGGAAAATTGGACAGGTATATGCAAAAAAAAATGAAACTAGATCACCAACTTACACTATACACAAGAATAATTTCAAAATGAATAAAAGACTTAAATGCGAGTCACTAAACCATAAAATCTTGCAAGAAAACATTAGCAGCAAAATCTCAGACATCTCATCCAGCAGAATTTTTAGATAGATATACTAGGGCAAGAGAAACAAGTTAAAAAATGAACAAATTGGATTACAACAAACTAAAAAGTTTCTTCATATCAAAAGAAACCATCAACAAAATGAAAATGGAGCCCACTGTATGGAAGAACATATTTGCCATTGATACATCAGATAAGGCGTTAATTTCCAAAATATATTTAATACCATGAAGACAAACAATCCAATTTAAAAATGGGCAAAGAAGCTGAATAGACACTTCTCTAAAGAGGACATACAGATGCCCTATAGACATTAAAAAAATGCTCACTCACTAATCATCAGAGAGATGCAAATTAAAACTACACTGACATACCACTTCATAGCTACCAGAATGGCTACTATGAATATCAGTAAATCAACAAATAACAAGTGCTGGCAAGGATGTGAAGAAAAGGGAACCCTAGTACACTGCTGGTGGGAATGCAGACTGGTGCAACCACTTTGGAAGACAGTATGGAGTTTCCTCAAAAAATGAAAAAGGGAACTGTCATTTAACCCAGTGATCCCACTTCTAGGAATATATCTTAAGAATCCCATAACACCAATTAGAAGGAATATATGCATCCCTATGTTCACAGTAGTGTTATTTACAAAAGCCAAGATCTGGAAACAGCCCGAGTCCCCATCAGTAGATGGTAGATAAAAAAGCCATGGTACATTTATAGAATAGAATACTATGCACCTATAAAAAAGGAGGATCTCTTACCTTTTGAGGCAGCATGGATGGACCTGGAGAGTATTATGCTAAGCAAAATAAGCCCTTCAAAGAAAATAAGTATCACATGGCCTCACTTCTATGTGGAATCTAATGAACAAAATAAACTGATGAGCAAAATAGGTCCAGAGATTTGAGGGGTGAGAAGAGATTAATTAACCCAAGTATTTATATGCATATATGAATAGCCCATGGACACAGACAGAGTGAGGTGAAGGCTTGGTGTAGGGCAGGAGGTGGGTGGAGGGGGAAAACAGGAGGAAATGAGTAACATCTATAATAATATCAACCATAAAAATAAGTTAATAAAAAAAGTAGTGGCAATTCAAGCAATATGCATCTAAAATATGAATAAGTTCTCATAAAGTGAGAAGGTTTTTCTTTTGTAGTTTGTCATTGGAAAATATTAATATCTTGTTTCATTCTATTTAAAGTTATTTTAATGTTTATATACTTTGCATTTATATTTTTATATCATATATATTTTATAATAAAATAATTATCACTTAAAAATAAAACACAAAAAAGAGTGGAAAAGGAATACAGAAGTAGTATAACAAATATAAAACACATAAGACATTAGATTTAAAATCAATACAAGTTACTACATTTAGCATAAATAGGCTAAATACTCCAATTAAATGTTCTGGTTACGAAGTACCAGATCAGTACTATATCAGAAGTGATATAGATATGATATATAAAAGAATTACTTAAAACATATAGCACAGCACAGGCGAGTGTGGCTCAGTTGTTGAGTGTTATCCCATAAACCAAGATATCACCAGTTGGATTCCCAGTCAGGGCACATGCATGGGTTGTGGGCTTGATCCCCAGCAGTGGGTGTGCAGGAGGCAACTGATTGATGGAACCATCAATCAATTTCTCTCTCTCTCTCTCTCTCTCTCTCTCATAAAAATATTTTAAAAATAATTAATAAATAAAAATGAATAAAGCATACAGCACAAGTTTAAAAGTGACAGACTAAAAATATGCTATGAAAAAAAAAACAACAATTGTATTAATATTGGATAAAATAGGCTTTGAGGCAAAAAGCATTACAAGTCATAAAGAATGACAGTCATAATTTAGAGTAGGGGTGTCGAACTCAATCAGAGAAGGGGCCAAAATCTAAAATCCAGCCTAAATCGCGGGCCGAATGGTTTACTGAACAGTCATAAACTGACAATGTCATAAACTGACAGCGGAGTGCAGTGATGACAGCGCGGTGCGGGCCACATTGCAAGGCCTGGCGGGCTGGATTTGGCCCGCGGGCCTTGTGTTTGACACATGTGATTTAGAGGGTTCAATCCATGAGAAAGATAGATCAATATTAACTTTAATATAAACTAATAACATAATTCAAATAATTCTAATGACATAAACTCTAAATATATAATTCAAAAACAATAAGAAGAAATAGAGAAATTTATAATTATACTGTGTGTCATAACACACCTTTGCAATAATTATAATTGATAGCACATAGAGAAAAAAATTATAAAGGCCCTAAAACAAGCCTCAAAAATTTCAAAAGACTGAAATATTACAGAGTGTATTCTCTAAATTGGCACAATTAATTTATCATAAACTACATATTTCTTAAAAATATAGATTTTGCTAGTAGCCAAGATGGAGTAACATAGATCAGATTTACCTTCTGATCATAAACAACTAGAAAATCAGACAAAATACGTAAAAAGACTATTTTCAGTCATTGGACAAAAAGCGAGCCAGGACTGTGATCCATGAAAGAAGAGAAATAAGCAAGATGAGCTCTGCGATTGCTAAACTTATATCCTGGAGGACAGTTACCAGGCTATAATGAGGGGGACAGGCATGGAGACTCAAAACAGCGATGGCAATCTTGCTAAACTGAGGAGACAGAGATGAGAGCCCAGTAAGATCAAGACAGCTAGAATTTGAGGGCAGAGGGCAGGAAAAGAGGAAGCTCCACACAAAGAGAGCTCTGGAAATCAGCAAAGGGGACCCTTTGAGTCTGTGGCTGAGGAAACTACACAGTACAGAACAGCTCCTGAATGGGAGTAGCCAGAACAATTGCCTAAGCTCATAGGGCTGGAAATTATTTGGTTCCTACCGGCCAGCATAGAAAGATCTTAGAATAAATGAGGCATCAAGTAAACTCTTGAAAAGTGCATTGCCTAAATAATGGAGCTACATTAGCTGTAGTTTGCAGGCCTAACAAATTGAAAGCAAACCTCAAAACATTCCAACTGATACAAAACATTCCAACTGAACAACAAGATAAAATCCAACAGTATTAAAAAATAACAATAAAATTCCATTTTAGAAACTTATAATGTCTAGTGTTCAATAAAAAACTGTCTGGATTGCAAAAAGCAGGAAACTGTAGCGTAATAGGAGCAAGGAAATATCAATCAACTAGAGGCCTGGTGCACGGATTCGTGCACTGGTGGGTCCCTTAGCCTGGCCTGTGCCCTCTCACAATCCAGAGCCCTCAGGGAATGTCAGACTGCCACTCCTATCTGCCATTCCCACTCATCCCAGCTCTGCTGCACTTGCCACAGGCTTGTGCCCAGTCAGTCCTGATTGGGAGGGGCTCGCACTGCAGTGTGGTGCTTGCCAGCCATGAGTCCTGCGTCTGGTGCCTGTTTGTCAGTTGAGCAGTGCTCCCAATGTGGGAGTGCACTGACCCACAGAGGGCAGCTCCTGTGTTGAGCGTCTGTCTTCTGGTGGTCAGTGCATATCATAGCAACCAGGTCAACCTGTCGTTCGGTCATTTCATTCAGTCACTTAGGCTTTTATATACTAGTATATAGATAAGAACAGACTCAGAGACAGAAGTGATAGAACTAATGGACAAGGATGTTAAAAATGCTTCGTATTTCAAGAAGGGAGAGAAAATATGAGCATGCAGAGGATAGAAATGAAAGATATTAAAAAAAAAAAAACCTCTTAAAGACGAAACATTTAAAATTTTAAATACATTAACATCATATTAGGTACTGAAAAAGACAAGATCAGCAGATTTTAGGACATAGTCCTAGAAACTATCCAAAATGAAGATAAAAGAAAAAAGAACTAAAAAACAAAAACAAAATCAGTGGTCTGTGGTACAATATCAGGCACTCTAACACACATGTAGCAGTGTATAAGAAGAAGAGGGGTAGCAAACAGAAAAAAAAAAAGAGTTAAATAAACAATGGCCTCTTTCAAATTTCATGAAAAAATATGTAAATCCACAGGTCCAAACTCAATAAATGTTTATTCTTTAAAATATAAAAACAATCCAAGGCATATCAGAATCAAATTGCAAAACACCCATTGATAAAATTGCAGCAGCAGCCAGGAGGGAAGAAGACATTATGTACAAAGAAAAAAAGATTGAAATGACAGCACTTACCAAAAACTATTCAAAGCAGAAGACAATGGAGACACATTATGTTACTGAAAGGGAAAAAGAGTAGGCACCTAAAATTCTTCAGCCAGAATAAAAGATCTTACAAAAATAAAGGCAAATAAAGTCTTTTTCAGAAAAATAAAAGTTGAGAGAATTTATCCCTAATACTTATTCTGCAAAAATTGGTAATGAAATTTCTTTAAACAGAACTAAAATTTCTCTCTTCACAAAAAAATAAAGGGTGAAAAATGGTATGCATGTGAATAAATAAAAATGTTTTATCTCATTAATAATCTCTTTAAAAGATCATTGACATTTTAAAGCAAAAATAATAACAATGTATACTTATAATAGTAGCACGGATAAGAGGAATCAAATTGAAGTATATTTTTATAAAGGGCTTATAATAAAGGGGAAGTGTTATATCATTACTTGAAAGTAGAATGTGGTAAATTAAAGAAATATATTGTAATCCATAGAAAAACCACTAAAATTTAAAAATAAAGCCTGGCCAACATGGCTCAGAAGTTGAGTGCCCAAACTATGAACCAGAAGGTCATGGTTCAATTCCTGGTTAGAACACAGGATCAGGTTGTGACTCCATCCGTAGTGTGGGGCATGAAGGAAGCAGCCAATCAATGATTCTCTCTTATCATTGATATTTCTATTTTTCTCTCCTTCTCCACTCCTCTCTGAAATCAATAAAAACATATTTTTAAAAATGATACAAAGATATAGCTAAGCAACTGATATTAAAACTAAGATAAAATTTTAGAATCTATACTAATAAAAAAATTGGAGAGGATGCAGGCCAGGCTGAGGAACACCCCCATCATGCACAGATTTTATGCTCTGGGCCACTAATATTAAAATAATCCCAAGTTAAGCATAAAAAGAAGAAAACGGAAACAAAAATCAGAAGAGACAAATAGATAACAAGTGGCAAAGTGGTAGTTTTAAACTCAGTCATATCCTAATTATATTCAATGTAAATGGTCTAAATCCACAATCAAAATGCAAAAGTTGTCATATTGAATAGAAAATGAAGCCCCAATTATATATTTCCAAGAAGATAAATATTAAAAAACAAATACTGTCAACAATAAAAATGTATATTAAAAAAGTAATAGGTTAAAATTAAAGTGATGTAAAGATATAACATTCAAAAATTAGTCATAAGAAAAGTGGCATAATTATAATATTATCAGAAAAAATATATTTCAGAAAAGAAAATATTACCAAGGGTAAAGAGGTCCCATTCATGATTATAAGGAGCTGAGGTCATTAATAGAATAGAACAGTCCTCAGTGCTTATGTACCTAATAACAGAGCTTTAAAATGCATGAATCAAAAGCAGCAAGAGTAAGAGATAAATCCAAAATTATAACTGGGGATTTCAGTATTCATCTCTCAATTACAGTAGAATGAGTAGACAGCAAACGAGTAAGGGTATAAAACACTTGAATTCCATTATAAATAAACTGGATTTAATTGACATTTATAGAAAACTACACCCCCCAAAAACAGGTTAAGATTCTCTTTAAGGGCATCCACGTCTTTCACAAAGATGATTAATATTCTTTACCACAAGGTTTTTGATAAAGAGATAAACATTGAAACAAAGTGTTTTTCTAAACAGAATTAAACTAGACATTTTTTTTGGTAAATATATTTTTATTGATTTCATAGAGGAAAGGAAAAGGAGAGATAGAAACATCAATGATGAGAGAGAATCATTGATCAGCTGTTTCCTATATGCCCCCTTCTAGGGATCAAACCCACAACCTAGGCAAGTGCCCTTGACCACAATCAAACCTGGGACCTTTCAGTCTGCAGGCCGATGCTCTATCCACTGAAACAAACCAGCTAGGACTAAACTAGACATTTTAATAACAAAAAATATTTCTGGAAATCTCCAAGTATTTGAATATTAAACATATTTATAAATAAATCTTAGCTCAGAGAAGCACAAATGAAAAACTAGATTATATTTTGAGCTGTAAAAATTTAAAAAATACAATGTATCAAAATCTGTATGATGCATGTAACAAATTTCTTAGAGGGAAAAGTAAGTGCTTACATTTGAAAAGGAGAAAGGTCTAAAATTCATGATGTAAGCTTTTACATTAATAAACAATGAAAGAAAGAGCCTGGTCATGGTGGCTTAGTGTTTGAGCATCAACCTAGGAACTAGAAGGTCATGGTTTGATTCCTGGTCAGGGATATGCCCAGGTGGTGGGCTCAACCCCATTTGGGCAGAGAGCAGCTGATAAAAGATTCTCTCATATTATTAATGTTCCTATGTCCCCCTCTCCCTTCCTCTCTGAAATTAATAAAGATACATTAGAAAAAAGAACAAATTAAACCTAAAGTAAGCAGAAAGAAGGACTTAAGAAAAATAAAAGCAGAAATTAATTAATTAAAAAACAGACAAACACTGGAGAAAATTAATGAAATCAAAGGAAATGGTCTTTAAAATAGGCCTTTCAGGATACGATCCTAGAACTGGACCCCTCACTGTCCAGACACCAGGCAGGCTCCAGGATGGCAAGTGTGTGGTGATAACCCCTGAGAGCTCTCATACTGCAATTACCAGGACTCTTCTCCGGGCTGAACTGAGATGGGGATCAGGTGGATAGGGGAGTTTATAGGATGATTCAGTTAATCTAGCAGTTGTGACTTTTTCACTCCTTTGTTTTTGCTTATTTTTCTATGATTAACAAATCAATTTTCTAATTTAAAAAAAAACATTTTAAAGAAGAAAACTTTATGACCAAGATTTGGGAGAATCAGGGGATAGCCACCATGAAGAAATCCCTAAGGTCAAAAGACTTTAACCTACACCGAAATATCAGAATCATTGTATTTTAGGTCTCCTAACTACTTCAGGAATAAACCAGATCAGTTTATTTTACAGATTAGGAAGCCAATAAATTAGAACGAATTGGATTTTCTAGGGTCACGCCCAATTTGGAAGAAAAGCTAAAGCTAGAATTAACAGTGACCAAACTTTTCTAACTATAAATCAAGATATATGATCTCAGTAGATTTTGGCAACATTTCCAGGAGAAAAATAGAGTTTGAAAGTAAAATTTTTTAAAAAAATGGCATCATCAGAACATTTAGGTAATTTATGGAGTTAATGGGACACAATATTTAAAACTGGAACATTCAAAATATATTGATAAAAAGCAAATAAAATTTTCTTTACTATAAAGCCCCCATTTTGTGGAGTTTTGTTTTGTTTGCTTTTTTAAAAAATATACTGAGCCTGAATAATTTTTGTACATGTTCCTCTCATCCTTCCTTCTTCAACTTGATTATAAGTGACTAGAAGGAAGGGGATTTCTCTTAGCTTGATCATATTCCTGTGAGGATCCTCCATAAACATTCACTTAATATTTGTTGATTTTGCTCCTGCAGGTACAAAGAGCTGAAAGGAAGAAGTAGAACCTTTAGTGTTTCCTTTCACTATGATTTCAATTTCCTACTAAATGGTTCATGAGAATTCGAGATTGTCCATTTAATAGGGGTGTCGAACTCAATCAGAGAAGGGGCCAAAATCTAAAATCCAGCCTAAATCGCTGGCCGAATGGTTTACTGAACAGTCATAAACTGACAATGTCATAAACTGACAGCGGAGTGCAGTGATGACAGCGCGGTGCGGGCCACATTGCAAGGCCTGGCGGGCTGGATTTGGCCCGTGGGCCTTGTGTTTGACATATGTGATTTAAGAGATAGATAAAATTCTTTGGAAATGTAATGCCTCAAGCTTTTGTATCTCTGAGTACTCTGTGCACATCCACTGGCCCTACAAGGCCATGTTGGCATTGACATTAGTAGGGGACATTGTCCCCTTTTTACATGCTGTGCCAATCATCCCACCATTCTCCTTAGTTTTCAGACACCCACTCATACAGCCATCCTCAGCAGTATGGCCGCCCACGTGCAACTTGCCACTGAAACTGAAGCCAGCATGCCTTCATTTTGCTCATTAACCACAGTGATCATGATTTATTCAAGCTTAGTTTAAATCTTTCATGAAGAAAAAAAAATGACCCTAATTAAAAGGGAAAAGATAGAATTGGCATAACCATAAGAATCCTTACAATTTAAATTCTGACTGTAAAATGTAAAAAAACAAACAAAAAACTCAATGTAAAACACAAACAAACAATCAAACCTATAGAGAATTTTGTGAGTTTATTTGAGCCAGACTAATGACAATTGCTAAGAAGCAAAATTTTAATGGATAAAGAAAAAGCTCTGGCAAATCACAGTTCTGCACCCTATTTTATCCGTGACAATCACAAGAGAAAACATAAGAGAGTGACTTGAAATCCATTTGTGATAGATAAGGGAGACATGGGAGAGCAAATTGGGAAACCTCTGGGATTGGATAGAAACGAAAATGATAGACACATACTTCTTTTACATTGGTGGTACAGGATAGTTAACAGTCAACAATTAATATAACAATAACAATGAGAGTCTATGTGGACTCACTCTGGTGTGGTGTGAGGGCATTGAATGACTCAGAAAAAGGAAATTACTTTGCCATTCCAAAGGTATGTTATCATAGATGCAAAAAGAAAATAGGCTTAATTAAGGTAAAGATTGACTTTTGTCAGCGAGCATCCTAGCCTAGAACATAATTACCTGCCATAAATGGCTTTTTCTTAAAAAGTTTCTATTTCAGACCATCCTATGTGGTAACTTTAGGTCTGAGTTTGTAAGGTTGTCATGCAGGCCTTTCCTGAGCTTATCTGGTTTAGTATGTAGCCCATTTTTGTCCATAGATCTTTATTGATCTTAAGTGAAAACACAAAAAGAAAGAGAAAGAGGAGGAGGAAAGGCAGTCTCGGATAGAGCTTGGGAAATTGGAAAAGAAATCTGCAACGTGGAGTCCCCAAAGTCAATTAGCTTAATTATTTCCATGGGCACCACTACATCCAGTACATATCAGCCGGCTTACTGCTAATTACACTAAATGAACTTGAACATTTCTATATAATCAGTTACATTCTGTAGAGAATTTCTTTTCAATGGTATTTTGATAGCAATTTTGCTCTGATCTTATTTGCTTTTGATATTTAAAGTACACAAGGAGAATACTATGCCTAACCTTTTGTGGGAGAAGGTATAAATGAAGATCAAATATACATTATGATATATTTTTTCAATTTTATAATCCTATATTCTGCCTCCATACATTTTTTTTTTTCATTATATGTATACTTTACTTGTAAATTCAGCTTTGATAAGTACAAGGTGTGGCAAAAGGAGGTTTGAGACAGCATGAGGGACCTAGAGAGTATTTAAGTGAAATAAACCAGTCAGAGAATGACAAGTATCACATGATCTCACTCATAGGTAGAATCTAAAGAGCAAAATAAACTGAAAAACAAAATAGATCCAGAGACACAGAAGCATGGAACAGATTGTCAAATCTCAGAGGGAAGGTGAGGGTAGGTGGGTGGGTGGGTTATGCATAAGGTGTGTTATGCATATATTCATACAAGTTCTTTGATGAATATATGCATAACCAAAGAACTTGTATGAATATATGCATTACCCATGGACACAAACAACAGTGTGATGAAGTTGTGGGCTGGAAGGGGTCAATGGGAAAAAAAATTTTCAACAATAAAAATTTTATAGAAAAAAAAATAGGCCTGGGATTGAGATATGAATGTATTGGTAGATGTCTGAGAAAATATTAGAGAATTATAAAAGATATTAACAATTTAATACCAATTAAACTGGTATTTTCTTATATGCTTCCCCCCAAAAAGAGGGGGGGGTTGACAGTAGTTTGTATAGAAAATAATACATTAATTAATAAATAATAATACAACAATAACCGCCGTGTTTCAATACTCACAATAATGCTGTTGCTATGTCTTTTAGGTAGCTTCACCAAAAAGTTGCAACTGTACACTCCCCAGCGAACCACTGGTCTATGCCCTGCAGAACACTGGGGGAAGAGGACTGGACAAAAGGAAGCTAGGTGCATGCCCAGTAAAGTTGGGGGGACATAGGGAATTCACTTTCCTGTAAGTCACACCTGGGAACAAACATCATTGGCCAGAGTATCATCTGCTCTTTGTTTATTGTATTGGAATAGTATTTCTGAGTTCTTAACTTAAATCTATAAACACTTCCATCATGACGTAAATCACTATGTAACAATAAATATCTATTTCCCATTAATAATACACCAAGTATTACTTAGACATAGAGATTACTATGTAATCATTCACTCAACATGGCAATTGATTATTTTTTGTTTTGGAAATTCTGGAGATACAAAAATTAACTCCTGTTAAAAATACTGCAGCCTCCTTACTTAAAGATATTTAATGGTACATGCAAAATGTGCAGGAACCAAAATTCAGTCTAATGTGCCTTTGAAAGAATCAAAAGGAATAAGAAATTCTTTGAAAAAGCATGTAGCAGTGCTGCTTAGTAAAATCATATCATTGCTGTTGAACCATTTGCAGTTTATGACTCTGACACCAATTTCTCCAACATTGAATTACCACAAGAAAAGAGGAAGGATTATTTCACCAAGTCTCACTATCATAGCCCTGTAATGATCCAAAACTAAATTGCAACAGCAATTTTTTTCCATATTGAATATAATAATATTTTCTTTAAAAGGCTATGATAATGACCACTGTTGTAGGTTCTGCTACCCAAAGTGTAGTCTATGGACTAGCAACATTAACTAACACTTGTGACCTGGGAGATTCTTAGAAATGCAGAATCTCAGGTACCACCAGACTTAATAAATTAGAATCTGCATTTGAATTTTATCTCAAAAGACCCTAATGTGTACTACAGTTTGAGAAGTGCTCTTCCAGATGACATATAATTTGAAAGGTTGAAGAATATGATTTACTTCAACTTTGGGAAAAATTACAACTTATACTGACTGATGACCTCAGTAAGAAATATGATAGTGTTGTCATATCTATATCTTTAAGTTGTTGTTTTTTTTAAAAACAAACAAAGTTTTATCTCTCATTAAAATATTACATTTCCCTAGTGAATAGTTGTTTTTTGCTTTTTTTTTTAAACTAACATTACTAGGCATCAAAGAAATAAATACAAATCAAAACCCCAATGAAATATCACCTCACATTTAAATGTTGGAAGGATGTGGAGACATTGGAACCCTTACTCACTGTTCATGAGAATGTAGAACAGTGCAGCTGCTAATATTTTAATATTTATAGGATATTCCTCAAATATTTTTAATATTTATAGGATATTCCTCAAATATTTTTAATATTTATAGGATATTCCTCAAAATATTAAAAACAGAACTACCATATAACCCAGCAATCACATTCCTGAATATTTATCTCAAAACATCAAAATTTGTATCTAGAAGAAATATTTACATTTTCATGTTCAATGGCAGCATTATTCACAATAGCCAAGATGTGGAAAAACAACAACTGAATTTCCATTGATGGATCAATGGATAAAGAAAATAGGTATATGCTTACAATGAGATATTATTCGAACTTAAAAAAGATGGAAATCCTGCCTTAGAGCATGGATGAACCTTGAAGACATGCTGAATGAAAAAGTCCAATCACAGAATGACAAATACTGCATGATGCCATGGATATTAAGTATCCAAAATAGTCAAATGCATAAAGCAAAGATTATTCTGGTAGTTGCCAAGGACTAAAGGAAGAAGAAATAGGAAATTGCTATTCAACAGGCATAAAGTTTCAGCTAAGCAAGATGATTAAATTCCAGAGACCTGCTATATTGTTAACAATATTGTATGGCAAACTTCACAATTTTTTTTTTTTTTTAGATTTAAAGCTGGGAGCTGAGTGGGCCACCATTCTCTCTGCTGGAGGGGCAGGAAGACGACGACTACAATAACCCATCCCGGTACATTTATTTTATACCCCCAATACCAGGAAATAACACCAACTTATTTGCATTCTTAAGTAGGCCCTAGCATGCCTGGATTTACATATTTAGTACTGCCCCTGCCGACACCTGGGCTGATATGAAGGCCAAGCTGACAACATGTCCACCATCTTGGGGAAACATGTTCCCAAAGTGAGTCTCTGCCTACGCCTTGAGTTCAGCTGACAATAATTAAGGAAAATTGCCCATGTGCCTTCCCAGGCGGCCCTCAACATCTCACCCTTTTTTGTTTTTTAAGCTACTATAATAAAAGTAAAATTTAAACATTAAGACTAAAACTCTAAATTAAAACAATTGCAAACAGTGCCAATGCAAAAACTAAACTACATACATGTTATCATTTTCAAAACTTAAATGTCAAGAGCAAAACTCTGGCTATTAAATGATAACAAAAAAACACCGATGCAAAACAATATGAGAAATGGACATATTAAGATTTTTAGCTACCAAATGAAAGAAAGTCTCTTTTGCTGCTGGTGTATATTTACTCAGAGTCCTTGGACTTGGCTGTGCAAGACTTTGCAGAAGACTAGAAGCTAACAGATGCTAGCATGAGCAGGAACATGGTTGAAGAAGTAGCTTCAACTTCTTGCTTTTTCACAATCTGCTGTACTTCAGTCGTTTTTCTTCAGATGATTCCATGTTGGCACATCAGTCTCTTGTCTATCTTTCAGTTTTCTTCTTCCCCTTTGCTGTCATTGGGCAACTCTCAGTCCTTTTGAGTAAAGGGACACAGGAGCTTCTCTGGGTACTTGTGGTGACAGACATAATGCTCTGGCACTTGAATTGGCTGCATTGCTCCTTCTCTTGTTGCTCTTTTGGCCTCCATTGGGTGCCATAATGGGGGGGGCCTGATGCGGTGGGGCCCTGACATGGCTGGATCTCCCTTTTCCATGTCCTGCACGGAAGGAGAGATGAATGAACTGGTTCTAAGTGGAGACGACCAGGGATTGAGAAATATTAGAAATAAAGAGAGAAGACACAGAGATAGATTTAAAGCTGGGAGCTGGGTGGGCCACCATTCTCTCTGCTGGAGGGGCAGGAAGACAAGGACGACCAAACTTCACAATTTTTTAAGAGGCCAGATCTCATGTTAAATTTTCTTAGCACAATTTTTAAACAAAGTCTGATAACAGCATATGCAATATGGTGAGGCTTTTTCTTAAACACTATTATATATTCAAAAATCAAATATATATACACAGATTATACTTTCAGGAATATTTAATTAGACACATCCAAATACTTTTATAGCTCTCAAGACACAGTTAACTTTCTAATTTAGTCGCCAGTGGAGAAAATATATTCTTAAAAATTAAAATGTATAAACTCCTAATGCTTGAGGGTTGTAACACAAGTCTAGAAACTATTTTTATAGAAAAGAAGGTATTGGAGAAAGTAAGCATTCAATTTGCTATAGTTATTTAATATCTGTGAGAGCAAGAAGTATATTTTGAAATATATTTTTATATCCCATAGGCTACTTTCCAAAGTTTGATTAAGAATTCAAAATATCTGTTATTTTATGTTTAATAACTCAATTTGCATAATTACTAAAGAATGGCTTATGTGTATAACAGTTTTATTACTGAGGAAGATGCACTTTGTAATTTGTATAGAAGCACCTAAAGGGCAGTGGAGGTAGCCTGAGCACCCAGCTGCAGCCCTGAGAGGGTTAACAGTCAGCACTTTTGCAGAAGTTCAGTATCTAACTCCACACCTACCAGCTGAGTGATCTTGGGCCCATGACCTTCCCTCTATGTCTTAGTTTCCTCACTTGCAACATGGGACTGATACAGGTTAAGTATTTATTGCATAGAAATTACTAGTGCCCCCCCTTACATATAGCAATATGCCCCCCCTTAATGTACTCAAATATTAGCTATTGCTAGTGTTACTATCTTTAGTGTATACCATGGTTCTTTAACTGTAATAAGCATGCAACAGGTGGCTATATGTTATTATTATTAGAATCATCCCATTCCAGGAAAGTGAAGGGCAATGAGAAGGGGAAACAACTTCCTTATTGAATTTTAGATGTGAACATGGCATGCCACTGGCCCTAGTTTTGAAAGAATTGTTTTGTTTTGTTTTCATTTGTCTGAGTTAGGGATATACTAGTTATATGAATATAGTAAATATCTTAATGCCCATCTTGCCTCTGTTTTTATAAAAATCTAGTTCAGACATAATTATTCCATTCATTAAAACACTAAATGCCTAAGATACATTGGTGAATAATACATGATTCCTAATCCAAAGACTCTCCCATTAATGGAGGTAATTATTAGTGTGGATAATAGCACAGCAGCTAAATCATTGGTAGCTTTTTCTAACCAGCACTGTAGGCTTTAAATTTCAGAAACAGAGTGCTCAAGTCGAAAAGACCAGCTCCACAAAGTATCTCGCGAGTGGGACTCCCGCCCGGCCAGCATGGCTCAGTGGTTGAACATTGACCTATGAACCAGGAGGTCACAGTTAGATTCCTGTTCAGAGCACATACCTGGTTGCAGGCTTGGTCCCCAGTGTGGGGCATGCAGGTAGCAGCCAATCAATAATTCTCTTGAAGCATTGATTTTTCTATTTCTATCCTCTTCCTTCATCTCTGAAACCAATAAAAATATATATTTTAAAAAAGAGTGGGGCTTGCTAACTTAATTATTTGATTCTTCTCCCATGGTTGGCTTTCTTTGTACCACAACTTGAACAATTGATATTTAAGCGGAAGAAAACTCAAATCTTGATTGACAGACTGCATTTAAAATGGTGTTCTATCTCCTCTTAGGTCTAGAGGGACTGTTAGAACAGACAAATATTTCCAGAGGTTTTATATAGAGGAAACATTGCACTAATTTTATTATGATTGGAAAGCAATGTGAACTAGTTACCCATTGAGTGAGGCTGCACTTCCCTGCAACCACACTGCAGGATCTCAATGTCCATGTCACCACTGCAGAGCCAGGGTAAGACACCTTAGCTAATCGGAGCTGTGTCTACATCTGACAGAGTGATATGGCTGGAGGGTTTTAAGAAGTTCTCCACCTTCATTTTCCTGTGCTGAGTCACTGAAACAAAACAGCTGCTGGGGTACTGTGGCTACTGTAACTAGTGAATAACCACACAGATGCATG
Source organism: Pipistrellus hanaki (assembly GCF_964339955.1). Taxonomy (NCBI): domain Eukaryota; kingdom Metazoa; phylum Chordata; class Mammalia; order Chiroptera; family Vespertilionidae; genus Pipistrellus; species Pipistrellus hanaki. Next base: position 85,973,893 of record NC_140503.1, read on the forward strand.
AACTTGGGAATTTGCAGAGGAAGTCACGTCTTAGCCTCCAGACCCACACATCTCTGATATGTTCCAGAGAAATCCCTGTAGGTCTCCAGGCCCATCCATCCTTGAGTTTGGTATCTGCCTCGTGTCATCAGCCAGGCCGCTCCAGAAGTCCCTTGGCAAGCTTCTCGGTACCACGTCAGTGCACTGGTTATCACTCTTTGTCTGACTGAGCTTCATATACTTTTGGATTTTACTCTAAAAATTTTTTCTAGTGATTAAAATAATAATATTCTGGCCTCTTCATTGGTTCTACTCCCAAGAGTGGTCTAAGTTAATTCGTTCCACCACTATACTTTTATGTCATTCTTCTCACTCATCAGTTATGTGTTTTATTTCTCTTAGCTCACCTTTTGGATCAGCAGGATGTCAGAGGCAAAAGAAGCTGTCTTGACAGAGTGGGAATAGTGGCTATAGATAAGTAGTTATGAACAAGAAATGATCTCTGTGAGTGTGTTGGACCAAATGTCTGCACCCCCAAAATTCATATGATGAAGTGTGAGCCCCCAATGTGGTGATATTTTAAAATGGGGCCTTTGGGAGGTACTTAGGATTGGAAGAAGCCATGTGGGGCCTTTATGATAGACTAGTGGAGCAGTGCACAAAATTTGTGCACAGAGAAAGGGGGGCCCTTAGCCCAGCCTGCACCCTCTCCAATTGGGGGTGTTTGACTGCCTAAATTAACAGTTGGACATCCTTCCCCCAGTCTGGGACCTCTGGCTCCTAACTGCTCACCACCTGCCTGCCTCATTGCCCTTAACTCCTCTGTTTGCCTGCCTGAGTGCCCCTAACCTTTCTGACTCCCTGCCTGACACCCCTAACTGCCTCTGCCTGCCTGCCTGATCACTCCTAACTGCCCTCTCCTGCTAGTCTGATCTTGCCCCAACTGCCCTTTCTGCCTTGGCCCTCACCACCATGGCTTTGTCCAGAAGGAAATCAGAAGTCCAGAGGATGGTTTGTCAACCTGGTCTAATTAGCATATTATCTTTTAATAGTATAGATTAGCTCTCTCTCTCTCTCTCTCTCTCTCTCTCTGTCTCTCTCTCTCTCTCTCTCGTGTGTGTGTGTGTGTGTGTGTGTGTGTGTAAGTCATTATAAATTTAAGTATAAGCATATCTCATGATGCACTAGAAGATTAGCCATAAGAATCCAATGCACTAAAAGTGCAAATGTAATATCAGTTTATTTGAAAAAAAAAACAAATTATTTCCAATCACTGAACAAATTTATTAAAATTCTTTCCAGGTGTTCTGTATCAAAGTGTGTGAGGGAGTGAGTAAAAAATCTGGTCATGCATAAGCCCTAACCCTTAATGCCATTCATCCTTAACATCCAACAACCCATAAAATATCCACCTAAATAAGCTTCTGCAATAAATAATTTACCTGTGTCTATTATAGACATACTCATGATCGGCTTCATATTTCAAAGTCTCACATCTATTATATGTTTGTTAATCATGACTTCAAATCCACATTGTGAAAAACGTTCTTATTCACAAAGTGAGCATTTTCCAGCATAGAAATAGAAATCAATTTGATCTTCAGAGTTCATATAGCCCACTAATGTGTCAATGCAAAAGGAAGGAGGAGAAAAGGGCTGAGCTCAAAGTTTTTCACGTAGGTACAAAAACAGATGATTCAAAAGCTCCCAGGCTGCACTGAAGGCTCTGCATTGAAGATAATGAGATACCATCTGCTTGTCACTAATTTACAGAGCTTTATGTGGCTGGAAAAATTATCAAATATCTATCTAGAGCTAGTTGTACCATCTATTTTCCTAAAATGCATTATGTAAATGCATATATTTCCTTTAGAAACAAATTAAAATGTTTATTTAAAAAATACACTTTTGAATTTATTTAATTTCTTAAAAACATCTTCTAGCAGGGAAACTGTATTTTCTCCTTCATATAATAATTGAGAGCTTATCTACATCTGTTTCAGATATTTTTTTTAAAGTAAATTTTAATGTCACCTCTGCACGCGCTTAGAGGAGAATGAAATGAAATTGCAATAATAGCAGCTAAATGCTTCTCCTACTAGGATAGGGATGAACTTGTATCTGTGAGATCAAAAGATCCTAAAGGAGACATAATATAAGTCATAGCTAATCTTTCACTATAAAATATCTTGTTATTTAGATTTTTCACAATGGAAAAGTACATGGGGGAATATTACATTTTAAAGTAACTATTGACAGATATATATATATATTTATTGGCATTTTATTATCCATACTAATGGCCCGGTACATGAAAATCATATACAGGGTGGGGAGTCCCTCAGCCTGGCCTGCATCCTCTCCAATCTGGGACCCTTGTGGGATTGGGCCTAAACTGGCAGTCAGACAACCCCCTTGCAATCTGGGACTGCTGGCTCCTAACTGCTCACCTGCCTGCCTGCTCGATCACTCCTAACCAGTTCTTTGAACATTTCCTGGCCCCTAATGTATTTATTTTTTTTGTCATTCAGTGTAACTTTATTTACTGTTTATTGCACATGATTTGAGGTCTTTAATTTCTAACCACCAAAGATTCAAAGGATTATTTTTTCTATGAAGTTTAACATTGACATTAGTGAATTCATGTATTCATGTGTTTTTATTGTAAACATCTGAATTATTCACATTGTCATAGGTCCTGAACTCATAAGCGTGGACCATGCACAGGCTGACAGCAAGCCAGGAAGCCTCTCTGCAAGCAAACAGATACTCTGCATAAGGAGAAAAGTTATAGCACAACATTTAATGTCCAACCCGAATGTTATATATATTGACTTCTTAATTCATAAAGAACTCAACAGCGTGGTTGGTGACAGGGTTGACCTGGTTTCAGGAGGAGTATTCCTGAAATAATTAAGGAAAGGGGGGCTTAATATTTCTTCTTGGTTGGTTGCTTCTCCCCAGCATCTTCATCTTTCTTCTCGTCCTCAGCTTCTTGGGCATCTTCTCCTTCACCTTCACCTCCTTCTTCCTCCTTTGCATCCTCAAATTCTTCCTTGGCACCTTCTTCTTCCTCTTCTTCCTCTTCCTCAGCCACTTCTTTATCCTTCTCCTCCTCTTAAGCTTCTCTTTCAGAGGGGGTTCTTCCCTAGCTTCTTTGGCATTTGCAGCCTCAATGGTCTCCTCTATCTTGAGCTGCTCCTCCTGGATGTGCATGGTGTATTTAGAAGGGAAGGAGCGAGCAGACATCAAGTAGAAGCTAGTCTGTAAACCACCGTAAGCGGATGGACCAAAGACCTGGGAACTCTGGGAGTAGCAGCTGGCTCTGCTTCCCACACTGTTGAAACTGACCTGGGTCTCCTGACCTTCCAAGAGTTTCCTGTAAGTTGCAATGCCAATGTCCAAAGCCATCTTCACATTTAGAAGGTCTTGGTATTCTTTTAAATATTGTGCCATTTCATTCTTTGTAGTTCTCAACTCATTTTCTAATTTGTTGATTATGTCCTGCATAGCACTAACGTAGGCATTCTGGTTATCTTCCAGATCTTGCAGCTGCTTTCCGAGCACTTTGTTCATGCCCCAGCTTTCTTCAGTCTTCAGGGCATTGGCCTTGAGCAGGCGGCGGCTCTTGGACACCTCGTCCTTGGCATCATAGGTGTTCTTGGCAGCACTCTCAGTCAGCATGGGGAAGTGGCTCTTAAGCCATTCTTCAGCATTCTGCATGTTCTTGGCAGCCAGCTTCTCATGGTGGGTGTGAATGTCCTTGAGCGTGACAGAGAGGTCGGACTTGGAGAACATGTCCATCTTCATGAAGATCTGAGTTTACTGGGTCTGTGCCTGCAGCTCGGCAATCTCCTCTTTATACACCTTCAGAAAGGCGATTTCATCCATCAGACTGTGAATGCACTTTTTGAGCTCAGCGCCTGCGAGAGCCACTTTTTCTGTACCATTGCGAGCCTCCATCAGCAAGCCCTTTATATCATCATGGTTCAGCAGCTCTTCCTGGTAGCTCACCTGGAGGTTTCTCCCAGTCCCTTCCAAGTCCCACTGCCCTCTCCTCACCAGGGACAGGGCGGGGGACAAGGCATCCCATTTTCATTAAAATGTTCAACCTGGGCCTGCTCCACTGGTGTCCTCAGGTGGCCCAGGACAGACAGTGATCCCAGAGACACTAACCATCCCCGCCTGTTCAGTCCTTATTGCAGCCTGAACCCCACAGGTGGCATCTGGCATTGCCTGCTCTGCCTGCCTGGTCCCTGATCGTTGCCTGGACCTCGCAGGTGGCAACAGGTGCTGCCTGCCTAGTCAGGATTATGGCCTGGACACTGCAGGAGGCATCAGGCACTGCCCGTGCCATCTGCCCAAGTCCCCGATTGTGGCCTGGACCCTGAGGGCAGCATCTGGTGCTACCTGTCCTGCCTGCATGTGCAAATTTACCTACCACTTTTGTTGGGTTAATTTGCATATCACTCCTGATTGGCTGTGGGTGTAGTGATGATATATTCAATTAGCATATTTTTCTTTTTTATTCAGTGTTTCCCAAAGTGTGGTACGTGTACCCCCAGGGGTACGGGAAGAGTTCGGTGGGGGTACGTGTTGCACCGGAGTTTGGTGGGGATATGCACCATACCGCACCGTGTTTAGCTGCACCTAATTCTACGTTCTCATGAGTACGAGGGGTACTCAGCGTTATGAAAATTATAGAAGAGGTACACATATGTCAAAAGTTTGGGAAACACTGATTTTTAATCTTATTTTCTTCTTACAGAAAATCCTTTAACATTTCTTGCATATGGCTTTTGTGGTGATGAACTCCTTTAGCTCTTTCTTATCTGGGAAGCTCTTTATCTGTCCTTTGATTCTAAAAGATGGCTTTCCAGTAGTAGATCTGTGTTTTTCATCACTTTGAATATTTCTTGCCACTCCCTTCTGGCATGCAAAATTTCTGTTGAAAAATCAGTTGACAATCTTATGGAAACTCTCTGGAAGATAATTCACTCCAAATCATACTTTTATTCCAATCATCTTTTCCCCCATGACCTCCATGTTGCTAAATCCAATCAGCCATTCTCAGTTCTCATCTTACCTAAACTATAAAAAGAGTTTGACATAGTTGATTATTCCTGCCTTTGAGAAAAATTTTCTTCATTTGGCTCCAAGACCCACACATTCCTGCCTTTCTCCCATATCATCCGTGGACACTTCTTCAAAATCTTCTTTGCTGTTTCTTCTAAATATTCCCAACTACAAACAATGGAATGCCCTAGCCTTCTTGGATTTCTTTTTTTTTTTTTTTCTATCTATAGTCACACTGTTGGTGAGTTCTTCCAGTCTCTTAAACTTTAAGCCTTAAAGTATGATGAACAAGAAACAATGACTTCCAAATTTGTATATCTATCCTAGATTTGTTCCCTAAACTCCACAGTCACATGTCCTATCCTCAATCTCAATATCTCGGTCAACCTGGTTTAATTAGCATATTACCTTTTTATTAGTATAGATAACATATGTGCTGTATAATTTAAAGCATGTAAAATAATATGCTTTAAATTATACAGTATATTCAACCTTTTTTACCATGTTTTTTTTTTCTTTTTCTAAATATCAATATATCTTATTGATTTTTTTTTATAGAGAGGAAGGAGGAGGAATACAGTTAGAAACATCAATGAGAGAGAAACATCAATCAGCTGCCTCCTGAACACCCCCAACTGGGGATGTGCCCTCAATCAAGGTATATGCCTTTGACCAGAATTGAACCTGGGACCCTTCAGTTTACAGGCCTATGCTCTATCCACTGAACCAAACTGGTTAGGGCCACTCCCCACTTCTTTTTTTTTCTTTCCTTTTAGATTATCTACATTTGTAGATATGGCATTAGTTCATTTTCCATTGATTTTTAGAGAGAGTAGTGGTAGGGATAGAGAGAGAGAAATATTATTGTAAGAAACATCCCTTCAATTTCCTTCCTTAGGAGGCCTGACCAGGGATCCAACTTGAAACCCAGTTATGTGCCAGGTATGTTCCCTATATGTTATCTATACTTCATCAAAGGCATATATCTGGAATTGAACCTGCAGCCTTTTGGTGCACAGGGCAACGTACATGCTCAACCAGCCTATTCACTTCAACCTGGCTGTTATTCAATTTCTGGAATATTATTTCAATTAATTCTTGCAAAGTCTGTGGTTTAGGTAATATTCACATTTTGTGGATGAGAAAAAATCAACAACAACCAACCTCTTCATTTTGAGACATTATTCTTCCTTCATTGCTGTATTTTCTTGCCAGACCTAGAAAGGCTCTTGACAGTGGTTTCACTGGGTATTCAGATTCAGAAGCATTTTCCTCACCACTATCCTCTCCAAAGCCTCCTCTGCACTGGTACTGAGGCTGTCCTGGAGGACACAGAGGCTTGGTAACAGAGACAATGACAGGATTTGGACCATTGGAACCACCGTACCTGCCTCTCCTCTCTCAGCCTTTCTCCACCTTGCTGGAGAAGGCGGGACCAGCAACTCCCAGCAGCACCAAGCTTCCAGATAGGCCAAGGTTTGCAGGATTAGCTCTTTGAACACCGTAAGTGCTCCAGTCTCTCCCTCTCAAGAGCTGCGGTTGTCCCAGATGTTATAGGACTGCCCTGAAAGTCCTCTGCATGCCTCCCTTCCATGACAAACATGCAGTGGACTTGGTGATGGAACTTTTAAATACCCACGCGCTGAGGTAAGACTTTGCTTCTTGATTCCGACTCTGCTTCTCGACTGTTGGACATGTACAAAAAATCCTTAGGCATGCTTCAACTTTCCCTCCTGCCAGTAGCCTTAAATTCTGCACGTACACCCCGCCTCCCCCAGCTGGGTGTGGGCACCATGTCTGTGGGAGAGCATCAGTGGCCAGGACATTTCTCTGCATTATCTTAGGCTCCTGTTCTTTGGTTGAGCTGGCTGTTCTGCTTGCTTTGCTCCCCTGACTCCTTACCCTCGTCAACTTTGGGCCCTGAAAATATGTTGGTTCTCAGGTTTAGCTCAGGTGGTGTTTGGGAGGGTCTCAGACTGCCTGTGTTTGACAGCAGTTCCGGAGACTGAGCAGGTCACGAGGGCTTGGTGATTCCTAAATCCCTCCGCCCAGGTCCTTTTTCTAACGGGAGTTAGGTTGCCCAGATGTGACACTCATTTGGTTTAGGACTCACCCATTAGGACATGACATATTTGCATGCAACAGCTTTTGCCTGGAGGATACCTGTGAGGAGGGGAATCAGTGGTGAAGGAACCAATGGTGGATTTGGAACTCCCAAGACAGGGAACATCGCTCACTCCCTACATGCCTCCCCACTGCACTCACTGCATGTCTCCCTCAGCAGCCAGCCTGGGCATGCAGGAGGCTTGGCTTCCTTTGTCACTGCTCTGCTGGCTTCCTGGCTCTGGCCTACACTGCCATCTTTGTGGCTATGGGTATGGTCATCTTTGTCTGGGAGTGATAGTTAATTTGCATATCACCCTTTTATTAGATAGGATCTTATGGATTTAATATACTGCCCCTAGTAAATATTTCCATTTTAAAAGACTCTATAGCAAGAAGGCAATGCTTTCCCCAAGATAACAGTTATTAGGAATTGAATTAAATTCATCTGTGAGGAAATGTGTTTTTGCTTCTTGTTTTTTAATATATTTTATTGATTTTTTACAGAGAGGAAGGAAGAGGGAGAGAGAGTTAGAAACATCAATCAGCTGCCTCCTGCACACCCCTCACTGGGGATGTGCCCGCAACCAAAGTACATGCCCTTGACCGGAATTGAATCTGGGACCTTTCAGTCAGCAGGCCAACACTCTATCCACTGAGCCAAACCGGTTTCGGTGGAAATGTGTTTTTTAAGAGGGAGAGTTGTTTGAGGAGTTTTCGGTGACCATACAGAAGCTAACTTCTTATCCTGTGTGTTTCCCATTAAAGCTGTTAGCTAGCCTGTCTCATATAATGAATGTGTAGTAGTACTAAAAATAAAAAATAATTAACGTTTTGATGTTTGTTAATATTAATAGCTAACATTCATTGCACACTTATCTAAGAATTTTGCAAGTATTATCATGTAATTCCCAGTTCAAAGATGAAGATATTCAATCATGATTAGGTTAAGAAAGCACCCAAAGAGCTGGGGTTAAATTCAGAAACTATAAACAGACCACGACTGCTAAGAATAAGTGGACAGGCACTCACAGGAAGGAGTAAGTAGCCATGTGCATGTGTGGCACACAGCAGTAGGCCTTTGACTATCTCTAACCTGGCCGAAGCCATCAGAGGTATCCTGCTCCTCTCTCCAACTTCTCCTCCCACCCTGGACCCAGACTCTGCCTTTACACTTCTCAGTTTCTCCAATTGCCCACTGTTCAACATCACTACATTTTACCCTTCTTCACTCCACATTCCTTTCTCCCTCCCCTGTCCTGGCTCTGTTCCTTAAAATGGAAGTCAGCTAAGGTACTGATGTTCCTATCCTATGAGATTCCAGGTGAAAGTATATTATCTAATTAGCTCTTATGGTGTTCTGATTGTGACCACAATAAACTTTTATACTGAGCATAGCTATTTTCCATTTCATAAATGTTCAAAATATGAGAGCCTATGAAAACTGTAAAGTGCTTTCCAGGAATCAATTTGTTTGGAATTCAGCTTCACAGAATTTTAAAGCTAAGAAAGATCTTAGTGGTCACCTGGGGCAGTCTCCTCACCATAGTGCCCAGGCACCACTAGTGACCTGATTAATGTTATATAACTGGTTTGTTCCAACAATAGAACCCAGATTTTCTGACTTCCGATTTGGCTTATTCAGCACAAATTTTATAAGGAATTTTTTATGTATCAGGTACTGAGGGTACTAAAGGAACATAAATCCAATGCTCTTTCTACTCTGTGCCTCTTGCTTAGAGTCAAGTTGTAAATTTTTTTATAGTGAGGGCATCCCAGCTAATAAAGAAATAGTGATGTCTTCAGAATCACAGCAAGAAGCTCCCTGAGAAGAGCAATGTTTCTTCTTCCTTTTCAATAAAATGGAACTAGACTGTAATGTGTACTGCTAAAGCCAGCGGGACTTCATGAAATATGTAGTCATTGGTCCATAATATATTTCACACACCCTTATTTCACCAGTGAAATCAATAGAAATCAGTGAGGCTACCTGGTCTTATGCTTTTCTCACTACACCTGCACCTTTTACCTTCTTCTGGTTGGAAACGAAACAAAATTTTCAAAAAGAAGGAGTGAGATTCCAAAATGCCATGCTTCTCCATCACAGAGACTTTTTCACAGTTTCCATCTGGGGAGTAAAGATGAATCAGAAGAGAAGAAGGCATGAGGATACTACACATCTTTTTCCTTTGACACATTTTTATGCTGGCTATAAAGAAAAGAAATGAAAAATAGAGTCAGTATTGATGAACTACTGTCTGAGCAAATGGCATGTATGTGCACTCTAGATGTTTTTTTGCTGGCAACTGTCAGAAGTTACGTGATCTTTTGACCCAGAACTGGATGTTGACTCTGAGCTGTGGAAAATTTAACACAACCCTAACTCTAAGATAAAGATTCAAGATGGAAACAAGTTATTCTAGTACTTCTGGTCAATGCTGACACCCAAAAATAATAATGCCACAGTGGCTTTTCTTAGTGAACAAAAACCTACATGTCCAGTTCTTTTTTCCCCCTTCATTTCTAAACATTCAGCTAGCCATAGATTGTGACATTGTTTTCTGTGTAACATAATCACTGCTACTTGTCCTTGCCTTGAAAGCTGATTATTCTTCATTATTAGCTGGTATATGGGGACCAAATGTGAACATGGAATGTAAGCCACTTACATAGATTGAGGGTCCCTAACCTATCAAAGATGCCTCAGAGTGGAAACATCATTGTTGCCACTGGTTAAAGCCATTCTTCAGTCATTTTCCAGGCTTTGTGATGTTCAGGAGAACCTAAACAAAAATGGAAATAATGTTTTTAATATAATAAAGACTAACTGTCATAAGCCATTTGTGCTTAAACTAAATTGCCATAGGGCTAAGTGTTATATGCAATTCAAAATACACTTCAAGACAAATACCAACACTGAATTTTAATTTCTTTAAATAATGAAAATATGCATAGAATATATTAATTTTTAATCCCCCATTGAAGTAGTAATTATAAGATAAAAAACAGTTGCCTTCTAAACTATGAAGATTCTGTATAATAATTAAATAATTAATCGGAATGGAGGATGGAGAAAGTTACTTCACATGAAAGTAGGGTGAGAATATCAAGGTCTGACCTTATATTAATATAGTGAAAACTTTTGCCTCTTGTGGTTGTTTTATTCACAAACATCTACTTAACACTGTATTCCAGTCACTTTCACATCAGGAGACTAAATCTGATATTAACTGAGTACCCACTATTTACCTAGCACTCTACATATTGACTTTATTAAATCCTCATGACAATTCTGTGAGATAAATATTAGATAGAATCTTGTGACATTTCAGTTTTGGGGGGTCAAAAAGGCCAAATATTAGAAAACTTAAGTCTGACCTGAATGTTAATGTTTTCATTTTATAGGTGATTCAGGGAAATTTAATAACTTAAAGTTTATATTTAAAATACATGATAGAGTTGGGATTTCAATCCAGACTATTTCACCATTCCACCATACCTCACTTTATCTTGTAAATTGATATTAAAGTTGGAAGGATCCCACAGCCCTCCAAATTATAAATGTTTTGTCTCCACCCTCACCCAAGCCAAAATATTGGAATGGCTTCAGTGTCTTGTTCTTCAGTCTAAGAAATTAATTCTATTAAAATATTTCTGTCTTTACATACCAACTGTCCTCATTTCATTAGTTTAATTATGGCTAGGGTTATGGCATTTCCTCAACTAAAATTTGGAACATATGACCAGAGAGAAACCTGGGTAGTTACGAGGAAAAGGACATAAAAGAATTATATTTTGAAACTATATTTCAAAATAGATATTTTGAAAGAATGATCATCATAAACACAGTACTGCATAGTGTAGTACACTTGCTTTGTGTGGCTGCCACACTCTACTGTGACTCCCTAAGAGCAGGCTATATGTCTTACTGATATTTGTGGAATGTGAGAGAGTAGGAACAAGACATTCTCCTTTCTCTTAAAAACTACAGGAGTTTTGAACATTCATAGGTCAACTATTTATCAAGTACTTCTTATGCATTAAGTGTTTTGTTACATGCTGTGTTATATATGTGGGAGGTTTCTGAGAAAAGGGAAAAAATTTTAATCAAGTAATTATACTAGCATGAATCAAAATCAGCTGGAGGGCTTGTTAAAACATTGACTACTGGGCCTACCCTAGAGTTTAAGATTTAGTAGATATGAGGTGAGGCTCAGGAATTTGCTTTGTAAAAAATATTTATTTTTGAGAGAATTACAGATGGCTTCTCTCATTTTTCTCCCCTTTGACTCTTTCCACTTGGTTCCCACCGCACCCGAGACCTTCACCACCTTATTTTCCATGTTCATGGGCAATACATAAATGCATATAAGTTCTTTGGCTAACTTATCCCAGCTGGTCCCTCCCACTTTCCTCTGAGATTCATCCCTCTGTTCCATGTTTCTATGCCTCTGGCTTTATTTTATTCATCAGTTTATTGTGTTCAATAGATTCCACATATAAGTGAGATCTTTGATATTTGTCTTTCTCTGACTGCTTTATTTTTCTTAGCATGATTACATCTGGGTCCCTATATGCTGATTTGAAGGGTAATGGAACCTTCTTTTTTTATAACTACTTAGTATTTCATTGTGTAAATGTATCACAATGTTTTATCCGTTCATCTACTGGCAGGCACCTTTGCTATTTCCAGTGTTATTGTAAGTACCACTGCTATGAACATAGGGGTGCATATATTCTTTCTAATTGCTGTTTTGGGATTCTTAGGATATACTCTTAGAAGTGGGATCACTTACTCAAATGGCATTTCCATTTTTAATTTTTTGAGGAAACTCCACTGATTTCCATAGTGGCTGCACCAGTCTGCATTCCTACCAACAGTGTACAAGGGTTCTTTTTTCTCCCCATCTTTGCCAACACTTATTTGTTGAGTTATTGATGATAGCCATTCTACTTGTGAGTTTGTACCTCATTGTAATTTTTAATTTTGCATCTCTCTGATGATTAGTGACATTGAGCATTTTTTTTTCTTTACTGATTAAGGTATTACATATGTGTGAGCATTTTTTCATATGTCTCTTACCCATTTGTATACCCTTTTTGGAGAAGTGTCTATTCAGGTCCTCTGCCCATTTTTTAATTGGATTGTTTGTCTTCCTTTTTTGAGTGTGTGAGTACTTTATATATTTTGAAATTAACCCCTTATCAGATCTAAAACAAAGACTCCAAAATTTTATATGGAGCCAAATAAGATTCCAAATAGCCACAACAGTCTTGAGAAAGAAGAACAAAGTTGGAGTAATCACAATACCAGATATCAAGTTATACCACAAAGCTGCTATAATCAAAACAGCCTGGTACTGGCACCAGAACAGGCATGTAGACCAATGGAACAAAACAGAGAACCCAGAAATTGACCCAAACCATTATGTTCAACTAATATTTGACAAGGAACATACAATGGAGTAAAAACAGCCTATTCAATAAATGGTGTTAGGAAAATTGCATAGGAACATCCGATAAAAAATGAAACTAGACCACCAGTTTACTCCATACACAAAAATAAACTCAAAATGAATAAGAGATTTAAATATAAGTCATGAACCCATAAAAATCTTAGAAGAAACCATAGGCAACAAAATATCAGCCTTCTCACATAGCAGAATTTTCATCAGTACTTCATCTAAGGCAAGAGAAACAAAGGCAAAATACAAATAAGTGGGACCACATCATCCTAAAAGGCTTCTGCACAACAACAACAACAAAAAACCCCAGCATTAACATGAAAGGAGAACCCACTGTATGGGAGAACATATTTGCCAATGATACATCTGGTAAGGAATTTGCATTTTTACCAAATTCCAAAATTATACTCATGATGCTTATCTGGCAATGATTACTTTGTGGACAACTCATATGGACCATTGAAGACTCAGGAAGCAAAATGAGCAATATCACAAAGATGGAATCAACATAAGGAGTCTGGCCTGTCTGTAATATAAATATAGCTATTAAGCTACCCTGACTTGCTCCTTTGAAGGAAATCTACCTCAGTGCATCCTGGACTGATTTGTTCTCCTAGCTCTCCACGTGGCACAACCTCACCTGAACCTGAGACAACTGCCAGCCACCCACCCAAGTTAGAGCCTTAAGAATCCACTCCAGGAGTCACTCCCTTACCTCCAATATTACTGCAGTTTGTGTCTGTGGAATTCCTTATTAAGGCCAACTGAGTCCATAGGCTGCTCTACAAAAGCAAATTTTCTTTAAGGACTCAAGTATCTTATTGTTTTATAAGACATTTCAAGAATGCTTAGAGCACAATTTTCTTTTGCCACTATTTAAAATCTTATTTCCAAAGGTTTATGGAAATCAATTTTTTAATTCTTTTTCAGCTAATGCCAGTCTTTAATCTACTGTCACTCCTTGGGTCTCTGGTGAGCTCAACTTCAAGTGATAGAAGCCTCACAATCTCTCACCAGCAACAGACATCTGCAGATCTAAAACGTAAACTTGTATTGTTTATTTTAAAAAGTGAGAAGTCTGAGGCTTTAATCAACATTTTCTAGATTGATTCATGAACCTTGACCTGCATGCTACATATGAACTCATGCATTATAAAGCACATTTAGTGAGGCAATACTGCATCCTGTCTCCTTTGTCTTACCAAGTAAATAAATTGGCTCATTAATAAAATGAATTCAGTGTCTAATGAGTAATTCCCATATGGAGACTATATTATCTAATTTGTTGGGAAACAATTACAAAAGAGACTGTACCCCTATGCATCTTTATCTATTCATCTATCTGTGTATCATCTACCTATTGTTCACTCTATAAAGAGTACTTAATTTTAAATTCATTAATGGTACCAGTAGAACCAAACTAAAAAATTTGTTATGTTTCAAAAAAGCAAATGGAATACCAAGAGAAAGAATAAGAATAAGAATAAGAATGAGAATGAGAATGAGAATGAGAATGAGAATGAGAATGAGAATGAGAATGAGAATGAGTAGGAGCAGGAGGAGAAGGAGGAGGAGGAGGAGGAGGAGGAGGAGGAGGAGGAGGAGGAGGAGGAGGAGGAGGAGGAGCAGGAGCAGGAGCAGGAGGAGGAGGAGGAGGAGGAGCAGGAGCAGGAGCAGGAGCAGGAGCAGGAGCAGGAGAATAGAAAGATATTTTAAAGATAATAATTAAGCCATTAGAAACTCATTTGGATGTTTCCCCTTGCAAAGAGACATTAAAACATGGGAAAGAGCTTCAATCTTCCATCTCCCTACATTTGAAAGGATTTAATTCCTCAAATCAAACCAAAGGACAATTTGCATTTTAGAGGTAGCCCCTAAATGTTTGCAGCTATTCATAGAACAACCACAGTGAGATATAAGGAAGGAAGGCTGCAATCTTCCAGGATGTTCTGATTATTTTTATTTCCTTAAGATTATGTTTACCTTTTTAAAAGAAAGTAATCACTGGCAATGTGGAACACATATAAAATAGAATAACTCAACTTAAAAAATGTGGGACATTCCAATTAGTAACTAGAGAATTATTTCTAGTAATGATAGAGAAAGATGAAAAGTTTTCAGGTCAGCAAAAATGACTTGCTAGGCTAGCCATACTCCAGGATATCTATTAAGCATTTATTTGTCCTAAGATATTTTCTCCTAATTTATTCTATTTCTATGACCTACAAAAAAATAAATACAAGAAAAAAATGTATAATTTGCATTTATGTACAATAAATTATTAATAAGTTAGAATCAACTAAATTAGATTCCCATAAATAAACTGGGACTGAAATTTCTAACATCTCTATAAAATAATATAATTATAAGGTACTTTGGGGGGACTTTATTATATCAATTAATTTTTTCTGTGCAAATGACACTCCCAACAGAAAAAGAACCTCATTTAATTTTATAGTTAAGCGATAACCTTCCCCACACTGGCTAGCTTTTGTGGCTGTGTTTCTTTAAATTCCTCAACATTCCAAGTTGTTTCTGACTCACAGATGAACTCCACACACATGCATGTGGCTCCTCTCCTTACCATGTTCTCACTTCCAACCAAGAAAGTGACTCAAGAACATCATCTCTTGCTCCCATGAGCATCAGGTGAAAAACTCTGAATCCAAAAGTAGAGGAAAAGAAGAAACTGAGAGAAGGAGTCAGACCCCAAAGCAGCCTGCTCTTCAGAGAGAGCCAGCCTACACTGACTGCTACTCCTCCCAAAGCCTCTCCAGATAACCTGTGTTCATTTCCTGGGACTACTGCCACAAATGATTACAAATAGCTGGTTTTATTTTTTAAATATATGTTTATTGATTTCAGAAAGGAAGGGAAAGAGAGAGGTAGAAACATCAATAATGAGAGAGAAACATCGGTCAGCTTCCTCCTACATACCTCCCACCTGGGATTTTAGCTTGCAACTCAGGCATTGCCCTGACCAAGAAATCCAACTGTGACCTTCTGGCTCATAGGTCAAAGCTCTCAACCATTGAGCCACACTGGCTGGGCACAATTTGGGTGGTTCGCAATAAAAGACATTTATTCTCTCAATTTTTGGGTTTGGGATGCCAGAAAACCAAAATCAGGGCATTCCTGGGCCACACTCTAGAAAAGAAGGCTCTAGAGAGGATTCCACTCTTGCCTCTTCCAACTTTGGCAGCTCCTGGTATTCAGCTTGTGGCAGCATCATGCCTATCTGTGCCTCTGTATTCACGTGGCCTTTTTTCCTGTGCATTGGTAGAATGCTTTTTAAGGAACAAAGTAATTCAAAGTATGATCACCATCCCATTTGATGCTCATGCTCCATAATGGAGATGCTAATATTCTCACTTTACAGAAGACATAACTGAGTTCAAGGTTACCTAGCTAGGTAGAATATCATAGTCTTAACCTTAGATTCTCTAAGATCATGTTCTATGATATCAAACTGCTTCTTTCTTCCCTCATATACACACAGGCTAAAATATTTTTAAAGCATTTTAAATAAATTTATTGAAGTAACATTGGTTAGTAACATTTTAGAAGTTTCAAGTGTATAATTTTATAATGTACTATCTGTTCATTGCAATGTGTGTTCATCACCCAAAGTCTAGTCTCCTTACATCACCATCTTTTCACCCAATACCCTCTCTATCTTCCTCACTCTCCTTTCCTTCTGGTAATTACCATACTGTTGTCTGTGTCTGTGAATCTGTTTGTTTATTTTATTTGTTCATTTATTGCTTTCTGTTTTATAATTGAGAGCCTAGAAATTAGCCCACACCTACATGGGCAATTAGTTTTCCACACAGGTTCCAAAGACATATAATGAAGAAAGGAAAGCCTCTTTACTAAATGATGTTGAGAAAACAGGAAATCCACATGCAAAACAATGAAACTAGACTGCTCTCTGACATTATAAACAATTTCACTCAAAATGGATTAAAAACTTGACTATATTGCCCAGTTGGCATGGCTTAGTGGTTGAGTGTCACCTATAAACCATGAAGTCAGGGTTTGATTCCTACGTTCACTTAAGCATTATTCATAATAGCCAATACAGGGAAACAACCTAAGTATTCTCTGATGGATGACTGGAAAAAGAAGATGTGGTACATATATACAAAGGAATACTACTCAGCCATAAGAAAGGATGAAATACTGCCATTTGTAATAGCATGGATGGATCTTGAGAGTATCATGCTAAATGAAATTAGTAAGATGGAAAAGAACAAGAAGGATATGATGTTACTCATATCTATACTAATAATAAAGGAATATGCAAATTGGCTGGGACTCCATCACATAATGACTAATCAGGATTGGGGAGGGGCCATGGCCACGGGGAGAGCTCTCAGCACATTTGTGCTGGGGGTCCAAAGGGTATGGAGAGGAAGGGAGAGCAGGTACGCAGTTAGGGGGGAATCAGGCCAGGAGGGGAGAGCGTTTAGGACCATCAGGCTGGCAGGGGAGCAGTTAGGGACATCAGGCAAGCAGGCAGGTAAGCGGTTAGGAGCCAGATTGCAGATTGGAATCTGGATTGGAGAGGGTGCAGGCTGGGCTGAAGGACCTTTCCCCCACCCTCTACCTCTCGGGCATGAATTTTGTGCACCAGGTTTCTAGTGTGAGATATAAAACAGAAAGCAAAAAAGGCATTTTCCCATTGTAAATGAACTACTACCAACTAGAGATATCATGGATCTTCTTTTATTTTTAAAAATCAATATATTCTTGGGGTGGCTTTAGGACAGCTTCCTCACCTAATGCTGAGAGCAGTGGTTCTCAACCCTGGTTGCACATCATAACCTGCTAGATGTGCAGCCCAGGCTTTTGCATATTTAACAAATTGGAATTCTACCCAGGTACATCCAGAGTCAAGAACCCTGTATTATGGGGGATTTTAGGCCTTATTCTTACTATTTGACATATTATGCTCTAGGTGACTTTTTATTGTTATGGTTTTCTAAAAGTGAAAGTAATAATTCCTACCACATCCCATCATCTTCCTCCTCAGCTGCTGACCTATGGTCACTGAAGTTGCACTGATCCAGCACACAAGCCCCCTGAGCCTGATGACCTGGCAGGAGGCCCCTGGGTACTTCTCTGAGTCACCACAAGGCACAATCCCAGCTATTGGCATCCAGTCCTCGCTGTGGCATCACTCCAGCACAGGAGCTCTCATAGCCCACTGCCGTAGCAGACAGCTCCTGGGCACCTCCGTAAACATCCATTGGGCGTTCATATCCAACCAAGGGCGCACATTCCCCAAAGCAGAAACTGGGACTTCTTTCCACAGGGCCGGTGGCACACCACAGTCACTCCAACCAGCATGTGGGCCCCACAAACACACACCCCTTGCAGAGAGCTCCTGGGCCCCTCTGTGTGCTGCCACTGGGTGTGTGCCTTTCCAACAAAGAGAACACAGCCCCCTCAGTAAGATCCATGATACACCTCCCCCCCCTCCCCCGCAAGCTACCTACCTCTGGACAGCTGCTGCTGGATCCTGAACTACTTTGTGATTCAGAGAGGGAAATTACTTTTGCCTGAGTCCCATTGCCTCAGCCACAGACTATGAGACACCCTTCCTCCACTGTCACAGGCTCAGGGTCCCTAATAGTGATTTTCAGAGTGATGCTAATCCAGTTAAGAGTCACACCACACCAGCCAAAGTCACAGTTTCTGAACTTCAGGCCCTGAAACTCCTTCCTCCCTGGCCATGGACTCTGTGACTCCACAATGAGATCATACCAATGAGAATTCAAATAACTTTTCCCCCAAGAGCCAGAACCACAATCACATCCAAAACAGCTTGCACAACAAAACGGGGGGGGGGGGGGGGGGGGGGGGGGAGGAAGTCACATTGCTAACCAGTGAAGACTTCATCCACAAATAAGAAAATAACATTTAAGATCCAAATACATCAAGAAAATGCAAATAGCCAAGACCGGTTTGGCTCAGTGGATAGAGTGTCGGCTTTGGGACTGAAAGGTCCCAGGTTCAATTCCAGTCAAGGGCATGTACCTTGGTTGCGGGAGTGTGCAAGAGGCAGCTGGTTGATGTTTCTCATCGGCGTTTCTAGCTCTCTATCTCTCTCCCTTCCTCTCTGTAAAAAATCAATAAAATATATTTTAAAAAAAGAATAAGATGATGACAAACAAGTACTTATCAATAATAACAATTACATAAGTACATTAAATGCTCCAATCAAAAGTCCTAGGGTAGCTGAATGGATAAGAAAACATGACCCATATATTTGTTATCTGCAAGAGACCCACCTCAGAACAAAGGATTCACACAGACTGAGAGTGAAGGGATGAAAAAAAATATTTTTAGGCAAATGGAAATGAGAAAAAAAGCTGGGATTGCAATACTTTTATCTGACAAAATAGTCTTCAAAGTAAAGGCCATAACAAGGGATAAGGAAGGCCACTATATAATACAAAAAGGAGCAATTCAAAAAGAAGATATAACTCTAGTAAACATATATGCACCCAATACATGAGCGCCAAAATACATAAAACAACTTCTGAAAGATATCAAGGGAGAGATTGAAAGCAATACAATCATAGTAGGGGACTTTAATAACCCACTAGCACCACTGGATAAATTCTCTAAACAAAAAATCAGCCTTCCTAAATGACTAACTAGATTAGATAAAATTAATTGACATCTTCAGAGCATTTCACCTCAAAGCTACAGAATATACATTCTTCTCCAGTGAACACAGGACATTTTAAAAGATAGACCACATATTAGGACACAGGCAAAGTCTCTTCAAATTCAGGAAGATAGAAATCATAAGCATCTTCTCAGATCACAATGGCATAAAACTGGAAATCAACTACAATAAAAATTTTTAAAAAATCAAACTCCTGCAGGCTAAATAGAATGCTATTAAACAATGATTGGGTTACCAAAAAGATCAAATAAGTTAAAAAAAAATCCTGGAATCAAATTACAATGAAAACACAACAATCCAAAATCTATGGGATACAATAAAAGAAGTCCTGAGAGGGAAGTTCATAGCTCTACAGGCCTACCTCAAATAAATAAATTAAATTAAAAAATTTTAAAAATGGGAAAAGCCCTCAGTATCCAGAAGGAAGGAGATAATAAAGATTATAGAATAAATAAATGACATAGAGACAAAACAAAAAACAAACAACAAAAAATCACACACAATACAAAAGATGAATGAAATCAAGAGCTGGTTCTTTGAAAGGATAAACAAGATTGATGAACTTTACCCAGGTTCACCAAGAAACAAAGAGAGAGGACCCAAATGAGCAAAATCAGAAATGTAAGAGGTGAAATAACACCCAATCCCACAAAAATACAAAAGATTATGAAAAACCTACTACGAACAACTCTACAACAATGAACCACCTCGAAGAAGTGGACACATTCCTAGAAAAATACAAGCTTCCAAAACTCAATCAGGAAGAATCAGGAAACCTGAATAGGCTGATAACTACTGGTGAAATTGAAACAATAATCAAAAAGTTTCCAGGAAACCAAAGTCCTGAACCAGATGGCTTCTCTGGGAAATTTACCGAACATTCAAAGAAGAACTAAAACCAATCCTTCTCAGACTATTTCAAAAAATTCAAGAGGAAGGCACACTTCCAAACTCTTTCTATGAAGCCAGCATTAACCTAATCCCAAAACCGGAAAAGACTCCACAAAGAAAGAGAATTAAGGCCAATATCCCTGATGAACATAAGTGCTAAAGTCCTCAACAAAATTCTAGCAAACCGGATATAGCATTAAATTAGAAAGATCATAAAACATGACTAAGTGGGATTTATTCTAGGGATGCAACGCTGGTACAATATTCGCAAATCATAAACTTGATACAGCACATAAACAAATTGAAAGACAAAAATCACATAATCATATCAATTGATGCAGAAAAGGCATTTAACACCCTTTACTGATAAAAATGCTCAGCAAAGTGGGAATAGAAGGATCATACCTCAACATAATAAAAGCCTTATATGACAAACCCACAGCCAACATCATACTCAATGTACAAAAACTAAAACAATTTCCCTTAAGAATAGGAACAAGACAGGATACCTGCTTTCACCACTCCTGTTCAACATAGTACTAAAAATGCTAGCCACAGTGATCAGATAAGAAGAAATAAATGCATCCAAATTGGCAGAGAAGTAAAATTGTCATTATTCGCAGATGACATGATACTGTAGATAGAAAATTCTAAAGACTCCATAAAAAATTATTAGACTTAATAAATGAATTTAGCAATGTAGCAATACAAAATTAATACCAAGAAATCTATGGCATTTTTATATACCATTAGTGAATTTATAGAAAGATTTAAGAAACAAACAAACAAAAAACTAAGATACCTGACCTCTACTCAGAAAAAAGATATATAGGAAGACATAAACAGATGGAAGAACATACCATGTTCATGGATTCATAGAATCAACATCATTAAAATGTCCATACTACCCAAAGCAATTTATAGATTCAATGCACTGCCCATTAAAAAACCAATGGCATATTTCACAGACCTAGAATGAACTCTCCAAACATTAATCTGGAATAATAATTAAAAAAAAAAAAAACCCGAATAGCTGCAACAATCCTGAGAAAGAAAAACAAAGTAGGAGGGATCACAATACCAGATATCAAGCTGTATTACAAATCCACTTTTTTCAAAACTGCCTGGTACTGGCACAAGAACAGACATGTAGACCAATGGAATAGAACAGAGAACCCAGAAATTGACCCAAACCACTATGCTCAATTCATATTTGACAAAGGAGGCATGAACATTCAATGGAGTCAAGACAGTCTCTTCAATAAATGGTGCTGGGAAATTTGGTCAGATACATGCAAAAAAATGGAACTAGACCACCAATTTACACCATACCAATAAATTCAAAATGGGTAAAGGACATAAATGTAAGATGGAAAATCATGAAAATATTAGAGGAATCTAGAGGCAACAAAATCTCAGATATATGCTGAAGCAATATTTTTACCAATACAGCTCCTAGGACAATGAAAACTAAAGAGAAAATAAACAAATGGGACTACACCAAAATAAAAAATGTTTGCATGGCAAGAGAGACCATCATCAAAACAACAAAAAAGCCCACTTCATGGGAGAACATATTTCCAATGTTATCTCCAATAAAGGTTTAATCTCCAACATTTATAGGGAACTCATACAACTTAACAAAAGAAATGATAAAGAACCCAATCCAAAAATGGGCAATGGACCTAAATAGATACTTTCTGAAAGAAGACATAAGGAATGCCAAGAGACATACCGGTATAAAGACATGTGCAAAGTCACTAATCATCCGAGAGATGCAAATCAAAACAACAATGAGATACTATCTCACACCTGTCAGAATGACTATCATTAACAAATCAATAAACAGCAAGAACTGGCGAGGATGCAAATTCCCATGCACTGCAAATGGGAATGCAGATTGGTGCAGCCACTGTGGAGAACAGTTTGGAGTTTCCTCAAAAAATTAAAAAATGGAACTCCCATTTGATCCAGTAATCCACTTTTAAGAATATATCCAAAAAAACTAGAAACACCAATCAGAAAGGATTTATGTTCATAGCAGCACAATTCACCATAGCTAAAATTTGGAAACAGCCTAAATTCTCATCAGCAGATGAATGGATTAAAATACGGTGGTACATCTATGCAATGGAATACTATGCTGCTATAAAAAAGGAAGGAACTCCTTCCATTTGCAATAGCATGGATGGACCTGGAGAGCACTATATTAAATGAAATAAGTCAGTTAGAGAAAGATAAATATCACATGATCTCACTTATTTGTGGATTATAATGGAAAACATAAACTGATGAACAAAATAGATCCAGAGACAGAGAAGCATTGATCAGATATTCAAACCTCAGATGGAAGGTATGGTGGGGGGAGTGAAGATAAAGGGAAGAGATCAACCATAGGACTTGTATGCATGCATATAAGCATAACAATGGACGTAAACAACAGGGAGTGAGGGTGAGGGCATGAATGGGCATGTTGGGGTGCAATGAAGGGATAAGGATGCATATCTAATAACTTAATCAATAAAGAAAAAAAATGACTTGGTGCATATATATGTAAAATGGATACTACTTAGTTATTAAAAAAATGATGAAATATTGCCATTTCTGGATCTTGAGAGTATAATGTTAAGCGAAATAAGACAGACATAAAAGGATAAGGACCATTTTATTTTACTCACATGTGGAATATAAAAAACAAAGCAAACAAAAATACAAACTCATATAGACAACAGAATGGTGATTATCAGAGAAGGAGAAGGAAAGGATGAAGAGGGTGACAGAAGGAGACTGGACTTTGAGGTATAAGCACATAATGGAGTAGATGTCAAATTTTAAAGATCTACATTTGAAACATCTAATGTTATTATTAACCAATGTCACAAAAATATTTCAATTTTCCAAAAATGAATGCAAAATTTTAAGTTTGTTCATAATCTGAATTTTTCAAGGAACAATTCCCCTGTAGATTTATCAAATTCTCAGAGGGGTTTGTGGCTCAAAGTGAGGCATGGAACCTCGGTTGTTGAAGAATATACAGACTTTATGCCCGTCCATAAATTTCACTTCTCTCAAATGAAACGTTGACAGTCATTTGTTCACTTACATGGGGCTAACCTGCAGCACA
Organism: Pipistrellus hanaki; assembly: GCF_964339955.1. Taxonomy (NCBI): domain Eukaryota; kingdom Metazoa; phylum Chordata; class Mammalia; order Chiroptera; family Vespertilionidae; genus Pipistrellus; species Pipistrellus hanaki. The sequence goes on from NC_140503.1 coordinate 85,997,231, forward strand.
GATACTGACACAACACAGGCTTTCAGTAAGTGTGTACAGGGTAAGTGCAAGTTGAGCAGGAGAAAGTTTGTGTTCAGAATGGCTGACAGGACCCAAAGCCTGTGGCTTTGTCATCTGGCCTGAGGACAGTTGAGGACCCTGCCAAGGAAGAGATCCTGAATAGGAAGTGGGTGAGAAAGAGCCCAAGGGCAAGGTCTAAACCATACCCAAGTAATAATTTATAAATCCCTCTAGATAAATAAATGATCGAAGGCTCAAAGTTCCTCACTATTGATCAAGATTACCATGATTTAAGTGGCTATCACATCATTTGCCTTGAGGAGTATGTCAGCATATCAAATTACGTATGGTTGTTCAATGGCAGTAGTTCGCAATATTGATATACATTTTCCTCTTAAATGAATTGATCACTCATTTAGTTGTCATCTTGAATCTGCTATTGAAAAGAGAGAAGACAAATTGAGTCCATTTTTCAAATTCAGCAGCGTTATTTATTTTGTTAAGCACAACATATTCATCTCTGCTAGCTGTCATATGGCAGTAGGAGAGTCAAGCCACCCTGTTGTAAAACTAATTAATGGAAACAACCTTTCAATTACCAAGCTGGCAGGCTGGCATTGCCAATTAGATTATCATGGGAATAGTGAGTTGTGAAAAATATCATTGAAATAAATCCAGATTTCTTGGGGTAGTTAACATACAATATACAGATGATGTTTTATAGAATTGTACCCCTGAAACCCATGTAATTTTTACTATCCAATGTCACCCAAATAAATTCAATAAAAATAAATCAAGATTTTCATTGTATAGCAAGAAAGGGATTTAAGCTGCTTTTTATCTAAGAATTATTTGTTATTGGCATATCAGTAGTTGCATTAATTTCCACATTTTAGCTATTCCCATATCATGTAAACATGACCCATAAAAGATATCATTTTTTGGAGTTCTTCTAAAAAAATAATGAACTCTGAATAAATTACAGGGGTACTTTGCAAATTGTCTGCTGAGGAGTGGGGAAGAAAAAAATTGGAAAACCTTTTCTAAAGCAAAGAAAAAGAAAAAAAAGGTAGAAAGTGGAAAGAAAGAAAGAAAGAAAGAAAGAAAGAAAGAAAGAAAGAAAGAAAGAAAGAAAGAGGAAACAACTCTCCCCTAATAGCCTATATGAATATAGACACCTCGATGCTGATATGACTGGGAAAATTTTTCATAAAGTTCTGATTTCCAAAATGGATTTAAAGACTATCCCTGAAACATGAATTCTCATATTCTCCACAATTGTTTTTCTCCACCCATCTTTCTTCTAAAGTAAAACACTGAGCATTCAAGTTTCTTTATTTGCATCAGAAAGACTCCAAAAGAGCACTATATTGATTTCTCTTTAAAGATTAGAAGGTTCTGCTAGTCAAAAACTATTATAAATGTTTACCTAACAAACAGAGATCAGGGTTTATTCCATCCTCACTGTTTAAAAGCACCAAAGAGAAAGACAAAATATGAACTTCCTAAAAACCACTTCAACATATACTGCTCAGTTACATGTTCCTTTCAAAATGCTTTTCAATTTTTTAATGACTCTTGTTCTTTTCTTTCACAAGAAATTATTTTGTGCAAAGCTATTCTACAATGAGTTTCTCACTGAATAAAACATTTGAGGAAAAAGTACTTCATAAATGCCAAGAAATGACTAGCCAAATTTATTATTCCACAATCTTTTTTTTTTAAATATATTTTATTGATTTTGTACAGAGAGGAAGGGAGAGAGATACAGTTAGAAACATCGATGAGAGAGTCATCGATCAGCTGCCTCTTGCACACCCCCTACTGGGGATCTGCCCGCAACCAAGGTACATGCCCTTGACTGGAATCAAACCGGGGACCCTTCAGTCCCCAAGCCTACGCTCTATCCATTGAGCCAAACCGGTCTTGGCTATTCCACAATCTTTTGGTGAAACACCTTCAGTCATCTAAGGGCAGAACTATAGAAAACTCAGTGAATATCATTTTTGGTACAGTAGTAAACATTGTCAAGCAAAAGAATTATTTCTGGAGACTTAATTGTGTGGCTATTTTCCTTCCCCTACAGAAATAAAATTTACTAAAAGCTCTAATATATATATATATATATATATATATATATATATATATATATATATATATCATAAACACAGGATCCAACACTACAGTTGCATGATTTACCTTTCCCTAATCCCAGGCTTATCCAATCCTGTCTTTATTTAAAATTTTGATAACTGTTTATTATTAATGTTTTACGTTAACTTTGATTTTAAAAATATCATCAATTTCATGACTGAGTTTTCTGTCCTGCCTCTTTAAGTTTTGTGCCCAGAGCAAGCACCTCACTCACTAATTGGTCCCCACCTTAATCAGAAAGTCTACAAGGGTAGCCCTAAATTTCTCCATCTCAGGGAAGGATCATGTTTAATGTTAATGGCTCTTTAAATTAAAAATAACTTCTACTATTTTCTTTTTTTAATTATCCCAATACACTTAGATTATATTTACTTGAAAAAATAAAAACTTAAAACTATAAAACATCCCTAGCCACTGCTAATAATTTGCAGTATAGTTTTCTTGACCTGTTTTGCTGCTGTTGTTGTTTGTTTGAGAAAAGTACATTTGTGTCAATAGATGGCAGATTGACTATTTAAAAGTTGTGGTTAGATAACAATTTTCCAGATATCTATTATTTAAAAGAAATAACATTTCAATTTTTAAACATATTTACTGAAATACAGGTGTCCCAAAAAATGTATACACATTTTAATACCTGATAGCTCAATTTTGAAAATGAAATATATTTAATAAAAATTTCCTTTATAATTAGTCAAAGTGTGTGGATAGCTTTTTGGGACTCCCTTTATTTATTTGTCTAAATATTGCCTGTGAGTGTGAAGGATTTCAGTATCTATACAAATCAGACCTTTCTTAACCATTACAAAAACTTTTAATAAAACTTATAAATAAAAATGAGCAATTCCTAAATAAGAGATATATGCAATTCCCAAAATAAATATTACAAACACAATCAATTTCCAGGACTAATTTAAAAGTATAATGATGTGTGTGTATGTTTGCATCTTGCTCTCTTGTTCTCATTCTCTCACTCTGTCTCCATCTATATCTACTCTATCTATACATTTAACCTTTCAGGGATTAAATACAAGTGTTCTTATTCTTATTAATATTCCCATCAACTTATCATAGTGGATAGCATTTTGGACTTTGATATCAGACAGCTCAAGTTTGGATACCAAGTATGTGTTCTTGTGCAAGTTATGATCATGTTTAAATCCTAAATGTTCACATATGTCAAGTGTCACAAGTGTATAAGGTTGCTGTAAGGATTAAATAAAATAATTTTTATAAATGCTTACCACAGTATCTAGCACTGAGTAAGCTATTCAATGTGTGTTTTCATTGTTTAATTAAAATAAGATTCCTAACCTCAGAGGAAAGTATAGTAGAATGGGAGAGAATGCCATGAATAAGGCAAATATAACAATGTAAAATTATACAAGGGAGCTAAGAATGAGGTGCCAACCTTTGGACTCAGAATTTGAAATTCATTTATTGAATGTCCTTACTTTTTATAACCAGTCTCTTTTTATGGAAGAATGCTTTAGGATTTAAGCAATATGAGAACAACAACAAAATATAAAATGACCACATAAAATGCCTTCTTAGCTAGCTTAACATTATTTTTCCAGTTAATTTTTTAATGTCAGAAAAAAATACAGAGAATGGAATTGCACCATAGCATACCTATGTGATGAAGTTGATACATGACTATCAAAATAAAATCAGGAAACTGTGAACAAAGTTCAATGTTATTTTTAAAAAGTCAACAAAATGTAGTTAGTGTTTAATAAGTGGATCTTATTTAGGCTTAGATCAGATGTAAGTGCTTTGAAAGTATTATACGCTTTATAAATATTTGTTGAATTGATTTTAAAAATACAATAAACACTTATATTAGAGGTATATAAAACAGAAGTGTTATTCTCCTATCTGAAGTTTAAGTTACTCTCATGGAGCGCAATTAGAAGGAATCAAACTGGAATGATGAGATGCTATCTATACCAATGACACCACCCAAGAGGCTCTTGTTCTCAGATTGAGAGTTTTTAAGAGCATCCCAAAACTTCCTCACAGTGACATAAAGGGAAATTCAGGGAAATGTAACAAAATTGTGATTCTAGCTAAGTTTAAACTTAATAATTATGTGGTATCTTGTCTAAAGAAAGACCATACTATCATAAGAGGACTGGACTTCACAGTGTAAAATAAGAAATTAGTGACAAAATTCTAGCACCATTGTGAGAAGGAAAAACCCTGATTATCTAAGTGTGTTCTGTCTCTGTGTTAACTGTGGATCTATAATGAGAAAACATGGGTCAGATTAATGCAAATTCTTGTCACTCATCATCAGTCTCATTCAACCAAATCCATTTGTTACAGTGCCATGATATAATGAGGTTTCCCAAGTACAGTTAATGGCTGTCTCCTGTTAAGAGCTCCAGGGCCTGGGGACCCTCAAGCTCTGCCTTCTACCCACAATTTTAAACATGCTTTTTCTACCAGAGGTCTTTGCTTTTAATTTCATTTTTTCAAAGTAGGTTTCTGCTACTCTGTCCAGCCCCTCCAAACCTTTAATTGACTCCATTTCAGTTTTTTCCTGAATGCTGTATTTCTGATTTATTTTGTTCAAAAAATGATCCATAATTGAATTATTCAGTCAAGCTTGTACAATGTCATTGCCTAATGATGCCCTCTGATTCACACAGGCCTAGAAATTATGTGCTCACCAGCCATTGTGTAATGTTCCACCCAATTTCTATAACTAATAGGTAGTATCTACTGCTACTTTCTGAACATATAGAATAGTTATCTATAATAATGCAGTTTTGTCAATCTCCAAATTCCGCTCATATGAGCAGTGCTAGCTAGACTGAATAAAATTTATAAAAATATTATTTCAAGAATCCAGTAATCTCCTAGCATATATCTGGGTCTCGTCATGACATAAAAGTAAGGTAGTATTCAAAGACTACGAATTTCTGTCAAAATAACACAAGAATTAAATTGAAAAGCCTATCACTAGCCAAAAATATAATCTGAGCATCCATGAGAATAATATCTGAAATATGTTAAAACATATCAAAAATAGTATGTGTTCATAATACTTTAAAAATCTATTGATATTCTTTGGAAGGTGTTAGGAAACAAAAATGTCATTTTGAAAAAAGGAAAAAATAAATCATGTCTATATAAACTGTAATCAGGACAACCAAGAAGCTGATGAAAGAAAGTTGTTCTTATAGAATTACTCCAACTAATAAATTTAGAAAATGGCAGACTTCTGCTTCCAGACATGATAAAGTAAAAATAATTTGATTTACCCTTCTAACATAAATAACTGAAGAAACAGAATAAATACATAAAACAGCAGTTTTCAGATATTGGACAATAGGTAGAGAAGAGCAGTGATTTATGAGAGCGAAGAAATTAATGAGGTTAGCCTTAGGATTGCCCAGCTTACTGCCTGAGTGTCCAGGCCTTATAGGGAGGGAGAACCTAAATAAGTCCTGCAACCTTGCTGAGTTGAGGGGCTAGAGATCAGAGTCCAAGGAGACGAAGGCAGAGTTCAAGGCACAATTATAGAGAATATGGAGCTGCACAGAGAGAAACTCTCAGAGATCTGCGGAGGAATCCCCCTAAATCTTCTGACAAGTACTGGCATAGATATAAATAAAAGGAAAGTTTCTAAGGGTAGAAAAAGAACAGGAGGAAAGTAGTCAGCCAAAATTCACACAGGCCTAGAAATTGTGTGCCCCCCAGCCAAATTGAAAAGACCTCATAATACATGGGCATCAGGTTGAATTCTCAGGATGGTATCATCTTAGTAGTGGGGCAAAAATAATTTTAGACTAAAAGCTGCTCTGGACCCATTCTAACAAACATAAAAACAAGCCACAAAAGTAACAAACTGATTCCAAATAACAGCATGCAAGAAAAAAAAAAAAAAAAGTCCAACACTGATTAAAAGAATATAAAGAAAATACATAGCATTCTAAACCAAATGTATGTTCAAATTAAGACCTTAAAACACTGTGTTCAAGAAGATGGGAGAAACATGTATATTATGAGAAGTGAAATAGAAGATATAAAACACAGCCAAATGAAACTTTTAGGGATTAAAAAAGTGTCTAAAATGAAAATTACATGGAAGGGGCTGATAATATAACAAATATGACAGAAGAAAAGACTAGTAAACTTGAAAAGATAGAAATAAGAATAACCCCAAATAAAGTACAGAATGAAAAATAAACTCTTAATTGCCATCATACCAAAATAGGTCGGAGCAGCTACAAACATATGAGTTCCTCCAAGGCAGCTTTTGCACCCAACCTACAGTCATCAAGTTAGTGCCCAATTTTGTGTGCCAAACGCAGAAAGCCGCTTCCAGCAAAATCTCAACTAAAGTTGATAAAACTCATATGGTGGCAGCAGACATCTACTCATGGTCTAAGATGAGAATGAGATATTGTAGGACCTTTAATGCCATACTGAAGAGTCTGGGATTAACTCTGAAGTAACATTAATAATTAATAATAATCCTTTTGTTAATTAATATTAATTATCTGGTATTCCCAAGATACTGTATTTTGTCATTTTATAATTAAGCTATATGTTTATTTTTAATTGAATTTATTGGGGTGACATTGGTTAAAAAATCATAGAGTTAATAAAAGTATACAATTCTACAATACATCATCTGTATATTGTATTGTATGTTTACCACCCAAAGTCAAATATTCTTCCATCACCACTTATGTCCTCTATACCCCCACCCCTTCCCTTTGGCAATCACCATATGGTGTCTGTATACTTTAATCTCATAAAAATTAATACATAATCATCATTGTTTTCTTCTTTATTGTTAAATGCATGAATACACTTACAAAACACATGCATGGCCTTGCAGGTCCTCTTGCATGTCCACTGAAAATCCATTAGAGAATACATTATACATAAACAATTCCTTAAAAAATATTGAAATGGCACTGGTTGTTTCCATTTGCAATTTAAAACTAGTTTGTACTTTCATCAAATATATTATATGGAAAAATAGCATCTCCTTGGATAAACTAAGCATTTGTATTGTTCAATTACAAACTTGCTCTGCAAAATAAAACTGGGTTAGGGTCTAAACCTAGGTTATGATTTATAAAATGAAGTCCATATTTTAAATGCAGTATTTCACTTCATAACGAATTCTTAATTTTTGAGGGCTATTTCCCCAGCTAGTTGATTAATCATATAGGACCCCTGACTACTTTCTAGCTATTTTATTACCTATCACTATCTTTGATGGGGAATGAACAAAAAGGTAATGAAACACAGTAGTCAGCAGCTGAGGGTCATGGGTTAGTGCTGAAAGATACTGGATTAATGGAGTCTATAAGGAGTAATAATTTCCTGTCTTCATATTTGTTTCCCATGTTTTCCCTAACTCCATTATTATGGACAATTAAGTTTCTTCCATAAAAATTAAAAAATTAACCAAAAATTTATCTGAGCCTATCATGCGGATATAGGATTTTTAAATTTTACTTTAATTATTTTAAGAAACAAAATACTTAACAGACATATCTGCTAATGATAAACCCATAACCACCTGTGGTTTTGTTTGTTTTAGAACTCATAACCTGACATTTCCAGTTTTTCATTCTAAGAAGACAACAGAGGGTGAATGATAGAATCAACTGTAAGCACTTAATCATCTTTTCCCTGCATGGTTGACCATAGCCCAGTTATTAAATGCTTTCTTTCCAGTCCTGTTTTGTTCAATAAATAGGAATAAGTTTATCTGTCTGGAAAAGCATTCAGGACATAATATATTATATTGTCTTTTGCCTTAACCTTGTGGACTGTCTGGCATCCTTAAAGGTAAAGCATCTTGACAGCTTCATGCACCTTTATGAACTGTGATTCTTAAAGAACTTGACCTTCTCTACCCCACTCTTCCAGTAGCCAGATGGTCATTAATATTCAGTAAAATATTCTCCTATTTTGAAAGCTTATGCTGGCTTCTCTTATGACACCTTATTTTCACATAGCTAATGTATAAATTTGTAAATTTTGTCTGAGTGCCCTTGAAATCCAACTGGTAGAAAATCCAGTTTATAAATGAAACTCATAATGCTCATTTTTGTTTTCCTTTATGTGAAATCTTCTCTAAGAGGAAATAATAATAACTCCGAGTAAAATTCCAAGAACAAAATGTACAAACTTCTCTGTTCTAATGAAAGCTTTTTAAATGGGTAATAAGGCATAAGAATAGAAAAAAAATGATAACAAGGGTTGCTGAACCAAATAATCAGCTAAGGATTTCTCTCTAAAGCAACAGTCAATACCCAGCATGCACTTATGGGGTTGTCAAGCAACGGGGCTTTCAGCAGGATTCTTTCTGCTTAAACAAGTTAAAGTTCAATGAAACTCAAAGCTATCAGCGGCATTCAAACATGACACAAATAACGTTTTTTCAGGACTGAAGATCTTGTTAGCTAAGTGGTAGTAATGGCCTCAAATTCTTGGTTGCTTTAATAAAATCACCTAAAGAGAAATAGAGATCATAACTGAAAAATTTAAAAGAAAGTTGTTTAAAACATACTAGATCTGAAATTATGCCTTTGTGATACCTTATTAAGGGTGTCTTGATCTTGTAGAATCTATCTTGTAGATGAATCTATCCTTGATTCCATGCCCTAGTCTACAATTATAACATCAACCATAAATTTTATCCCATCATCTAGATTTGTGTTCCTTTTCTTCATTGGAGATTTCCAATTAGCCTTAAAGCATTTACTCCTTGTTCCTAAGTCAGCAAGATGTTAGAGACCAGACATTCTACCTAGTGATATAGCACTGCCCATTTGGAGATTATAAAGTAGGGCTCTTTGAATGTTAATGGCCTATAATTTTCCAGTAACTTCTGAAACAAAGAAAATTTTACCAAAGAGAACCATTCCAGAGCATTCAGATATATCTGGGTTTCTAAAGTTACCAGCCAGAGTACAACAAAATATTTCTCATGACATGGCCTCTTTCACTGTGATCACTCAACTACCCTACCACCTAGACTACCTATAATTCTTCAGCATCCTGGCACTCATATTCCCAATCTCCTAGCAACCCCAATTGGTTTGGGCATGCTCCCTGCCAGCCCTTCCAAGGCATCTCCATCACTACTTCCAAATGGCTGCATGTTATTACCCACTGTTGATTAGACACATGTGCTGTCATTTCCAAACCAGAAAAAACAAGAAGTTCAAAATAACTCGGGATCCAACTCAAAAGGCTTCATCTGAGCTGATTCTCCCACTCTGATGTCCATTTAACAAATATTACCTGCAACAACTGATAAGCAAACTAATTCTTTAATTCCTTCTTTCTAAGGAATGCAATAAAAATAATTTCTAATTCTTTTTTTTTTTTTTTTTTTTGAGCTGCAGAAACTGGGTCCAGGATATGTATCTAATACTAAGCCAGAGATTGGCAAACATTTTATGTAAAGGGCCGGGGAGTAAATATTTTAGGTTTTGTGAGCCACATACACTATCTGGCACATACCACTCTCTTTTCAATATATAATCATTTAGAAATATAAAAACCATTCTTAACCCATAGACCATACAAAGTGGTCCACTGGCTGGATTTGGTTCATGGGCTATAGTTTGTTTACCCCTGTTCTAAGCACTATTTTTCCAATACTTACCAACTTTAGGATGTATTTAAGGTTAAATGTGGTCATAATGGTAGGGTCCCCAATAGGATCAGGGGTTTTATAAGAAGAGAAAAAGATATCTCTCTCTCTCCCTCTCCCTCCCTCTCCCCCTCTCTCTCCCTCTCCCTCCCTCTCCCTCTCCCTCTCCCCCTCTCTCTCCTTCTCCCTCCCTCTCCCTCTCCTTCTCCCTCTCCCTCTCCCTCCCTCTCCCTCTCCCTCTCCCTCTCTCTCTTTATCCATACACATGCTTTAAGGAAAGGTCATCTGAGCAAGGTAAGTTGGCTACATACAAGCCAAGAGAAGAGACCTAAGAATGAACCTTGATCTTGTACTTCCCAGCCTCCACACTATAAGGTCAATGGGGAGTGGTGAGAAGAGAGGGACATCTATAATGCTTTCAACAATAAAGATAAGTTTAATAAAAGGAAATAAGGTTCTGTTACTTAAGCCACTCAGCCTATGGTATTTTGTCATGGCAGCCAAGAAGACTAAAACATCACTAAACCCACTAGAAATTGACCACATACTATTAGGTACCTCCAACAAGCAGGGCTCTTTATTCAGTTTGGAGAGACACCCACTCCCAATATACCTGTCAAGAGGCTAAAGTTGTAGGTTATTATTGGTTCTATTTATAAAACAGACAAAATAAGGCTCAAGTTTCTCAAGGTCACTTCCTATCTCAGATACAAAATTTATACAAAAATGAAATGTTCTGCTATTGCTCATAAATATTCTTTAGAATTCTTTGTCATATTTTTATAGTGACAGAGATACAGTATCCAGATCCCTTTTTAATGGAAGACTTGAGCCTGGCTGGTGTGGATCAGTGGTTGAGCATGGACCTATGAACCAAGAGATAATGATTCGATTCCGGGTCAGGCCACATGTCCAGGTTGCTGGCTCTATCCCCAGTGTGGAAAATGCAGAAGGCAGCCAATCAATTGTTCTCTCTCATCATTGATGTTTCTATCTCTCTTCTTCTCCTGTCCTCTCTCTGAAATCAATAAAAATTAAATATAAATAAATAAATAAATGAAAGACTTGATGCCCAATTGTGGAAAATACAGTCAGTAGACAGTCCAGGATGGCAGTTTCAGTATCTTCCTCAGCTGATGAGAACTGCTTCCCTCCAGATCATTCCCATTGCAAGGCAGTCTGGATCTTATAACTAAGCAAAGCATGTGTATAAGTGTCAAGTAAACAAAGAAAAGTCAGGCCATTTTGTCCCAACATGTACCCTCCTGTTTCCTCTCTGTTGCTTTCACATCATGCATCCAAACTTTATCTCAGTGTCTGCTTCTGGAGAGTCCAATCTGTGACAGAGACTTCAGTCTATCCATGACAACTGAATTATTTAATACGCTACCCCAAATTAATGAATAACCTTTTTTCTAATTGCAAACCAAAAAGGTCATTTCCAATTTCACAACTGTGTATAACGTTTTATAAGTTATTCCAGTCAACATTTTATAGTTTGTTTTTTTCAGATCAAAATTTTTAAAGAATAGTAGAAATTAATGATCTTATTCCTATGTTGTATAGATTTTTTTTTTTTTTTACCCCTGTGGAAGTTTTAAGTTTCAAGTTTGTAGCAAAGCTCCCAGTCATTCTTTGATTCCTCTAAGATACTTTAGAGTACAAAAAAAATTACTTTAAAGATTTTTTAGTGTGCCAATGTCCTTTCATCAATCTAGTCCACTCTATACTTATGGGCTCTTCTAAGACATAACAGCTTTTAATGAATTGTGCTTTAATGCAAGGCCATAGATTCCCAAGAGGGACATTATAATAAACAATTCTATGAAACGTAGTCATTGTATCTGCTGTAAGAATATTATTGTGGATATTCATCATTAAATTAAGCAGTGTCATCTTCCTGAGGCCATTCAGGAGAAATGTGTTTCTTGTCTCAGCATCAAGAATTGTTGTGCTTCAGAGAAAGACAAATATCACATGATCTCACTCATGTGGAATCCAATGAATAAAATAAACTGTTGAACAAAATAGATCCAGAGACATAGAAGCATGGAACAGACTGTCAAATCTCAGAGGGAAAGTGGGGGAAGGTGGGTCGGAAGAAATCAGCCAAAGAACTTGTATGCATATATGCGTAACCCATGGACACAGACAATAGGGTGATGGAGGCCTGAGGTGGGGGCAGGGGGTGAGCTAGAAGGAGTCAATGGGGGTAAAAAGGGGACGTATGTGATATGTTTAACAATAAAGATTTTTTAAAATAATAATTATAAAATTAAAATAGGCAAATTAAAAAAAAAGAATTAGCCAAAACCGGTTTGGCTCAGTGGTAGAACGTCAGTCTGCGGACTGAAAGGTCCCAGGTTCGATTCCGGTCAAGGGCATGTACCTTAGTTGCGGGCACATCCTCGGTAGGGGGTGTGCAAGAGGCAACTGGTCGATATTTCTCTCTCATCGACGTTTCTAGCTCTCTATCTCTCTCTCTTCCTCTCTGTAAAAAAATCAATAAAATATATTTTTTTTTTAAAAAAAGAATTATTGTGTTTGGCCCAAATAATTCATTTGCTCTTATCTTACATAAATCAGATAGAGATCATCATGTGAGAAGGCATTCTAACATAGGGTTAGACTGATATAGACAGCTACAAAACCCAGGTCTGTCTCTTCCTAGCTCAATAACCAGTGATGAATTATTTAAACGTTCTATACCCAGTTTCTTCACCTGTAAGATAATAATAGCACTTTCCTCATAGGGTGATATCAAGAACTAAATTAATTATAAATGTGTACAGAGAATAACTCAATAAATGTTATGTTATGATTGTCTTTATGTTGGACCACTTAAGGCTACTCCTTCACTGGGTATATTTTGTGTTCTCTGTTCATTTTCCAACTCTTCTTATGCTTGGTTTCCAGTTTGCCTCAACTTTCTGGATTCCACTTTTTGAAATGTATAATATTTATCATTTTTCTAATTATGAAATTAATACACCTGCAATATCTAAAAGCAACAACATGGTTGTTGTGCTAACATAAGGTGATGGTATTGTGCTAACATAAGTCAGACAGAAAAAGGCAAATACTATGTAATGTCACTTCTATGTGGAATCTAAATAAGCCAAACTTTTAGAATCAGAGAGTAGAACAGTGGTTACCAGGGGTCTGTAGGGGTGGTGGAATTGGGAAGATGTTGGTCACAGTTTACAATTTGCTGTTGGACGAGGAGTTAAGTTCTTAAGATCTAATGCAAAGCAGTCTTGTTATATTCAACAATGCTGTATTATATACTTCAAAGTTGCTAAGAAACTAGATCTTAAATGTTCTAACCACAAAATGAAATTATAATTATGTAACATGATGGATGTGTTAGCTAACACTACAGTGGTAATCATATTGCAATATGTAAATGTATCAAGTCAATACATTTTACACCTTAACTTTATAAAATATGTGAATTATATCTCAATAAAATAAAATGTAAAAATATATAAATCTTTAATATTAATTATTGATAATAAATACCATTGATCAAGCACTTAATATTTGCTAAACTACATGCTTTGCTTATATTAGCTAATTTAACACTCACAGAAACCTTGTTATTTCACATATGAGGAAATTAAGACCCTGAAAATTAAGTGCCACTTAACCTAGAAAGTGGTATTTGAACCCAAATCTACTTTGCAATTTCACAATCCTGAGATAAATAGCAGAAACATTTTTATAAATTTTCTTCATCTACACATATATTTTGTGTATGTGTATATTTAATGGACACCCTTTATATAATTTTACATTTATTTAAGTTTTCCATATCATTAACTAGTATCAAAATAGAGGTTTTAATAATTATATGCTTCCCTTTATGTTTATACTAAACTGTACTTAAACTAATTATCTTATTGTCTTTGCCAATTTTTTAAATAAAATATGACAAACATTTTTACAAGTGGAATTTTATGGTCATCTCCAATTACTTATGTAGTATAAAACCTTAAAAGTGAAATTTCTTCTTTAAGATATATAAATATTTTAAGGCCATTATTCATATTTCCAAAATGTCTTCAAGAAGCACTGATAAGTTTATTCTTGCACAAAATTCCAAAGATGTTGTAAATAATGCCCAAGATCAAATTTAAAATAAATATTTTGAATTCTATGGATTTCGTTGGGATTGCATTAGGCTCATGGGCTCACTTAAAGGAAAGAAATATGTTTCCAATCAAAACAATGTATTCCCCACCATTTATTCAAACCTTCTCTTGTAATTCCATTTTAGTTTTTCTTTGTATAGACCATATACATTTGGGGTAAAATTTATTACTAGATTTTTTCTATTTTTTGTTTGTTCTGTAGAAACCATTTTCCATTATATTTTAAACCTAATTTCCTATTTTATAATGGAAAGCTATTTAGTTATGATTTTGTCCTTTTTAATTAACATTTAACTTATAACAGAAAATCTTACTTATTTCTCACATTAGTACTATTCACTGTTCTAGATGGCAGTCTGAAGGTCACTTATTATCTAGATGAAACTTCCTACTCCTCTCTCTCTCTTCCCTACCCTTGGATTTATTTTTTTCATAGTTCTCTGGAACATGGTATACCATGCTGGAGGAGGGCAGTGCAATCAGCCCCAGTAGGAAGAACTTGATCACTGGCACGGTTTATAATTGTAGGCGAATAGCAATAATAGAAAGCAGATACACTTACTCCCTGTGCCCTGGGCAGACCTCTCCTACCACTGCTCCCTGGTATGCCAGACCTCTAGTGGTACCCTGGGTGGACTTAACACAGGGTTCACAGTAGACAATCATTCTTGTTTCTTACAGCCACATGGCCAAGAGTAGACGGGGGCATAATGAATTCATGAAATGACCCTACCATTTTTTAATGTAAAATCTATTTGTAAGGTATATTCTAATCTTTAAAAAGACTGGCTAAGTAAAAAAGAATGGCCATGGGTTTGACCGTATCATGTTGTTTTATTCTTTTAAGACCAATGTTAGGATATTGTTTATACATTATGCCAATATTGAATCATTTCTATTTATCTTTGCTTCATAAATCATGTACACCCCAAATTTTGGATTTTTTGTGTTCTCTGGTGTATGCGTTCCTTAAGAATTAGATATTGTATTTTTTATTTTATGCCCTTTTTCTGAGGATACTCTTATACACAATGTTCCACACACATATACACCTGACCCCACTGCAGAGGACTGCCTCAGAGTCAAGGAATACTGGCTCTATACTCTCACCCTGTTGCTGCCAGCTTGATACGTGACCTTAGGAAATTCACTTGCAATCTCAGACTTGTTTTTCATCCTTAAAGGGGAAAGTCTGGTGACATAGTTCTAAGACTCTTGTGATCCCATAATAATAAAATTTTTGAATGGCCAACTTTTAGCTTCTTAAAGAAACAGTTATCCAGCTTGTGGTTTACCCATGTTTTTTCTTCTCCTTCTGCCCTCTATGAACCATGACATCTGTTAACACGTAGATAAAAAAGGGAAATCCCTGAAGCTGAAGACCCATGAAAATTAACAACCCCCTTTTTGTTCTTTTCTGAGTTTCTCATCAGACACTCTAACTACTTGGAGACTTGGATTACTGAGTGTGATAACACATGGCCCTGCGCCTGCTGCTTTCCTCCTGCAGCATTCTCACCTGGAACTACAACAACAATGGCAGCAACAACACTTCCAAGGGTTTGGCTTCTACCTTAGGAAATGTGTGTGTTATCAAAGTAGGAAATTAAAAAAAAAAAATTGTAATAAATATTTTCATTGTAGTCGTTTATCATTTAAAGCTTAAATCCATAGCAAAATTAAACTACTCTGAATCACAACAAAAATCACATAAAATTCCATTTATTTTTCTTTTTATGTGTACTAATAACTTTTTTGTTTGTTTAAAGTATTATATGTCTCTATTTTCCCCTGATCAACCCCGCCCTGTCCATTCCCACCACCCAGGACAAGCCCGCAATGCCCCAGTCCATTGGTTATGCTAATAAAAATTCCATCTCTTTGAATGCTGCTATTACATCTAAAGTTGTGCTGCATAGTTATCCTGACTTAGAAAATACAAAGGAGGTGGGTCTTATTGTGTTATATCAATTACACATCCTCAAGGAATCATAAAAGAGATACTGCTCAGAAAATGAGACTGGAATCACCCCCACTGAGATGTGAAAATAGTTTATAGTTGTTTTCTTCCACATGTAACCCCTGGTGGAGAAGACTTTGGAGATGACAACAGGAATATGCCTTTTAGAGTTTACTTACCAGGACTTTAAATTGTCTTGTAATCTAGTAAACGACTATTATTATTTTATTTCACAGTTATTTTTATTTAATTAAGTCAGTAAACCTCCTGTTCTTTCACACAGCAATTAAAATTTTGAAGCTGCATGTGATTATGTTGAAAGAGGGAAAGATCAATCTACCAACCTGTGTGATCTGCCTGGCCCTCACCCTTCCCCCCGCAGAGAAGCAATGTGGGCAGTGACGAAAATTTCCCGTGTTCAAATCATCTCTACACATGAAAACTGGATAACTTGCTTACCCTTCCTATGGCTCTGATCTATAAAATGAAGATAGTAATGGTGTGGACCACAGGAGGTAGTAGAATGGGCTTAATGAGGTCAGAGCAATACCGTTCTCAGTCTCTACACTGTGTGCGTTACACAAGCGTTTACCAACATCCTCCTCTTGGCTGTGTATTCCAGCAGCACTTGGCTTCTTTCATTCATCAAATGTGATGAGCACTGTCCTATCCTTAGGACTCCTCACAGGGATTCTCTTTCTCAGCACTTGCTACCTATATGATCATATATGCATATGTGTGGCTGTTTGCTTTATATCTGTTTCCCACATACCCCTGAATTTCCATGAGGTCAGGAAGTCAGTTTTGTCCCTCATTACATACCTGGTGCTCACAGTGGATGCCCAGTAGATTTGTGCCAAGCATTGAGTGAGTAACTAATAAGCCCAAGAGAAGAGAAAGTATCTAAAATTTTTTGAACTATCACAGGGATTTGGGATTAAATCTCTATGTTTCAAGTCTGTTCTTTATTTGCTATGTTGTATTACAACATCAAGTTTCAAGTTAGCTTAAAATGCTAGTGGTACATTTTTACCTATTCCTTTTCAAAGTGCTTCTCCAGAAACTATTTTTACAAGAGTTAATCATGTTTTTAGAGAATTGCATGTACGATAGGAGCTCTGGTTGTTTAATTTATTTTTTTTAATTTAAATTCTATGAATGAAAATTTAATCATATTGAATCAGCCAGTAGTAAATACAGTGTTCCCAGAATGAAACTTCTTAGCAAATGAAGAGTTAGGACTTTGAAATCAAATATTTGTCCTTTTAGGAAGAAAGGACAAAATTGCAATGGTCTCAGTGTACCCTAATAATACTGTTATTTTGGTTAGGAAGTGCAGTTTGTAATGAGGATGTACTTGCAGAGCAAGAAAATTATGTTCTGTGAGGAGCGTGCACTTGATTTTTCAAATTATTTGTCTATTATTACTATTTCCCTATGAGAAAAATAGTACCCTCAGAAAGCAATGACCAGATGGCTAGCATTATAAAAAGCACTCTAATTCCTTAGGAAACTGTTTTATATAACAATATTATTCAACCCATCATTCAAAATACACTTAGAGGGTAAGTTTGACAAAGACTCTGTTGAGTGAGCAACTTCAAAGTTGCAACTTTGCACCTGTTTTATTCAATTCACTCAGATATACAACCTAGTTCTGGCTTTTTGTTTATAGTTTCACCTTGTGACTTTGCTACTGAAAGTGTGGTCTGCAGACCAACAGCATCTGCATCACCTGGGAGCTGGCAGACCAGAAGACCACACCTCCATGTAGAGGCACTGGATCAAAATCTACATTTAACAAGGTCCCTGGGTAGTTTGTGTGCATATTGCGTTTTGAGAAGCACTGCTGTAAATAGTTTTACTGAAGCAATGAGAAGTAAATGGAGAATTTCTGCGCAAAGAAAAAAAATACGATGCTCATGAAAAATGTGCTTTTGTTTAACGAAGTGCAGGAGATGATGATATAGCAGTTGGGGGCAGTAGAATCAGGAAGACTTAACCACCAGCTCTGCTCCTCACTAGCTGTGTGCATCAAACATTTCTCCCCAGTTCTCATCTGCTGGACCTGCCTCTTTACTCAGCCATTGCTATGGTAACCAGGTTTTCACATCTGACAACACCTCAGCTGCTCCAGGTAGCCAGCACTGTCTACCCTGGGCTTCTCTGCTGCCCCCAGATGCCTTTGGGCACCTAATCATTGAAGTGAGACTTCTCTCAGCATGGGGCAACCCTTGACCAGCCCTGAAGCAGAGCTGCAGTCAGACCTGAGGTGGATGCTCTAAGGCTCCTGAGAATGTTAAGCCCCAGCAGCCAACAGCAGATTAGCTGCTTCCTTATATAAAAATACTCCACAGATACTCTAAAGAGAGTATCTTACCACACAGGACTGATGTTTTAATTTATAGTTTGATTGCAACAGCTCTTTCATTCAAGCATTATACTGATTTTACGATCATTACCTTTCTTTACATATAATATTTAATGGTTACTGTCATCAGGGCACTACACTTTAACCAACTCTTATAACATTCCTGAGAAGACAAGGCTATTATCTTTTTATAGGTAATCAAGCCAGAATAGAACAGTTACATAGCTCTCCCAGTGTGGTAGTAAAATCTGATACCAATGCTAAATTGATGACTCATCCTGGAATCCTCAAAATATACATTTCTCTTTTATGAAAGTTAGCAGTATTTACAAATTTGCTGGTTAGGGGAATTTAGTATTGTCAACTAATATGAAGTATTTGCATAAGATTGGGAGGGGGTATCATTTTGAACAAAAATCTTTATCCAGCCTGAAACTTGATGTCCCAGATTTAGGATATTAAATCCACACAAATTACCTCCATTTTACCACAACAAAGTTACCTATTATATCACTTCCATTGTCATCACTGGACTGCCATTAGTTGGTTAATGCTTTAAGATCAGAGTGGCCCCTAGTGGTCTGCTTTTCTCCTCAGCTTCAAATTCCCAATGAGGTACAGGTTGAAACTCTTTGATTACTGATCATGATGACAACCTCATAAAAATGAAAGCTAACTATGACCACCTCCCTAATCTATTATATATAAGAAATCAATTCTTTTGTATTTTAAATTTTATGATTTAAATGTGTATAACTATAATACAAAAATATTTTTGACAGAACAGAAACTTGTTTTAATATTTACAGACAAAGAAAGTTCTAAAATGAGACAAAAAGGTAAGATGCATCTTCCTAAAGCATCAGTAAATATAAAAGACATGCTAATAATATGATAATGGCTATCCCAAGACAATAACTCAAGAATTAACTTTCTGCCAATAATCTATGTAAGCAGTATCTTGACTTTCAGGTTCTTAAAAATGTAAGCATTGAGATGAGGGAGCTAATCATACTAATTAATACATTGTACCTTGTAACAAGTTAATTTTAATTAAAGGGACAGACAACTAGAGAAAAGGCCAAAATTTCAGTTAGTAAATCCAAATAGAACATAAATACTCTCAGAATGCAATTGCCCTTTAGATTAAAAGAGTTAGAACTGAGCTGGTCCACTCTGCACTGCCAGCCTGGACTTCCCACTTATGGCACTGTTTTTAAGATCTGTGCTCTTATTGGATTGTTTACTGTATTTGGTCAGCAGAATGTGACAAATTGATGTATAATATCCATAATTAGCTCAATGCTCAGAAAACTAATATAACTTAAGACTTTAGTCTTTCTATCAGCATAGGTTCTGCTTTAAAAAGTGTTTCTGAACAGGAAGCTTTGTAAGATAAGTCATACTCAGGACTGTCAGCATTGCTTCTAGTCATAAGCCGTGGATTAGAGTCCTCCCCATATTGATATCATTTTGCAAAGCCTACATCACCAACTTAATAAATGCTGAGATAATTTTTAGGTAATAAAATATAAAATAAGATACATTCCTTACTCCTAGATTTAGTTCTTATATCTATATCCTTAGAATCTGTCACAGGTTTCAGCCTTTATGTTTTCAGATACTCAGGCATGACTGGCTTAAAAAATGTGTTTCCTACTGATCTTTCCAGCTACCATCCTCAATGTAACCTTCTTTCCACAAAGTTCTTTAAAGGATATCCTACATCCAGTGATTCTGTTCTCACTTACATTCTTAAAATTCCCATCATAACCAGGCATCATCACCACATATTCATTTAAAAAAATATATCAGACTTCTCAAACCAATGACCTCACCATATCCAGTAGCTTTTTCCAAACCTTTACTTCCCAAGGCCTATCTGCTCTATTTGGCATTATTGACAGTCCTTCTTCTCAAAATACTTTCTCCTCTTGGATTCTAGGATACTATATTCCTCTGATTTTTCTCTTTTCTTTGCAATTCTAGGGATATAGATGCCCTATCTAAATACTATCTACTTATATGAATGAGTTTGCTAGTATTGACCACAATGAAATATTTTTTCCTTTAAAAGAAAATGAGATATTACAAGGTCTCTGGGATAATCAGAGAGAGACAACAATTTTTTTATCCAATTACATATTTCTTTGTGTGATTTCTGTAAGACCCACCACATTCTGAGTAGCTGGATATGTGGTTTAAATGGAAACATTTATAGGATATAAGAAATGTCTGGCCTCCTGGATACTTTCTAAATTCTTCCTGAGTCCCCAGAAGACCTACTAACAACTATGGCCTTGAGTAGGCTACATTGATTCATAGCCTCTTTCAATAACAAACTATTTGTTTTTAATATTATCTTCTGTTTTATCTAGATTCCTACTAATAGGCTTTTTATTTTAAACTGTGACACCATAAAAAAGTGACCAGTTTTTGAAATTATCAGGCATCATTTTGATCAAATTGCATACTCTAACCAAGTACTAGTATATTCTTAACATTATTACAATTATAAATTATCTATCTTTTATTTAGATATTCAAGTAGTCAGGGAGAAGCCTACCCTTTTTAAGCAATTAGGAGAAACTTCTGAAAGCATCAATTTGTTTACACTTAATCCTATTAGCCAGATATCTCAGAGCTCAAACTCAGGAACTTTAAATAAAATTAGTGAGCTGATCATGAAAATATAACTCTACATACATATTGAAGGTTCGGTCTATGGTTGTTTTGTTAAGTTTTTTCGTTAGTAATGGGAGTTGACTAAGCCTTAAAATTATGATTTTAAAGAATCCCCATGGAACATTCAATGGAGGCCCAGCAGAGATGATACTTCAACTGAATGGGAAGAGCTCTATTAGACATTCAGAATAAGGGCAAAAGGAAAGGGAGGAATATTCTAAACTTACATGTATTATTGCCTGCATCCCTCTCCTCTTCTGATACTCTTATAAGATGATAATTGCTTGTATTTTTGTATATGGGTTTATTATTTCCTCTGTAATAACTTGCATTGTCCTTTGAATTAAACTTTTACCATCTCATTTGGAGAATGGAGTGTAAATAGACAGTTAAAATTCTTTTTCTTCTACAAATGTGCTATGTAAATATAATAATTACTATCCCTTCTGAAGACTTACTCCATATCAGGCATTGAGTGAAGCACATTGAGATATAATCCCATGTGTACCACTCTCTGTGGTGTTATACTGATTGATTGACAAGAAAACTGAGACTTGGAGAAGTGTAGAAACTTGTCTAGGAAGTAGCTGAGTCAAGAGTCCAATCCAGCTCTTTTTTACTCTTAGAGAACAGTTTGTTTTTTCCCCCCACAACTTTTAATCTTATTTTCTCCATATCTTTCAAGTATGAATTCTGGATATTGAGGTGAATACTTATTATTAGTGCACTAATCCAGATAGGGAATTTTAAATGCTCACCAGCCCAGGTTTGTGTATCCCAGTATGTTCAGAAGACAGGAGAGCAAGTTAAGGCCACTAAAAAGACAACTAAAGACAAACTACAGCTTACTTCTCTCCTTCTATGGATAGGGGCTGCCTCTGTTTATTTTAAGATGTGAGTTGCCACTGTACTTGAAGAAGATCAAATTAGGAGAGACTGGGAAGCAATGTTATACTATGGGAAGACATTTTTTCTATATAATGTTCTGTGAAAGCCTATTCCTATAAACAGGGCCTCAAATGTTTTATCAATTCCCACAATGTTGTCAATGCTAAGAGATAAAGATCTATACTAATAAAAGCATAATATGCTAATTAGACTGGATAGCCAAACAACCTTCTGGATGTCATTCTGTGCATCCTTCGGTCAAAGCTATGGTAATGCAGGCTGAGGCAGAAATGATTAGGGGTAATCAGGCTGGCAGGGGAGTAATTATGGGGCAATCAGGCTGGCAGGGGAGTAGTTAGGAGTGATCAGGCCAGCAGGGGAGCAGTTAGAGGCATCAGGCAGGCAGACAGGGGAGCAGTTAGGGACATCAGGAAAGCATGCAGAGTGGTTAGGGGTGATCAGGCAGACAGAGTGGTTAGGGGCAATCAGTCAGGTAGGCAGGTGAGCAGTTAGGATCCAGTGGTCCTGGATTGTGAGAAGGATGTCCAGCAGTCTGACTGGAAAGGGTTCAGGCTGGGCTGAGGGACCCTCCCACCTCCCCCCATGCACAAATTTCATGCATCAGGCCTCCAGTCTTTTATAATCATATGCATCTGAGTGGCCTCCATCTTCAATTCTAGAGTCCCACAAATGCCAGCCAGAAAAAGAAAATTCATTCATATCTTGTTTAGTTCAAACTTGTTTCTCAGTCTCTTCAATTAAATCTCATTGATAAATAACTATATTTAAAAAATTTTAAAGCTTAATGAAGTCAGCTTTTCTCAATTGTACACATCTCTGTTATAAGCTAATCTACCAGAAACCTCTTGAGAATCCAGCTTAGTGGATTATACAATTATTAAAGGTTGACCTTTTCTGTGGGGTTTAATGAAAGAGAAAATGCATTTTTAACTTTGGCTGATGTGCTATCAAGTGTCAGTCATCATTTCTTTAATCTATTTCATCTAGGCTATAAATTAAGTGGGTCCAAAATCTAATATATGAGGCCAGCAGAGGAATGGAAATCCAGTGGTTATGAAGATTGACTTTAAAGAAGACCCACTCTGAAGTCATCTAAAGAAGAGGGCAGTAAGAATAACAACTGATTTACACACAGGCCATGAGAACAATTGGGGAATAGGAATTCCCATTATGGGGGGTTGAATTTGTCCTAACTTGAACACATTGCAATAGGGACTCAAAGCCTGGTGAAGATTACCACACACCAGGCAGAAGCTTATGGGTATAATTTTTAAGCCAAATTACATCTAAAATAAGTTCACCCTTAAGCTTAAAAACTTAGTTTTTATAATTTACTGTTATTCCATTTTACAATTTTAATGTAAACATCTTGTACACATCTCCCTTAATTAATTGACTACTCCTATTGATATTTTAAACATAATCTGTTCACTGCATAGAATTTTATGTGCTAGAAAAAGTAAATATCCCCAACAATTTTATGTAAATAAACATCTTTATAATGCCTCCTGTGTTTCATCAATACCATTTTTTTTTTCTTACCATTTTCCCAATTAAGGACATTATGCAGTTTGTAAAGATTTTCTATGTATAAACTTGTGACCTCTGCATTTCTCACAAGCTTCCAAAGACATCCCAGGTGAGATATTTGGGTACACTAAAGCTATGCAGTCTTGGAATATAACTAAGTTGAATCAATTCTGCAAAAATAGTTAGCCAGTCCTGAGAAAAGTAAAATTACCAATAACAAATTCAACACACATTCTGCCCCAGACATAGTGTAAGATGTTGCATTGACTCCAGAACAGACCAAGGCCTTCCCTTGACCTCAAGGAGCTTAGAGTACTGGGATAGGAATAAAATGTGTGCAAACGACTATAAGTTGTGCACTACAATGTGAGCCAAGTAGGTAAACTGATCTCTTTTTGTCAGATAATTTATTTTAAAATGTTTGCTCTAATAAAGTTATCATTTTTATTGGTTGATTTGAGAGGAAGTTAACATTTACATATATCTATATCTGTCTATCCTCTATAATAAAAGCCTAATATACTAAGTGTCTAGTCAATAGGTTGGCCGTTCAACCAATCAAAGTGTAATATGCTGATGATATGCTAAGGCTGCTAAAACCATTCCCTATGATGTACACTGACCATCAGGTGTCAGACACTCTGACTGGTAGGTTAGGTTGCTGCTGGGTTCCAGTCAATCAGGATTGAGCAAGACATTACAGACAGGCCCTGGAGCCCTCCTGTGGTCCCTCCAGTGTCCCTCTCCAGACCCAATTGTGTATCAGTGGAGTCCCTCAGCTTGGCCTGTGCCCTCTCACAATCAGGGACATCTAGGGGAATATCAGAGAGACAGTTTCAGCCCTATCCTGCAGGCCAGGCCAAAGGACCCCACTGGTGCACATGTTCATAGCCTATATAATAAAAGCCTAAGCAACCGTTACAGCAGAACAACCAGAATGACCAATTGCTATGATGTGCACTGACCACAATGCTCAATGCAGGAGCTGCTCCCTGGTGGTCAGTGCACTCTCACAGGGCGCATCACTCAGCCAGAAGCCGGGGTCACTGTCTCCGCAGCAGCAGGCGCAGTGGGCCAGGATGAGCACGAGTGATACCCAGCCTTGATTTGGGCTTCTTCCTGGCTGCCTGCTGCTTGGCACACTGCTCATCCCCCGAGGGGTCCCAGACTGCAAGAGGAAGCAGGCCAAACTGAGGGACCCCCACCCCAATGCATGAACTTTGTGCACCGGGCCTGTAGTATTTATATAAAGAGAGAAGTAGAGGCATTTTATAGCTTGTGAAGATGACATTTTTTTTAAGCATCTCATTTTCTTTACACGCATGAAAGTGAAGAGCCTGACTTCTTTCCTCCTTCCTGGCAGTAAGACAGCCCAGTGACATCCAGGGTTCACACAAGGAGAGTGTCAGAATAGGGTGGCAGTGAAATAGGTCAGAAGATTGGGGAATTGAATGAATACATCAATACATGGAGGATGATGGGAGCAGGCTTTTCACTGTCAGAGAAGAAAGGCACAAGTATAAAAAGGGGGAAGCAGGAGTGAACCCTGCAGTGCTAGACTGGACTTATAAGTAAAGGGGTAACTTGCAGTTTTTAATGTATATCCAGAAAAATGGATAAATATAAATGAAATGCAAATTTGTACATATACATATGTATGATACATATACATAAGCTGACATATAAGTCTAACACCGATCTTAATTTTTAAATGACATTCCTCCATTAAAACAAACAAATTAGGACTTGGACCAGTGGCTTATTCCAGGTGGCTGTGACAAGGAAAAAAGGTGTGTGTGGGGGTTTTCAGTGTGCCAGCTTCAGGAAGCTGCCATTTGCCAAATCTGGAACAATTTGAACATCAAAAATAAATCATATATATATATCACATACACACACACACACACACACACACACACACACACACAGATATATACATCTAAGTTATCAGAATGAACGGAATGACCAGAATGACCAGTTGCTATAACATGCATTGACCATCAGGGGCAGACACTCAACATAGGAACTGTCCCTGGTGGTCAGTGCATTCCACAGCCACCCTTCCCCGGCCTGCTAACCTCCTATGTTTCTCCCAGCTGGCCAACTTCCTGTGGTCCCTCCTCCCAGCTGGCAGGCCCTGATCACCCAATCGGGGCCAGACCTTTTGCTGGGACAGGGAACCGGGTGTGGGTGGCAGTGGATGAGGCCCCATTCCTAGGAAGACTGAGGACCTGCTCCATCCTTGGGGCTGGCCGCCAAACTCCTGTGCCCAATCTCTCCCCCAGGCTGGCAGGCCCCAATCTGCCCATGACCCACCTGCCATGGTGGCGGTGCAGCAGCAAGGGGAGGCAGGGAACCACATGGTGGCAGGGCACTGATAATGGCAGCATCAGTGTCTGGCAACTATTTCTTCCACATCCAGCCCAGTGACAGTTGCCTCCTCTCTAGTTTGACCCTGATTGTCTTGGCCCAAAACGGCCCTGATTGCCAGCCAAGCCTAGGGACCTCACTTGTGCACAAATTCCGTGTGTCAGGTCTCTAGTAATCGTAATAAATTATAGCTCATTGAATAAAATGTAAGTCTCTGAGCACACACTGATGTAAATACATACATACCAGGTATACTGGTTAATAATGCAGATTTTATAATAAAAGAAATCACGATAATTTCAAGGGAAATGTCAAAAGTGCTTTATTCAAAGTAGTGTCCATCGCTAGCTACAGATTTCCCCATCTTTCAGGTAATTGTGGATACCATCCAAATAGAACTTTTCTTGTTTTAAGGCAAATAATTCAGAGACCCAATTTTCCACTTCTTCATATGTTTTGAAGTGCTGCTCAGAAAGTGCGTGTGCCATCAATCGGAACAAGAGGTAATCTGAAGGTACAAGGTTTTATGAATATGCCAGGTGGGTTTATACTTCCCAGGCAATAACTCTTCACATGGTTTTAACTGGTTTTGCAGTGTGTGATGGTGCATCATCATGAAGCAAAATTACTTTACCATATCTCCTGGCCCATTCTGGTCATTTCAAAATCAAACCATGGTTCTAATTGATTATTTGTTGTTGGTAGCGATCAGTATTAATGGTTTCACCTGATGTTAGAAGCTCATAATACACCACACCTTTCTGATCCCACCAAACACAGCATTATCTTCTTTTTGAAGCGATTTGGCCTTTCAGTTGATGTCGATGATTGACCTGTATCAACCCTTAATTTTGTGTATTTGGAATTCTCCAAATATATCCACTTTTCATCATCAGTCACAATTCGATGCAAAAAAAAACCAAAACAAAAAAAAAACACAAACTTTCTTTTGTGCCTTTGAAGCAACATTTTACTGATGACTTTTTGGTTTTCCATTTGTCTTTCGTTCAGTTGATGTGGCACCCATTTTCCTTCCTTTAAAATATTTCCCATTTCCTGTAAATGATTAGAAATTGTTTGCTGAGCAACACTTAATCTTTCTGCAAGTTAATTTTGAGTTTGACACGCATCTTCATCCAGTAATACTTGTAATTGTTGATCTTCAAACTTTTCAGTTGACCTGGACATTCTTTGTCTTTCACATCAAAATCATCACTTTTAACACATTTAAGCCAGCGTTCACAAGTATCTTCAGCATGTTCACCATAAGCTTCCCAAAGTATACAATAACTTTTTCTTCAAAGTAAAGTAATGAATTAAAACTTCCCGTAAATACTCTTTTTTGGCACAAAATTTGACATTTTTAAGCATAAAAATATCTATGATGTTAACACCTTCAGAAAATTTGACATATGAAGTTTTGAAGCTTGCTATTAATACAATAAAATAGCAGACATATCAAATCACATACATATATCAACATATGTGTAACTCCATCTATTGAAAAACATCCACATTATTAACCAGTACACCTGGTACATGAACACACTTGCCTACAATAGAATGCTTGCTCCTAAACAGTAGTATTAGAAAATTACCACTCGCAACCATTATATTAACAATTAATTCAGGCAGGAAACATCAATGGATGCTAAAAAATGATAGATCTATGTGGAATAAGTAACTAGATTTTATAATCTTCAAGCATCTTTCCAAAAGCATTTACTATTACAAAAGAGAAGAAAGGAAATTTCACAAAGGAGAAACCTAGAAGATATCATCGTAACTAAGAGATCAAAGTTAACACTACTAGCAATGAGACAAGAAGATAACAACTGCCTCCAGGTAGGATGACATGAGAATTAAGCAACCCTTCTGTGAAATTCTGACCCAAAATTCTGGGTCTTATTGTGAGGAAACATTTAAAAAATTCAAATTGGCTGAAACCGGTTTGACTCAGTAGATATAGCGTCGGCCTGCAGACTGAAGGGTCCTAGGTTCGATTCCTGTCAAAGGCATGTACCTTGGTTGCGGGCACATCCCCAGTTGGGGGTGTGCAGGAGGCAGCTGATCGATGTTTCTCTCTCGTGGCTGTTTTTTACTCTCTATCCCTCTCCCTTCCTCTCTGTAAAAAAATCAATAAAATATGTGTTTTTTTTTAATTAAAAAAAAATTCAAATTGACTTATATAATCTACTAAACTCATCAAGGTTATGGAAAGTCAAAGAAAGATTGAAGAATCATTCCAAGGTTGGAGATTTGAAAAATATAACAGCTAAGGTATAAAGTAGTGTCCTAGATTGGATTCTATATACTTGCTGTAAGGAAAAATACAGTCTCTGGGTAAAAGATATAGGAGAGCCAACTATAATATTTAACTTCTCTGTAAATTTGAAATTTGTTTCAAAATAAAAATTTAAAAAAAAGAAGCAATGAATAAAAGCACTTGATGTAAGGGCAGAATAATCAAAGTCAGACATGGTTGAAAAGACAGAAAGTCCCATCTCCGTGGTAACAGATGAGATCTGTCCTCATTATTGTTGTATCACAAGGGCCCAACTTAGTCTTTCACACAATAAGCATTCAATTGACATGTGTTGAATGAATTCATTGGTTAATTAAGCAGGGAGAGAAAAAAAGGTGCCAGTCAGGAAAGACTTCAAAAAGAGACAAATTAAAATAGAGGGCATTCCAATTTTAAGGAACAGCATGAGAAAGGTCTTAAATGTGAGAATGCATTATCATATGGAGCAGCAGGAGAGAGAATGTTCAGGAGCACAGGAGGAGTGATGGTTGGAAAGGAAGTACAAAATGATATATAGTCTATAAGGTCAGGGTAAAATAAAAGTTAATCCTAAATTTACTGGTAGAAGAGAACTGAAAAACTTGATCGCCCTTTCTAACAAAGTCAATTTAATCTTTCTTCGTCTAGCCCTCTAACAGAGGAGCAAATGTCCAGTCATGGCTCCAAAGAGGAATAAATGAAAGTAATAATTATGGTTAATCCACCAGTTAAATAACAAAATCCTTTGGTTCTTCAGCTACATTTCCCAGAGAATTCTAAAGGATTATGTTCCACCGAATATTATGTTAATAAGTGTTTCCTGATGGGATCATTGTGGATTAAGCTAAAGTAATCACATTTCTCTCCTAAATGATTCCTCAGTGGGATACTCCAAAGGAAGAGAATATGCATTGTGTTCCAGTACTTCAGTATCCTTCCCTATGTAGCCCCCATCCAAATTGTGAGAATATAGTCTAGGACATGCCGTTTACATTGTCAAGCAGACAGGAGGAGACTAACATCCTAGTCCTTGTGAACAGTCAGCTCAACCCTACAAGGCATGAGATTTTGAGTGAAACCAGAGATGTGATTAAACGCCAGTGATGGTAAAGGAGTAGGGCCCTGTACATAGTAACTTGCCTACTTCTCTCTTTCTG
This sequence comes from Pipistrellus hanaki, assembly GCF_964339955.1. NCBI lineage: Eukaryota > Metazoa > Chordata > Mammalia > Chiroptera > Vespertilionidae > Pipistrellus > Pipistrellus hanaki. The sequence continues at coordinate 86,026,441 of NC_140503.1, forward strand.
GCTCTGGCAGTTTCTATGTAAACAGCCACACACAGAGATAAGAATGTAGAAAGTCAAGTCTTTCTAAAGGCTCTCAGGAGCTGACCTCTTTGTGCCATTTGTTTTAGATGTGGCCTGGTTACCACGGATATCAGAAGTGTTACAAGAAGCATGCGAGAAAGAGTTATTTATGAATGAGTAAGGATATGGCCTGTAGATGTTGGTGAGTAAAAGAAAGAGAAAAAAAATGAGAAGAGAAATACGAAGAGGCCAATTTGATGGCGGGTCCAAGTGTTGCAAACCTGTGCTCCAACTGGCAACACTGACAGGAACACCTTCTTCCTTGAATGCTCACATTCAAGGTCTAGTGGCTCTCATTCACAGAGATGCAAGCATCCTGCCCAGAAAGGAGAGTGGCTGATGATTTCTGTGGAATTGAAATTCAGTGGTGTGTAAAGCATCCACAGAACCTCTTCAATGAGCATACTGAACAATTACCAAGTTGAAAGACACATAAGTGCTGTGTAAACTTTGCAAATAGTCAAGGAACAAATAGATCTTTTCTGCATAACTGAGGTTCTTTCTAATATGAAAGGCAGAAAGGAGGGTGCAAGAAATGATAGCAGCAAAAAATAAGAGATAAATGGAGACATAGGGAGGAAGGCTCATAAAGTTTCCCCTTCAGGTAGAAAAGAGAAAAAATGTAAATGGAAGAGAAGTAAGGGAGCATGCACCACACATCGAATTAATTTATTGAAAAGGCATAAATTGCCCTTCAGTGATTTTTTAATAAAATTTTACTATTGATTTATTTAGAGAGAGAAGAAGGGAGAAGAAAAGAGAGAGAAACATCACTGTGAAAATGAACCATCATCAGCTGCCTCCTGCGTGCCTCCACCAGGAATCTATCTAGCCCACATGTGCCCCAACTTGGAATCAAACCAGCAACCTTCCCATGCATAGGAGAATGCCCAACCAACTGAGCCACACTGGCCAGGGTGCCCTTCAGTGATTCTTAAGCTTCAGTGTGCTCAGGAGTCCCATGGGACTGTTAAGAATGCAGATTTCATGCCCTAACTGGTTTGGCTCAGTGGATAGAGTGCTAGCCTGCAGACTGAGGGGTCCCAGGTTCAATTCCAGTCAAGGGCATGTACCTTGGTTGTGGTCATATCTCCAGTAGGGTGTGTGCAAAAGGCAGCTGATCAGTGTTTCTCTCTCACTGATGTTTCTAACTCTTTATCCCTCTCCCTTTGTCTCTGTAAAAATTCAATAAAAGTATTTTTTAAAAGAATGCAGATTCAAGATTTTACCTTCCTAATGCTTATGACTCATTAGGCTGTTGTGTAATACTGAGACAACATGGTCAGAAACTCTGAGCTATAATGATCTTATAAAACTCATTTGGCCTGCGGCTGTTCTGAGACTCCAATGAGTTCATCTTTGAGTGAGTCAAAACTGATGAGCAGGCTAATAGAAGGCTCCTAGTTCAGGTGACTGAGAGGAATAAAATACTATCTTATCACCTATGCATGGTTCCAATGACTAGGTCTTGCATATCAATGGTATACAGTAAAAATTTAGTTGAGAAAAGCATTGAAGAGACAAAAGGGCATATAATATGGTCCAGATTTTAATGAGAGTCAAAGCCATGTAAATTTATGCATAATCCACCCTAACTGTGAAGAAAGTGAGGTTAAATGTACTCTTAAAATGAAGGCCTCTTTGTTAAGGGTCAGTCACAGTGTCCTCTCCCAGTCATGCCCTGGACAGTGAGACACTGTGATTAAAAGTCCTGCACAGCAGTCAGTCTGCCTGGCTGCAACATGAATGTCAAATTTCTTTGTTGTGTAACTGGACAAATTAGATCATACATCTGTCAGAACTGTACCTTCTATGAAATGAGCATATAATCCCAGTCCCTTCTCAGGGTTGGTGAAGTAATTTACTCAGTAACACATAAGAGGTGCTTAGCTCAGGGTAGGACAACAATAAGCACTTACTCGATATTAAAAGAGCATGAAATTTGGACTGATCTTTTCACTGTCAGGCTTTTGCTAAGAAAGCAAAATAAATTCTTCAGGAGAAAAGAAATTAAGTGAGGGTTAATCCTAACGCCAGGAATTGCCTTCTGGTTGAACTATCAATGTACCATCACTATATATGAAGTTTTTCACAATTGTGACTAGTTTGTGGCTTTATCCATTCCACTTTCACTCTTTATTGAGAATTTTAAGATCTAGATATGATGTAGCTTAACTTCTAATAGAATTGAGGAGGAAATTCATATCTTGGAAATTCACAGAGGTTGTAATTTCTTCAAAATCATTCAGGTAATCCCAATCCAGTTCTCCCAATTCAGGGATTTTTTTCTACTGTTCACTTCTGCACTTCCTCCTGTTGAGATGCCTCAACCCAAATGCCTATTAGTGTTAATAACCACCCTGGACTAGAAACCAGACAACTCATGTTTAAGAACACTCTTTCCATTTATTAGTTAGTGACCTTGAACAAGCCATTTTACCTCTTCAAGCATCCTTGCAACTCCTACAAAACAGAGACAATACTAACCCCTCTCAAAGGCACTTATGCACATTATATGAGAGCACAGATGTTCAAGGCCTCTGTAGACTGTAACACTATAAACATTTAAGGTGCTGTATTTATTACTGATGCTGCTATTACAATTTTAAGAGCAGTAGTTCAAATCCTGGTGGAGATAGACTTCTGAAAGTTGACTAGCTACTACAACTCATTGTTCAAGTTAATTTAGGAAGATTAATTTTCTGTCACACACAAAAAAATCCATCAATACATATGTCCAACTAAACAATTTTCTAATCCACAGAACAAAACAGGGACTTTGAGTAGAGTGAAGCCAGAGCCATTTCACTCTGCTCACCACACAGAACACTCATCTGCCTGCTGTAAAGATCAGAGCCTTCCTCAAGCTTTGTGCCATCACTTGAACGGAACGTGTGGGCAGCAGCAAGGGTGTCGGACCAGTGAGCAGGAGCACAGGATGGTCTTTTGGGAATAAGCTGCCCACAGCCTTCGCTGACCAGCAGAACGGAGTTAGGGCAGCAGCCAACGGCAAATCACTCACAGTCCAGCCAGAAATCGCTGGGTCAGAAGGAAGCTGGCAGCTGTGGCACAGGCAGGTCAAAGCTGGCTGGCAGCTGCTCACCAAGGCAGAGAGCAGCCTGAAGTCAGAGGCCTGGGGGAAGGAGCTGAATTCTCTGATGGCAAGGCTGTGACCTTTTCAAATCACTCTCTTGTCTGCACTGTTGAGACTTAGAAACTAGAGCATTCACGGGGGTGGGGGGTGGGGGGATACATGCGAAGCACATGAAATTCTGTGGAAAAGGTGCACAGAGAAACTTTCAAACTGGAAAGTATCTGTCCTACCAGTGAATGTTCTGTGTTGTGCCCAAGAACAAACTTTGTAGTCCTTTCTTTCTAACTGATATTTTTAATAATCCCTGTGCCCACAAGCAACTTGGAAATGATATTAGGTCTTCTGTGTTCCCAGGGGTTGCTAAGCAACATTTCTAGCAGCTGGAGAAATTTCCATAGTAAGCAAGTCATGTTCTACCACAAAGGCCATGGTTTGAAAAATACATTTTTCATCTATCATCTATAAACCCAGTGTTTTAATACCAGGGGCCTTTTATCACAGCTAAAATGAGATTCAGCATTTGCTAATAGTAACTACAGAGCACGTTAGCATCAGGCCCTGATGTAATTCTGCTCTGGGAACACAAGGACACAAAAGCATATGTCAGTTTTTATAGGTGCCATAAGACAAGCGTGGTCAACAAAATAAATCAAAGAAAATAGCTAGGCAGATTATTTTTAATAAATAAAAAAGTATTTTAAAAGAGCTTTAGAGGTTGGTATTTTTGTTTTTACTTTCAAACTAAAGAGAACATATTCCTTGTCCTAATTTTATTTGTTGTTATTTAAAAAAAAAAAAAGAAAAAGAAAAAGAAAAAGAAAAAGAAGAAGAAGAAGAAGAAGAAGAAAAAGAAGAAGAGTATCCTGTAATATCCTGGAGTTTACTTGGGGCAGGGGGGTCATATTTTAAAATTAACATTTAAACTATGCTCTCTATCTGTATATTTTTCTTCTAAGTTCAAATTTTGATTCTCTTTAGTTGAATGCTTATGAATATCTAAATATAAAGGATGTTTTAAAAAATTTAGATGTTGAGTGTTTGGAGGTTTAAAAAAAATATATAGCCAGAAACCCTGAGCTACATCTCTGCCAGTACAGAAAATCAGATTTAACTATAAACACGTTAATCAATAATGGATAAAATTATTTCTAATTCTTACACATTGCCAAACCAAAATTATTTATTTAGAGCCAGGCAGCTACTCCTAATGTGGAGCCCTCTTCCCCTCTGAAGGGCATACAAAGCTAACTTCTAAGGCCCAGGTGTAGAAAGAGTTTCATTTCCTGGGTTCCAAGTACTCTTGTAAAATTGGTATCTGCACAAGAATATCTAGAAGTTTCTTAAGCACAAATCTGCCCACTTTCTTCCACCAGTAAAAATACTGGTTACTGGCTTCTTAAGTGCTAAAAATACTGTTTAAATGACCATATGAAAACAAAACCAAATGAGTCTAAACAATTTGTACTCATTTCCCTGATGTGCCCTCTTTAATACAGTTTCGGAAGATGAGTAGATCATTTCCAAAGTAATACAGTTATATCTGATTCACTTTTCACTGGGGAAATGAGAGAGAGATAAGGGGGGGAGGTGAGGGGAGAAAAGAAAGGGGGAGGAGAAAAAGAAGAAGAAAAGGGGGTAAGAGGATTTAATAAAATGCAATTTTACAGTTAAATGGTATCAATTTTGAATTTTCCTTATGGCAGTGGAGTCTTTCATAGAACAAAGAAGTCTGAAGCTGAGAAAGTTACCAACAGAAGTAGGCAAAGTGGCATATTTTTACTCCAAGAACAATGAACAATTTTCAAAATCAGACCTAGAGTATTAAAGTAACGTTAACATTTGTATTCTTACCCAATCTTATTAAGCTAACTACAAGAGTTAGAAAAATGATTTTCCCTTTTGCTAAGCAATAGGCTCTCATTCATTCATTCAACAAATCTGGAGTCCCTACTATATGCCAGGTATTCTGGCCCTCTCTGAGGATACAAGTGAAGGGGATGTTTTCCCTATCTTCATGCAGCTTATGGCCCAGAGGGGAATACAAACAAGTAACCAGAAAATGTAGCAGTGTGGTTAGTGCTGACTGGAAGTAAATGTAGGGGATGGGAGAGCACATCAGTGCACAGGAGGAAGAGGTCTCCAAGCTGTGACCTGAAGAATCACAGACGTAGCCAAGAGAAGGTGTGGGGGAGTTGTGGTGAGATATGGGAAACCAGTGCCCAGGCCAGGAATAAGCTGTTAAAAGAACACTGATACCGGTCTACAGCTTAATAAAAAAATGGTTAGAGATTTTGGCAAAATCAGATTCATTGTCTCAAGGTACTAGATTAGTCTGCTAGAGATACCTTAGCAATGTATCTCAGACTAGGTGGCTTAAATAGCAGAAGTTTATTTTCTTATAGGTATAGAAGCTAGAACATCAAGAACAAGGTGCCATTAATTTGATTTCTTGTGAGGTCCTCTGCTTGACTTTAGATGGCCTCCTTCTCCCTGTGTCTTCATATGAACATCCCTCTATGCTTGTCTATGTCTTTATCTCTTCTTGTAAGGACACTTGTGGCCAGGTGCATGGATTCATACACATTAAAAGGAAACTAATTAGAAGGTGGCTGGCAGAATGGGACTAGACAAAAGAGGCCATACACACCCTGTAGCCAACCTCCCATGGTCCCTCCCCAGCTGGCAGCACCTGGGGCAGCAGCTCAAAAGGCATCTGTGGAGTGAGCAGGTTCCCTCCCGTATGTGGGGTCCCTCAGCTTGGCCTGTGGGGATTAGGTCGAAACTGACAGTCTGACATCCCCCGAGGGGTCCTGGAGTGCGAGAGAGCACTCTACAAAGTTGTTGCTCAGCAGCTCCTGCGTTGAGCATCTGCCCCCTTGGTGGTCATTTTTTGCATCATAGCTTCCAGTCAGATGTTTGGTTGGTCAGAGGGTCATTTAGACACACACACACACACACACACACACACACACACAGACACACACACACACACACACAGACACACACACACACACACACACTAGAGGCCCAAAGCATGAAATTAGTGCATGGGTCCCTAGGCCTGGCTCTCCACAGGGGGAGTACCACTCAGCCTGAAGCCAGGGTCACACCTGGCAAGTGCAGTGGCAGTGGTGGGAGCCTCTCCCACCTCTGTGTCAGTGCTAAGGAGCGGCAAGCTGAGTGGTAGGGAGCAGCTAGCAAGCAGGCAGTGAGGAGTGAGGCGTCCCAGTCTGAACAACACCCCCTCCAGTGTATAAATTTTGTGCACCAGGCCCCTAGTAATCCTATATAATAAAAGGCTAATATGAAAATTGACTGAACAGCAGAATGACCAGTCACTATGATGCGCACTAATCACCAGAGGACAGATACTCAGTGTAGGAGCTGCCCCCTGGTGGTCAGCACAGCAACGGTGGTGGGAGCCTCTCCACCTCTGTGGTAGCACTAAGGATGTCAGACTGATGGCTCCTGGACTGTGAGAGGGCATAGGCCAGACTGAAGGAACCCCCACCCCACTGCAAGTGCATGAATTTTATGCACCAGGCCTCTAGTATAAATAGTCCTTGCAAAGCATTTAGCCCTATGCACATCAAATAGTAAGTATTCATTAACTGTTAGGCCATTATGTTCAAAGGTAGGAATAACTCTGATCTTAGCCTTATATAGAGAGAGATATTGGTTTTAGTTGCCTTAAGTGAAACATATTTGCTTTTAACCTGCTTCTCTTCCCTTTTCAGATCTATTACTGGGCATGAATTTACATAGTTCCATAAAATTTCCATCTGGGAGAGGATCTTAAAGAATTTCTAGTTCATCCTGTTTATATTACAGATGATGAAATGAGGTATATATAGATTGAATGGGTTGTTCATTTCATTTATTAGAGATGGAGAAAATTAAAGCACATGAAGACTGACTTTAGCCAAGATACAAAAGGCTAAATGCTTTTCTAGTTATTAGTATCCAAAATTACTGACTCTCAGTTAGTATTCAAACTACAGGATAAAACCCTAATCCTAACTACCAAGAGCAAGTTAATTTAATGACAAACTATGCCAAAATGGTTTTGGGTCACTGTGTTTACCTCAAACCACCATAGGGTACCAGGGAATACCCTCATGCCAATTAATCCTGTCCACCTGGTTAATACAGTATTCATAATTTATAATCCAAAGCCTTTAGGTACAAAGACCTATTAACATGCTAATTTACCTTCTTAATAGTCTAGCTGTTTTCAGTAAGAATTATCTATACTGAGCCAATGAGAGGTAATTTTTCCAAATGATTAGCACCTAGGAAATCATACTCAAGCTGGTTGCTGATTAACATTCTTTGGTTCTGGTAGTTAGCATTTTTCATTCCAGCAGTTACTTTAGTGCAGGGGTCCTCAAACTTTTTAAAGTGGGGGCCAGATTACGGTCCCTCAGAGAGTTGGAGGGCCGGACTATATGAACTACTAATTCCTACTGTAACACCTTGGCTGCGCTCACTGCCCAAAAAACCTGGCGGGCAGGATCAGACTCCCCTGGGGGCTGCATGTGGCCCGCGGGCCTTAGTTTGAAGACCCCTGCTCTAGTGAGTTCAGTTGGATGATTTGGGCAATGGAAAACCAAGCCAATTCAATGGCCAGTGACTATCTTAAGAAAATATAATTATTACATATGGGTATGTAAACTTGATTCACTTGACAAAACATTGTATAAAAATGTGTTTAAGCTCTAAAAGACATTTTGAGTACAATTTCTAAAATTTGAATATAAATTTATATTTAAATGATATTATTGAATTACTATTGATCCTCTGACAATGGCATTATGGTATATTAAATGGATGCTGAAGTCTTTAGGAGTAAGAAGTCATAATGTCTGAAAATTATATCCAAGTGGGTCAGCAACAAATTATTAACAGAAAGGTTGATAGGTGATAGATTAGATAGATAGATAGATAGATAGATAGATAGATAAATGATAGACAGATAGATGATAGATGCTAGGTAGACAAAGCAATTTTAGAAAAAATGTTTTAAAATATTTTTATTCAAATAAATCTATAACTTTGCCATCCTGAGGAAAAACTCATACCACAATGTTGACTTCCAGAAAACTATTTAAAATACCATGTTAATACTCAATATTTGAATTATGTCACTCCTTCCATTTATCAATATTTTCTCTCTCCAAAAATTAAAAATTGAGATTTAAATGAAAACATTAAAAAAATTCTAAGCATATTTTAATGCCTTATCTATCTTATTATGCATATCTTTTGGACTATATATATTTAAGAGAAAAATTATTGAAGATAGACCATATGTTAGAACACAAAAGAAGTCTCAATAAATTTAAAAAGATTAAAGTCATATCAAGCATCTTCTCTAACCACAATGATATGAAACTAGAACTACAATAAAAAAGGTCAAAAATCCTCAACACATGGAGGCTAAATAGTATGTCATTAAAAAAAAATGAATGGGGACAGAGCAAGATAGTGACATAGGCAAATGCCTGTATTTGCTGCTTCCCACAACCACATCAAAATTACAAATAAAATACAGAACAACCATCATCCTGAACTGCCATAAATCTGGCTGAATGGAAGTCCTGCAGCTAGAGAAGTAAAGAAGAAAGCACACTGAGACTTGTAGGAGGTGTGGAGACACAGAATGGGCTGGTCTGAACAGTCATATGTGCTGCTTTTTTAATTGGGAGGGAGATAGGCTCTACAGAGGCTGCCTGGAGGAGCAAGGGGTCCCAGCCCCACACCAGACACTCAGCCCAGAGTCCCACAGCTGGGAAAAGAAGTCCCTATGTGTAGTAAGAACTATGAGCTGAAAAAACCAGTGGGGATTGGGGCTCAGTGACACAGTTTACTGGAGACTCAGCTGCTCCTTTTAAAAGGCCAGCACCACGGGGGAGGGGGGGGGGACGACATCTGGAATTTACAAGCTCCCACTTCCTCTGAGCTCCAGTGCTGGGCAAGGCTCCAGGGAAACCCAGACACATACCAGGAGAAACTGGACTGTCTGGCATTGGGGCAGAAACTTGGGGATGGCTTTCTTCCAGATGGAGTACTCACAGCAGTCAGTGTTTCCATGCTGGGACCTTCCGAGTTGCAGGGATAACTGGCAGCCATTTCTATTTGCTTCAGCCAACATCATATTCAATGGGCAAAAACTAAAAGCGTTTCCTTTAACATCAGGAACAAGGGATGGAAATCCAATTTCAACACTCTTATTCAACACTAGAAGCCCAAAGCATGAAATTCATGCAAGGAGCTTGGCCCCCGCCAGTCTTAGTGGCCACCTCTGCCTCTGCCCTTGTAGTTCTGGCTTCGTCTGGAAGGTCATCCGGAAGAATGTCTAGTCTAATTAGCATATCACACTTTTATTATATAGGATAATACTGTAAGTTCTAACCTTAGCAATCAGACAAAAAGAAGAAAAAAAATGGCATCCAAATTGGAAGGAGGAAATAAAATTGTCATGATTTGCACATGTCATGTTTTTGTATAAAGAAACCCTAAAGACTCCACCAAAAACTACTAGATTAATAAAAGAATCGGTCAAAGTTTCTGGATGCAAAATAAACCCCCCAAAATCCATGGCATTTTCATATAATTATAATGAAAATTCAGAGAAACTAGAAAAACCACCCCATGTACTATTGCAACAACAACAAAAATAAGACAACTAGGAATACATTTAACCAAAGAGATAAAAGATCTGTTACTCTGAGAACTATATAACATTGATTAAAGAAATTAAGAAAGATACAAACAAGTGGAAGAATCATTAAAATGTCCATATACTCAAAGCAATTTGTAGATTCAATGCAATTCCTATTAAAATACCACTAGCATACCTCACAGATTTAGAACAATATTCCAAAAATCTATATGAAACCAAAATAAGATTCCAAATAGCCTCAGCAACCTTGAGAAAGAAGAATAAGGTTGAAGGTACCACAATACCCAAAATCAAACTACACTACAAGGCCATTGTGATTAAAAAAAAACAAACACAAAACAGCCTGATAGTGGCATAAGAATGACTAATGACACACAACATAGAGCCCAGAAATCAACATATGTCTTTATAGTCGATGAATATTTGACAAAGGAGGCAAGAGCATGCATTGGAGTAAGACCAGTCTCTCCAATAAATGGTGTTGGAAAAATTAGACAGACACTTGCAAAAAATATGAAACTAGACTACCAATTTATACCATACACAAGAGTAGACTCAAAATGGATAAAAAACTTAAATGTATGTAAGTCATAAAACTATAATAATCTTAGGTGGAAACATAGGCAGTAAATTCTCAGACATTTCTTGAAGTGATATTTTTGCCAGTATGTCTCTGAGGGCAAGGGAAACTCATGAAAAGATAAATGAGACTACATCAAGCTAAAAAGATTATGCACAGAAAAAGAAACCATCAACAAAATGAAAAGAGAACCCAGTGTATGGGAGAACACATTTGCCAATGATACACCAGATAAGGGGTTAATATTCAAAATATATAAAGAGCTCATACAACTCAACACCAGAAAGACAAACAATACAATTTAAAAAAGGGTGAGGGACCTGAATGAACACTTCTTCAAAGAGGACATACAAAGGGCCAAGAGACATGAAAAAAATGCTCAAAGTCACTAACTACCAGAGAGATGCAAATAAAAACCAACTCACACCTGCCAGAATGGCTACTATCTACACTAATAAAAGAGAAACATGCAAATTAACCATCACTTTGCTATACCCACAAGCCACACCCACCAGCCAATCAGGAGCAAGTATGCAAATTAACCCAACCAAGATAGCTGCTGGCCACAGAGCTGGAGCAAGCAGGAGGCTTGGGTTGCCCCTGGAGATGGAGGAAGCCAAGCTTCCCACCCATCACCCTGGCCAGCCCTGGCTTCCACTCAAGGTTACAAAGTATCAATTAAAAATGAAACTGCTTTTTGACACAGTGATCTCACTTCTGGAAATGTGTCCTGAGAATCCTGAAACACCAGTCTGAAAGAATATATGCACCCCTATGTTCATAGTAGTGTTATCTACAACTAGAGGCCTGATGAACAAAATTGTGCATGGGTAGGGTCCCTAGGCCTGGCAGGTCATCAGGGCTGATCTGTGGGGATTCCAGGGGGGCAATCAGGGGCCTCCCACTGGCACCCACTTAGGCTGGCCTAGGGCCTGCAATCTGGGGTCAGCTCCTGCATTGAGTGTCTGCCCCTGGTGGTCAATGTGCATTATAGCAACTGATGGTTCCACCAGTCATTCTGCTATTTGGTCAATTTGCATATTAGGCTTTTATGATATAGTATAGCTAAAATCTAGAAACAGCCCAAGTGCCCATCAGCAGGAATGGTAAAAAAGTTGTGGTAGCCTGGCTAGTGTGTCTCAGTAGTTGAGCATCAGCCTATGCACCAAGAGTTCACAGGTTTGATTCCAAGTCTGGGCACATGCCCAGATTGTGGGCTCCATGTCCTGTAGGGGGAGTTCAGGAGGCAGCTGAGATTGATCTTTCTCTCTCATCAGGTTTCTATATGTCTCCCTCTCATTTCCTCTATGAACATTTCTTTAAAATACTTTTTTATTGATTGCAGAGAGGAAGGGAGAGGGAGAGAGAGATAGAAACATCAGTGATAAGACAGAATTACTGATAGGCTGTGAGCCTGCAGCCTTAGCATGGGCCCTTAACCGGAATCAAATCCGGGGCCCTTCAGTCCACTCAGGTGGAAAATGCTCTATCCACTAAGCCAAACCAGCTAGGCAAAACATATACAGTGGTGCCTCGCATAAAGAACGCCTCGCACAGCGAACGCTGCACACAACGAACTTCATTTCATGATTCATACAACGAACTTCATTTCACACAACGAAGTCGCCCGAGCTTCCATGACCGCTTTGCCCGAGCTTCCACGACTGCTTTGCCCGAGCTTTCACGATCGCATCCTTCCGCGCAAGTACTGCAGGCAGTCGTTAGTCACTGCGCTTAACTTAAGCACGTATCGCGGCAATCGTTCTTCATTACGAATTAAATCACGCACGTATCACAGCAGTCATCCTTTTAAGTTAAACTCAATACACTGTATCCGGATTCAGCTGAAGCAAACAGGATCAACGATCTTTACTCCGATACTCTTGTCCGTTATTTCCGGCAGATGTTGGAGAAAAGAGAAAAACAAACGACTTTGGACAGGTTTTTCATGAAACCATCAGCCAAAAAGCAGAAAATGGATGAAGATGTGCAAGATTCGGTAGACTCTACTTAGTCTGTCTTAAAATTAAAAAAATGTGTGTTTTTTTTAAAAAAAATTATGTTTTTAGATGTATCTAAATAAAAATAATAACAAAAAATTTATCTTTTTTTATGTCATCTTAGCATATTTTATGCTACAGAACGAATTATTTTTTTTAACATGTATTGTTATGGGAAAACGCGTTTCACATAACGAACTTTTCGCATAACAAACTTGCTCCTGGAACGAATTGAGTTCGTTGTGTGAGGCACCACTGTATATTTTTTAAAGCTGCTGTACATTTACACATTGGAATACTATTTGTCCATTAAAAGAATGAGGAGGAGGAGGAGGAGGAGGAGGAGGAGGAGGAAGAGGAGGAGGAAAAAGAGGAGGAGGAGGAGGAGGAGGAGGAGGAAGAAAAGGAGGAGGAGAAGAAGAAAAAATAGGAGAAGGAGGAGAAGGAGGAAAAAGAGGAGGAGGAGGAGGAGGAGGAGGAGGAAGAAAAGGAGGAGGAGGAGAAGAAAAAATAGGAGAAGGAGGAGAAGGAGGAAAAAGAGGAGGAGGAGGAGGAGGAGGAGGAGGAGGAGGAGGAGGAGGAGGAGGAGGAGGAGGAAAAGGAGGAGAAGAAGCAGCAGCCGCCTTACCCTTTGTGACAGCATGTATGGACTTGGAGAATATTATGCTAAGTAAAATAAGCCAGTTAGAGAAAGACAGATACCATGTGATCTCACCAATATGTGAAATCTAAGGAACAAAATCAACTGATTAAAAAATGGAACCAGAAGCATGAATACATGGAACAGACTGGCTGTTGCTCAAGGGAAGGTGAGTGGTGATGACTAGATAAAGAAGGTGAATGAAATACCTAAAGACAATATATACACACCCCATGGGCACGAAAAATAATTTAGTGAAGGCCAACGAAGTAGTGGGAAGGGGGGAAGAGGTGAAGATGGGTATAGGAAAGGAGGAGGTCTCCTGCAATAATATCAAACCTAACTGAACATTTCCATAAAAGCAAAACAAAACAAAACAAAACAAAACAAAACAAAACAAAACAAAGTAACCGTGAGGACACTGTTCTTACAACCAAGGTGACTGTATTCTAGTCATGCACCCCAGTCTTCAGCTGCCTCCAAAACGCTCACTGATGTGGGTATAAATGCTTTTATCACATCTATAAGTAGCCAGCTTACTCACTAATATCTCCTTTTATGCTTTACTTCAGATTCACCCTCGTCTTTATTTGGTTTTAATCACTCAAGGTCAAACAACAATGAGTTTGAATATGTGCCCTCATATAGCTATAAACATAGCTAACTTTATACTCTCTTTTAAAGTTCATTTTTAAACCAACATAATTAACTGGTTTGAATAAAGCCATTGAGTGAAGAGTAGCAGTGAACCTGTCTGCCATAAAAGTTTTAGATGTGGACCATTAGACAAGTATGCAAATAAAACAAACCCCACAGTCCCAAAAGAATCATAAGTAGTTACTATCAAATTTGTCAGGTTTTTGTCTAAATTTTTTTGGTGATGTTCAAGATGGAGTCCTGAGCTAACAGCAGCCATTGAATAACAATTAGAGTAGTGAACATTCACTGAGACATCATAACACCATACCTGTCATCTCATGTGCAGTATAAATCCTTTTTATATCTTGTCCTTAATAAGGCAAGCATGAAGCCACGTCAGTGCAATACATTGTTGTAACTGTTTTGGAAACAGCCCATTTTTCATTTCATAGCAAATTAAGCAGGCTTTTCAAAGGACTAATTGTCAATAAATAAAATGTAAAATGTCACATTATATATTCATCTACATATTTGATGACACTGAGTGTGTTTTCTCTGAAGGAAAAAGAAAATAGTAATAGACAACTTGCAAGCACATGTTCACACACACACTCACTAGCCATCTGACCCTGATTTCTATATTACTTTCATTTTAAATGATCCTCCCAACTCTACCACCACCACCCACAAAAATAGACTGATTAATAAGAAAACTAAAATCTGGATTTGCAATAATATTATGTCAACATGTTGTGTTAATGAATATAAGCAAACAAAAATATCTGACCTGATAAAATACTCATTGAATCAAATGAGGGAAATGTGACAAATATGTTTCCTTTGACATTTATGCGAAACTGCATTTCTGAGAGAATTCTGATTCTGCATAGAATGTTATATTTATGACTTCTTTTAGTGTGGGAAATTAGAGAGAGAAAAAGAAAAACAAGGATAACCAGGATGGAGAGAGTATGAAAATGCTGGAAACACAGGAGTACAAAATCAGTGAAGTCAAGAGAATTATTACTCAACAACCTTTGACACTTAATCCATTTTTTTCTTTTTCCACAGAACATTCTAACAATCCAAATGGTTGCAATTATCCAATATTCATTTGCTTGAATAGGATTTTTTTTATCTCCTATATTTTCTGAAATTTTTTTCTTCTCCTTTCAAATTTTTTTTTAGCCTCACCTGAGGATATTTTTTAAATCATTTTTTTAGAGAGAGAAAGGAGGGAGAGAGAAAGAAAGAGAAACATCTATCGGTTGTCTCCCATACACAACCTACCCGGGATTGAAACCACAGCCTAGCTATGTGCCCTTTCCAGAATAAAGCCCGAAGCCACCCGGCCAGGGAACAAAGGTCTTCTTTAAAATAAAAGGAACCTTCTGAGTTTACGGTGAGATCTCTCAGTGTTAAGTGCTAATTTACTCGGTATAAAATATAATTAACCCTAACTATAACGGGTCCCCATGGTCTCAATTTCATGGGGAACCTGACATATTATAGGAAAAAAATGAAGAAGTATAATCAAATGTCATTGTTAATGATATTCGATTATTCCACCTGTGACCTGAGCTATTAAAACCATCACCTTATAATTGCAACTCATCCATTGGGAAAACCAACTTCAAACATTATCATAGCTTAAAGGTCACTTGGAAAGAATGCAATTATAACAAAATTATGTGGTAGTTATAGAAATGAATTCTTTTTTATACCTGCTCCCAGATTATATTTGTTCTTGAAAGAATAATCCATAAAATATGAGTTCAATATATTTATAGTGTTGTTTTTTTCTCTCATACACATTTTTTAAAAAGAAAATCAAGAACAAATTTTCCTCATATAATTCTCCTTCCCAACAACCTTTCTTCTCAAAGCAGCAGCTGCCATCAGTGACTTTGTCATGGGACCTGCTTTGTATTTGCAGAGATGAAGTCAGCAGCCTTCCTCATTCTGCCCTGCCTCTTCCCCTTTCTTTCCTCTTGGACTTAGTATTGAAGTGCTTGCTCTCAGGCTTCCTGCTCGCCTCCAAAAATAAGAAGAAAAAGTGGTACATCAGAAAGCAATTCCCTGCTCTTTATTAACCTAAAAAATGTCCTGGTCTCTATTAGCCTAAATCCATGCTAGAAATATAGAGAGAAACAAAGGAAATAAATTCTACCATTTGATTATCTTGAGATCCCCATAAGAACTAACATTTCTTAAGAGCTTTTTATGTACCAAGCACTGAGACATCGCTAATTTAGGTCATCCGCTTCTTTCCTTTTCTTGGTTTGAGTTTTGTACTCAAAATGTTTACTTAAAGTTGTCTTGCACTGAGGAATTGATAGGAAGAGAGAAATATTAGGCTACCTAAATCCAAATTACTTTGCTGGCAATTATTGAATGACTCTAAGTGACTGGTATTTACAATTGGGGTAAGAAGTCAAAAGAGGGATGTGGGGAGAGGGAGGGTCAGAGGAAGACCAGGCGTCCCTGAGCCTTCCCTAAGCACCAAATAAGAGTACAGGATTGAAAGAAGAATCTTGCCATGGTGAGGAGGCAAAAGCTAGTCTAAAAGAAATGTTCAGTCAATGGAGAAGAGAAGAAGCAGACGAGGTGATAACAGATGGTACTTTAGGAAGCCCAAACAGGAGGTTAGGAGAAGAAGGAAACTCAAAGTGCCAGAGCAGTGGGCCCAGGCAGAGCAGTCAGGCTTGCCCAGAGTTCAGATCGCCAAGGCCTGCTGCAGCTTTTTATCTGCTTCTTCCAACAAATTTGGCTATTTTCTTTAATGAGTTAATTTAAACTGTTAATTGGTTCTTATATAAATAATGAGAAAGTTATGGTTAAAATGAGATAGGATTTGGCACCTTAGGTACCAGAAAAATAACACTAAGGAATTTTTTTTAACTCTTTAAAAAAGATTAAATGTAATACATTCTATATTAACAAGGATAAATCTTTTAAAACATTAATGCATCTAGGATTTTTATGGTTTCATGACTTACATTTAACTTTTACTCATTTTGAGTTTATTCTTGTGTATGGTGTAAGCTGGTGGTCTAGTTTCATTTGTTTTGCATGTACCGGTCCAATTTTCCCAACACCATTTACTGAGGAGACTTTTACTCCACTGTATGCTCTTTCCTCCTTTGTCAAATAGCAATTGAGCATAATGGCTTGGGTTGATTTCTGGGATCTCTGTTCTGTTCTATTGATCTCCATGCCTGTTCTTGTGCTAGTACCGAGTTGTTTTGATTACAATGCCTTTGTAGTAAAGTTTGATATCCAATATTAGGATCACTCCAACTTTGTTCTTCTTAAGATTGCTGAGGCCATTTAGGGTGTTTTTTTGGTTCCATATAAATTTTTGGAATATTTTCTCTAAATCTGTTAAGTATGCTGATGGTATTTTAATAGGGATTGCATTTAATCTAATCCTAGAGGAAAACATGGGTGATAAAAATCTCAGACATCTCAGGTAGCAGAATATTTGCTGATACATCTCCTAGGGCAAGAGAATCAAAGAGAAAAAATAAATGTGACTACATAAAAATAAAAAGTTTCTGCAGCATAATAAGTCATCCTCAAAGTGAAAAGGTAGAACGTATTTGACAATGATACATCTGATAAGGGATTAATTTCCAAAATATATAAAGACTCATACAAATCAACAAAAGAAAAACAATCCAATTTAAAAAATGGACAAAAGACCTGAATAGACACTTCTCCAAAGAGGACATATAGATGACCAAGAGACATGTGAAAAAATGCTCAATGTCACTAATCATCTGAGAGATGCAAATTAAAATGACAATGAGATATCACTTCACACCTGCCAGAATGGCTATCATCAATAAGTCAACAAACAAGTGCTGGTGAAGAGGTGGGGAATAGGGAACGCTAGTGCTTTGCTGGTGGGAATGCAGACTGATATTCTCACTGTGCAAAACAGTATGGAGTTTCCTCAAAATATTAAAAATGGAACTGCCATTTGAACCAGAGATTCCACTTCTGGGAATATATCCTAAGAATCCGAAATCCGTGTTTCAGATTCTTAGGCTATATTCCCAGAAAATATATACAGAAAATATATACAGAAAATATATTCCCAGAAAATATATACACTCCTATAGCAGTGTTACTTCCAATAGCTAAGATCTGGAAATAGCCCAAGTGTCCATCAGTAGGTAAGTAGATTAAAAAAGCTGTGCTACATTTATACCATGGAATAGTATGCAGTACTAAAAAAGAGGATCTCTTACACTTTGGGAGAGTATGGAGGGACCTGGAGATTATTATGCTAAGCAAAATAAGCCCATTAGAGAAAAACAAATATCACATTATCCCACATCTAATGAATAAAATGAATTGATGAACAAATAGGTCCAGAGATATGGAAGCATACAACAGACTGACAGACCTCAGAGGGAAGAGAGGGATGGGCAGGAGTAAGAAGAGATTAACCAAAGAAGTTATATGCATATCCCATGGACACAGGCAATAGTGCAGTGAAGGCTAGGGGTGGGTTGGAAGCAGGGTTGAGACAGGCAAAGCAGTGGGAAATGAAGGATATCTGTAATACCCTCAAAAATAAAAAATAAAATTAAATATTGATGCAAAAAGTATGTATGTCTTTTTCATCCTTTCAAAATACAGGCAAAAGAATTCTATATGTTGCTTATAAATGTGTTTATAAAAGTGTTAAAGCAGACTAGAGTGATGAATATTTTTCTCCAGTGTTAACTTTCTTATAAACCATGTTTACATGGCAAAACACTTATTTGAGTTTAGCCAACTGAGTTGCTGAGAGTGAGGCATAGTCATCAGACATTATTAAGAAAGAGCATCAATAGAAAAACACTTTTTGTATGTTTTTTTATAGATATGGTTCATTTTTATCTTTTTCTTTACCCCATCTATGAATCATCATAGGCTCATCAAAGGATTAGGGAAAAATCAGCACAGCTTTTGGAAGATAGTGATGATCTTTATTTTTCTAAGGAACACTATTCACAGTTCAGCTAAATTAGACAAATGGGTAGCATCCTGCTTTAGGTTATTTTAATTTTACAATGAGGAGTAGCACGTAGCATTGAGACATAAATAAATTTATGACACTTTTTACCAATTCCCATTATCTGGAACTGAAATTCTTAATCTATACCCTATTCAAAGTAGCATTATTGAACAGCTGTTGAACCAAATTTCATCTGATCAATCAAACAATAGTTACAAAACATTTTTTGCAAAGATTGCTAGGAGGGAATGAGAGCAGTGTTTAATAATCTTGGGTCTACACACACACACACACACACACACACACACACAAAGCAATCTTTCTGGACTTTTTTTCAAAGGAGGCATTATTTTGTCTTAATGTGTTGAGATGAGGATGATTTTCATGCAGATTGATATGAAGCACGTAGACAGAGCCTGAATCCAGCACCAATTCTGTGAGGAAATTTCTATCTTTGCCAAACTTCTCTACCATAACTTCCTCATACTTCTCAGAGCATCTCTCTCAGCATCATGATAATCCATCAAAGAAAGTGCAGTGACTATATAAATGAGGGCAGCCATTAAGGTGAACTATTTCAGAGAAAGATGCTTCGAGGAAGGAAACTTTTGCACTACACATGGCTTTACACTTCGCTCTCTCTCTCTGAACCACAAAGGATAGATGGATATTCTTTGGTTAGATGAACAGTTTATGAGGTTTTGTATTATATAAAAAGACATCTTCAGGGCCTTGTGTGTATGTACATTGTAAAACCTTGAGATATTTTATGTTACACATAGATATTTAATGTGCTAATGAAAAGCTTATTTGTTTCAAAGCCTCTTTTACCCTTGCCTGTATACTAAACAGCTTGATGTTATTGGATAAATTATCAAGACTTTTCATTATTCATGGCTGTAGTAGGAGAGTGCCCAACCTCCATAGATATATAAATAAGATTTAAGTAGCAAATGACACATTCAGGCTGAGTAATATAACATCCATATGAAAGCACGGTGCTGGGGATTGAAGAAACTGTGTTTTTTTACAGGCCCAGTGTTTCTTTAGTTGTAAATTGTTTATATAGTAAAGTATTATTATTTTAATTTCCAAGATGCCTAAACAAAAACTAGTATGCCTAGACAAAAACTAGTATATTGAACACAACAGTATAAAATATCACAAGACCTTTTTAATAAAAGACATAAAGAATCCTAAGCTAGTAAGGCCAATTAATAAAATGTTAAAAACAAAACAAACAAAAACAAACAAACAGATCTCCACATGGAAATTCACTTGAATGTCACTCAACAGCACTCTACTATACAACCAATGTAAGCTATTTAGAGATTTGTATTTCATCTTCATGGTATCTGTTATTGATAGCAGTTATTAGCAAAAGTACTGCTGTAAATAATATGCTAGGATTAGTATTGGGAAGTTCTAGGGAAATAAAGGCCCTTGATGAATTTTCCTGGATCCAGGATCCTATGTAAATGGTGGGTTAAATATCAGACAGCACATTATTTGACAGCCAAAGCACAACAAAGAAGGGAATGTACTCATCAGTCTTGTTTAGTTTTATTCTAAAGTTAACCCAAACTGATTCCTAAAAATAGGTGTTCCTGAGTTGCAATGTTGGGTAGATCACTTATAGTGTATACATTACAAAAAAAGATGAATCTCAATATTGTTTATACTATTGGGAGTGGGGGGATTGCTTCAAATAGCATTATAGTAAACTAGAGGCCTGGTACACAAAATTTGTGCACGGAGTGTGTGTGTGTGTGTGTGTGTGTGTGTGTGGCGGGGGTTCCTCCCAGCTCTGCCTGCATCATCTGCAATGAGGGACCCCTACACCGTTTTCTTATCTAGCTAACCTCTTCACATTTAAAAAAATTAACTGAAATATCACCTACTCTAGGAAATCTTCTTTGAACAAATGTCTTTATAATCTGTATTAAGTATTTTCATAGTATACCATTATTTTTCTTTAACAGCTAATTAGAGTGGTTTTCATTCTTTCATCTGAATTTTTTCTTCTTGCTCTTGAAATAGCAAAGTTTATCCAATTTACATTTTCCCTTCAAGGGCTTATATTTGGTTCAGTTTCTAGTTGGCTCCCTGCTTTTTTTTCAAGCAATGAAGTTGGGATGTGATAGTAAGCCTCATTTGTAATCAAGCCTGTAGGTCTCTCTATCTGAATATTTATGTAATACTTATCACTTTAGCATATCAGAGATTGTGTTCAGTTATAGAAAATAACAATAAATGTCATTTGATCTTCTAGTAAAAATATTTTATAGCAATATGTATTATTCTAGTAATTTAACTATTGCAAAACTGAGGCATACAGAAATAAATTACGTTAAACAATAAAGAATGACTCAAATATCAAAGCATAGTACACTTAGGGCCTCCCTTGTCCTGTGCCTCAGATATCATAGCATAGTACACATGGAACTCAGCTTCCTTTAAAATAGGAAGGGATGCCATACACATGTAGCAGCTGATTTTTATTTAAGGGCCTCACTTGTTCTGCACCTTTATAGAGGAGTGAGTAGGGGCTGAGAGAATTTGAGGAAACCCAGACAAAATTCTCCTCCTAAAATATTTTGCTAAGCTGGCCACTGGGACCGCCGAGCATTTGTCCAATTAAAACACGGACATCACAGCAATAACAAAGGCACTGGTGTCCTACTGCTAATGTGTGGGGATCAAACCCCAGCCTGCAGGAACTCACCCCTGCAGTCAGGACCAAGCCGCTGGGGAGACCTGGGCTGGTGCTCCTAACTCTGGGGAGAGGGAGACTTCCCATGGCTGCAGGCTAGAGGGGAACAGGTCCAAAGTGCAGACTGGTCAGCAGAGTGACTTCTTTGTCTGGGATTGCAGGGCAGCTTGGCCAGGCTTTGCCTGGCTTGTTCACCCCATGATCACAGTTCAGCTCAGGCCTTTTCTCCTAGGGGCGGCTTGGACCTGGGCTCTTTGCCCCACAATCGCAGGGCAGGTTGGACCACGGCTCTTGGCCCCAAGATCTCAGGGAGGCTTGGATCCAGGCAGGTGGTCCATGCTGCCTGATGCTGCCTGCCCAGGTTCCCATCTCAGCTTGGATCCACCAGTGGCTTCAGGCACTGTCCCCTCCCCCCCCCTGCCTGCCCATGTCCCCAACTCCATCAGCTCCATAGGGCCTCTGCCTCCGCCGCCTGCATATGCAAACTTACCCACCATCTTTGCTGGGTTAATTTGCATATCACTCCTGATTTGCTGTGGGTGTAGCAAAGATGCATCAATTAGCATTTTTCTCTTTTATTAGTATAGATATCTTAATCAAAATATTTATCCACTTTGATCTTAGGCTGTCTATATAATCCAAAAGATACGAGGATTAAATCAAGTGTGGTTACTAGTTTAATCCAGATAGCAACCAAATTGTATAACTTAGCTCAGCCAGAATGTCTCAAAGGTTAAGTGTTGACCTATGAGTCAGGAGGTCATGGTTTGATTCCTGGTCAAAGATAATGCCCAAGTTGTAGGCTCAATCTCCAGTAGCAGGTAAATGATTCTCTTTCATTATTGATGTTTCTATCTCTTTCTTCCTTTCCCTTCCTCTCTGAAATCAATAAAAACATATTTCTAATGGAGTAATTTTTTTAAAATAAAATAGTAAAAATTTATAACTTCAACGTTTAGGTTACTTTTTATAATATTAATCTTATGAAAGTAACAAAAAGAGTTCTAATTCATTTTACTGTGGGAAACAATTTTATTGATGTGTGCTCTTCATCTAATACTTTATGCAATACAAATAGGTCAGCTTTTCATTGATGTTCTGTGAACACTTCCTAGAAAAGTTTTAGTTTATATCTAATTGCATGTCACAATAGTGTCTCCTGGGGCTGATCCAGGTGAGAAGTCTTATTTTATGGAGTTTTAAAATATTTTATTGCTTTACAATTACCTACAATAGAATGCAAAGAGCTTAGGTGCTCTACTCAATGAACACTGACAATTGTATGTACATTTCACCAACACCCAAAATAAGATACAGAACATTCATTTAGGTGAATGAGTTCCCTTATGCCCCCTCCAGCCTTCCCAGTTATTTATATATATATATATATATATATATATATATATATATATATATATATATATCCTATGTCAGAGAGTGATAATATGAGCTACAAAGGAAAAAATCTGCCTAAGCACCAAATAACCATACCAGGTGTCCCAGTTTGCCAGGGACAGTTTCAGTTTATTACTCTTGTTTCAATCTCCTGTCTGATTTGGGCTCTATTTTCACTCTAAAAGTATCTTGTTTAGGATGAAAAATTATATGATCATCCCTGGTAAGGGAGCTATGAAGTTCTTCAGGATAAGAATCAGAAAAGGTGGCCAGAGAAGTCCTCCTGATAAAGTAATATTTGAGCAGAGACTTAAAAGAAAGGAGGGAGCAAGGCATGGAGATGCCTAAGGGAAGGACACTGGGCAAAAGGAGAAGCAAGGATCAAGACCTTAAGGCAGGACATGATTGGCATCTTTCAAGACCCAAAGAAGACCCAGAGGGATGGAGGCAGGAAGTGAGATCAGAGGGTTTAAGGAAAGAGAGAGAGAGAGTGAGAGAGTCCAAAAGGCCCTGTGGGCTCTTGAAAGCTGTTTGATTTTTACTCTGAATGAGATAAGAAGCTAAGAGAAAATTATGAACAAGAAATAATTTGAGCCGGGACCAGTTTGGCTCAATGGATAGAGCGTCGGCTTGAGGCCCCGGGTTCGATTCCGGTCAAGGGCATGTACCTTGGTTGCGGGCATATCCCCAGTAGGGGGTGTGCAAGAGGCAGCTGATCAATGACTCTCTCATTGATGTTTCTAACTCTCTATCTCTCTCCCTTCCTCTCTGTGAAAAATCAATAAAATATATATTTTTTTAAAAAAAAATAAATAATTTGATCTGACTTATATTTTAAAATGATCTGGCCACTGTGTAAATACAGGCCATAAGGAAGGAAGCAAGGAAACAAATGAAGGAATGAGGAGGTGATTGGAATAGCCCAGGTGAAGGATGATGGACCAGGGTGCCAGCGAATGGGAATAACATGGAATGTAAGATTTTTTCTTTCTTGTATTTAACAAAATCACATTTTAAAATAAACCATAATGGTCATAGCTTCAAGAGACATTTGAATAGATTTTTTTAACAGAAGATCCTGGCCATTTAAAGAAAGTTAAGTAGGGGCAATTCTTTAAGATGTTTACTTATTCATTTATTTATTTATTTATTTATTTATTTATTGTCTTAAGCAGCAAGAATCATGCCACCATTAATAAAAGAGAGAATGCAGAAAAATGTAATGAGCTTTGGGTGTTAAAACATTGAATTCCAGTATCCATGAAACAAAGCTAACCAGGCACTAACCAGGCAGCAATCACCCATATGCCTAAGGGACCCAGGTCTGGGATACAGAGTTCTGGAGTCATCAACACAAACATTATCACTGAAGCTAAGGGGGAATAACTGAAGGAGAATGTGGACACAGAGGAAAGAGAATGATGTCATGGAAGGAGAGAAGCCTGTATATTGACCAAGAACAAGGGTATCTAGAAAGAGATGCCAAAGAGAATACAGTCCTTGAAGGCCCAGGAATAAAGATGAATTAGAAAACACCAGACATCCACATGTACTAACATTGGTCAATTAACTTGTCTGACTCAGTTTCCATGTAACCCAAAGAAAGAGGTTTACAAGAGTTTTGTAAGTCACTAAAAATAGACCTTTGTTGCTGCAAATTTTCACTGTAAATATAAGGAAATAAAATATGACTGTACCTACAATGCTACTTTAGTATTTGTCTTATAATTTGTACAGTTCTCTTTTTATCTAATTTTAAGAGTATCCCTAAAAGTGATTTTTTATTATTATAGACTATCCAATCTATATTACAATGCCTTCTTTTTATGATCTCCATTTATATCCTATTAAACTATCATCAATCTTCCTTAATAATATTCTTGCCTTAAGCCGTCATCTTGAACCAACATGATTCAGGTCCAGAAAGACTACAGACAGCCTACCTGTCTGATTCTAAATAGAGAAACAAAAGTCTATAAAACCTTGCTTAGACTTTATCTATTCCACTGCAATACGACAGTAAGTTTATACACTGCTTTCTTTGTTTTTCAGGTATAAAACTAAGTTTGTCTGATATACATTTTTGTGAGATTTCCCTCTTTGACTATAATAGGTATTTTAAACCCCTTTTTCTCTAGTCAATCTGTGATTGGTAGGGCATGACAAGAAAAAAGGGATGCGTTGGCCAAAAGCCTCCCGTCTTTCACTCATAAAATATATTTATGACCAAAAAAAGGTGATAAAATAAGACAATATGAGCTCTTCCCACTCACTGATATTATTCCATTCACACTTCTGCAAAGCCTCAGCTGTCAACCATCCACCCCCTAGAAAAATCGGAAGGCAAATTTCCCAGTTTCCTCATTCCAAGGTCACTGAAACCCTAGAGTCCCCATAGCCTCTGTTCATGGACATTCAGGATTTACACTCTTTGGGAAATAGACAGTTCATACATTTAAACATTCAAATCAACCTTCAGTGACCTTCAAGTAATAAAGACATGATGATCTATTTTGCACATTTTTCTCGCTAACATCTTATACATGGACTGTGAAAATTTAATAGGGTTCTATTTCTGAAAGTTATGCTATGTTACTTTAGCTAGTCTGATACCCAGGGATTTGGAAAGGTGAGTCATTCATTCTGTTGATTCAGGAGATATTTCCAGTAAAAAGAAACCTGAGTACCATTCCTAATCTAAAATTTTCTCTCAAAATCTGCTTTGTTGAACATGAAATTGTGTGGCAGGTGTCCTTAACTAATGCCTTCTCTTCTTAAAGGATAATTTAAAAGTGCATTTGTAAGCCTGAACATTTTTCTGTCAGCGAGTTTTCTCTTTGATCAAGTGATGTTGCATTCATTTGGCCACAC
Source organism: Pipistrellus hanaki (assembly GCF_964339955.1). NCBI lineage: Eukaryota > Metazoa > Chordata > Mammalia > Chiroptera > Vespertilionidae > Pipistrellus > Pipistrellus hanaki. The sequence continues at coordinate 86,052,129 of NC_140503.1, forward strand.
AGGGTTGATTTTCCCAACAGTATAACTATTCCTACCTTTGGACTAAATGGTGGACTCTTGTGTCCACCTGCTTTCTCAAGCCAGAAAATATAAATATGTGAACTGAATACACAGCTTTAATAGTAAAGTCAAATGCGTGTCCAGACTCTGACATATGATCTATAGACAATCAATATCACCTGAGAACACATTCCCTATAAGTTCTCACCCTTTCTCCAGGTCTGCTGAATCAGAACTGCTCCTGCAGGGGACAGCAAGCTGAAGTTTAACCCGCACTCCACGTAATTCTGATGAAGTTAAAATTTGAAAAGTACTGAATAGTAAAAATGACAGGGGCACTTTTCTATTATTTTTTAATGAAAATATGCTGGAAAGGAGGTTAGGGCAGACCAGACTAATTGAATAAAAATCTCTGGCACTGGGTCTGGGCCTGGGTACATTTCAAAAGCTCCCAGTTAATTCTAGTGCACAACCAGATTTGAAAGCCACTGCACCAGTGACATTCTGCCTTAAGTGGTGAAAATCATTCTTTAACTTGAAAACAATTTACTGGTTTTGTGATTGTCAGGAACTCAGTTCCTTCATCCTGCTCCATTATGCCAACTGTTGGGTCCGAGCCCCTCTGCCAGGGACTGGACCTCTTGGGATGCCTGGTATCAGAACACAGAAGCCATGAGAAGTTGTGGGTATATAAGAGAGTCTTTATTGCAGAAGCCAGTGGCCATGTAGCCATTGCTAACAAGGAACCATTAGACAAAGCAGTTCTTCAAAGCAAAGTCACATATAACAACTGCACACCGGCTAGGTAACAATACATCTTTCTCACACAACAGCGGCAATCTGCTGGTCAGTAATACATCTTCCTCATAATACAACCCCGTATTGGCTGGACAGTAACAACTTTATACTACTTAGACAAAAGAGGCTTCTTAAAATAGTGACCTCGCTATTTGGGGTTATAGAAGAGCACACTTGTGCAGTGCAAAATGCAATAGCTGTGGCCTTGCTGTGCACCTGTATATAGCAACTCAACCTTGAACACTGATTAAGATTTCCATACTCAGAGTGGCCTTGAGCATTCATCATACTCTAAAAAGGGTCTCCACAGTGATCTATTAGTTGTATTTATTTGGGTGCTTATTTTATCTAACTAGCTTAAGGTGAGAAAACAAGTTTTACCGTGTTTCCCCCAAAATAAGACATCCTCCGAAAAATAAGACCTACTTACAGGTTTCCTTCTGAGTGAAATATAAGGCATCCCCCCCAAATTAAGTCTCCCCCCCAGGCTAAACATGAGAGATTTGGTCCACTGATTCTGAAAGAAATGGAGTCACAAGAAATTCACCAGGAAATTCAGGAATTGTATTGTTATGATGATGTTCCAGAAGATGATAACATGATTGTCATTGAATAAATGAGTAAATTCTTGATACTGTAGGATTCACAGTTTGTCTGGTTTGTGTTGACAACTACCGTACTACCATACCGTTTACAGGTAATAAATTTCCTTTATTTTCATTTAACAATAAATGTGTACTGAAAATAAGACATCCCCTGAAAATAAGATCTAGCACATCTTTGGGAGCAAAAATTAATATAAAACACTGTCCTTTGGTTGCGGGCATATCCCCAGTGGGGGGTGTGCAAGAGGCAGCTGATCGATGATTCTCTCTCATCGATGTTTCTAACTCTCTATCCCTCTCTCTTCCTCTCTGTGAAAAATCAATAAAATATATATTTTTTTAAAAAGTCACTGTCTTATTTTCGGGGAAACAGGGTAGTTCTATTTCATCCCCGGAAGTGCTTTTTTTATATCCTCTTCAGCTTCTCTCTGGAATGTGGTTGACCTACAGTCTTCCACATTCATTAAAATGATCCTCTTCAATCCCGCCCCTCAACACCACTCCTGGATCACAATTTTTTCCTCTCAAAAGGCATCCTTTGGCTTTACAGAGTTGCAGCTCTGTTGTTCCTGTGGAGACATGAAGTATAATTGAAATCAAGTTTCTGAAATGTTGAGACCATAGAACATATTCTTCCCTAAAGAAGTTCTGGAAAGGGAAGCAGAGGCAGGCAGCAATAAAATGACATGACTATTAGCTTAGATCTTTACCACCGATAATTCTCAAAGTAAAGGATATCATCAAATGAATGTTACAGTACACATTTTTTTGAAATGATATTATTAACTACAGACTTCAGATGGCTCAATACCTACTGTCATGAAAATGTGGACCCAATGAAGTTGTAGCCTGAATAGCATGCAAATGGAGCCTTATTCCAGCCATGCACCATCTGCGAGAAAAGCCTGTAAATAATCCTTTGTTTTTCCTTCCAAATCCAAACGATTATACTATACACAAGCTATATTTACAGAAGGATCATTGTACACACTCTCATTAATAGCTCCCAAATGTTATTTTCTTGTTCCTACTGTATAAATGTTGAATAGTTAATCTGTATTCTTTTTTCTCTCTCTCTCTCTCTCTCTCTCTTTTTTAATCCTTACCTCAGGATAAATTTCCACTGATTTTAAGAAGAAATGCAAGGAACAGAAGAAAGAGAGAGCAACCTAGGGTCAAACCCAAAACCTGGGTATGTACCCTGCTGGGGAATCAAACCCATGATCTCTTAGTGTATGGAAGGATACATCAACCAACTGAGCCACACCAGCCCGGGCTAGTCAGTCTGCATTTTTCATAGCGTGGGTGACCTATGTGAAATATTTTTATTTTTCATCAAAACTGATGTATTTAGGGTGCAGAATCAGCATCTGTCTTGATTATCAGTTGTGCTCTGGAAGTCACTCTTGAGGAATATTTTACTTTTACTCCCAGAAGCTACAGGATCCCAAAGATGTTGCAAGTTTTATTTATTGCACTCTCATAATAAAATGTAAACCTGGATCATCTGAATAGGGAATAATGATAATTAAACAATTATCTAGGATCATATGTGCATCTTTGATTCTATGAGAAGGTCACATTACTATTCATGAGGGGAGGAGCCTGAACACTTGCCTGTGAAGGTGCTGTTATGTTGTACTGTATTATGATGTCTGCCCCTGCCAGATTACCCTCTCTCCCAGGACGAGGAGAGGGTTTGCAAACAGGGAAAAAGTGGCAAGCAGAAAAGGACAGGAGTGTTAAAATAAAAGTCAAAACTTCAAACAGAAACCATTCAAAGCAGTTAACAGAGTCACCACATAAGGTGCACTTATTCAAAGTTAATGCTTAGAGGTTACAAATACCATTATTATTATTATTATTATTATTATTATTTATTATTATTATTACTAGAGGCCCGGTGCATGAAATTCATGCATGGGGGTATTCCCCTCAGTCTAGCCTGCACCCTCTTCAATCTGGGACCCCTCTGGGGATGTCTGATTGCTGGTTTAGGCCCTCTCACAATCCTGGACCACTGGCTCCTAGTCACTCACCTGCCTGCCTTCCTGGTTGCCCCTAACTTCCCCCCCTCACCAGCCTGATCTCCCCTCACTGTTTCTGTGTGCTGGCCTGATCACCCCTAACTGCCCCCCTGCCAATCTGGTTGCCAATAACTGACCCCTGCTGCCAGCCAGGTCACCCCCAACTTCACCCTCCCTGCTTCCCTGGTTGTTCCTAACTGCACCCCCCCCCCTCTGCTGGCCTGGTCATCCCTTACTGCTCCCCCTGCCAGCCTAGTCACCCTCAACTGTCCCCCCTGCTGGCCTGGTTGCTCCTAACCTGCCCCCCCCTACTCTGCCAGCATGGTTGCCCCCCAACTTTCCTCCCTGCTGGTCTGGTTACTCTCAATTATCCCCCACTCCAGTCAGTCTGGTCACCTCACACAGCCTGCTTGTTCAATAATTTGGTCGTCCCTCACTAATCCCACTACTGGCCTAATTGAAGGCAGCAATCTTGTGAGGGTGTGAGAGTTAATTTGCATATGACCTCTTTATTATTTAGGATTGTCATTATTATTATTATTGATGCCCCCTCTTAAACTAAGGAGAGTTCCAATAATAAACATATAGGATAGAGATCATAAGTGATTCTTTTGGCTCTGTGAAGCTTTTAGGCTGTGTTCAAGATTAGTTCTTTTTCTTGTATTGAAATAATAAAATCAATGTTCCCTTAAAAGACAACCTGCTAGATAAACACTTTAAGTGTCACTCTACTAAAAAATAAACTTGGCATCTGAGAGGGTCAAGTGACAGTCTTCACATTTGCCAGTGCAGAATTGAAGAGTTAGTCTGTCTCTGTTGGGGGTATATTGGAATAAGCAAATGATATCTGAACAGAAACCTCTCAAGAAGACAATTAGATATGACCGATTCTCCAAGCTACATTTTTTGATCAATTTCACTTCCTCTCATAGGCTCTCAAGGCTGTTTGGGACATAGCCTTGTGTTTAGGAATGCATAATGTCCAAGTAAATAAGTCATAGATTCAAAATCTTCTGAGAGCCTCTGCTCTCTCAATATAAAATATCCTTCTCACAGAGTCACTGTGAAGACCACTTTAGATAATCCATTTTAAAAGCCCTGTTCAGCCTTGGCTGGTTGCACAGTGGTTAGAGCTTGGGCCCTCAGCCTGGATAAGGGCTTGTACCTTGGTTTCAGGTTTACTTCTGCACCCCGTTGGGGCACATGTGAGAGGCAACCAGTCACACTGATGTTTCTCTTTCTCTCCCTTTCACTCTTTCTAGGAATCAATAGGAAAAAAAATATCCATGGGTAAAAACAAAGAAAAGTTTTCTGAGCTTTATTTGTGTTTAAGTAAGGCTTTTTATTATTATTATCATCATCATTATTATTATTATTATCATTATTATTGATTTCAGAGAGAAAGGGAGAGGGAGAGAGAGATACTGAAACATCAATGACCAGAGATTGATCCTGCAACTGAGAATTGAGCCTGCAACTCAGACATCTGCCCTGACTGGGGCTCACACCATTACCTCCTGGCTCTTTGGTCGACACTCAACCACTGAGCCACTCCTGCCAGGCTAAGTGAATTTATTTATTTCTTAAATGAGATGAGTGTGTAAAATGTTAACCTAATCCCTGGGAGAGCTAAATAAGATTAAAGTTAGGTTTGGGTTAAAAACATTTTGATTGTTAGATAGAATCTAAGATTGGCAAGAGCAAATCACAGCTTCTTCCACTTTCAAGGTAGCTTCTTAGGCTTCACTTTCATGAAGAAGTAAAGTTGGTCAAAAAGCAATGAATAAGAAGCCCTGTCCAGGAAGCTCAGTTGATTAGTGCTTTGTCCCCATATGCCAAGGTTTCAGGTTCCACCTCCCATCAGGGGATACAATTTTTATTATTATCATTGACTAGAGGCCCAGTGCATGACATCTGTGCATTCGTCGGAGGTGGAGTGGGGGGTGTGCGCCTTAGCCTAGCCTGTGCCCTTTAGCAGTCTGGGAGCCTTGAGGGGATATCCAACTGTGGCTTAGGCCTGCTCCTAAGCCACAGTTGGGCATCATTAGTGCTGCTTCGGAGGCAGGAGAGGCTCCTGCTACTGCTGCTGTGCTCACCAGCCATCAGCCTGGCCTGTGGCTGAATGGCGCTCCCCCTGTGGGAGTGCACTGACCATCAGGCGGCAGCTCCTGCATTGAGCGTCTGCCCCCTGGTGATCAGTGCACATCATAACAACTGGTTGTTCCACTGTTCAGTCAATTTGCATATTACCCTTTTATTATATAGGATGTCCCCTCTTAAACTAAGGAGCGTTCCAATATGAAACATACAGCATAGAGATTATAAGTGATTGAATGCATAAACAACTGGAACAACAAATTGCAAATAAATATTTCTTTTTCTCTTCTCTCCCCCTCTCTCTCTAACAAATAAAAATTATTTTTAAAAAGAAAGCAATGGATGAGATTTGAAAACAAGACTAAAGCAAGCCATAAATGAACATTTTCCCTATGGCTATGCAGACCACATAAAATAAAATGTTAATAAGAATAATTTAGATAATTCATGTCAATGGAAAAGAGCTTTTCTTTCTACAAATATTCAGATATTTCAAGATGAGTTTATTATCTTCAGTTACTCAGTATTGCTCCAGTTCCACAGTTCATGTGTTACATGTATTGATACAGCCTATTTCTTCAAGATCCCTCAAAGAACAAAATGGCTTTTAGTTATTCTGTGGTCATGAAAAAGCAATTTCAAAAGCAGTCAAGACATTTGGTTAAAGGCGGATCAGGAAGGTACAAATCTAAGGTTATGGTACACTTTTATGAGTCATTCAGGGCTTGAAGGGTATTACAACTTCAAGATCAACCAAAAGAACATATGAAAACTTTATGGCCTTTGAGTAGCTAAGAAAATACAGTTTTACTCTTTTCTTCTGCCCACGCACAATGCAGGGCTATTTATCAAGGGAAAGGCAGAAGAATCAGCCATAATCCTAAAGCCTTCCCATTAAAGTCTGTTTTATTCGAAGGTCCATTTCTTTTTACTAGCCTGTGCTCTAAGGCTGTGACTGTACAGAAAATAAGCTGAAGAATTGACTCAGTTCAGAGCCAAAATTCCTGCTTTCGTCCAAAATGTCTAAGTGCTTTTCCTTCTGAATTATACAGATATCCTCACAATTCCCAACAGAAAATTTCCTGTTTATGCATAGAGAGACATGTGTTTGCACCCCTAAATGTCTCTTTTTTATTATTTTGTTAATTTCAACCTTATAAAAATGGGTATCATTTGTATGTTACTTTTATGACTTGTTTTCTTACTTGCTATTATGTTACTAAGATTCATTCACATTGAGGAAAAACTATGAAGACAATAAAAAGATCAGTGGTTGCCAGGGGAGAAGGGAGTAAATAGGCTGAGCAAAGATAATTTTAAGGGCAGTGAAAATACTCTTCATAATATAATAATAGATATATGTCATTATACATTTCTCCAAACCCAGAAAATGTGTACCACCAAGAGTGAACCCTAAGACACACTGTGACCTTTGGGTGATTATGATTATGATTTGTCCATATAGACTCATCTTTGGTAACAAATGCACCATTCTGGTGAGTGATGCTGACAATGGGGAGGCTATGCATGCATGACAGCAGAGGGTATATGGGAAATCTCTGTACTTTCCTCTAAATTCTGTTGTGAATCTTAAACTGTACTAAAAAAATAGTCTTCAAAATTTTTTCAAGTAAACAAAAATAAAGATTCATGTAATTATTGTGCAGTATTACAATTCATTTGTTTTGACTGCTTTGTAATTTTTCATCGTGTGACGATAACACAGTTCATTCATTTACTCTCTCACGGATAGGCGTTTGGGTTATTGAAGTGGCTTTGCTGAGCAGTACCACTGTTCACAAATAAATACTGTGTTCATGGCTCCTGTTGAAAGTGTACTGGAGTTTCACTTGGTAATATATCTGAGAGTAAATTGCTGGTTCGTCAAGTATGGATCATACTTAACAACATCCCTTAAAAAATATGGCCCCTTACATATCAGTGCTTCACAAAGGTGAAATCTCACACAGTGCATAAAGAGCAGGATTTAAAGCCATTTACTCTCTCTAATAATGTTACTTGGTCCATGGTAGCATTTATCTCGAGAAATAAATAGATCGCTAGTCCCTCCCTTGAGTAATATTCCTCCAAGTGAGCTTTAGAAAAGAGTTGAGCACCAGAGAACTTGAGGTTCTCTAAAATGCAGACTATGCTGGTGATTAGAAAAGTTATAAACATTTATTCCTACCTAACAACTGTACAGCAAGCAGTTAATCATTGTTCCTTGAAGGTTCTTTTTTTTTTTTTTTTTTTTTTTCCAGTGTCCTTTAAATGTTCCTAATGATATCACCTAGAAAATCTCAGTTGGATGCTAAAGCATCTTCCACATTTCTCCTTGGCACATTTGCCTCTCCCTTTAAACAAAGTGCATCTTGCCCAGTCTGAGTAGTACAGTTGGTTAGAGCATTATGCTAACATGCCAACGTTGAAGGTTCAATTCCAAATCCTGGTCAGGACACATACAAGAATCAACTAATTGATGCATAAATAAATAGAACAACAACTGATGTTTCTCTCTTTCTCTCTCTCTTTCTAAAACTCAATCAATAAATTAAAAATAAAAATATACAATATATACCAAATGCCTCTTCCCTGATCTAGGGCAGTTAGAGGGTGTGGATGAAGCTTAATGTTGAAAAAAAAAAAAGTATCTGAGAAAATGGATGAAGCTTACTGGCCTAAAGTAGAGTTGAAATTAGGAATCAGAGAGAAAAAAGCTGGATGTGTAAGCAGAGCCAGAGCAAGGAGGACTGAAAGAGAGTAATCAGCATCTCCTTGATCCAAATGGAATGGGGAGCAATTTTGGGTCTCAGTCCAAGCCTTACATTGTGTTAACTGCTGCCTTCTGATTTGAATCATGTTCTTGTGTGTTACCTTGATTTCTTTCACAAGGGCCTTGCATTCTCTGCAGTGATATTACCTCGACTCACTTCTAGTTGAATGGTTATGATTAGGTCCTGCCTGGCTTCCTCCTTCCCCAGCTAATCTGTCTTTGCAAGTGGGAACCAGCAAAAGTGACACTAGGTTTCAGGAGACATCTGGACCTTTATCAAAGCATGTGAGGAAGATTTGTTGCCAAAAAATCTAGAGAGTTTACTGGACCTCTGCCTTGAGGTGTTTTTTGTTTGTTTATTTGTTTGTTTGTTTAAGTCTTCAGTGGGAATTACTTAATATTTATTAGGCTCAAATCTCAGTGATCTCCTAGAGGAGCATGCAGTTTGAGGGGAGCTAGATGTACTCCCTGGCTTTTCATCTGAATGGACTGAATGTGAACAACTTGCTGGAAGTTTGAAGGGTAAATACTCAGGAAATCTGCGTTCTCTTTGCATATCCAGATCTAACCACCAAGAAAATCCTTTAAAATCAAAATGTTAAGTCCAATCTCCTCCTTCTCCAATAGCACATACAGTAAGCAGCCAGTGGCCCCAGGCAAAGGTGAAGCTCAGCCTAACCAGAATAAGTTCTCCACATTGTGAAGGAGGAGGTGCAGAGTCAAAGGAAAGAACAGAAAATGATACAATTTCCCATGTTCTTCTGAAACCCCATAATGCAACTTTATTGTTTTGTTAGGACTATTACATACTGCCAAGGAGTTAACAACAGAAATGTACAAAATGCAGATTCAGCCAAGCATCATTCCCATATGTTACCTACAATATCACTTCTCTTAATTTCCTTGGCTAAGGAGACCCACCTAGGTTTTTCTGACTTTGTACCTTGATCACTAGGGGATACTACTGTGAAAGAATTTAAATTTTAGATTAAAAATGTCAAAGAATATAAATATTATCTCTTTGTAGATGATCAGTAATATTCCTAAATATCAAAGCAGTTTCCCAAAATGTATAGCAAATATCAGACACAGTAACAAAGAAAATAAGTAAATGGCTATGTATTTAGGATGTAAGCAAAATCATGATATTCCTAAGGAAATTAGGTGGCAGCCTGAATAAGAGATAAATCTAAGAGAAATCTAAGTCTCTGACACACACCTCAACTCCTTTTATATTTCACCCAAATGCTATATATGTGAAAAGCTCAGGGGGAAAAAAAAGTATAATGATGAATTAAAGAAAGTTCTGCATAATTAATGACCTAAAATATGTGTTTGCCTGTAAATGGGAGAAGTTTCTTTTTGGTTTAATGATCTGCGTAAGTGTTTCAAATAATCCACTCCAATGTAAGTAGGCTCAAGCTTAATTTGTGTGATACAGTAAGATGATCTATTTCCTTAATTGGGAATATACAGAACAGAATATGATCTAGTGTACCTCCCTTCTGGAGCATTTTGATTTCACTCCCGTGTCATTAGATGTTCTCAGCCCACCTGCAATGCCTCCAAGTTCTTGTCTTTGTTAAAAGAAACATTTGCCACAGACCGTACTGATCTTGTGGGCTTTTATTCAATGATTCATGAATTGGGCACCCAATCAAGCAGACAGAGGATTTATACAAACCAAGAGATTGGTATAGACCAAAGTGAACAGGAACAAGAAAGTTATACTGAGTCCTCACTGATTGGTTAAAGCAGAGTTACTTTCCTTATATGGAACAAAGGAAGGTCTTGGAGCCCCTGCTCAGGTAACTTGTGCTGAGCAGGCAAACACTGATTTGTTGACCTAGGCTTTCCTTTTCTGGAAGAGCTGAGAATGGGAACTTAGTTATGTTTTGGTTTGCTCATTTGGGGTTTAGCATGAGCATCTCCATCTTGGGCCTAATTTCTTTACTCTAACACCTGTCTTTCTCATATCCCCCTCTGTATGTGGCATGTGAAAAGGACTGGAAGGGGGACTTTACTGTGAGCACTGAGACATGCCTAGGCCACTCCATGTGTGCCTCACCCACACACAGGGCTTGTCTGCAACACCGATGTACATTGAATTGCATTCTTATAAGTAACATCAGTGAGTTGAGGGTGAATGAATATAGCAACTTCCCAGAAAAAATGGTATTGTTGGAAGGTCAAAGAAAGTTGGAGAGAGGGGATAGTTGAGAGTAAGAATTAAGATTATCACTAGGAGACCAGACCCCTGAAATGAGTCCCTGAGATGGTGAGCTACCAGTGACAGGTGTGACAGAAGACCATAGTGTGCAGCCAGCCTAACAGAAAGCTGTCAAAACAAATCGATGTATTTTGTAGCGTAAAATCTCAAGAAGAAATTCAATTTTGACATAAATTTATGAGAAAGTTTCATCCTTATGTGTGCGCACACACACACACACACACAGGCAAGCACAGACATATACATTATTTGTTAGTCACTGCTAAAGGTCAGTTCTTGTGAAAGTATACAGAACATACTTGATTGAACGTTGATGAAACAATTCTGATAAATATCATTTTCCTTCAGAGTCCTAAAAGGCAAGGCAATAGTGGCATACTTAAATGTCTTAAGCCAGAGTCGATCAGCTCAAATACAATACTGAAGATACCAGTAATGTAGCATTGTGTGTTTTTTGTTTGTTTGTTTGTTTTGGGGGGGATGAGGGGGTACTGATGTTTTTGCAATTTTCAAGAGTTTTGTTGTAAGTTTATGTCCACTGATTACTCAGTACTCTGAAAATCAATTTTTAGTCATGATAAGTAGGAAAACTGAAATCAAGTACATTTAAGTACCCTTTATTATATATTCTTAATAACTATTGAGTCACAATTTAATATTTCAGTTTCTTTCTTAAACTTGACATAAAATTATCCTTATTTATTATGTAATTACTAGAATCCCTGTGCACTAATTCATGCACCAGAGGGGTCCCTCAGCCTGGCCTGCGGGACCCAGCAGAAACCAGCTCTCCAACATCCCCCAAGGGGTCCCAGATTGTGAGAGGGGCAGGCCAGGCCGAGGGACTCCACCAGTCCATGAACAGGGCCAGGGAGGGATGTGGGGAGTTGGCAAGCATGGGAGGGGCCACAGGGGTATCCAGGATATGTTCGGCCTGTTTGCTCAGACCCAATTGGCCAGATCCCAGCAGCAAGCTAAACTAGCAGTCAGAGTGTCTGCCCCTGGTGGTCAGTGCACATCAGAAGGAGCGGTTGAGTGACCTTAGCACATCATTAGTATATTACACTTTGATTATTTGAATGGATGACTGGACAACTGGACCCTTAGAATATTAGGATTTTATTATATAAGATAATTTATTAACTCATAAGCATCACCAACATAATTATTGTTAACAAAATAGAATGCCTAACACTAACTGTATTATTAATATTGATGTGCTGACATTAAAACAATAATAACACAACTGCTACTTGTAATGCCATCTTGAAGGGCTATGTTTTCTCTTCCACTCAAAACAAAAGTTTCTTCTTCTCCATTCCCACTTGCAGAAGCTTGAACTTGAGTAAGCTTGAACTTGAGTGCTCCATGTGTTCACAGTAGGTTTGAAGAAGTCTTCTGGGAAGTGGCCATATCTAAAAACACAAAGATTTGAAGCATACAACACTGATTGCCAAAAAGGGATGCAGCTGAATATGTGGAACCCACAGTCTACCCCTTGGATTGTCTTCTAAGCCAACCCCTATGAACCACACTTTAATTTCATCAAATAAAATTATTTTTCATGACATTTGACATTGTAGGATACAACAGATAAAATCCAAACTTTACAGAAGAATAATAAATTATATATTGCACATACCTGAAGAAATATGAAATAGGTTTACTTATGGTCCCTATTCTAATATTCTGACTTAAAACTTTAAAAACCCATATGCTGTGTATTCAGAAAGCATCCAGGATATTTGCTAAGTATACAGAGATCCATAGTCACTATGGCCATCACCATTGATCACTCACCCCTTAGTTGTTAGCTAAGTAATATATGAGGTCTATGTATATCTAACATGAATGACATGTATTTATGTAATAAATATGTGTGATTATTTATGCATTATATAAATTGTTCCACCATTTAATGTTCACATTAAAAATATACTGGATTTTCTGTATTCAAATTTGGAGAGCACAAGTACAAATATAATAGAAACTTCCATGATTAGAATTTTTTACAAACCCTCCTCACACCAATTCATCATTGAAAATCATATATTCTAGTCATGTTGTGGGTACTATTGCCCATTTATATTAAAACTAGAGGTCCTGCCGAGACCGGTTTGGCTCAATGGATAGAGCGTCGGCTAGGGGACTGAAGGGTCCCAGGTTCGATTCCTGTCAAGGGCATGTACCTTGGTTGCGGGCATATCCCCAGTAGGGGGTGTGCAAGAGGCAGCTGATCGATGACTCTCTCTCATCGATGTTTCTAGCTTCCTATCTCTCTCCCTTCCTCTCTGTACAAAATCAATAAAATATATATATTTTTTTAAATAAAAAATAAATAAAAAATAAAATAAAACTAGAGGCCCTGTGCACAAAATTCATGCACAGGGGTTGTGTCCCTCAGCCCCGCCTGCACCCTCTCCAATCTGGGACCCCCCCGAGGGATGTCTGACTGCCCTGTGGGATTGGGCCTAAATGGGCGATCGGACATCCCTTTATAATCCAGGACTGCTGGCTTCCAACTGCTCACCTGCCTGTCTTCCTGATTGCCTCTAACCACTTCTGCCTGCCAGCCTGATCACCCCTTAACCACTCCCATGCCAGCTTGATTGATGTCTAACTGCTCCCCTGCCAGCCTATTTGCCCCCAACTTCCCTCCTCTGCCAGCCTGGTCACCCCTAGCTGCCCTCTCCTGCAGGCCTGGTCCTTCCCAACTGCCCTCCCCTGCTGGCCATCTTGTGGTGGCCATCTTGTGTCCACATGGGGGCAGGATCTTTGACCACATAGGGGCAACTATCTTGATCTTGTGTGTTGGACTGATAGTCAATCTGCATATCTGGAATTTATTTACCTTTTACAATGGAAACTTTGTATCCTTAAGTGGAGGCTTGGGCCCGCCAGAGTGTGTGGAAAGCTTGGCTTCCTCTGTTGCCGGAGAAACCCAAGCCTCCCTTCTGGTAGCCTTCTTGGTTGGGTTTATTTGCATACTTGCTCTGATTGGCTGGTGGGTGTGGCTGGTGGGCGTGGCTTGTGAGTGTAGCGGAGTGATGGTTAATTTGCACATTACTCTTTTATTAGGTAGGATTCTAATTTGCTCTGAGCAGGTAAGCCTATAGACCAAAGCAGTGGATAAAATACTTCTCAGTAAAATAATTTCATTTGAAAGATATTATTCTTTCTAGGCCTATGCACATGAGTACTTTGAAAAAGGGGCTATGTCCCTGTGGTGGTCATTAGAGATAGTCACATATATCCTATTTTCCCTTATTTTGAATATGTGATGGCATAGCACTTCCCTGCCACTTTGAAGTTAGGCATAGCCGGGTAGTTTCCTTTACCCTTCTAGCTCTAAAAGATAGGACATAATTTGCAAAGTTCCTTTTCTTCTGCCTTGGCAAGTGTGGGAGCACATAGTGAGACAAGGACTCAGGTGACTGCAATGACTCACAATAGACATTTGACATAAACATCTTCCAGAAATAAACTTTTATAGTGTTAAGCCACTGAGATTTGGTGGTTGTTTGTTATTTTATACAAATTCTTAATAGTTCCAGAAATTTCTAGAAATCCATTCACAAAGCAAATATAAGCTATCTATTTAAAATTCCTTAAAATAGCAAATACTGATAAAATCATAAATATGATGTTAAAAAGTTGATAAGTACAGAATATTGTAGATCAATTTTGGCAATTATTATAGCCCACTCAAGCAATAATGAAAGCAGTAAGTCTAGTTATCACTCTGAAATATCCCAGTTTAATTGATATCTCTATCCTAAATAAAGTTGAATATGCAATAAACCAAATGGCAACTGAGAATACCTTAGAAAGACCATTAAATAGACAAATAATGATTTTTCAAATTTCATTCTGCCTCTGCATGCTCCCACTATAAATTATCTCTATACATGACTGTCATATAAATCTTTCTAAAGCCATCATGCTATCTCCCTAATTCAGAAACTGTAATATATTTCTCTGCTTTTAAACTAAAACAAAGCCTGACCAACTCTATCAGTATTACCCACCCAATGAGATCCCTGCCATCCCCCCCACCTTAACCAATTGGTTTCTGCGCCCCACATTCCGTATTCTTTCCAGTCTGCTCCACTCACTATACAATCTCTAAATTCCTGAGATAGTCCAGCATTTTATTGGTTTCAGTTGGTATTGTGTCCACACATGTGTAATTGTTTTTACCCCATTAATTAGACCACCAGCTCTCCAAAGGCAGCAACCTGCCGTCCAATGCTTCACAAACCCTGGACACATTACCAGTATACATATACTTAGAAGAGTAGTGTTAAATTGACATGACTTTTGGTGATAGCAGCAATAAAGACAAAATAAGAAGGGTGCACCCAAGCTGAAGGTAGAAAATATTTTTTTTAAAAAAATCTAAGTTATTTTAAAACAACAAAATGTCTATGCCCTCTTAAAAGCAGAGAATTTATTTAAAAAAAAAAAAAGCTTCTTCTTCCGAACAGCAGTGTTGATTCCCCACAAGAAAGGATCAGTACATACCCAGAACAACATTAAAGTATACCTGGTATGTGTAGCTTTGCCCTCATGTGAAATCCCAGGCTTTGCTGGAGAAAGCCGAACTTGCCAAGAGAGAACAAGGCGTACTTCTTAAGAAATCGCTAAACCATCAACTCGCATGCATTGGTACAGCCAAACAGATCTGAAGGGTGAACCAACAGGTGGCTTCACAAAATGCTAATGCACAGCCCTGTGGAGGGACAGGGACAGACCAGCGGTTCACTCAGTTTGGGATCACCAGGTCTAATAACCACCTTTGCTGCAACACAAGTCAGACCAAAACTCCATTCATAGTGGATCAGGGTAGGGATGTCCTGTAACTGGCTTTCAGCCAGGTGGTAATGAGCCAGACTCTCATGAGCTCAGGCATAGAACCACTGAGCTGTGGATTCTCTTTGGGGAACTCTTCAATAAGTTTGCATTTAGAGAAATATTATATTTTAATATCACTTATGCATGACCAATGAGGCATTCTAGATGGAATCTTATCTTCTCATACGATGCTAATTTTCTTGGGTTAATAAACTAATGAAATGTATTGTTACATTTACAGATGTACATATAATAGACCCCCCCTTTGTCTGATTGGAATAAACTTGCATAGAGGATTCAGAAAAAAACTGTATGCTGAAGGACTTCTAAAATACAAAGCATTTATATTCCAAATCTATGGATGGCAACATATTTTATGCCAAGATTAAAAAAAAAAAAAAAGTTTCTGGTTGCTTGAGACGCCTTGATTCACATTTAAAATCCGAGTCCTCGTCCACAGCCTCGCCTTCTGAAAGAGACATTGAATGTTCTTCTTTCAAAGCCTTTTGTGATCAAACAGCAGCAGACGTGAACTTTGCTGTTTACCACTCGACCCGGAGCGCGTTCTCAGGTGCAGCACCGCTCACGCCCTGGAGAGGGAGGAAGCCCAGGGTGACGTGGTCGCCCCGACGAGGAGAGGAACCAAAGGAAGTGCTGTAGGCAGACTGCAGGGCGTTACTATCTCACAAGCTTTCATCATTATGTCCAATGAACAAAATATTTCTCTCAATATGTGTCTTCAGATAAAAACTGAAATGAAATTTGTGGAATTCTATGAAACACACTAAAATAACCTTGCTGTGATAATGCAGTGGTCAAGGTGAAATGTTTATTTAGCTGAGCCATTCATGCATGTGCCTTATTTCATCAATTCACTTTATAAAGATTATCACCACCTGGGCTTGCCAAGTGAAGCGTCCATTATTACCGCCACTCAACAATTTGCTTGAAATGTGCTTAGGATCCTTTCAGGGTAGTCTTGGCAGAGATTTTTGTCATTGGTAGACCACCTTGATAATTTATTGTGCAGACAAACTCTCCCTGTTAGGCAATTCCATTTTCCCCAATGGTGCTTTATAATTCATCTGTAACTTTACTATTTACAAGACAAAATCTATTATGTAAAGAGCCTGTGGTCATCACGCCATCATGCTGTAACAACCCACAGCAGGCGGCTGTGTGCACAGCAGGCGTGCACGGGTGAGTGGGGCTGCACCCACGGCAAGGTGAGTGTGGGTGGGCGGGGACTTGGCCAGAGGTGCAGGCGGGTTTCTGGGTTCCACTGCACAACAGGCGGGTTTCTGGTCCCGCCTCCCATGACAGCGGTGGCGGCAGTGGCAGCGGTTGCAGGACTCTTTCTGGGTCCTGGGTCTCACATGATTTCGTATGCTGGGCCCTTAGTATCAATAATAACAGAACACCAGAACAAGTCACCAAGGCATCTGATGATTTCCAGTTAGAAGGAAATTTTTAGAATTCTGTTGTAATGTTTAGTCATGCAGAGTGGAGGAAAACAAAGCATGGCTCAATTCAAGCAAAACACACACTTTGCCCAACATTGCTATGTAGATTGTCTCTTCTGTAAAAAACTCTGGCTTTACTAATGAATACATCCTATATAATAAAAGGCTAATATGCAAATCGACCAAGCGGTGGCATGACCAGTCACTATGACATATACTGACCACCAGGGGGAAGATGCTCAATGCCGGAGCTGCCCTCTGGTGGTCAGTGCACTCCCACTGGGGGAACACCACTCAGTCAGAAGCTGGGCTCACACTGAGGCAGCACTAAGGCTGTCTAACTGATGGCTTATGCCCACTCCCCACCTTCAGTTGGACATCCCCAGAAGGCTCCTGGACTGCAAGAGGGCGTAGGCTGGGCTGAAGGACACCCCCACCTCCCCAAGTGCACGAATTTCACACAACGGTCTCTAGTTTGATTATATTTTTTTTTTTAGAGAAAGGGGGAGAGAAAAGAAAAGAAAATAAAGAGAGAGAGAGAGAGAGAGAGAGATTGTTGTGAGAGAAACATCAATCATTTTCCTCCCATAAGCACATTGACCCTGAATCAAACCCAAAACCTGGGCATGTGCTAGGAGAGGGAATTGAACTGGCAACTTTTCAGTGCATGAGACGATGCTCAACTGAGTCACATCAGCCAGAACAATATAATTGATTATTATAAAATTAAAAATAAAACAAAAGACATAAATATAAATCAGTAATATATAATATATATACATGTATATATATATAATTATATATACATATACATACATACATGTATATATATGCACAAAGTTTTATGTAAACTAAAGTAGAAACATTTTCAATTTAATAATAGTTATCAGATGATTTGAAAATGTTTATATTCTATAACTTAATAAGTATACATCTAGAAAACCTATCTTAAGGAAATAATCAGAAGTTACTCAAAGAATTATTCATAAGAATGTTAACTGAAGCACATTTTTAACTGGGAAAATATAGCAATAAGCAAAATAACTAATAATGTGCAGCTACTTAAAGTTTTCAAAGAATGTTAACTACTTGGAGGAAAGATACAATGTTACCTTTGAAAGGGTGCAAAATTATCTATCTATATAATAGAGAAACATGCAAATTATCTAGGATGCCATAATGTTATGACCGAACAGCAGGGACTTGAGACTACATGGCACCTGGCCAGGCAAGGGTCCTCAGACTGTGCCCCCCACCTTTCAGGCTTGAGAGGGGACCTCAGGCCATGTCACACCTCCTAGCACTGGACGAGGAGACCACAGGCCATGCCCCCACAGGCCCCAACACTGAGCCAGGGGACCTCATTCTGTGCCTCTCCCCCCGCAGGGTTTGACGGGGGACCTGAGTCTGTGCCCCCCACCCAGAAGGGCTTGACAGGGGTGGGCCTGGCTGGGTCTGGGTATCACCCAATTGGGGTCGGGCCGACCGGGTCTGGGTCTTCTGCATCTTGGAAGTGCATGCAGGTGGTGGGCAGGGACTTGACTCTAGGTCCCATGGTGTGCCCCAGACTCTGACAGGAGGGAGATTTTCATATACATTTTACTAATTTTCTTTCATCTCTGACACTTCTATTATAGAGAAAGGGCAAATAGCAATATTAAAATATTTCCTCTAATTAATTACCTTTTAATGTGCACAAATTTCATGCACCGGGCCACTAGTACATGCAATATGATCTCAATTTGTAAATATATATATATATATATATATATATATATATATATATATATATATATATAATATAAAAACAAAAATACTGGAAAATATATGAATATACTATTTCTGGTTTTTATTTTCTTCTTCATACTTTTACTTTTATAATGTTCTAAAATACCAATGTATTACTCTGAAAGTTTCGAAAAAAAAAAAAAAAGAGAAATAAATGTTATCTTGAGAGAAATCTTTACCTAAGATGATAACTAAAAATTGAAGCAAAATGAATACTTTGTCATTTAAAATTGTTTCAAAGTAACATCCAACTATCTACCTAGGTACTCATACTCTCCTTTCAGTATTCAGGTTAAGCCTCTCTTTTAGGAAGCACTGCTTGACCACACCTCACAACTTAAATTTCTTCCACTCCTACCACACAACCCAACCTCTGGTGGCCTCAGGATCCTGGGCCCCTCTGGGGCAGTCTCATCACACCGCACATGCGTGTGCAGGTCTGGTACCTATATATTACCATGAGGCCTTTGGCCTATATTGGGGATAACTTTAAGTAGCTATCCTACACAACAAGTTGCTGTATTTAGTGTGAGGATATTTTCGAAGATGAAATACTGTTACCCAGTTATGCAGTGTCATCTCATGAGGAGCAATTCGGCAAAATTCCCTCTGGTCTAATATGAGGAATAGTTACACTTCTCAAGGGCAAGATGTTTGATCTCCATCTTGTGAACATTGTGAATCATGTAACTAATCACATTGCTCTCAAACATCTAGTACTTAGTCTGTGACCCATTTCTGGCATAAAACTGCGGGACCTGCTTCTAATGTGTGCCTCTTGCTGGGAACATCATTCACGTTACCCACATTTCCTCACTTTTAAAAAGCTATCTCATCTTGTTGTTTGAATTTATCATTGAATTTTATCCTTAAAACTTTCTTGAAACTAATTAAGTTATATATAAATCAGCTAATTAATAAAATAATTTGAATTCATTTTTGTACTATTACTTTCTGCATTATAGTACAAAAGGTTACATTTTCTATGTTAGGGTCAATGTTATTTGATTACTGAATTTGTTTATTGTTCTTAGTAAAGACAAAAATATTTCTGCACTGGATATTTATAAACATAGAAATAATTAATTGGAGATTTTTTTTTTTCTCCAAACAGTTGGTAATTTGTCAAGAAGGCTACCATGTGAATGACACTGGGAATGATTGGATGAAATTTTAATTTATTCTAATGACCAAAATCTTAATTTACAACATCAACCATGCTTTAAAATATTCAGACATCTGTTCCAGTTGCAACGCAGTGGCAAAGATGCATTTTTTACTTATTGGCAAGCATTACAAATATATCTGTTATTACAAGAGTGTTGCCTCATCTATCAAGGTTGCTCAGAGCAGACAGCATTTAGTGACTAAGTATGGCAAGGCAAAGAATGATAAAAAAATAAATAAATAAATAAAAAGATTCCAGCCATAGTTATGTTAATTTAAGAATGTCAGCAATAAATGTTAAATCTCCCATCAAGTATTCCCCGGAAGCAAGCTTGGCCACTGTCTCAGCATGACCTCAATAAATAAAATTAGTGCAGTCATAGCAGGCATTGTGCTGGGCTTTCTTTTTTGCTAGCTGGTTCCATAGCGAGGTCTCAAAACTAAAATGAGACCTTCAGTAATCCCAACAGACCAGCCAGAGTAAAATTAAAGGGGTTATGACTATAGGGAGAGGAAAATATTTTAATAGAACAGTTGATTTCATGAAATTAGGTCTTCTCTCTGATTTATATTAAGAAAGGCATTTGATATCTTCAGGATTTGATTGTTGTTGTTTTTCCATCGTATTCATAGTTGATTAGATATCTCTCTAGGGTATCTAAGGATATCTGGAGGGGCACAGAAAGTAACCTTAGAGCACTTTTTTTCTAAAGAAGGATTAAGATGAATACAATTCTACTTCCTACTAGTATTCCCCCCAAGTGATTAAACAAAACGTAAGAGTATTTTTAGAGTTGGAGAACCCATGTGAAATGAATTGCCTATGAGCCAGAAAAAAATACCGTAGATGAAATGGCACCTGTTTTGACTCTTCCTTTGACAGCTCATAGACAACAGCAACCCATAATTCTCTAGGAAGAATCAGGTCTAAAAATGCTGTTGGGTAGAATGGAACTGTTGCACCATAACTTGGGTGATCCGAGAGCAAGGCCTGGAGGAGCAAGCAGTCTTGGAAGACTGAGGCAGATATTCTGAGACAACAGGAACAGGGAGCTGATTCAGAAGAGAGAGACATTAGCTAAAACAGAGGCCCTCTGTTACTATCTTTAATCATTGACTGAGTAGCTAACGCACTGCTATTTACTAGTATCCTGGGCACTCTGTGAAGCCCAAGATTTCCAAAAATTTGTGAAAATACAGTTACCATCCCCAGGACAGCATAATGTAGCAGATAAAGCAGCAATGGTAATCAGAGCTCCATTTACTAGCACTCACTCTGCCATGTGCACTTAACATGCCTTTTCTCATGTATTCCTTACCACAGACCCGGGGGGAAAAAATGTTTTCCGTGCCATAGTCAAGACAAGGATAGGACTGTAAGCATGAGGCTGACTCTATCTCTAACTTCGGTCAGCCCAGAATCACAGTCTTGTGGCTCTCCCAGCATCTGCAAGGTCCCCCACTCTTCCCTACTGCCCTTGGCCTCTTTGCCTCACAGGCATTTCCCCAGTAAATGGGATCCACCTCTAATTGCATCTTGGTCTATGCTTCTTGTCTCATGTGAACTTGTTGAGATGCTATTAAACAAACACCCACATGAAGATACCTGGTAGGTGGGGCAGAGTTCAAGGTTGGGAGTGACCATATATAATAAAATAGGAACCATCAGCACAGAGATAGGTATTTAAAGCCATGGGGTTAAATGAGATAGCTTTATTGAAACCTCATATCGTTCAGTGTCCACATCCTAGCTACGCACTTAAGAGGGATAACCATAATGTACTTCTTTAAAAATCTGTTTATGATGGATACCCCTGTGAGAACGTCTGTATTTCTAATTACAATGCCCTTGGAGTGAACCCACAGACAGTCTGTTTTGATGGAATGCCACGTCCCATCAAATTGAGTAAGGAAGATATTTTGAGCCTTTTCTATGTGCACTCAGAGTGAGACTCACTGTCACTGTTGACTAATTCAAACTTCTAAAATTTTCTGTTTATTTCCATTTAATTTTTATCACCAAGTTTCTATGCTCCAGACCAAGTCATCCCTTCACCTTCTTGCCATCTCTTTTTCATTTTTCTTTAATGAAACATAATTCCAGGAAGGTGCAAGATCCCCAACCTAATTTAAACAAACCTTCAGATATACTATTACTTAAGGAAGTTAGATATATGGCAGAAAAACTGAAAAAATATGATGAATAACAAGAAAATTATGTGGAACAGTAAAAGTCAGACAAGCAGAAAAGTTAGTAAAAATTATCATTATTATTATTATTTCCACGTAACACTTCTAGCAAGAATGTTCTTTAAATTCAGTATTTCCCCTCATTCCACTCCCCTCATTCCTCTGTTATGTATAGTTTCTATCTGCTTCCCTTCTATGCCTGAAAATATCGTTACTTCCTCCCTTTGTGCATATACACAAGCTTCCTGTTGGAAACAAAAATTAATCAACTAGATGTAAAATTTACTAAAACTACATTAATAAAGTTAGGGAAAATTATAACTATATTCTCTAGACTGATGAATCAACATTATTCACTTCTCAGTAGTGTCACATTCTTCCATTCACTTCTCTCAGATCCTAACAGAAGAATAATAGGAAACCTGAGTATTCCCATGAAGACAACGGAGCAGGATGCCTAAGATCCAGCTGTTCTCAAAAATACAAAACATGTAGTCAATGTGCCTGATTGATATGAGTACAAGAGTTGGAGTTGGTACCATCTCCCTGAGACCACAGGTCAAAGGGTGCTGGCCACTAGCCCCTGGCTCAGTTCATATCCTGAAACTAGCTCAGAAAGGCAGCCAGGGGCTTTCTGCCATGACAAAGGGCCAGGGAAAATCTTCAGAGACCCTCTAGTTCTCTTATGAAATAAACTACCGCTGAGACCAACAATTGCAGGAAGCATGGCAGTACAACATGAAGCTAGCCTTGTATTCACCCGTTCTCTAACGAAAGTTTTAATTAAGACAGTTTTGGGATTTCCCTCTGCCCCCAAGGAAACACAGTGTCAATTTTATAATTGTTGATGGAATAGTAGGATTCTGCTTGAAAATTTTTAATGTAGTCTTCAGCAACACATCTATTTGGTAAATTGAGATATACCTCAATATATACAATTTGCCTAAAGCTCCAAGAAGAACATGAAAAGTAATCTAAAAACAGAAATGATGTTTGTGTGAAAAAGAACAGTTAACACATTTACAATAGTTTGCCTGAGGAAAGACCAGCCTATAGTATTCTCTGTGAACTTTAAACACCCCAATGAGCCAAAACCGGCTTTGCTCAGTGGATAGAGCGTCGGCCTGTGGATTGAAAGGTTCCAGGTTCGATTCCAGTCAAGGGCATGTACCTTGATTGCGGGCACATCACCAGTAGGGGGTGTGCAGGAGGCAGCTGATCGATGTCTCTCTCTCATCGATGTTTCTGACTCTATCCCTCTCTCTTCCTCTCTGTAAAAAATCAATAAAAATATATTTAAAAAATTTTTTAAAAATAAAAATAAACACCACAACAATTTTAGATAGATAGAATGAGAAAAAATAAAGGAAAAAGTAAATGCAGATTGTCAGAAAAAGGACTCTCTCCATATCATGAACATCTCCCCACTGGACACTAAAACGGACTTACTCAGATCTAGTAATGACTTCCACACTGGGATATGTAATATCTTTAAATCGGACTCAAGGAGAGGAACAGCATAGGTATTTTCTGCACCCTCAGTTTGAGTAAGCTCAATATTCATGTTGCATGGAGGTAAACAGGGAGGGCGTGGCTAGGAGTACCACATGCCCCCAGACTCAAAGACCTGGAGTTCCTTAGCAGGAGTCTCGGAGAACTCCAGGGAACACGTGATCACCCCTGCCAGCCTTCTAAAGCAGCCTCCAGGCATATGTGCTTCCCCCCCTTTCTGCTTTGACCTCCACGTGGCTCCCACCCAGGGATGGCTGAAGGAGATGTACTGCTGTTCTCCAACCTCAGAGACTGGAGTGCTGGAGAAGCTAAAAAACAACTCTGCTGGCATGAATACAACTGTTCTTAACTTTTCAAGTGTCTTCAGAGCAGCAAATATTAATGAGTACAAAAAACACAAGGTGATTCCTTCACAAATCCATGAGAGGCACTTCCTGAGCGCACTTCTAGAAATACTTAGGAAAGGACACTCTTCTAGGAGCAAACGGCCTGTACAGAAAGGGGGGATACAGTGCCAGCAGTATGGAAGCTAGTGATGTGAATTTTACCTTACTATTATAAATATTATGCTATGATGTTGTTATTTTTATTTTTATAATTGATTTGAATTTCATTTGTACTACAGATGGGTAAGGCCTTGGGAAATGTGAGATTCATAAAGTTTTACTTTATTTGATAAGTATAATCTGAACATTGTTATTTGATTTCTTTCATTGTAGAGCGATTAAATGAAAAATGGTGGAGTTGTTTGCATGTTCATCATTTGTGTTTTAACCAAAAGGTAATAAGAAAATGTTGACAATAACCACTCCTGCATACACCAGCTGCAGCCCTCCCTGTTAAGACTCCAGTGAGTCCACCCAAAAGACAACATCTGTGTGCCAGCTCATGTATTGTCTGAAAATCTGTGCCAAACCTGTGCTGGTGCGAGGTCTCCCCCACATGTGAATGGCACAGCTCCTCTCCAGCCACCAGCTCAACATCAATACCAAACACATGGTGCACACTATGTCTAGACACTGTCCTAATTGCTCTGTGCACAGTAATTTATGTAATCCTCACTCGGCCCTATTAAGTAGTTGCTATTTTTAATCCCTCCGTTAAAGAGGAAGAAAAAATCAAGCTACTAAAAGTGAAAAACCAGGATGTGTAACCAGGCAGTCTGCACCCCAGGTCTTGGCCAATATAAGTCACATCCTTAACAACTGGGCCTGCAGACTTACACAGCTGGCCCCAGGGCAGCCTTTATTTCAGGTTCCGCTACGGTGATAGAGAGAAGGAGGAGCTAATAAGTATACCAGCAATGTAATAGACAGATTCCAGTGGAAGGCATGATGCAAAAGGAAAATTAAGACCCAAAGTGGATGAAGAGAGCGAGTCAGTCTGCCCCAGAATACGTCTTTAATCTCTTCCCTCTCCTACAAAAGGCAACACTTTCTTAGTGTTCATGTTTTTCTCCAGTTTTATTGAGAAATAATTGACATACCTAACTCAGTACATTTTAGGCACACAGCATGATGGTTTGATGTAAACATTTTTTGAAATGGTTATAATGTTCTTGGATTCTTGACCCACGTCAGAACTCATATTTAGTGGTGGTGATAAGGGGTTGCAGTGTATTTCTTTAAAAGACATTACTTCAAAAATGTATCCCATGTCTGTCCCACAGAGTTTAGGCCATAAGAAGCACTAACCAAGAATGCCGCTCTGCATTTAACAATGATTGTGAAACAGGGCAATTCTACAGACTGAGTTATTGCTCATAAATTATAAACAATAGTTCGATTCTCACTTTTCCTTCCCCCTACCCCAACCTGTTTGGCTTCACTAATGTGCGAGGAGCTTTGGCTTTGTAGATAGAGAGCAAGAATAGTTTTATTGGAGAAGAGCTGGAGCCAAGCGGAGGACCCTGGAGGGAACAGAATGGTGCCTGGCCCTTTGAGGAAGGAGGTTGGAGACTTTGTGTGACTCTGCCACAGCAGAACTGCACTGGGGTCAAAGTAACTGAGTGAGGCCTAGAGTTGGATAGGTTGCTCTACACTTCAGTGCTTGCCGATCCAAGAAGCGGTGGCTTTGGGAGCAGCCAAAGGTAGCACTCTGGGCATGCACACTGGCATCTCATAATTGGAGATGGCAAAAGCACTTGTGTAGGCAGTAGGCATGGATAAGGGAGCACCAGAGCAGTGCCGACAAGTGTCCAGCGGCAGCTACTTGGCTGATTTGTGGTCCTACACAAGGCGCACCGCTGGACATCTAATCGAGTTAATGGGGCCTATCTCACCCTAATTTTAGGTGGGAAAGGATGGGGGGCCTTATTTTAAAATTTCACTCTGGAATGTGATATGGCACACTTATTTAAGTCAGGATCCACTTCAGATTCTATCACCTCAGACCTGGCCTTCTGCAGTAGCCTCCAGCTGGTGTCCCTGCCACCAGACTCTCCTTTCTGTAGGCCTCATGATATTTTCTCCATACAGCCCTTCAGCATTATCCTTTTACTGCTCAAAACTTACTACATTTAGCCATCCCAGTTCACCATCCTGGTTTTAGTATGGAAAGTCCCATGTACTGGGAAACCCTTCCATCACAGGCAAACTGAAAAGGTTGATTACCCTCACTGACCATCGACTTCAGCTTGGGATTGGCATAGATCTGTGTGGGGGTATGTTTTGTTTTGCTATGTGCTTCAACACAGAGAAGAACAATTAACAGCTGCTATTTTTATATCATGAAGAAATGAAATTTTCTTGCTTACTTCATATAGGCAGCTTGGTTGCCATGGCAATAGTGAGAAGCAAACGTGATTGTTCAAACATAAAATTGACAGATCTTTCAGTATTTGCTTCATATTTTTAAGTTTTAATATTTGCTACAACAGGGCTGAGCCTCTTGCATTGTGAAATTGTATTATAACACTTTCACATGATTATTTGCTGACTGGAATATTAACCAACAACTCGTAAACTTACTTATAACTGATCTTTAAAATATATTGTTTCTTTGAGAGGATTTCTAGGTCATCAATTTAATTCTAGGCACATGAATTGCAAACTCTGTGGATAGTATGTGTGACCAACTGCTAAATTCCTTGTGTACAGGTAGTACCTACACATGTATCCATGTTATAGTGCATAGTTTGTATATCTTCATAGGCTGACGTTAAGACTCTGTATTATTTTTTGTGTAACCCCCCTTGCCCCATAAAGTATTTAAAGAATCTTTAAAAATACAAAATAAAGCAAGTAAAAATAAAGATAAAGGGGAAATGCGAGCAGTAATGTAAATTGGTCCCATGAGTAAGGTTAGTACAAAAAAAATACATGCCAAGAAATTTCATTTCCTTGAAATATTCAAGCAATTCAAAGACAAAAATCATGCTCTGCTATAAAATCCAATGTCCTTTTGGTAAAAGCAGCATAAACCTATTGACAGAAATGACAGATGTTTATCATATGGTCATCACATAGAAGACATTATCATAATAATAAAAGGCCAAGAGGCATCATGACCAAAATGACCAACTGGTCACCATGAAGTACATGGAGCACCTCTCGGTCCCTCCCCCTGACCCCTCTGAACTGCTCATCATGAGGAGGGGTGGAGCTCTGGAGAGACTGGGGACTGTCGAGTGGCTGTGGGCTGAGAGTGTCAGTGAGCATCTAGTGGCAAGTGGCTGCAAGATTCACAAAAGCAGTTGTGGGTGGGGGTGTTTTACAGAGCAGTCGTGGGACAGGGGGAGTCTTGAGGAGCAGTGGTGAAGTGGGGGGAGTTTTGGAGAGCATCCAGCAGCGAGCAGCAGTGAGTTTCGAGGAGCAGCAACAAGCTTCGAAGAGCAGTCAAGGGGCAGAGGAGCCTCATGGAGGCAGGATGGCAAAGGCCATGTGACAGAGGCCAGGCTAGGCCTAGGGACCCTACTCGTGTATGATTTTGTGTACTGAGCCTCTAGTTTAAGGATAAAGGTCTAAATCAATGCCAACTATATCACCTAAGACCCTTGTGCAGGTGAGAAAGTTTACCCAATTATTTTAAAGAAAAATGTTTTATTCATTTAAAAGAAAAAAAGAGAAATGGACACCTTTGGAAATTGCAAGATAAAGATTTCAATTTTGATTTTTTGTTACTTCCTCCAAATATTTTTATAATTGATTCATAGAACATAAAAAGCATAGGTCATAGGTAATAACCAACATGGTTTTGAAAGTACTTGTTTGTGTGGCTTCTAAGTCCCAAATGAAATAACAAAACAAAAAAAAAAAATTCCAGGAAAAGAACTAAACAAAATGAAGATAAGTAATCTTCCAGATTCAGAGTTCAAAACACTGGTTATAAGGATACACAATGAATATAAGGGAAGAGCAGATGAATTCAGTGAGAAATTTAAAAAAAAAAAAAAGATAAGGAACATAAAGATGGATATAGAAACATAGAAATAGAAATAGAAATAGGAAACATAACTGAAGAATACATTAACTGAAATGAGTAATACGTTAAGGGGAATCAATAGTGGAGTAGATGAAGCATGGGATCAAATTATAGATTTGGAAAATAAGGAACCGATAGACATCCAATCAGAATAGCAAATAGAAAAAATAATCCAAAACGTAAGTGAGGATAACAGAAGGAACCTCTGGGACAACTTTAAGGATACTAACATCATGGGGATGGCAAAAGAAGAGAGAGAGCAAGGAATTGAAAACCAATTTGAAAAAATAATGACACAAATTTTTCTTAAACTGGCAAAGGAAATAGACATACAAGTCCAGGAAGCACAGAGAGTCCTAAACAAGATGAAATCAATGAGGCCCATAATCAAGAAACATCATAATTAAATGCCTTTGTAAGTTAAAATATAAAAACTCCTAGACTTCCAGTTGATCTTTATGCTTCAATAATAAGACAAGATAAGGTAAGAGCAACAACATTAAAAATAGTACATTGTACCCAAGATGGGATGGCTCAGTTGGTTGGAGAATCATCACACATACCAAAAAGGTTGTGGGTTCATTTTCTGGTCAGGGCACGTAACAAAAAGTTGCAGGTTCAATCCCTGTTTGGTTGGGACATGTATGGAAGGCAACCAACTGATATTTCTCTCTCACATTGCTGTTTCTCTCTCTCCCTTTCTCTCTCTCTCTCTGTCTCTCTCTCTCTCTCTCTCTCTCTCTCTCTCTCTCTCTCTCTCCCCCCCTTTCCTTTCTAAAACACACACACACACACACACACACACACACACACACACTAAAATGTATTCTCAGTATAGACTTTGTGGAAAAGGGACATAAGAAAAAACAAGGGATGGGAGTTCCAGTCAAGATGGAAGCATAGGTAAGCACAGTGCTCAGAACCTCCACAACCACATCAAAGTTACAACTAAACTATAGAACAGTCATTATTCAGGTCCACCTGAAATAAAGTTGAACAGAAGTCCTAAAACTAAGGAATTAAAGAAGTCCAATCAAAACTAGTAGGAGAGGCAGAGACACAGAACAGGCTAGTCCCATACCCAACCGTGTGTGGCAAATAAAAATAAAAAAATCAGAGGGTGGGAGAGGTTCAATACCTCAACTGACGAGATTGCCAATGAGGAGTGAGGGGTCCCAGTTCCAACACCAGGTCCCCGTGCCCAAGCTCTGATGCCAGGAGGAGAAGTCTCCATAACCTCTTGCTATGAAAACCAGAGAAGATTGTGGTCAAATGAGACAGAGGTTGCTAGAGTCCCAGCCATTCCTCTTAAAGGGCCCACAAAAGGACTTAAAAGGACATAATCAATCTGAGCTCCAGTGCTAGTGTAACTTCAAAGACACCAGAGGCATATGGGGTGGAACTGAATTGTTTGGCTTTCAGACAAGAGTTGGATGGGCAGCTTTCTCCATGATAGAGGTGCTAGCAGAGGCCATTGCTCCTTTTCTGAGCCCTCCCCACACAAAATCCAGCTGGGGGATGCCATATCTGAGTCTGCATCAGCCTGGCTTATACTGTTAGTGGGAACCTAGTGATTCCCTAAGATCCTGCCACACCCAACTTCTGAGCCCATCTAAGCTGTTTCCAATGGCTTTTCTATACAAAGCACCTGTCTTGGCTCATGCCTTAGACCAGTGTTTCCCAAACTTCTCTCATGATGAGAATCACCTGGTGGAGTTGTTAAAACACAGATTCCTGAATCCCAACTAAGAAGTGCTAAACTAGAATTTTTGGGAACATATAGGTAAAATTGTATACTTAACTAGTGCTCTAAGACAGATTTTATATACAGAGCACTAAGTTAGGTATGCACTTAACTAGTGCTCTAAGACAGATTTTATATACAGAGCACTAAGTTAGGTATGCAATTTTACCTATATGTTCCCAAAAATTCTAGTTTAGCACTTCTTAGTTGGGATTCAGGAATCTGTGTTTTAACAACTCCACCAGGTGATTCTCATCATGAGAGAAGTTTGGGAAACACTGCCTTAGACTTTCCTAAAATCTCAAATAAGCTGCATCTGGCCTCAGCATGCCCTATACCTCTTGCTATGTGGCCTCAGGCCGGGCACTAGCAGCAGCCAGCTTTGGTTTTCAGCATGGCCTCTTCTGAGCACCTCCAAGCCCAGCAGAAAGAGCAGTTATTTGAAGGTCACTTTGTAGTTCATGCCGGGTGACCCCATGCAGGGCACAAGTAGTGGCTCACCTTGGCCTGTACCTCCCTGAGAGCTCCAGAGCCAGCTCACCTGGTGGACAGCTTCAGACTACGCTGAAACAACACCCCATCACCTCCATGACTGGCACACTAAAGGGCCAGAATCAGCAGGCACTAGAGCTGCACTGGAACAAGTCCTGCTCTGCGGGTTCAGCCCCTACACAGCTGATTCTCCATAGTGGTCACTGCTGGTCCTCACAGCTGATCAGCATGAGGGCATATCCCTCCCACTGATGTGCCAACAGCACTTAAGGTACAACTACTACAGGAGGGTGTACACAGCCCACATGCTGTGGGGTCAGGGGTGCCTGGAGAGCCCAGCTCGGGTGACTGGCAAGGCTGTGCCCCTGGACCTTATGGGACACCTACATCATCCCTGGACCCTGCAGGACACCTAACAATCCTTCCCCTTTGGTCACCCAAGTAGTTTTTTTTCTGACTAGCAAGGAACAGTATGGTACTCTGAGGATTGGAAAACCTATGTTACAGGTGTGAATATATTTTCTTCATCTATAAAATAAATCCAAATAAAATGCACTTGAACTGGGGGAAAAAAAAAAAAAAAAGGAAACACTTTCTAATAACCCCTTTCACAGTGGGCCTAAGTACTTGCACAGCATTCAAAAACTACCTACCTGCTTTGGACAAAGAGGATTTATTTGGTTGGAGGATATGGGCTCCATAGGTGGCCTCTTTTTGTTCCTTTGCAGTTCCACATGGTGACCAGAGTTATAGGGAAGCAAGAGTAAATCACATATCCTCTTTTAGCCTTTGTTTTCTTATTTTCAAATAATGACAAAGGGATGCTGTACTTTGTAAAATACAAAATTCTGAAAAAGTACTCATTATTATTACTTTCTGCTAGTTCAGCTGGTTCAAAAGAGACATATTTAATTTCTATGAAAATGTCAGAGATAACTAAGCCCAGAAAGAGTAGATTAGCCATCTATGTAGTGGGATATGGAAGGCACTAAAAACCAGCTCTCCCAAAACAGAAATAAGTCCATCTCAACTCTTAGTCTACCACAGTGTTTTTCAACCTTTTTTGGGCAAAGGCACACTTGTTTCATGAAAAAAATCACGAGGCACACCACCATTAGAAAATGTTAAAAAATTTAACTCTGTGCCTATAGTGACTATATATAAAGTAATTCTCTTGAATAGGAATCAAATAAACACAAAGAAAGTATTTTATAATTACTTTATTATGAAAAATTAAGTAAACAAAATAGTGAAAAATTATAAAATTCTTGTCTTGTCTGCACCTACGGCACACCAGGCAACAACTAGTGTGCCGCGGAACAGGGGTTGAAAAACGCTGGTCTACCAAACCGCTTGATATTCCACCACTGAAGATACACTTCCCTCTAATATATTGACCACACATAGGGTAAGTCTTACTTATCATTGCACTCCCATACACATAATGCATAACAGAGTAGATGATCAAAAAATACTGAATATTCCTTGAAAAAAAATCTATATCTTCAGAAATCCAAAATTTAAATTCCAACAAATTACAAAAATGATATGCTGAGATTTTGTGAACTGCTGACTGGGTAAGTGGGGGGCCACTAAAGTAGTGGCCACTGCAGTGTGACACCGAGATCCCCAACACAGGACAGAGGCACTCTTTTGCCCAGTAACTGAGAGTCAATGGTCCACAGTTTACAACCAAGTCCTTTTCTGGCCTTTCCCTCAGTAAAAAAAGCCACCTTACCCAAAGTCATACTGGTGAATATTTCTCTCTTTTCCACATCCAGCGCGGCTAGAGAGTGGTCTGGTTCCTGAGTAGGGGTGGCTGAGGATTGAGAAAATGAAAGAGACCAACACAGAGATAGAAGGAAAAAGCTGGGGCCCGGTGGGAACGCTGTCTTCTGATGAAAGAAAGGGGAAGGAACCCCAAGCCCAAACAGTGAAAAACAGGAAGTTGACTAAAAGTTAAGACAAAGGAGATTATACACATTCTAGGGTGGGCCCGGGTCTTATTCATTCCTGGTTGTGTGGCTGGATTTAAATAACGAAACCCACCCCTGGCACCTGGGCTGAAGGTCAAGCTAACAACACTCTTGCCTTTTGGCAAAGTGTGTCTCCAGGATGTGACTTTGCCGACGCCACTGGATTCAGCTGACAATAATTAAAGAAATGCCCATGTGCCTTCCCAGGTGCTCTCTACACATACTTCCCCCCACCTCCAGGGATATAATGGCCCAGTTTTCATGTTTTAATTTGGGCCACTTCTAAAGGACCATCCCTGCTCTAGCTCTCTCTGCAGGATCAGCTAAGGCTTCTGTTGCAACTTGAATTAGTCTAAGTGTGCTCCAAAGAAACAGACACAGTAGATTTATTATGAGGAATTAGTGCACACAGTTATGGAAGCTGAGAAGTCCCTTCATCTGCCACTTGCAAGCTGGAAAACCCAGGTAACCTAATGGTATAATTTAGTCTGAGTCTGAAGGCCTAAGAACCAGGGGAGCTAATAACATCAATCCCAGTCCAAGGGCAGAAAAAAAACTGATGTTGCAGCATCAATCCCAGTCCGAGGGCAGAAAAAAAATTAATTATCCCTTACTCCTCTTTTTGTTCTACTCAGGCCCTCAATGGACTGGTTCAGGCCTGACCACATTACAGAGAGCAGTCTGCTTTACTGATCTTCCCAATTCAAATGCTATCTCAGCCATAAGCACTCTCATAGACACACTCAGAAATAGTGCTTAGCCAAATATTTAGGTATCCCTAATATTAACCATCATACAACTGCATTGGAGTTCAACTCCTTCTACTCAACCATGCTTCTGTTACTACCTCATAGCTGTTTAAATTTCCTGTGTGTATAATATCCATCTTAGAATCAGTTTCTTGAGAAAATTCACCTGTGTCTCTGCCTCCTCCTATAAATAAACTTAACAGTCAGACACATCCCTTTTGATGCTGTGTTCTCAAGTAGGACACCATGCTGGAAAACCAGGTCTACATTTTGTGCCATTAAAAACCTAATGACTACATGAGAAAGATGATAAGTGTTATTCTATTTCTCTGAGAAAGCTTAGCTTTTGTAAAGTTTCTGTTATTTTGTTGTTGTTTTTAATCTCAAGACTCATATACATGTTAAGAGGACACCAAAGTTCTAAATTTTCTTGCTTCCCTTTATCAGGACAGTGTGAAAATGTAATTGCTGATCAATCAATATTAGGCTTCTGCTATCTTTTCACACTTACTGTTTAGCTCACTAGAATATAACTGTGAAACTTCTGTTATATATTCATTCTAAACTGAGTTATTTGGACTTTGTAACTTTATACATTGAATAAGTGTTCAAAGTGATGAGAGCAGGTAATTTTTATTGCATTATGAGGAAAATAAGTAACTTAGTAACTTAATGGAGTGGTTTATTGAATGTAATTTATTTCATTGCTTACAATCTATATTAGATATATATACAAATTATATTCTTTACATGTTTTTTAATATATTTTATTGATTTCAGAGAGGAAGAAAAAAGGAGAGAGATAGAAACATCAAAGATAAGAGCGAATCATTGATCAACTACCTTCTGCACACCCAACACTGGGGACTGAGCCCACACCAGGCATGTGCCCTGACCAAGAATCAAACCATGATCTCTTGGTTCATAGGTCAATGCACAACTTGGGAAGTATCTGATGTCATGAGACTACTAGCAGAGTACTTTGTTATTTATCTGTTATTTAAAGGTGGCATACTTAGAATTCACAAAATTTATTTCAGTCAAAAAACATCATTTGAGTCTATTTATGCATCAAAATTCTGTGTCACTCTTGGAAAATATAAAGAAAATGTAAAGCATGTTTAATTTTACTTTCAAAGCATTTCACCTGACCAAGGTTTGCTACTTCAGTCAATCTGTCCAACCAACTTTCTATCAGGGAGTAATTGTAAATCAGAAGGGAAAATGAAAAAAAAAAACAAGCTGAGTGGACACTCCACCTTTCATGATTTTTAAAAATTCTTAGTGAGAACCAAATCACTAACTACCTGGAACTCTATTCCCTCTCTAAAATTGTAGAGGCAGTCAGACACTCCTTCAATCTCCTTAAAGGATCAGATGGGGAAAAAATACTTTTAACTTCTGAGTCCTGACTGAATATTCTTGCAGAATGAAATCTAGGTTCCAGCAGGGTAATTCAATGGTTTCCATGGTAAAAAGAAAGGTAAAACTCTTTTTAATAAAAGGTGCATTAAAAAATAAAATATATTCCTATGTTAGATCTACTGGAAGATTCAAAATACCTTAATTACATTTAGTCATTACCTTTTATATCTCTCTAATAAATAAAATGTTGAGGGAAGAAATATATTGTATGCATACCATCATGAGCAAAATGAAGAAAGATTTAATTTCCATAAAATATGAATTAATTTTAATTTAACTGGACATTGTTCCTGAAACTTAGTCCAAAATTTAATAGAGAAATATAATCATACGAGAGGCCCAGTGCATGAAATTTGTGCATGGAGAGAGGATTCCCTCAACTCATCCTGCACACTAATTGGGGACCCCTTGCGGGATGTCCGACTGCCATTTTAGGCCTGATCCCAGGGATCGGGCCTAAACCAGCAGTCAAACATCCCTCTCAAAATCTGAAACTACTATCTCCTAACTGCTCACCTGCCTGCTTGCCTGATTGCCCCAAAACTGCACTCTCCTGCAAGCCTGATGTCACTCCTAACTGCCCTCCTCTGCTGGCCTGATTGGTTGGTTCCTGTGCCAGCATCAAAAGCTTCTCCTCCTAGGCAGTCATTGGCTCCCCACAGCACCCAGATTTGGTTCTCATTGGTTGATTCCTATGCCAGTCAGCATCAGAAGTTCTGCCTCCTAGACAGCCATTGGCTCCCCAGAGCATCCACCTTTGGTTCTCATTGGTCAGTTCCTATGCCAGTCAGCATCAGAAGCTTTGCCTCCTAGGCAGACATTGGTTCCCCAAAGCACCCACCTTTGGTTCTCCAGGCCTATCTCTGGGCCTGATCAAAGAGGTGAGGCTTAACAGAAGCTGCTCCACTCCAACCCCCTAGGCTGGGAGAGAAAGAAAAGCCTGGCTGCTGGCAAAGATCAGAAAGAAAGAAAGAGAGAAAGAGAGATGTAAATACACTGATCAACAGCTTCCACTGAGGCTGCAGATCAGGTCCTGACTCACTTTCTGGGTCTCAGCCACCTGGGCAGTCAGTGTTGCCAGGCTGAAGCTGGGAAACCCAGCACTGACTTCTGGATGGTCAGTGTTTGGCCATTAGGCTTTGAAAGCAGGCCCCCCACTCCCATCCCACTCCTCTGATGGCAGATTTGGCCCTTGGGAAGGGTGCTCCCCTCTCTTATGGCCCTCTGGGAGTGACCTGGGTGCCGGAGGAGGTTTCTCCAGGACCCAGGTATGTATGCAAATTAACTGCCATCTTTGTTGAGTTAATTTGCATACTCATTCTGATTGGCTGTGGGCATAGCAGAGGTACAGTAACTTTACATGTTTTTCTATTATTAGGTAAGATGAGATCATATGGATGAGAATGCTTGGTAAACCTGAAGATTTCACAAAAGTACATGATTGTTACTAATAATTTATGTAACAATTTATATGGCATCAAATAAGAGACTTAAAACTTTGGCTAGCACTGAAAAACCTGTCATATAAAATCCTATACACCCAAATGATTAATGCTGACAAATTATAGGTCTCTATTGAACAGTTTTCAAAGAGTGACATATTTTTAAAACAAGTAGAAAGCAGTCAGTTTTGGAGATGATAAAAACTTAAAATGTACTGTTGATTGCTGACATTTACATAGAGTTGACACTAGATGTCACTTTTCATAGCAATTAATATAGCAATTTGCATATCCTAAGAGCCTATAATGAATTTTTGCTAAGTTCAAAAATTTTTTAATTTATTTTCAACCCTCATGTTATATCTCTTTCATTAACATGCAGCATAGAACAGGGTTTCCCAATGTGTATTACATACTCAGAAAATGATAAAATTTGTATTGGATCCCTTCTGGCCACCCAAGAAGTGGAAGAAGAAACATCTTGGCACACATAAAACCACAAGGGGCACCAGCTTAATATGGTCAGTTTTGTAGAGATCATCCATCCACTCTACGATGTATCTATACTCTACCAACCCATACCAAGAAATGAGTAAATCCTAGATATTTATAAAGAAGGTAAAATCTCATTATAAACATTTTCTTAAACTTATTTTCATGTTTTTTATCAAGTTAATTACAGTGAATTATATACAACAAATGGTTCATGGCTTTGTCAATCCTTATTGTCTATAACAAAATATTGTCATTTTGTTGTTTTGTTGGGAAACACAGTGTAACTTCTGCAGAAAAGGTTCAAACCGGTCAGACCCTTTGGCTACTGCAAAGAGAAAAACAGCTGCTTCATCTACAAAGAAAGAGCTCTGCATTCCCAAGAATGTGGGAGGGTTCCTGGCAACCAGATGTGGACCTCGCTGGTGAAAGTCTGAGTTTGTTTTAAGTCCTACCTAAGAAAACCCTGCTGGGAAAGGAGCAGCAGCCAGACACCTACAGGGGCAGGAGGAGGGTCCCTTCCAGCATACCAACCAGCAGATCCTTTCTCTGCAAGAGAGGTTTGAAATGCCCACAAAGGTGTCCATGGAGTAAGGGCAACTTTAAATGTTTGCCAGGCTGGGTCTCAGCCTACCAACAGTGACTGGCTAATAATGCCTGGACACTCAACTGGGCCTCTCGCCTGGGCCTGTATTACTTGTGGGGAGCCTCCACAGACATTTCCCCGACTGAAGCCAGTGCTGCTATGGACTGGCCCTTGGGATTCTGGTCATGATTGCAAGACCAACCTCAGCAACAACTGTGAAACATTTTATCACTCACAAGTCCTGAAGGGTACACAGCAGACCCAGAACCAGGGCACCCCAGGGGCCATAGAGTAAGGTCACAGAAAATGAGAGCAAAGGAGGGACAGAGGAAGGGATGGAAGAAAGAAAGGAGAGAGAGAGAGAGAGAGAGAGAGAGAGAGAGAGAGAGAGAGAGAGAGAGAGAGAGAGAGCTGAGAGTATGCTTTGGAGCAGACCTGGGTTTCTGGGGTTCTGCCTTTCTTAGAGTTGAGGGTGTGGTACCTAGGATTTTGTGGGTTCAAACCAGAGTTCTGAAAAGGGCAAGTCCATGGGTGGGGTGAGCTAGTTCCTCCTCTAGTTGCATAGTTGGCCAGTTTATTGGCTATGGATACCTTGAAGAGGATGGATGCCTCAGCAGTCCAAAGCTTACTGTCAGGTACTTACATGACAATCAAAAAAGCTGTCAATTCTTACACAAAGCCTACCACCACCCAGTGGCACTGCCTGTTCCTTCTTCCCTTCCCCCTCCCACACTCCAGAACTAGAAACTGGAAAAGGATGGGTGTGAGAAAACAAAAGCTTCAAAACTTGCCCTCTATCCTCAGCAGTTGCCTTGAGTCTTCCAGGGTGAGGGGGAAATTTTGATATTAAACCACATTAAGAATTTTGATGAGCCTAAACCAGTTTGGCTCAGTTGATAGAGCTTCGGTCTGTGGACTGAGGGGTCCCAGGTTCGATTCTGGTCAAGAGCATGTACCTTGGTTGTGGACACATCCCTGGTCGGGGGTGTACAAGAGGCAGCTAGTCGATGTTTCTCTGTCATCAATGTTTCTCTCTATCCTTCTCCCTTCCTCTCTGTAAGAAATCAATAAAATATATATTTTTTTAAAAATAATTGTGATGATTGTTGAATACTGGGCATTCTATTTTCTGAATTGAAACTATCTGGAGCTTAGTGTGACTCTAGGACTTTCTGTTACTTAAAGTCACCAGGAAAATCCTGGGCCTGCCCAGGTTCCATCCATCAAGAGGGAAAACTGCTTCCAGGAGTTATATTAAAGGAGCATAAGGGATGAAAATTAACTTGTCCTCTGCTTATTCATGTCACAGGTTACACTGAAAATTAACACAGAGAGCACCTATAAATGTATAGCTTTCTCATGTTTGCTTTAAACTTCATGAAACTTCTTGGAGCTACTCAGCAAAAATCTGGCCTTTTCAGGATGTTTTATAGAAAGACTTTAAATCTCAAAGTTGCCCAAGTGTGTAATTGACCAAGGAGATGAATAACTAAGAGTGAAACCAAGACCTACATGAGATAAGGAAAAATCCCAGGCAAATTCAGGAGCTAAAGTCAATTAAAAAAAAAAAAAAAAAAAAAAAAAAAAAAAAAAAAAAAAAAAAAAAAAAAGCTAAAATGTGGAATTTGTTACCAAAGAAGAGATAAGTTAGAAAACAAGGCTAAAAACCTTATGAAAAAGCAGATAATTTCTTCAAGTTATCAAAATCATGGCAAAAAAAAAATACTGAGAATAGAAAAAATTCAGTTTTAGCATGTTGATACTTATATTTTTTAAACTTGCAGAACCACAAATAAATATATTCCTGAGCTAATCCTCTCTGGTTTCAAGTTTCTATTGAAAACATGTTACTCTGGTGTGGTTTTGTTTATAATTAAAGAACTAGGAAATTATTGACAAAGCCTCATCAACACACACACACACACACCCCATATACACACAATTAACATATTAAACATGGGAAACAGGACATTCTGAAAGCTCTTAAAATAACTATAAATGCTCATGCATGTCAGTATCAACAAACTTCACATCTCTTTGCTTTTATTTCAATAGCACCTTTCACTGAGAAATCTAAAATTCTTTGGACATTTACATCTCTCTAGAGCAGTGGTTTTCAACCTTTTAATACAGTTCCTCATGTTGTGGTGTCCCCCAACCATAAAATTGTTTTCGTTGCTACTTCATAACTGTAATTTTGCTACTGTTAATGAATCATAGTGTAAATATCTGTGTTTTCCGATGTTCTTAGGCTCTAAGACCATGCTGCAACCCACAGATTAAGAATTGCTAGCAGGGTAGCAAAATTACAGTCCTGATGGGTACACAGGAGACCCAGAACCAGGGCACCCCAGGGGCTATAGAGTAAGGTCAACGAAAGCAATTTTATGGTTGGGGGTCACCACAACATGAGGAACTGTATTAAAAGGTCGAGGCATTAGAAAGGTTGAGAACCACTGTTCTAGACCAATGCACATAATGTTGCTGGCATTCACATTTCCTACGCAGCCCTCTGCTTAGTCAGTCTCCCCATTTCTCTCCTTAAGGCCTCCATGTTGGTGCCTACCTCACGTTCAGTGTGCCTGAGTCATACCATGACAGATACCCACCTCTCTCTAATTGGAACTTTCTGAATCAAGGCAATGTCTTCAAGCTCAGACATAAAGGGGAAATTATAAACATTTTTTATTACCTACATTCTAAAATCTATACATGTTAAAATACCATTTTGATTATAATCAGCTGTGGATTTAATTATTTTGTTAATAGTTGTGTTAGTATTATGAAGTTCTCCCAGATCTTTCAGCAATGATTTCACCAAATCATAATATAAATTTCTAATATGTGAACAATTTCAAAAGAAAATCCATTTAAAAATTCTTACTGTCCCATAAGTTAGGAAAGAATAAATGCATAGCCTTTTCACATATGAGGCTGACTTCCTAACATTCAGAAAAAGAAGGTATTTTATTCAGGAAATTCCTTTTTTAAAAAATATATTTTATTGATTTTTTACAGAGAAGAAGGGAGAGAGATAGCCAGAAATGTCAATGAGAGAGAAACATCGACCAGCTGCCTCTTGCACACCCCCCACTGGGGATGTGCCCGCAACCAACTTACATGCCCCTGACTGGAATTGAACCTGGAACCCTTCAGTCCGCAGACCAATGCTCTACCACTGAGCCAAACTGGTTTCGGCAGGAAATTCCTTTTTTAAATGTGATTGCTATATTTTGTTGACATAAGAAATATCCAAATCTGTAGAAAATTTTAATAAGAATTTACTTGAACCAAATTGACAAGATATGCTGGGAGCAAGGTTACAAATGTGCTAGAGAACAGTTTTAGTTTCTTTTGTGCATTTGAAATTAAGAAAGATTCCATGGAGGTGGAAAAAGCAATGCTGGGAGAGGATTACAAAATAGTTAACAAGATTATGTGCTCTCTTGAGGGTTAATATCCCCTTTCAAGGGATATCACTTCTGCCATTTCAAAGGTATGCTAATCTAGCTACACACGAACAATGAACAGGAGTGCCCTAAAGAAGTTATATGCCTGGCCCTTCATGGCTGGCCAACCTCCCAGAGTTCTTCCCCGGCCCCTATTGTGCACCAGTGGGGTCCCTCAGCCTGGCCTGTGCCCTCTCACAATATAGGCCTGTGCCCTAGCTCCATTGGTTGGAGCATCATCATCCCATACAGCAAAAGGCTGCTGATTAGATTCCTCATCAGGGCACACACCTAGGTTGCAGGTTCCAAACCTGGTGAGGACACATATGGGAGGCAACCTATAGATCAATGTTTCTCTTTCACATCAATGTTTCTCTCTCTTCCTCTCTCTCTAAAAATCAATTGATAAATTAACCAAGTGATTTGTAAAAAAAATAGTATGAACCTAATATTCCATAAACGTTTGTCTTTTATTTCAGCTCATAAAAAACTGTTTTTCTCTGGAATATTCAAATTTGATGTTTCTTTTATTAACACAACTTTGAAGTACTAACAATTTATTATGGATTGATTGTTAAAAACATACAGATATTTAAATTGGTAAATCTGATTCAGACTATAAGTAACAGTTACTACCTAACTGCTTATACATTGCTGGCCTGTCCATACTATCCTGTCTTTGTTCTGACAAAATGTATTGCACAGCCTGCCTTCAACCCCACTTCAGGTGATTGGCCAATATTCTTAAAGTGTTTTCATCATTAGCAGATGAAAGTACATATTTCAATTTTTTTCTCTTTATACTTACAGAGCACTTACTTTGTGCCATTCTATATATGTAACTGTCTCCCATGTTTCATTTAAAGAATAAAGTGTTGCTGAAACCGGTTTGGCTCAGTGGATAGAGCATCGGCCTGTGGACTTAAAGGTCCCAGGTTCAATTCCGGTCAAGGGCATGTACCTTGGTTGCGGGCACATTCCCAGTGGGGAGTGTGCAAGAGGCAGCTGATCAATGATTCTCTCTCATCGATGTTTCTAACTCTCTATCCCTCTCTCTTCCTCTTTGTAAAAAATCAGTAAAATATATTTTTAAAAATAAAAATAAAAAAATAAAGAACAAAACGTCATAATTTAGCACATAAGTTATAGTCACTTTTTTATGGATGACACAATTGAGCTTCAGAGTGGATTTGCTCAAAATCACACAACTGTGAGTGGTAGACATTGAGTGTGAACCAAGCTGCACAAATACTGTACTTGAAAAGTACATGTTCCCCTGATAGCCAGAGGGCATGCATTAGCTTCAGCCTTGCTCCACGCTAAAGTCAAATATAATTCCCTTGTTGCTGTTTTGAACAAAATGAACTGTTGACCCAAAGTATTCAGATCAGCTGTATGGACAGTCCCTAGCTGACCAAATTATAACTGACCTTACTGAATAACACAGGTGATTCAAAAGATAATTCATTTTAAGCAACATTGGGGAGTGGTTTAAAATAATATAGAATGAGGGAAACAAGGGCTAAATGAACATAAACTACATCCATTATCTATATCATAAAAGCCTAACATGCTAAGTGCCCAGTAGTCTGGTTGACCGTTCAACCAATCAAAGCATAATATGCTAATGATATGCTAAGACTGCTCAACTGTTTGCTATGATGTGCACTGACCATTACGGGACAGACAGTTGAATGATCAACCAGTCGCAATGATGTGCACTAACCCCCAGGAGGCAGATGCTCAGACTGGTAGGTTAGCTTGCTGCTGGGGTCTGGCCAATTGAGACTGAGCAAAATAGGCTGGACATGCCCTGGAGCCTTCCCACAGTCTCTCCCCGGGTGGCCAACCTCCCAAGTTCCTCCCCAATCCCAATCATGCACCAGTGGGGTCCCTCAGTCTGGCCTGTGCCCTCTCACAATCTGGGACCCCTCAGGGGATGTCAGAGAGTTGGTTTTGGCCCAATTCTCAGGCCAGACTTAGGGACCCCATTGTGCACAAATTCATGCACAGGGCCTCTAGTATTTATATAAAAAGATAAACTGGATAGCCAGGCAGCCTTATTATTGTGAAGAATTGTTTAATATCACATATAACCACATTTAGAAAAACTGCCACAACACAAGTACCTAGG
The DNA here is from genome assembly GCF_964339955.1 of Pipistrellus hanaki. NCBI lineage: Eukaryota > Metazoa > Chordata > Mammalia > Chiroptera > Vespertilionidae > Pipistrellus > Pipistrellus hanaki. The sequence goes on from NC_140503.1 coordinate 86,094,544, forward strand.
ATAAGGTGGCATGGTAAACATTTATTTCAAAAATGTTTCCTTACAACAATTTTAAGACAGGAAATGAAAGAACAAATCATAAAAGGACTTTAAATAGAAAAAATCATCTAGATGCATAAAATGATCATAAGAGTGAATACAATCCATATCTAAACTTGTCTTTCATTTATCTAACTCACATATCACCTTCCAAATGTAATGGAAGTTCAGCCATAAAATCAACTTAGAAAGGAGAATTACCTGGCCTACCTGCATACATTGATTTAATAACAAAGCACTTTCCTGCAAAGACATTTGTATGCTCTCTGGAAGGACTTTCAAGCTCTTTATTTTATATTTTACTAGACAGTGATTTATTATAAAGAGAGGATTCAATCTTTCCTCTTATTCTCAGTAAGAAGTGTCAGCAACACAATTTTAAAAAAGAAAAATAGACCTTATTTTGCAAGATCAAATAGGAAATCCACATCTGTGGTTTCAGTTGAGTCTCCCAGGTCCCAGTATTCATAATCGCCTTCGGTATGCACCTTCTTCTGTTCTTCTTCTTTTGAACTGTTTTTGCTATCCTGCTAAGATTGCTGGCCCATATTCCTGCTCTAAAGACTGTCATATTGGGAACCTATCTCTTCTACTCTTTTTTTTTCTTTATTGATTAAGGTATTAGATATGTGTTCTTATCCTCCCATTGTCCCCCCACCCACCCACCTACTCATGCCCTCACCCCCCTGTTGTCTGTGTCCATTGTTTAGTTTTATATGCATGCATATACGTCCTTTGGTTGATCTCTCCCCTTACCCCCACCCTCCCCTACCTTCCCTCTGAGATTTGACAGAACAATATAAACTGATGAACAAAAACAGATCCAGTAACTCTTCTACACTTCATATTTTTCCAACTTTACTGAGGTATAGGGGACATCAAACATTGTGTGAGTTTAAGATGTACAATGTGATAATTTGATACACTTGTGGAGTGTAAAATGATCAGCTGAAAAGTTTCCTATATACTTTATTTGGTTCTGGTGTTTATTGTTTAACACTTAAACTAGACCACCAGTTCTTTACAAAAGAGACTCTATCTTTACTGTTCACTTCTATATTTTTCAGAGCCCCACATAACATTAGTACTTTAAAAAAAAAAAGTAATTTTGACTGGCTGATAAATATTGCAAGAGCTCCAAAAGACTTTTGTAATTTTAAAAGCCAATGACAGCATGTAAATAGTCACACTTTCAAATGGAAGCTTAACTAATGTTTTGTCTTCTGTTTCTTTGGTGCAATAGAATGCCTATTTCCTGCTACTTCCTAGAATAATTTAAATATTAAGATAGTTACCCAGAAAAAAAAAAGTTGTTTTGAGGTAGCTAATAATTTTGGTCCTAACAATTTTAATAAACTATTAGTTCAAATGATAAAGAACTCTAGAGGAATCAAGTAGAAATATGGAAGTATCTCTTGGAGAAATAAGGAGTACACCTAGAGAAAAAGAAAAAAATTAGGGGGGGAAGGGGCAGTAGAAAGAAAGGGGTAAGTAAAAGGGGCCTCAGAAATCTGGGAACAGTTTCAGGGAACTTACCCAAGAAAGATAAAGGAGCTTAGTGGGTGAACTGGCAAAAGACCATTAAGTTGACTCTGAGTTGGTGAAGAGGTGAATTGCTCAAGCAGACTGCTCAGCCCTTACTCAGAAAGAATCTTCTGTTGCCTGTGCCCAGTCATGACACAAATTGTCTTTACTGACATCTGGTCAGAACTTTATTATCATCCAGAACCTCAACCGCTAACTGCTTGAGGTGGATGGTGTTTCCCAAACCCCATCTGTAAAAGTGCATCCAAGAAAAGGAGGTGGGACCCTTGACATCTGATGAGTGGGATAAAGTATCAGTGCACCTGTACTGAGGGGAGGAGAAATAAGCAATGAGCAATAAGATTCATACTGCACTGTCACTAAAAAATGTTGAACCAACTGTTCTCAATGAATAGGTCCTTGGGGCTTTTGAAGTAACTTTTTTATAACTTACTAGAGTTCAAGAGTAGGCCTTCCTTCCCCTAGCTGCTGGCACCAGCTTCCCTCTGGCACCTGAGATCTGGGCTTGCCTCACAGCCCTGGCTTTGTATGGTTGTCTGGAAGGATATCTGGAAGGAAGTCTAATCTAATTAGCATATTAGACTTTTATTATTATAGATTAGGGGGGCTATTCATCAAACATGGTGGTTTGAATACACACGTTTACCTCTATGCCCTCCTAAAATATCACTGAAATAACAAAATAACAAAAAAGAATAAAAGATAGCAACAGATAAAGAGATATTATAATTTCGGAAGATGGAAAGTAGATGGGCAGAGGTAACTGACTTAGCAAAGAAAAGGAAACAAAGCCTAACATGAAGTTGGGCAGCCAATCAGAACTAAGTGGGTTTTGCTCCAGAATCCCAGAATCTCAGAATGCATGAGGAGTTTGAGACACTCCTTAGAGTGGAGGGTGAGGAGACCCAGCTGAAAATCTATACAGAGAGTACTCAATTTCCTAGATTCCTCCCTCCATCCCATCCATTCATTTGCCGCTATTCTGTTTCATGAGGAAATTAGAGATTTCTTATTTTTTAAAAGAAGTTTAACAATAACTCCCTTCTCCCTATCAACTCCTAGAATATATGGAGGCAAGAAATTGAAGAAACTATTTTTGAAGAATTTGATCAGCTAAAGAGAAGAGAGCTAATATCATAAAACCTGGTGTCTTCTCCAAGAATACCTGGAGCAGATTCCTGCCCAGTCTACAAGCCCAGCAAGCTTTTTGGTGTTTCTATCAGTTTCTTCAGTGCCTCACGCTTAAGCATCAATAGCAAACCAGTGTCACTAGCCTTTTCAGGAAACCCTCAACATAAAAGACAAAGACCTCAAAGCAAGTTTATTTTTTTTAAATGAACTCAGCAAAGAGAAATAATACAAGAGGAGAAAACAATTAAAATGAATAATCTCAGGAATAAAAGAGAGAACTGTCAAAATATGAGATCAGGATACTATATTTCAAAAATAAAATTCAGAGAATAATAAAGCATTCTTGAAACTTAAAAAGAGAATAAAATTCTAAATATTAAAACAAAACTGGTAGATTTTTTGGTTTGTGTGTTTCTTCCAGAAAGTTTGAAAACGAAAGACATGAACAATAGGAATTATAAAGAGAACAAGAAAGAAAATCATCAATGAAATAAGGTAATTTAAGAGTATGGGGTTTCAAATTGAAAGGTTACATTTGGAGCACGGAGCATCACTTTGTAATTTTACTTCTCAGATAACTTCCAGATCCTGATAGCTTCCAAATTAAAAGAAACCACATACAAAAAAATCAGGGTCAGAATAGCACCAGGCTTTGCAATAGCAATACTAGATGCTAAAAGTCAATGAATCAATGCCTCTAAATAAGACAGAAAATTATGTTCAATTTATAATTCTATACTAAGCCAAAGTACCAAAGGTGACTATTATTTTATTTTAAATATATTTGTATTTATTTTAGAGAGTAAGGGAGAAGAAGAGAGAGATGGAAACATTAGGAAGGGAGAAGAAGAAAGAGATGGAAACATCAATGATGAGAGAGAATCATTGATCGGCTGCTTCCTGCATGCCCCACACTGAGGATCGAGCCCAAAACCTTGTATGTGCCCTTGACCACAGTCAAACCTGGAACTCTTCAGTCTGCATGCCAATGCTCTATCCACTGAGCCAAACCAGCTAGGGCAGGGTGACTATTATTAATAAGGCATTTTCAAATACGTAAGCTTTCAAAAAATAAATAACTTCTATGCATCATTCTCAGAAAGCTACAAGAGATTGTACTCCACTAAAATAAATCATTTATTATGTTCTCTTAGTATTTTCTGATGCATAAAATATCTTCAGACAAATTCCCCTCTTTCATTTCTAGTATTGATTAATTTGTATAGTTGTTTCTTTTTCCTTTTCTCTTGATGGATTTTACTAGAAATTTATCTGCTGGGCTAATCTTTTAGGAGGACCAACTTTTAATTTAATTAATTTATTTCATCTTTTTTTTCAACTTTCTTTACAATTCACTTTCTTTTCTTTTCCTGACTTCATAAAGTAGAAATTTTTTTCTTCTTCTCCAACATATGTGTTTAAAGCTATAAATTTCCCTGTGGGCTCTTTTCTAGCTACATCATTTGTTTTAAATATTTTCTCCCTGTGGTTTCCCCTGTGACTAATGGGTTACTTAGAAGAGTGTTATTCAATTTCCAAATACTGAGGGATTTCTCAGATATCTTATTGCTACCATTTCTAATTTAATCCATTACGGTCATAGAACATACTCTGTAAAATTTCATTGTGAAATTTATTGTGACTTATTTTATGGTTCAGCATATGGTTTAATCTTAGTGACTATTCCATGTGCATTTGAAAAGAATGTATATTTTGCCCTTGGATATGGTACCCTATGTTAATTAGATCATGTTAGTTAGTAACGTTTTCAGATCTCTATTTTTATTCATTTTTGTCTCATTGATCTACCAGTTATCAAGAGAGTCACTGAAAGTCTCTAATTATGATTTTGTCTGAGTTTCTGCCTATGTTTTAGTAGCTCCCACAAGCTTTCAAATAGTGGTTTTCAGATTTTGTTCAGTTTATCACTATTAACTGCAGCATAATTAATCTAATACAAGCTACACCATCATTACCAGAAGCAGTAACCTAAAATTTTTGGATAATTTTGAGGAAAATATTTATATTCTAAAATATTGACTCATATTTCCAACTCTTACATGTTATCCTCCCTACCTGTCCCTGCTTCCAATCATATCACAAAAGGACCTGATAAAATACACCATTTCCATTAAAAGACTTTAAAAACTGCTCCTTTTGCATTTTATCTCTGTAAACAAGTATTATATTCCCTTTAATCAACACACCTTAAAAGATTTTCTGAAAATAAGAATAGAGAAAAATTTCTTTATTCTATTTAGTTATTCAATTTCCCACTCTTTTCTTTAAAAGAAAAAAAAGAACAATTATGAGAGCACACAAACACAATGGAAAATCCTGTCCATTTATGGAAAATATTTTCTAGACACGCTGAAAAAATAAAAAATTCATAACCACAATAGGAATTGGTGATGACCAAACCAAAAGGTGATAGAAAAGATTGATGTCAGCAATCAGAATGAAAGGCAATGCTGAGATTTCAAGGGAGAGTTCTAGAGAAATGAACTTCCTGCTGTATTTGGATCCATGTGCTCATGCTGCACAGTACAACTCAAAACATGAATCTCAGAAATGCCATATCATAAGTTATATAAAATGAAATTGTGTAGAAACATCTATTTTATGTGATCGTATTCTAAGAACTCATAAAATGTTTGAGTTGCCGGCAGACATTTCTTTGAAAGTTGAAACTAACTTCATAACTCTGAATCCAGCTTTTGGTAGATATGGAAGTAAGAAAAACATCGTCTAACATTAAAACAACCGCACCTGCCCTATTTGCATCCCCATGACAAGCTTTCTTTCTAGCCCAGTGCTTTTCATGGGAGCACATTGAAAGGTGTGAGCTCTGAAGGTCCAGCACATTTCATTGCACTCTGCGATTGTACAGGGAAAAGATAGAGAAATATATGAGAAGAAATAGTATAACTTAAAAGAAGAAAACACATTGATATAATAGACTCAATGAAAAAGAGAATGGCTTTAGCCAGTTTGGCTCGGGGGATAGAGCATCGGCGGCCTGCGGACTGAAAGGTCCCAGGTTTGATTCCTGTCAAGGGCATGTACCTTGGTTTCGTGTACATCCCCAGTAAGGGGTGTGCAGGAGGCAACTGATCTGATTGATGTTTCTCTATAATCAGTGTTTCTAATTCTCTACCCCTCTCCCTTCCTCTCTGTAAAAAAATCAATAAAATATATTTTTTTAAAAGAAAAAGAAAAAGAGAAGAATGAAAAGGACAAACAAGGCATGGTTCCATAGAGGCACAAGAGAATTCAGAATCCCTGAGTTTCAACATTAACTCTGCTTTTATCACAGCATGCAATCAAGCCATCATCAATGTTTATATTTTTTCATCCATTAATTAAGGACACGCTTAAAAGGTATAAAACAGAGATCATGAAAATGAATTCAACCCCTCCATTGTTTCATATATAACTACTAAAAACCCTGAAATGCTGATCTATTATACTTTTTCCAAAAACTAAGACTAGCAGACAATCTCCTAAAAAAGAACTTCCTTAACTCAGCCACCACTACTACTCTGTCATTCTCTATCTCTCATCCTGTGTTGTCTTTACAACACTCATCATTGTCTGGATTTATATTGTACATTTTTTCCTCCTTGTTTACTTCTAGACTATAAGCTCCATCTTGTAAGAGTATTATCTAGGGATAGCACTTTGTTTTTGTGGTCTAATTTATCTCCAACATTCAAAAACTATACCTAGTCTAGCCATAGTAGGGACTAAATAACTGCTGGTTGGAGAATGAATAAGTCTAATGCTGGAATTTGGAAGGAATTTATACTGAAGCAGATTGAAACAGTGCCATTGTTTATCACACTGTGATCTTGAGTTATTTGGAAGTCAGCTAGAAGTACAATCACACTGACAGAGAAATCATTTAATCTTAGACTGTGACAATTCAGTAATACTCCACTACAAGTACCACATGCTGCTGAATGATTTCTGTAAGCTAAATTTAGTATTTTTGTAACTATTTTGTTCTCTACAGCCTACTCACATGGTTGAACTTAATTAGGAATTCTCACACAGCAGTGAAGGTGCTGCAGGCCCCAACGGGCCTTGGCAAGAGTGGGACCACAGTGAGATGGTGGAGCAGATGAGTGGGCGGTGCCAGGCCACGGCGGGTGAGAAGGGAGGCCCCAGCTGGCAGCCATTAGAGATTCTACCTATGCATGAATATTGGGGTAGGGGTCCATATATTGGGTATGCGCGCCAAAGGAAGAAATAGAAATATCACCAATTGATCCATTCTGCAAAGTTCACTCTGGGTCTCAGAGTAACAGAACCTTCTAGCTCCAGGCACATTTCCCCTCAGGAGGAAATGTGGCTTGACTACTTGCATTTCCATTTTTTCCATTAGGAGTAGAGGCATTTGATAGCATCCTAATGAATGGATATAATGCCAATAACAGCAGTCCCATGTTGTGAACAGGACACAGAAATACTGTACACACACACACACTACAATCTTGTCCATTAAAACAATAAAACAAAGCATAGTTTCTCACTGATCCCTCCACCTTGGGGTTTATTTTTTCAATTTCCTTTTATTCCTTTTATTTTCTACACATAAAATATTTTGAGTCTTAAAAGTCAAAATTATATTAAAATGTGACTACAGCGGGGGGGCGGGGGGGGGGTGGGACATCAACCAAAGACTTGTATGCATACATGTAAGCATTACCAATGGATACAGACATCAGCGGGGTAAGGGCATGAACAGGAGTGGGGTGGGGGGGGGGGCAATGGGAGGATAAGAACACATATTTTATACCTTAATCAATAAAGAAAAAATAATAAAAATCTATTAGAAATTTATATATATATAGATATATAGATATATATATAGATATATATATATATATATATATATGTATCTGCATTTCAATCTGCATTCTCAAACATTTTCATTTCTTCATCATTATTTTTGTATGATTTTTAGATTTTTTTTTTTTTTTACAACAGAGGAGATACTATATTTACTCCCTCTCACAATCCAGGACTGCTGGCTCCCAACTGCTAAGACCCAGACAGAAGATAGACCACCTCCTTCTATTAACTCAACTACTTTATCTAGTTGAAGAAAATAAGTCCAATAAATTGGATTACTTATGCATGCAGGTCCTGTTAAATTATTTGATTCATTTTTTTAAACCAAAGTACATTTACTATCTAAATTCTTAATATTATTGTCTTCTTTTTATTGTAATTTTTTCTTAAACAAAGGGGAAAAGATAAAATCCCACATTCAAAAATACAAAACCATAATAAAACTTCACTTAAATATTGTTTATTGTCATAATATAGCAAATAGCAGTACAAATGAGCTGACATCAATGGAATCTGTACCTTAGAAGTCAGTGTGTATTTATTTTGTGAGCAACAATTTAGTTTCAGCAACAAAAATTCATATCACATTAAATTATTTTTTTTCTGGAGAGGGTTATGTATTTATAATTTGCTAATTTGTTTTGGCTTTACGTTGGTGAAAAAGTTATAGGTTTACCCTGAGTTTTAGGCTTATACATTTGAGAAACATTATCATAAAGGCTCTTCAAGTCATTGCTGGGGACCAGTGAGAAATCAGCACCTTAAAAATGCAAATCAAAACCACAAAATACTACTTCACACCTGTTAAAATGGCTATTATAAATAAGAGAGGATGTGGAGAAAAGGGAACCCTCAAACACTGCTAATGGGAATATAAATTGGTATAGCCACTGTAGAAAACAGTATGAATAGATCTACCATATGACCCAGCAATTCCTCTGGGTTTCTACCAAAAATAATGAAAATATTTATTTATAAAGATATATACATTCTGTGTTTATTGCAGTACTAGGGGCTGGTGCACAAAATTTGTGTATGGGGGAGGGGGGTGTCCCTCAGCCCAGCCTGCACCCTCTCCAATCTGGGACCCCTTGAGGGATGTCCAACTGATCTAGGATTGCTGGCTTCCAACTGCTTGCCTACCTACCTTCCTAATTGTCCCTAACTGCTTGTGCCTGCCAGCCTGATCGCCCCTAACTACTCCCCTGCCAGCCTGATTGATGCCTAACTGCTCCCCTGCCAGCTTGTTTGCCCCTAACTATTCTCCCCTGAGGCCTGGTCACCCCTAATGCCCTCCTCTGCAGGCCTGGGTCCACCCCAACTACCCTTCCCTACAGGCACGGTTGACCCCAACTTCCCTCCTCTGTTGCCCTGGTCATCCTTAACTGCCCTCCCCTGCAGGCCTGGTCCTTCCCGACTGCCCTCCCCTGCTGGCAATCTTGTGGTAGCCATCTTGTGTCCACATGAGGGCAGTCATCTTTGACCACATGGGGAAAGCCATCTTGTGTGTTGGAGTGACTATCAATTTGCATATTATTCTTTTATTAGATAGGATTAGATAGGATAGAGGCCTGCTGCACAGGTGGGGTCTGGCTGGTTTGCCCTGAAGGGTGTTCCAGATCAGGGTGGGGGGTCCCTTGAGGAGTGGGGTGGCCTGGGTGAGGAGCCTGGGATGGTTTGCAGGCCGGCAACGCCCCCCCTGCAACTCAAGTGGAGGCCCTGGTATCTGGAATTTATTTATCTTTTATAATGGAAACTTTGTAGCCTTCAGCAGAGTCAAACCTCCTGCTCGCTCTGTGGCCACAGTCATTTTTGTTGGGATTTATTTATCTTCTCTAATTGAAACTTTGTATCCTTAAGGGGAGGCTAAGGCATGCCAGGGCAGGTGGGAAGCTTGGCTTCCTCCATTGCCTGGGAAACCCAAGCCTTCTGCTCTCTCTGTGGCCATAGCAATCTTGATTGGGTTAATTTGCATACTTGCTCCTGATTGGCTGGTGGGCGTGGCTTGTGGGTATAGCAGAGTAACAATCAATTTGCATATTACTCTTTTATTAGAGAGGATTATTCATAGTAGCCAAGACATCAAAACAACCTAAGTGTCCTTAATGGTTAATTGGATAAAGAAGATATGATACATATATTCAATAGAATACTTACTATTAAGCTATAAGAAAAGATGAAATACCTCCATTTGCAACATGAATAGATCTTGAGAATATCATGCTAAGTGAAATAAATCATATGAAAAAGGATAAGAACCATATGATTTTACTGATATATGGAATAAAAGCAACAAATGAACAACAAAACTTATACACATAGAAACAGTTTGATGGTTACCAGAGGGGATGAGGGTGAGGGAAGCTGAAGAGAGTGAAGGGGGTCAAATATATGGTGACAGAAGACTAGACTTTGGGTGATAAGCATACAATGCAATATACTGATGATGTATTATAGAACTATACACTTGAAGCTTATATAATGTTATTAACCAATGTCACCCCAATAAATTTAATTTTTTAAAAGAAATCAGTTCTTCAAACAGAACTCATGTGTTACTAAAGTTTGAGAAACACTGAGATAAACAAAAATAAAACAATTAGAGAATAACCCATATTTTAGAAAGAAAACTGAAAAAAATTTTCTCAATATGATCTACCCTTATTCAGAGACCACTGAATAATCAAACAGCAAAACAGGCAATTGATCCCTAAACAAAAGTGCTGATTTAGGAGGCAGCAACGTGCAATTGAACTATCCACATTCTCTTAACCTCACTTTACCTCCATCCTGACCCCCACACGCACCCCATCTCCACTTCACTCATTATGTTCCTACATGCAGGGGGGATGACTCCCAGAAAACATCCAGGCAGAAAATTAAAGCGTCCTAAAAATGACTGTTGCCCTAAAATAATTACATTTCTCACAAGTGAATTTTGCAACTAAAGCAAGACAGGAAGAGTCATGGTAACAGTGATGTGTATGGCTGTAGTTTCTTCATCACAGAGTAGCGGAGAAATATGCACTGGGACCTGAGGAGATCACAGCTGAGGAGAGGAAAGCTGAGGAGGTCACAGCTGAGGAGATCACAGCTGAGGAGAGCAGAGCTGAGGAGGTCACAGCTGAGGAGAGCAGAGCTGAGGAGGTCACAGCTGAGGAGAGCAGAGCTGAGGAGATCACAGCTGAGGAGAGGAGAGCTGAAGAGATCACAGCTGAGGAGGTCACAGCTGAGGAGGTCACAGCTGAGGAGAGCAGAGCTGAGGAGGTCACAGCTGAGGAGAGCAGAGCTGAGGAGATCACAGCTGAGGAGAGCAGAGCTGAGGAGATCACAGCTGAGGAGAGGAGAGCTGAAGAGATCACAGCTGAGGAGATCACAGCTGAGGAGATCACAGCTGAGGAGGTCACAGCTGAGGAGGTCACAGCTGAGGAGAGCAGAGCTGCCCGCAGAGAAGCAGCTGAGTGACAGTGAGAATGGGGATTAGCACATCAGCTTGCCTTCATGTTGTAAACATGAAAAGGGGCTTTGACTAACACCTATATCCAAGGAGCATATCCAGTGTAGGAACTTAAGTGAACAACAATATGGAACTGTGTTTTTCTTCTTACTTAAAAAAAAAAAAAAAAAAAAAAAAAAAAAAAAAAAAAAAAGTTATCGCTAAGATAGAGGGGAAGGACCATCTTCTGAAAATAATTTGCAACAGAAACCAAAATAACATCCTAGAGAACTTTTGACAATAGCATATAAGACCTGGAAATTACAAGGTGAGAATATGCTGAGATGAAAATTAAAGGGAAAAAAAAGAAAAAATACAAAAATATTTGAAATGAAAATGGCAGTATGTCATAAGAAAACTAAAAAGCCATTCGAGTTAAATGTATATTAGAGTATTATAGAATTCACTCTGGAGAAAAATGCATTAGTGATATGAAGTACAGAGGTGAACAATTCTTTCACAAAACAAAGAACAGGGATAAATAATTAGAAGCATTGCAAATATAAAATATAACATCCAGGCATCTAAAGTTACTTGAAGTCATAGTCCAGCCAAATAAAAGGACGAATAAAAATTAAAAACTCAAGAATATGGGCTAAAAGGTAAACATAATTCATGCTTAGTCTAACAAACTTCAGATTATAAGAAGATATTAGTCCTTCCAATGTAGCTCCTAATAAATACAAACTTCAGAGTAGATGGAATTCTTATCTCCAAAAACAGACTTCATCTAAGACCTTCACCCCTCACATGGACTGAATTAATGGTCTCCTGATAGTAATGGTTCATAGTCCCTTATCCACATGTCAAAACTCTGGAAACTCTGAAAACAAAAAGATTTCCTTATAAATAATTTAATAACAAAGTAAACTGATAGAAAACAATTTATAGTATTTTTTTAAATCCCACAAGTGTTGATATTCATTTATTATATAAATATCAAATTAAACTATAGCTTATTAACAGATATTCTGCTGGAATATTACATAACATGCAATACTCATTCTTTCTAAAATCCAGAATATTTTGAAATTCCAGAACACATTCAAGGATTTTGAATAAGAGATCATGGAACTTGCCCAAACTGGTTTGGCTCAGTAAATATAGTGTCGGCCTATGGACTGAAGGATCCCAGGTTTGATTCCGGTCAAGGGCATGTACCTTGGTTGTGGACACATCCCCAGTGGAGGGTGAGCAGGAGGCAGCTGATTGTTTCTCTCCCATCAATATTTCTAACTCTCTATTCCTCTCCCTTCCTCTCTGTAAAAAAAAAAAATAATAATAATAATAAAATATATTTAGAGAGAGAGGGAGAGAGAGAGAGAGAGAGAGAGAGAGAGAGAGAGAGAGAGAGAGAAATCATGGAACTCAAGTAGATCAAGTCACCCTAAAGAGTCACTTTCTTCTAGCAACCCAAGCAAATTTATCCATGAATAACATACAATTCCACTTCTCTGGACTCTCAAGACAACCATTTCTTTCTTTCTATGGTCTCCAATGTGCTGTTACTTTTAGAAGACATAAAAGAAGGAGTCACACCTTCCTGGATACCTAAACTACTTGCTGATGCTGAAAGCTGGAGGAACAGTACTTGAAAATGATAAAACGTTTAATCCTCGTGGCTCATGTTCAACTGCCTCTCTCCAGGCACAATGACTTTGTCTTCAACCAATTACTATGCTCTCCAACCCAGTGGGAGCCTTTCTCTACCTTGGGCCCTGCCCATCTGACCCTAGGAAAATGTCAGCTCTAATGAAAGAGACTTGTATTCCTGACACAGCTGTGGCCCACTGGGAGTATCTAAGCAATCCAGAATAGCATTCAGCAGAGAACGCCTCTAGAATTTTTAAAACCCTGTAGTGCGTTAAAGTTATTCTAAGCTTTGTTTCAATGTTAGAAAAGAACAGAGTATGCTTTGCCTTACTGTGCAAGCTCATTCGCAGCTGAGTCATAAAACATTCCCTCTATATTTCTATCTCAGGGCTCTTCTGGCTCTCCCTCGGGACCCATCAGCTCTGACTCACTTATTCCCTGTCATGATTCTTCAGCTCAGATTTGCCTTTTGTTTTTACCCAAACTTTTTATTGTATGTTTGGGTTTTTAAAACCTTTCCTCACTCAGAATTTGGCTTGCCTTGCCCACTGCCCCACAGCCCTATAGAGGCAAGCCCTACTGTATCAGTTAAGATTAGAACATGTAATGGGGAAAATGAAAAGTTAGGATTAAATAAAGTAACAGTTTATCTCTGTCAATTAAAAAAAGTCCAAGGATATTTGGTCCAAGGCTATTAATGGCTTTTCAAGAGGAAACTAAGCACCATTTATCTCTAAGTTCTACTGTTTAAACATATGGCTTCTAGTGTCAAGGTCATCTCAAAGGCCAGGTGACTGCTAGAACCATGTCTTTCACTTGCACCTTCCAGGCAAAAGGAAGGAAGAGAAACAGAAAGGCATAGAGGACACACTTCTCAGCTAAAGTTTGACTTAGTGCATAATGCCTATTTCACATTGTTCCAACTCACTTACGTAGATCCACCTACCCATTGGGAAGGGTAGTTTTAATTTGGCCAGTCATAACACACAATCATATATGCACACAGGGTTTTGTTGGAAAAAGGAAAAAATGAATTGAAGCTGGGCAACTAGCAATCTGCCAGCAGTTTCTCAAATAGCTGCCTACTGTCATGCCTCAGGCCCAGAACAAGGCTATCAGGTATGTATCAGCAATGACAAAACACCCTTCTCAGTTTAAGCCTCATTCATTTCAAACAAAGTAATGAGAAAGTCAAAATTATCTAAATTGCATTTTTCTTATAATAAAATAAATCGAAGGCAAGAGATATGTTCCCATAAGATGGAAAAAGCAGGCATGCCTTTTTAACATTTTCACATAAGCCATAACCAAGGAGTTTGTGAGTGAAAGATCTGCCTCTATTTTTCTACTCTCAGGGCTCTTCTGTCTCTTCCTCGGGACCCATCAGTTCTATATAAAACATTCCCTCTATATTTCTACTCTCTGAAATTACCTAAATTTTAGTTTTCTTATAATGAAATAAATTGAAGGCAAAAAATATGTTCTCATCAGCTGTTCTACTCTCAGGGCTCTTCTGTCTCTCTCTCGGGACCCATCAGTTCTATATAAAACATTCCGGTATGTCCAAGGAAGGTGTAATGGCAGTGGCCACAATCACTAGCTGCTTCAGGCTTCCTCCTCCCCATCAGAGGAATTCTGCCCATATCAGTGATGCCCCAGACTTAAACCTGCATTTCAGCCTGCCAGTGTTGCTCCTGTGTTTGTCTTTTTCAGTGCAACCAACATCCTCTGTATTTTCCACAATGGGCCTCTTTGCAATATCAGCTGTGTTCCCCAGGCACAATATACCTTGAAAGTTTTAGACATCCTATGTAATAAAGAGATAATATGTAAATTGACCTTCACACCCTCACAAGATGGCTGCCAACAACCAGGCCGGCAGTGGGGTTAGTGAGGAACAACTGAACAGCAGGCTGTGTGGAGCGACCAAGCCAGTGTGGGGAGTGGGGGGGGCCATGAGAGACAATCAGGACAGCAGAGGAGTGCAATTAGGGGTGACCAGGCCTGAGGGGGAGGAGGGCAGTTGGGGGTTCTTAGGCTGGCAAGTGGAGGGCAGTGAGGGGTGACTAGGCCAGTGGGGGGAGGGAGAGTTGGGGGCAACCAGGCCGGCAGGAGGGGCAGTTGGGATGATCAGGTTGGAAGGGGGCAGTAAGAGGTAACCAGGGAGACAGGCAGGCGAGCCATTAGGAGCCAGTGGACCAGGATTGTAAGAGGGATGCCTGACTGCCGATGATTGGACCTAAACCAGCAATCAGACATCCCCAAGGGGTCCCAGATTGGAGAAGGTGCAGGCTAAGCTGAGAGGACACCATTCCCTCCCCGCCCCCCCATGCACAAATTTGGTGAATCAGACCTGAAGTTGTTAAATAAGTGAAAAACACATGCTGGAAAAACCTACCCTCACAGAATAGTCTCAGAGTCCCTAAACCACATAGCATTATATGGCAACTGGAAACGAAAAGGAGAAATCTCACCCAGTTCACCTGATTTTGCAGCTTCCCCCCAACTGGTTATCCTGTGGCTATATGTGCATGTATCTAAAAGGTACATATTCCATAATGATTTAATTTCAAAAACATTAATCAATTATATATAAAAGCAGGGGCAGGTATAAAATTGCATATTAAAAGGACTTCATTTATGTTATAAAAATTATCTAATTTACTTTCTGCCTCTATAGATTTGCCTATTCTGGACCTTAGATATAAATGGATCCTACAATGTGTGGTCTTCTGGGACTAGTTTCTTGTTTTCAAAAGTTGTACAATATATCAAGTTTATCTCAAAACACTGTTATTTTTAAATCAATACTTTAAAATAAAATAATATAACCATAAGCTGATTTAAAAGAAACTCACCCACAACAAATTTAAAATGATTATAATAAAAATTTTGAGTATAAACCTCAGGGGAAAACTAGCAAATACTACAACAGGCCCTCACTGGTGTGATGCAGTTCATTGGGTATTGTCTCTTGACCCAAAAAGTTGCAGGTTCAATTCCTGGTCAGGGCACATGCCCAGGTTAGAATCTTGATCCCCGGAAGGGGATATGCAGGAGGTAGCCAAATTGGTGTTTTGCTCTCATATCAATGTTTCTCTCTTTCTCCTTTCCCTCCTCTCTCTCTAAAATCCAATTAAAATATTTTTTTAAAAAACAACATATATAACTATTAATTTCAGATATTAAAGGCAAGAAATACTAAATGTAGTAAGGAATGTTTTACTAATAGAAGTACAACTACAATAAATATTAAAAAACAAACTGTTACCAGTACTACAACTCAAAATCATCACAATTGTGAAAGATAATCATACAACTCTTTAAGCCCCTAATACATTAAGTAGACAAAAAGGTGTGCTCAAATATAATGAATACATCTGAAATTTTAGACAAATATCAAACTTCAGCTATTCTCAGCAAAAACATTTGCTTTGGAAAGTGAAACAATTACAAAAACAATTATATTCTAAGCCATAAAAACAAATCAATAAATCTCAAAAAGCAGAAATTGGACTGACTGACCACATTCTCTGAACACAAATTAATAAAGCCAGAAATTAATAATAAATTTTTAAATAAAAATAAAAGCCATTTGGGAAAAATATAATTTTTCTTTATAAATACTGGAGTGAGAAAGAAATCCAAATGTCAATATCAGATTATTCAGAAAATAAAGACAATATTAATATTATTTTATCTAAACTAAGGTGTGTGACAAAACTTATATGCAGAAGAAAATGTAACCTTAAGTGTTTTGATTTGGTCATAAAAATAAAGAATAAAAATAATTTAACCAAGCATACAAATAAAATATTCAAATGAATATGAAAACCAGAGGAAAAGAAATAAGATAAATATAGATATTAATAAACAAATTTTAAAAGTAGAAAAAAGTATTGATACATAAATTCAAGATCTTGTGCTTTTATAACCCATCCTACCTAATAAAAGAAAAACATGCAAATTGACCGCACCTTTGCTAAGCCTGCAAGCCCCGCCCACCAGCCAATCAGGGTGAGTATGCAAATCAACCCAACCAATGTGGCGGTTAATTTGCATATCCAAGCCAGAGATAGGACTGAAGACAGAGTAGAAAGAAGCCAAGTGCTGCAGAAGAGAACAAAGCTGCAGAGAAGCAAGTAAGTGGGGCTGGAGAGAAGGGGGGGGGGGGGGGGGGGGAGAAGCAGCGACCACAGCAGGAAGCCCTACTGCAGGAATCTTCTTGCAACAGACCTTTAGTAAAATATATAATTTTTGGAAAATCCATTCAAGAAAGAAAACAAATAAAAACATAATACAACAATAGAGAGCCAACCAACATAGAAAAGACTAAAACGCCTCTAAGAGAGTAACATCTAATGTTGTGAGACTTTTAGAATATATAATTAATTAATAAAAAAGAGGAACTTATCAACATAATAATATATACCCAAAAAGTCAATATCATGCTTAATGGTGAAACACTGGAAGCATTCCTACTAAAATTATAGATAAAATAAGAAAGTATGCTTTTTTTTCCTTCTACTTAACACTGTTCTAAAAATACTAGCCAATAGAATGATTGATAAAATAAACTTGAAATAAAATTAGTAAAAAGAAAAGAACTTAATTATCATTATTTCAAGTGGTATTATCAGAGAGCTAAATGGGGGGAGAAATCAAGAGAGTAAACTCTAAATTTCATAAAATTAATGGAGCAGTTCAATAAATAGTTAAATGAAAATATATATACAGCCCTGGCCTGTATAGGCTCATTGGTTGGAAGGCATTCTATGCACTGAAAGGTTATCGGTTCCATTCCTAGTCAGGGTATATGTTGGGTCGCTGTCTCAATTCCCGATAATGGGTGTGCAGGAGGCAGCTGATCAGTGTTGTCCTCTTACATCAATGTTTTTCTCTTTATCTTCCCCTTCCTTCTTCTCTCTCTAAAATCAATTTTTAAAATTAATTAAATAAATAAATATAAGTATTAATAGAATCCCTATATACTAGGGGACAATAGCTCAATTGATAATGACAAAAAAGTTTCTTCTCATAATGGAAAAAACAAACAAACATATTTTTAAATACCTAAGAGTGACAGTAATAATATCAACCACCAGAGATAGCATTTATTGAACTTCAATAGAGAAGGAATGATAAGGGAAATAGGATTTGAGGAAGTTTGTTTGAGGGATGTTTTTTCTTCTAAAATAGAAGAATTATGAACAGGAGTATAGGTCAATGAGGAGGATCACCTTGAATATAAAATGTTAAGTGTACTTAGGAGAGAAAATCAAGTTGCTGAATTCATCTAACTAAACAAGTTAAACTTATGATGTGTCCACTTTAGACGTTTTACTAACAATTACTCCTGCTTCTCCCTGACCTGATCTTGTGCTATGATGAATTATAATCACAAAAATACCATTTCTCTGTTTGTCTGATTATAGAAAAATCAGAATAAAATAAATAAATTATTTTGACCTGCTCTCTATCAATAGCGTAATCAGTGTGATTGTAATTGAAACAAGTGTACTGATAATCATGATAATTTATTGTTTAAAGACAAAAGGACTATAGACTGTATTGCTTTTATCATGCAGAAAATTGCTTTAATTCTTCATTGCATACTGCCAGTGTGGACTTGGTCAAAATAAAATCATCAGTCCAGGGTTATAATTTTATTTGCATAATTGTGCAGGAAACAGAGTAGGTGAAATATTTTGTTTTGAAACTTCTCTCTTTTCCACTTTTCTGACACTGATCCCATGTGATATTTTTTCTTGAATATCAAAAATTAACATGGTAGATTGTGATACATCAAACAGTTTGTGTGATACATCAAACATTTGGCCATGCAAATATGAGTTCGGATCACATGGAACCATTTCTTTCTGGACCCTATAGATTGGGTTAGAATAAAGATGAATGGGGCTTTAGGAATCTGTGGACAGCCTCTTGCCCATAGGAAGTAAAAAGCCAGGGCCCTCCATCATATAGCTACAAGAAATGAAGTCTGCCAACCACCTAAAGCAGCTTGAAGTAGGATTCTTCCAGTTTCTAGAAGAGAAGCAGTCCAGCTAACACCCTCAGAGGAGCCAGTTCTGGACTTTCGTAGCGAAGATCTTTACTGCCTTAGGGTTGTCATAGGTAAAATCTGGTCACTGCCACAGATTTTAGTTCCACGGCTGATGACACCCTCCCAGAGTTTGTAAGATGTGTCTGAATGAAAGGAGCCAGGCTGTAAGCTGGATTTTCCATGTTAAGGGAAACAAAAGCAAAGGCAAACAAATGCAACTACATTAAACTAAGCACTGCTGCACAGGGAAGGAAATCATCAACAAAGCAAAAAGGCAACCTACTGAATAGAAGATATTTGCAAATCATTCATTTGATAATGGGCTAATATCCAAAATATATCACAAAACTCAACATAAAAATAAACAACCCAATTAAAAAACAGGCGGGATCTGAAAGCCATTTCCCAAAAAAAATATGGATATTTTTTTGTGCAGTATTTAGAAATTTATTTGGTTTACTTATATTTAAACTTGAATGATTTTTCCTTTAAAAGTAAATTAATGAAGATTTATTAAAAATTTATTTTATACTAGATAAATATAATTATTAAAACAGAAACAAAAAAAGATGTTTCAGAGATAGGATGTCAACTATAATTGAAAAAATGTTTGAATATTTTGTGGAGATGAAAAAAATATTGTCAGTGTTTCTTAAGTGCTGAGGTTCCCAGCCATGAAGCTACAAGCATTATAATTTATATAGGTATAAGGCAATGAAGATTATAATGTTTCTTTTTATTTTTAGTAGAAAAAGTAAAATGAATTCTTATATTTAAGATAAGCTTGTCAATTGGGGTGGGGGGGGGAAGGAGACATATGTAATAAAGTATTTAAATTAAAAAAAAAGACAGGCTGTCAAGCTATTTTTCTTTCCTTTGCTCTTATTTATTTTTTAATTAGTGGCCTTTTTATAATTCTCTCTTTTTAGCACTAATTTATGAAAGTGATGAGGTATCACACGTAAAATATCAAACTATTAAAGATGGTATATTTCTATAATGTATTTAATTAACAAATAGGAACTTCGCACTATTTTAGATGCTAATGCTAATTTAAGCTCAACCCAAGACCCATTTGTGAAAAATGTACATTGATTCTTTATATGTGTAGCATGAAGCTATTCAACAGAAGACACCACAGGTCAGGTCCCCAGAAGGACCCAATCTAGAGGGTCCACTTTGAGGTGGAGATTTGTGTGAGGGGGGTTATTGAGATTCCCTATCAGATCAGTGCTGGTAGGAGACTGAAGAAAGCAGGATGGGGCAGAGAAAGATGAACTTTGTAGCAATTTCAACAAAGGCTTCAGCTAATCCCATAAGAAGCTTTGGAGCTAGAATGCCCCTTTGGGTTTGTCCTGTGCTGGTAAGAAACAGAGCCTCTATGCTCCCACAATAACTGATCTTTGGATGTGGACTGCTTCCCCACAGGGCCAGGGCAAGTCCCAGATTCAAAGGGACTATATGCTATCTTGTCCATTGCACTAGAAATATTTGTGACCAAGGGAAAATCGCCTTTCTCTCTGTCTCAAGCTATAAAAACAGTTTCAACAAGAGAATCACCTCTTGTCTCTTCTACTTTGACAACCCTAACGTTGGTGCCTTGATTTTTAGGAAAGTCAAGAGGAAAAAATTTCAAACAAAATAAACTTCCGTGACTCATAAAAAGTTCACTTTCACTTAGATCTTAAAGTCTTGGATCCTATTATTTCCCAGTTAAATAAAATCCCAAAACTCCACAGTAATTTTCAAATCCCTCCGCTAACATCGATACTGATACCTTTTGACTAAACCTAAGAGTAAAATCTCAGTCCCAGAACAAGACGAATGAAGACGATTGATCATAGATTCTCGTTGAGACGAGAATCCCAGGCTGCTGAATTCAAACTAAAAATTCAAAGGAATGTATTTAATCCTAACTCTGCCATCCTCTATGTTTCCTAGGAACAAGGTTGCTAGTGAACCCATAATAAATTAGATTATCCCTGCAAAACCTAGCCGTGTTGTTGCTCCTACTGAGAAGAAGCAGAATGGCCACACTCCCTTTCTCACTGTCTTCTATCCGTCTTTGAAAATGTCCTTAACTCTGTCTGGGGTCTCTATTACTCAGAACAGCCAGCTGACAGATGTAAAAGGTCATCTGCCCTTCCAAACATATGAAAATCAGCCAACTTTATTTGGGCACTTGAATATAATTGCCCAGGAGAGGTGCAAAAGAAAACTATAATGACTACACTAGATTTACTGTCTCGCTCCATTAAATTTGTGTAGGATCTTTGTCCCTGAGAGGAACAAAATGGAGAGGACTAAAAAGAGAGGGCATTGATCTTTTCCTGGCACTAAGCTTTCGTGAAGAAGAGTCGCTTTTTGCAAAAGAGCAGCTTTATTTCATCTATTTAAGCATTCCACATCGTGTGTGCAACATAGCATTTTCAATGTATTTCATTCCTACTCCTGCCTTGATTTTGTCAACAGCAACTTTAATATTAATGATTTATGCCCAAAAAAGGAGTCTGAAAATACATAGTTTGGAATAAAATGACTCCTCTTTGTCTCACAGGCAGGAAGCTAACTTAAACTGCTATTAGACTGTCAATGAACGTGGAAAAAAATGCAAGGCATTGATTTCAACAGAACTTGTACACTGTTTACACTGGTGAGAGCCCATTTTTAGTTATTTAAAACAATTTTCTATTATAAAGCACTGACATATTCCCTGCTGTTTTCATCAGGGATATGTTTCCATTTTCTACTAGAATGTTTCTATGTATTTATATAGGATTAAACCCCAATTTCTGTGTAACACTTCTATAGTATGATAAGACTGCATTTTTGTAGTAAGAAGAGAATTTTGTGTCTTATATGTACTAATAAAAGGGTAATATGCTAATTATACTGGATAGACCAGATATTCTTCCAGACAAAGTCACAGAGGCTGTGAGGGCTAAGGGCCCTCTGAGTTGGAGAGGAGAGGTGGCAGCGTGGGCTGGTCCAGCACTGCAGTCCCTTTGGCAGAGGCAGTGGGAAAAGGGGCTGTGCAGTCCCATTCTGAGTGCTTCCCCTTCCACAGAGGCAGCCAATCCCAGGCCCAGTGCTGCCACTTCTGCAGAGGCAGCCAAAGAGGCATCGGTCCCAGAGCCACACCTCCGCAGAAGCTGGATGAGGTGCAACCTGCTGTGCCTCAACCACCCACAGCTCCTCCCACAGCCAGCCTGGCCCAGATTGCCCCCAACCCACCAGTGGACAGGGAGCAGGGCCAGCGCTAAGAAGAAGGACCGAGCTGGCAGCTGTGGCCAGCAGTGGCAGCAGCAGTGGGGTGAGGGGGTGGTGCCTTCCCCTGATTGGTATGGTAGCCTCCCACAGAGGAAGGGCAGACTGGGGGGGAGAGGGGGGCGGAATAAGCCATCAGTAGGAGACCCCTGAGGGCTCCCAGACTATGAGAGGGGGGAGGCCAGGCTGAAGGGACCCCCGCACCTCCCAGTGTATGAATTTTCTTGCACCAGGCCTCTAGTTCAACAATAACCATACTACTCAGTGCATCCCATCAAGTTTCAAAACTAAGAAAGAATGGATAAATAGTTCTCTAAGATTGGTAACTAACAAAGAATAACAGCAGTAAATTATTTCTGACATCTATGTTCCACCTAACTGTGCAACTAGTTTATTTGTATTCACCACAATAACAAGAGAAAAAGAAGATCCAATGTATCTTTCATAACTCAGGGTTCCTTCAATGACTTGTTTCACCTGTAAGAACATACACTATGATTAAAAGAAAAATTTGGAAACAAACAATAACTCTGGCCAAAAACCAGACTTAAGATTAAGAGTTTTGTTCCTGAAACTGTAATTAGCTCTCCACTACTCTTAGGAAGTGCTTACATTTTTTTTTTTTCCTTACCAGCAAAATTCTATGTCTACAACACCATCAACAAAGCAACCCCCAAGGCCAACTGGCAGGTATTGATTTGCTTTCCAGAGCAGCAGAGGCTTCAGTGAGTCAGACCTTTGGGAAACTAATGGCTCCTGAAAGATTCCATGGTTTACAAGCGAACTGTGAAATCAGACTGGCTCGCTCGCTAGGCCTTAGTGGTGTGAAATTTTTACTTATCAAGCGGAAAGTTTCTTTTTCTCTTTTGTTTTGAAAAATAATGAGAGGAGAAACAATTCACTTCAGCAGTATGAAACAAATATTTTTCAAATTATTTTCTAATGATCTACCACCCCCTCTCTATTCCCTGTGCACAGCCTCCCATATCTTTGTCATACAAATGTACTGAAAGACAAGTCCACATGTGTAGAGTTTCTTAGCTATTTATTTATACAGAAAATAAATCTTATCCATAGTACTTTGAAAATTATTTTTATCAGAATATATATATATATATATATATATATATATATATATATATATATACACACACACACACACACACCGTATTTTCCGGTGTATAAGACGACTTTTGAAACGAAAAAAAGACCAAAATTGCACAAAAATTACCTGCAGATCTTGACTGCAAAGTAAGTCTTTCCTTTGAAGTGGGGGGGTAGTCTTATACAGTGAATATAGGCCTAAACCTATGTTTTAACTGTAAAATTAGTGGGTCGTCTTATACGCCGGGAAATACGGTGTGTGTGTGTGTGTGTGTGTGTGTGTTTGTGTGTGTGTGTGTGTGTATAAAATGAAAGGCTAATATGCAAATTGACTGAATGGAGAACGACCAGTTGCTATGATGTGTACTGATCACCAGGGGCAGATGCTCAATGCATGAGTTTCCCCCTGATGGTCAGTGCACTCCCACAGGGGGCTCCCTGCTCAGCCAGAAGCCAGGCTCACAGTTGGTGAGCACAGCAGAGGTGGCAGAAGTCTCCTGTCTCTGCAGCAGTGCTAAGCCATCAGCTGGACATCCCTTGAGGGCTCCTGGACTGCCTGAGGGTGAGGGCTGGGCTGAGGGACCCCCACCCCCAAGTGCATGAATTTCGTGCATGGGCTTCTAGTCTACACTAATAAAAGAGAAACATGCAAATTGACCTTACCTCTGTTACACCCAAAAGCCATGCCCACAAGTCAGTCAGGAGCGAGTATGTAAATTAATCCAACCAAGATGGTTGTGGCCATGGAGCAAGCAGGAGGCTTGGATTTTCCAGCAATGGAAGAAGTCAAGCTTCCTGCCCTGGCTGGCCCTGGGCTCCTCTCAAGGCTACAAATTTTTAATTATAGAAGATAAATAAATCCCAAATACCAGGGGTCACCGAGGGGCATGGCCAGCCTGCAAACCACTACCTCACACCCCAAAGAAACTCCCACCCTAATCCGGGACACCTTTCAGGGCAAACCAGCCAGACCCCACCTGTGCACCAGGTCTATATCCTATCTAATGAAAGAGTAATATGTAAATTGACTGATTTCTCCAACACATAAGATGGCTGCCCCCATGTGGTCAAAGATGGCTGCCCCCATTTGGACACAAGATGGCTGCCACAAGATGGCCAGCCGGGGAGGGCTGTTGGGGGGGCCAGGCTGGCAGAGGAGGAAAATTGGGGGCAATTGGGCCTGCAAGGAAGGGCAGTTTGGGGAAACCCAGGCATTTAGGGGAGAGCAGTTGGGGTGGACCAGGCCTGCAGGGGAGGGGAGTTAAGGACAATCAGGTTGGCAGAGGAGCAGTTAGGCATCAATCAGGCTGGCAGGGAAGTGGTTAGGGGGATTATCAAGTTATAGTGACCACAACCGCCTCTGCCTACCAGTCTGATCACCCCCTAACACTCCCCTGCTAGCCTGTTTGCCCCTAACTGCCATCCCCTGCCAGCCTGTTTACCCTAACTGCCCTTCCCTGCAGGTCCAGTCACCCTCAACTTTCCTCCTCTGCCAGCCTGATCACCCCTAACTGCCCTCCCCTGCAGGCTTAATCACCCCCAACTACCCTCCTTTGCAGGCCTGGTCCCTCCCAACTGCTACTCCCTGCTGGCCATCTTGTGGTGGCCATCTTGTGTCCACATGGGGGCAGGATCTTTGACCACATGGGGACAGCTATCTTGTGTGTTGGAGTGATGGTCAATCTGCATATTACTCTTTTATTAGATAAGACTAGTGGCCCGATGCATGAAATGTGTGCATGGGGGAGGGGGGACTAGTACCTTCAGAACAGCCTTCACACTCTCCAATCCAGGACCACTGGTTCCTAACCCCTCACTTGCCTGCCTACCTGATCACCTCTACCCCCTTGCCTGCCTGCCTTATCACCCTAACTGCTCCTATACTGGCCTGATCACCCCTAATTGTACCTGCTTCCATCCATAATGGGACCCAGGATTCCCTCCTCTGGCCAATCACAGGCACCCAAGACCCCTTCCCTCCCTCTGGCTGGCTGCAAGTACCCAGGACCCGGGCCAGCTTAACCTGGGCTGGCCACAGCCACAAGGGATCATGGGCAGGCAGCTTCATCCAGGCCACAGCCGCAGGTCCCTGGGACCACAGGGCAGGCAGCTTGTCCTTCCCTGGGCTGCAGCCACAGGTGCTGGCTTCCAGAATCACAGGGCAGATGGCTTGTTCCTCTCCCAAGCTGTGGGTGCAGCTGCAGACACCTGGGATCATGGGCAGGCAGCTTGTCCCTCACGCAGGATGCAACCTGGCTGGTCCCCATTCCTCCCTCCCCAGTGTTGAGTGTCTGAAACATTATAGTGTGATGGCATAATGACCATTTGCATGTTAGCTCTTCTTTATATAAGATTGAGTGGTTTACCAATGAGATCAAGGAAGAAATAAAAAATTTCCTGGAAACAAACAAAATGAATACACAACAAACAAAAATCTATAGTACAGAATAAAAGCAGTCTTGAGAGGGAAGTTCATAGCACTACAGGCCTACTCCAGAAACAAGAAAGATCTCTAACAAACTCTCTAACACTATAACTAAAAGAACCAGAAAGGAAACAACAAGAAAATCCCAGACTAAATAGAAGGAAGAAAATAAAGATCAGAGCAGAAATAAATTACATAGAGACTGAAAAACAATACAAAAGATCAATGAATCCACGAGCTTGTTCTTTGAAGATAAACAAGATTGGTGTACCTTTAGCCTGACTCATCAAAAAAAGAAAGAGGACTCAAATAAATAAAATTAGAAATTAAAGAGGTGAAATGACAACTAAAACCACAGAAATATAAATGATTGTAAAAAAAAAAAAAATAGTATGAGCTATTATACGCCAACAAGTTGGAAAACCTGCACAAAGTGGACAAATTTCTAGAAAAATACAATTATAAAACTGAATAAGGAATAATCTGAAAACTTGAAAAGGCCAATGGCAACTGATGAAATAGAAGCAGTAATCAAAAATCTTCCAGCAACAAAAGCCCTTATCCGAACAGCTTCACAGAAAGTTTTACCAAACATTCAAAGAAGAACTAACCCTTATCTTTATTAAAGTATACCAAAAAATCCAACAGGAGGAAATACTTCTAAGCTCTTTTTATAAGGCTAAATTACCCTAATCCCAAAACCAGATAAAGACACTACAAAAAAAAGGGGGGGGGGGGAAATTACAGGACAAAATCCTCAATGAGCATAGATGCTAAAATCCTCAAATAAAATATTAGCAAATCGAATCCAGCAATATATTAAAAAGATCATACACCATGACCAAGTAGGACTTATTCCAGGGATGCAAGGCTGGTACAACATTTGCAAATCAATAAATACAATACATCACATAAACAAATTGACAGACAAAAATCAAATAATTATATCAATAGATGTAGAAAAAGCATTCAACAAAAATGCAACACCCTTTTTGATAAAAACTCTCAACAAAGTGGGAACAGAGGTATCATACCTCATAGTAACAGTCATATATGACAAATGTACAGCCAACATCGTACTCAATGGACAAAAACTAAAACCATCACTCCTAAGAACAGGAACATGATGGTGATGTTCACTTTCACCACTCCTGTTTGACATAGTAGTACTGGAAGTTTTAGACAAAAATTAAAAATAAAAGGCATCTAAATTGGAAAGGAGGAATTAAAACTTTCCTTGATCACAGATGACATAATATTGTACATAGAAAATCCTAAAGACTCCACCAAAAAACTACTACTACAATCAATAAATGAATTCAACAGTATAGTACATTATAAAATTAAAACCCATAAATTGATGGCAATTTTATACACCGTATTGATTTCTCAGAAAGATAAACTAAAAAATCAATTGTATTGACCATTGCAACAAGAATTAAAATATTTAGGCATAAACTTAACCAAGAAGGTCAAAGACCTGTACTCAAAAAAACTACAGGACAATGAAAAAAAAAAAAAGATAAAGGAAGATATAAAAAAGGGGAAGAATATACTATGTTCATGGATTGGTAGATTTAACATCATTAAAATGGCCAAACTACCAAAAGCAATCTATAGATTCAATGTAATCACTATGAAAATACCAATGGCATATTTCACAGATCTAGAACAAATACTCAAAAAAAATTTATAGAACCCAAAAAGACCCCAATAACCCCAGCAATCTTGAGAAAGAAGAAAAAAAGTAGGAGCGATCACAATAACAGATGTCAAGTTCTACTATAAAGCCACTGTGCTCAAAAAAGTCTAGTACTGGCACAAGAACAGTCATATAGATCAATGGAATAGAGCAGAGAGACCGGAAATTGATCCATGTTATTATAGTTAATTAATTTTTTACAATGGAGGTAAGAGTATACAATGGAGTAAAGATAGTCTCTTCAATAAATGGTGTTGTGGAAATTGGAGTTACATGTAAAGAAAATGTAACTAAATAACTAACTTAACCATACACAAAAATAAACTTAAAATTGGTAAAGAATTTAATGTAAGTCATGAAACCATGAAAATCCTAGAAGAAAACGTAGGCAGCTAAATCTCATACATCTCCAATAGTAAAATTTTCAACTATACATCACCTACAGCAAGAGAAGGGAAAAATAAATAACTGGAGCTACATCAAAATAAAAAGCTTCTGCATAGTAAAAGAAACAATCCTCAAAATAAAAATGGAACCCACTGTATGGGAGAACATATGTGCCAATAATACATCTGATAAAGGGTTAATTTCCAAATATATAAAGTACTCATACAACTCAACATAAGAAAGACAATTCAAAAAAATGGTCAGAAGACCTGATTAGATACTCCTCCAAAGACAACATACTAATTGCCAAGAGACATATGAGAACATTCTCAATGTCACTAATCATCAGAGAGATGCAAATTAAAACTACAGTGAGGTACCACCTCACACCTGCCAGCATGGCTACCTTAAATAAATCAGCAAACAAGTGCTGATGAGGATATGGAGAAAAAGAAACCATAGTACACTTCTGATGAGAATGCAAACTGGAACAACCATTATGGAAAACAGTGGGGAGTTTCCTCAAAAAACTAAAAATGGAACTTCCATTTGACCCAGTGATCCCATTTCTATGACTATATCCTGAGAAACTTGAAATACCAATCAGAAAGAATATATGCAGCACTATGTCCATAGCAACATTATTTACAATAGCCGAGATCTGAAATAGCACAGGTGCCCTCAGTAGATGAGTGAATAATAAAGCAGTGGTACATTTACACCATGGAATTCTATGCAGCTGTAAAATAGAAGAATCTCTTACCCTTTGAGACAGCATGGAGGGACCTGGAGAGTATTATGGTAAATGAAATAAGCCAGTCAGAAGAGAGACAAATATCATGTGACCTCATTTACTAGTATATGTGGAATCTAATGAACAAAGTAAACTGATGGACAAAATAAATCCAGAGACCTTGAAGAATGCAACAAACTGATGCATTTAGAGGGAAGGGGGGACAGGAAGAAATTAACCAAAGAATATATATACATGTCTATAATAATAAAAGCATAACTTGCTAATTAGACCGAACATCCTTTCAGACGTCCTTCCAGACTAAGCCGTAGTGGCAGGGGCCGAGCCCCTTGCACAAATTTCATGCATTGGGCCTCCAATATATATATAGCATAAAATATCCTATATAATAAAAAGGTAATATGCAAATCAACCGAACAGCAGAAGCCCTTGCTATGATTGCCCACTGACCACCAGGAGACAGATGCTCAAGGCAGGAACTGCCCCCAGTCCACAAGCCCTAATCACCTGATGGCAAACTGGGAACTGGTGGTGGGTGGCACAGGGGTAGGGCTGGCTGCCTACAGCCCGGAAAGTTGGCCCTGACTTCAGGCCAGGACTAGGGACTGCACCCGTGCACAAATCTAATGCACCAGGGCCTCTATTCTGTGTGTGTGTGTGTGTGTGTGTGTGTGTGTGTGTGTGTGTAGGTAGAACTTAAAGGAAATACAAGTTGCACACTGCAACTTTTCAATGTGGAACCTGAGTTCCTGAATGACCACATGACCTGCCACCATTGGAACACTTGACTCAGAAATGTTACATAAGAGGGAAATAAACTTTTTCATTGTTTGAGCTACTTTCATGAAGGAGACTCTTTACAACAGCAGAGTGTTTGTTATTTTCCTAATTCAGTAGTCAGATATGTCAGACTTTCTATTTATGGCTTTTGAGGTTCCTGCCTTGCTTAGGGAGACCCTCAAATCTTGATTTAAAAATGTATAGCAGGTGATTATCCAGTTAGGGAAAGACTATGCAAAAGAGAACAAATATTGCCACCTTGATTATGGCTCACTGCCAGCTACTTCCTGATACAGACAAGAAATAAAGGAAGCCTAGCTGTTGTGGCTCAGTGGTTGAGCATAAACCTGTGAACCAGGAGGTCGCTGTTTGATTCCTGATCGGGGCACATGCCCAAGTTGCAGTCTCTATCCCTAGTGGGGGGCATGCAGGGGGCAGCTGGTTAATGATTCTTTCTCATTATTGATGTTTCTATCTCTCCCTCTCCCTTCCTCTCTGAAATCAATAAAAATATATTTTTAAAGAAAGGAAAAGAAAGACAAAAAAATGTTATATTCATGAAAACCCACTCTAACTCCTTTGAGTAGTTTCTGTGAAGACTTTCCAAAACACAGACTTAAAGCAGCTGCAGAAACAGACTTAATATAAAATAATCATTATAATTAGTTCTAGCAGATTGAATGTCTTCACCACTCTATGCAAACATTTGATAATTAAGCAGGAGATTTGAGCAGCTGGAAACCCGGAAGGTATAGCTCATTGGAAAGTTCTACACTGCCTTACTCAAGAAATGATTCCTCTGAACTGCAACTCAGGCCTACCATTAGGATTGTCCGGTGTGCAAAGCAGACTCCATTTTAAAACTCCTCCCCCTTTACTCAGGAGGATTCTGGTATCTACAGAGGCTTGGGTTAATCACCACATACCATTAATCCTTTCTCTACCAGTTAGCCTTCTTCCCAGGTAAGGCCTCCTCAGTGATATCATTTAGTTTAGCCTGTGCCAGAGCCCCCTCGCATCTGGTCCCTTTACTCACCTTCATCACCCTGCATTTCTCTTGGAGTAGTACGTTTCCTAGGGAGATCTAAAATGGTGATCCGGAAGGTGAACCATGCATGGATCCATTCCCCGTCCTGCTGCCACCCAGACTGTGTGTCTCGGTAAATTTTCTGTTTTATTCGCACTCATTAAATCTATATGCAGCACTTGTGTGCATTCTCTTTGGCCTAACTCCTTCAGCATCTGGAGGACACTTTGCATACATGGTGTTTCACTAAATAACCTGACATGTGAAAAGCTAATAATTTTGGATTGTAGCCTCCAGAACTGTGAGACAATATTTGTTGTTGTTGAACAAACAAAACCTAATATATCCTCTCTGTGTATTCACCATTGTTCTCCTTTCCTCTACATCATTTGCTCTTTTTTGTGAGAAGGGAGCACAGCCTTTAGATAGTCAGTCAATGATACGACTGTGCTATGTGTGCACATTCTATTGGCTAGCCACTGTGGGAACATTCAGAGATAAAACAAATCCTCCACCAGAACCAAAGGCATCAGGCACCATCACAAAACTCGAACCAGCACATGAAACAGGCCTGCCACAGGAACATGTCACTGATTCGAGCACCAGTTCTAACAAGTGCCCACCAGCTGAAAGAACAATAGAGATACACGATGAAGATGTTTTTCCACTCCCCTTTCCTGAGCAAGGCAGAAGAAATCATAGCACATGTATGTGGAAACACTGGCTAACTAATGGAGACCACCAGAAGGCAAGGCAATACTCCAGATTTGGTGATGGCCTGAGGTGGTGGTATTAAAGGTCATTGTTAATGCTTAAATTTGGAGTAATAGAAAACAAAATCACCTGCAATTGCCCAACATTTTAATTACACCTTTGTGCCTTCCTCCCTGGAGGGATTGTCTGCATCTCTGACTCCACAGCCTCGTGAATTCCTACTAACTAGACTGTCCTTCAAGACTCAATTAAAATGTAATTCTTCTGTAGGGTCTTCTCTGAGTTCCTCTAAATAGAATGAATTCATCCAGCATGAGTGTTGTCATGGTTCTACGGACATATTTATATTATACTAGAGGCTTGGTGCATAAAATTCATGCCTGTATTGGGTCCCTCTGCCTGGCCACCAATCAGGGCCAATCAGGGGCATCTCACCCAATCCCAATGGGGGCCAATTGAGGCTGGTGGCCAGGAAGGGAGGTCTGGCCCCACCTCACCCAGTCCCAATCGACCCAGCAGCAAGCTAACCTACTGGTTGGAGCATCTGCCCACTAATGGTCAGTGCATGTCATAGCGACTGGTCAGTTGACCACTCAGTCGGACATGTAGCATATTTGCTTTTATATATATAGATTGTAACTTATAGCACAGAATGCTTGGCACACACTTTCCCTCCAGCCCCTCGTCTTAGAGATCTTATGTCCTTCCAAGGTTCTGCTCACCTTCTTCAACTGCCACATGAAGTAAATTGCATCATGTACATGGAAACCCTTTGCAGGCTCCATGGGTGCTTCATTACTTTGCTGCAGTTCTGATTATCCCAACACAAGAGGGACACCCTCATTATCAGGTAACACCATCATGGTAAGAACCCCTGCTCAGCCTACTGCAACAGTTTTAAATAGGCCGTGGGTCACCCTAGATGGCTTGGCTCAGTGGATGGAGCCATGGCCTATGGACTGAAGGGCCCTGGGTTCGATTCCAGTCAAGGGCACATTCCGGGGTTGCAGGCTCAATCCCTAGTAGGGGGTGTGCCAGAGGCAGTAGATCAATTCTCTCTCATCACTGATGTTTCTATCTTTCCCTCCCTCTGCCTTCCTCTCTGAAATCAATAAAAATATATTAACAAAAATGAAAATAAATAGGCCACAAATCAAACATCACTGTTCTCCATCTATCCAGTCCCCTCACACCCTCTTTTGTTCTCATACACCCACCATACACATACTCTTCTGGAGTCTGTTAAACGGGGTCAGAATCTCTATTTCAACTAAGGGCGACACTTCCGCATGGGCCTCCTTCCTGCCCATCTCTGTCCCCAGTCCTGTGGGGTCTCTTCCTCCCTCCTCTCCATCTAACTTGGTAGGCCCTGCTCTGTCCCCTTTTCCTGTGACTTCCTGTCTTCTCCCCAAGGCTGTGCAAGGTGGGTCAGGGTGGAGCAAGACGGGGCTGTGTGGGGTGAGCCCAGGCAGGGCCTCAGAAAAGAGCTGGGGTGATGGGTCACAGGGTGGAGGAGGAAGGGCCATGGAGTCTGTCCCATGGAAGAGGTACTAGGCTCTTCAGCTGTCCCCACCCAGCAGCTTTTCTAGGCTCCTGTGCAGCTGTCACCCTCTGCCCCTCACTGCCTCCTCCTTTCTTTCAAGTTTTGGACTCAGTTTCTCTGACTCAGCCCCACCCACAACTCTGCTTCATCCCTGGGAGCCTGAGGCCACCCCTTGGTCTCTGGCAGGCGTGCCTACCCCATCCACCCTTCCCTCCCATAACAGTGCTACCCACTTTCCTAGAGTAGTTAGTGAAACTTAACAAAGAAAAAGAAGCAGCTCTGAAGATTATAAATTGCACACTGAGAGCCCCGCAGGCTATGGAGGGCTGCACAGTCCATGGCTCTCAGATCACACGTAGCAGCCTCCCACACCATCCCAGTCCCTCCTGGCTCATGCCCCCACCAGCCTCCACCTGGGGCTCGGGCACACCCTGGGAGCTTCCTGATGCTCTCACCTCACACCTCACTTTCCAGTTCAGCCCGCCAGCACCCCCAACAAGCTAACCTATCGGTTGGAGTGTCTGCCCCTGGTGGTCAGTCCAGGTTATAGTAACTGGTGGAGCAGTTGAACTCCCAGTAGAACTCTGATTGAGGGGACAATTTGCATATTAGGCTTTTATTATATAGGATATCTTCATTGCCTGCTGAACTATGGCAGGGATTGGTGTGATTATATGCATATATATGTAATCTATTGATATAATAATAAAAGCATAATATGCTAATTAGTCTGGACATCCTTCCAGACGACCTTCCAGATAAAAGTGGGGTACAAGGAAAGCCTGGGTCCTGGATGCCAGAGGGAAGCCAGTGCTGGCTATTGGGCGAAGGGAGGCCTATTCTTGCACAAATTTCTTGCATTGGACCTCTAGTGTATATATATTTCTACTGCATGGCATTTGAATGTGGTCAATAAAAGTCTATTAATTGAATCGGTATTTCACTTTTGCTATATTGTCTTTATCTTCCAATGTCAGAACTTCAAATTCTTAAAATATTTCACAAGAGACTAATAACATTGAAGTAAAATAGTATGTTGGCTTGCCAGTGATGTCCTGAAGGAGTGCTGCCCTCTGCTGGCATTCTCACAGTGCAGATATGGTACCTACAGAGCAGCTAGCTTACATGGTGGTTCTAATCCTGCTGCATGCTGGACACAGATAACCACAGTCATAAACAATTTACAGGCCAGTAGTACAGAATGTTCACTTTCACTTCACAGTCTGTGAAGATCAGGCAGGATACTAAGCAGGAAATGAAAAATGTAAACTTCTTTATAGAGCTCCCGAGTTACCTTAAATATTTGTAACATTTTTATTATGTCCATAATGTATGCCAGTCTTGCTAGGACCACACAGTGTACCAAAGAAATATGAAGTATGAATGCCACCATAGTTCCATGATCCCAGTGAAAGTGAAGAAGCACAAGTAGCTGGTGGTCTCAATCTTTGATTCTCTAAAATTATAAAATGAATATATATCTATTGACTTGAAAATCTTATATAATAGGAGAGGAATATGCAAATTAGGCCAGGCATGACCACTCAGCAGGGGTGAAGGGTGGAGTGGGATGGGGGAGAGTGGGTCCTGCTTCTGGGCATGAGCCTGTGGTTCTTCCTCTGGAGTTGGGGAGCTAATGACCAAGGGGCTCCGGTCCTCCTCCAACAGCTTTCCCCAGCAGGCATGGGATTGCTGAGACCCAGGCCAGGCCTCTGAACACAGATCCACAGCTTCACAGAGACCCACTCTACCAGGCTGCCCTAAGGCCATGTGGCTGGGCTACAGGGTGCCGGAACCTGGTGCCCATTCAAGATGTGACACAGAGAGGAGGTGCGGGAGGAAATCCAGAGAATAGGATGTGGGGGTTCAAGTCTCACTTTTTTGGACTTTGTCCTTCTTGGCCTTCATCCTTTTCTTTTGGGCCTGGAATGCAAGCACTGCAGGAGAGAGGGATGGATGCATGTGGAAGAAAGGAGGAGACCCAGGTGGAGACCTAGCAGAGGTGCGAAGCCTGACTGAGGGGCCGCCTGAAGGGCAGCTCCCCAGCGAGTGCCGCCTGCCAGGAGGTTAGCCTTCCAAAGGGCGCAGAGCAGTGCCTCTCCATCTCTCTACAAGGACACCCCACACAGGCGTTGCCTTTGCCAGCAGGCTCTAGGCGACATCTGCAAATGCAACTGCAACTTCTAGCAATCTGGGCAAAGAACTGACCCTGTGCCCCTCTGGGTACCAAGCTTGCTAGGAGTGTGCTGTCACCAATGCCATAGATCAAAGGCAAAACCTGGAGAGGCAGGGTGCACTGGAGGGGGCTCGGGCGGGGCAGGGGCCTGAGGGTGGGAATCTGCCTGGTCTGCGGAGAGCGAGATTCTGCAGTGGCCCCAAGACTCGGGTTGGCTGGCTGGTGAGGAACAAGGGGCATGGAAGATCACCAGGGCATGGGACGCAGCCCTGCAGCCCTGAGGCGGGGGTTGAGGGGCAGCACAACCTCAGTGGAAGGGTGCCACTCTGCAGGGTACCAGACTGACTGATGTGATTCAGAGAAGCTCCCAGCGCTAACCGGGCCTTGCCCCATCGCCTTCCCACTTCAGAGACTGCGACTCCTGCTCCTGCCTTGGCCCAAAAGCAAGCCCATGCCGCCCTGCCCCACGGCAGAGCATGCCTAGGCGCTGAGCGTGAAGCCTTCCACCTGCTCCAGAGAAAGGGGAGCAGTAAAGGATGAGGGCCAGTAAAGGATGTTCAGGGCAACTTAAAGACAAGATAATTATTCCCTCCACTTTCCAAAGAAAGGAAGTCTTGGTGTCTGGCCCCAATGATTCAATCGTCAAGCCCTTAATGTAAAGCAGGGTTAGTAAAATTTTCTGTGAAGGGTAATATCTATACTAATAAAATCCTTGGGGGTGACCAGGATGGCAGGGGAGGGTAGTTGGGGGCAATCAGGCCAGCAGGGGAACGGTTAGGGGCAATCAGGCAGACAGGCAGGCAGTTGAGCAGTTTGGGGCCAGCAGTCCCAGATTGTGAGAGGGATGTCCAATTGCCAGTTTAGACCAGTATGTGCAAGTGTACATGTATGTGTATAGATTTATATAGATATATACATATATGTGTGTGTTTCTAATTATAAATACATTTTATATGTATATATTTGTAGGAAGAAATGTCAGAAATAATGTATCCAAACGCTAATTATTCCAATCAGTAGATAGCAAAAATTTTAGCTGCTCTTAACTTAATTTTTATCTGTATTTTTCTAATTTTTTTTTCTAAAATAATTCTGAATTAATTACTGTGGTAATGAAAAAAGAACAAACAGAAAAACTAATAGGTAATGTTACCAGAGGAAACTTTAATAGATAAGACCTGAAATCAAAATTGAAACTATCCTGCCTACTACAAGTTAAAGAGGCACCTCCTGATGCAAACATCATAAAGAGAAATAGGTCTTTAGCTGTTAATGAATAGGAAGAAATGTGCAGAAACCCAAAAGGCTGTCCTTTTAGGGAGTGAGCCCTGGGAGGCATGGTCTTGCCCCCTTTACATGGCAACCAATCATTATATCAGTCTGTTCTTCATTAAGAAGCCAATGAAGTCAGACCCTTGGTTTCCCTAGAAATATGGCTTGCTGAAAAACTGTTTGAGTTATTCCAAAAGGAACCTAACTGTAGGTACTTGAATGCCCCAAAGTGCTCAAGAAAGGGGGAAATGGCATAAACAGTTGGCAAAGAAAGCCCAGAAATTTTCTTTTTTAATTATTGAGATAAGAAAGTGAGCTTGGTTTCATTTAGCTGTTCAAATAGAAATCCATTTAAATATTTAAACAGGAAAGCTTCCTGATCTACCACCCTGCCCTCCTATAACAGCTGTGGTCTTTCCACAGAGATAGATTTTATAGTGGATTTGATTTGGAAAACTTTTATTTTATAGGTTAGAAATTGATTTCAAGCACCTTCAGCAGAGTAAAACACACACAATTGTGTATTTGCTTTGGAGGTAAGTCTACACTCCCTTGCAATACAAACTAAATCTCCTACTGGTAAACACTAGGATATTTGGCTTTTGAATTACTTCTCTTTTAGAGATGCAGTCCTGATAATCCCTTTTACAAACCAATAAGGACCCAAACACTCCCAGAATGCCTTGCCCTTACTTCCTAGACACCATCATGCACTGTTTTCCTCCATTCTACTTGGGCAAATAAATTCAACAACATCAAAGCAATAATATTTGAATGTGCCTACTTGCTATCCCCAGGGAAAATTTACTCTCTCAGGTGGGTCCCCATAACAAGACAAATCTTGCTGCTCTCTTCCATACCAAACTCATTCCAGAATTTAGAGTTTCTTCATTATTTGCCCTTCAATATGTAAGCCCATAAGAAGGTGGAAAGGGAGCCTGTCCCAGCATGTGATCAACCCATCAGCCTTGTTATGCTTCCAGGGTTGGACCCTATTTTGAATGCCCAATCCATTTTTTCATCAAGAAAAAATCTTTTGACCTGGCTTGATTATCAATACCTCTGTCTCCCCTAAAGTTGTAAGCTTCAGTCATTTTCTGGTAATTGTTCCCAATTGCCTTGTACCTACTTTAGGCAGAGTTATAACACTATTCCAATTTTTTAAAAATATTTTTAATTGATTTCAGAGAGGAAAGGAGAGGGAGATAGAAACATCAATGATGAAAGAGAACCATTGATCAGTTGCCCCCTGCACACTCCCTACTGGGGATCAAGACCGAAACCTGGGCATGTGCCCTTGATCAGAATCAAACTTGGGACCCTTCAGTCTGCAGGCCAATGCTCTATTCACTGAACCAAGCCAGCTAGGGCCACTATTCCAATTTTTTGTTTACATGTCTGTCTTCCCCCTTTAGACTGTGAATTACCAAGGAAACTGATTATCTCTCATCATGATACTTCCAGTACTTGCTGTTCAATAATTAAATGCTGAATGAATGAACGGATGAGTATAACAACCCCTGCACAACCCAATTTGCCTGCATACCTCTACATGTACAATACAAAGATTAACAGATCCAAAAAGACAGTTTGAGAGCTTTATCTCAGTTCTTTAAAAAATGTGATAAAATAGAATTGAACAAGTATTATTTTAACTAATACTTAACAAAGTAGCATTTATTAATATTTCTGCAGAGGATAGTGTGAAAGTAGTGATGTTCACTTCAGGGTTTCTCATGGGGGAAATCAGCTTTTCAAGAAAGAAAGCAGATTTTCCTAGTAGCTCAAATTCAGTTAAACCAAAACAGCCAGTCAATAACTGTTTCACATGTTGTCACCTCAAATAATGTGATTATTATGCTGCTAGGTTGGTGTGAACTTTCCCGCATTACTTCCTTAGCTGTGTGTGCCATAGGTGACTAAGAAAAAAAAATCTTGAATATCATTGCTTGACTCAACAGTAGGAGACCCTGTAAATTGTTGTGTCCTCAATTAATTTAAACTTTTATTTCCTTTAATCATCTCTCTTCCTTGAGAAACTGTGTCTCCATAATCATGAATTGTACTTTTCCTCTAAGTTCCTCCTAAGCAATAAACATAAATTCCTTCTCATAACCTTTCCAATTAATCCCTTTTTAGTTAAGTTAGATTTTGTCTACTTTTTGCTAGCCAACAAGCAAGTTGAGAAAGATAGTCACTCTTTCAAGTGCACTGTAGCACAAAATGCATTCCACAAGCTAGCACAAAATCATCTGCAAACCAAGGAAGCTTCAGGGTGATAATCCAGCAAAGAGCTAGGTTGTCAATAATCCATTACTTGATTTATTCACTTATGAAACCACAGGTTTGGTGTATAGAAAAACAAATCAAAAGTCATTTTCCTCATAACTAAGTTAAGAAAACAAGATTAATCCCTATTACCTTAGTATTTCAGATGAACATGAGTCATCCTGAACAGTACAAGTAGAAATGTTAGATTGAATGTCTTTGCAACAGCTAATGTCCATGTTTCAGAGGCAAAACAATATACTTTGCCTATATTGACCCTTCTGTTTTCAACTTATAGGTTTAACTAATTCATCTCTAAAAGTCTATCGCTACTTTCACCCCTCAAGAAGTTGGTACATCCACAGTTGTATTAAACTTAGCAAAATGATCATTTATGTTTGTGCACTCTAATTCCCAAAGCTGAGAGCTAAAGCTAAATATCCTCTGGATATACTCAGATCAAACAAAGTAGTACCCCAAATCTATCTTTTGGAGTACTAATTAGAGAGAATGTAAATTGACATATTATTTTATTTATGACTACATGCCCGGTGCACGAAATTCATGCCTGCACCCTCTCCAATCTGGGACCCCTCAAGTGATGTCTGACTGCCCGTTTAGGCCTGATCCAATTAGGATCAGGCCTAAACGGGCAGTCAGATATCCCTCTCAGAATCCAGGACTGCTGGCCAGCCTGATGCCTAACTGCTCCCCTTCCAACTTTTTGCCCCTAACTGCCCTCCCCTGAAGGCTTGGTCACCCCTAACTGCCCTCCCCTGCAGCCTTGATTGCCCCAAACTGTCCTCCCTTATAGGCCTGGTCCCTCCCAACTGCTTTCCCCTGCTGGCCATCTTGTGGCAACCATCTTGTGTCCACATGGGGCCATCCATCTTTGACCACATGGGGGCAGCCATCTTGTGTGTTGGAGTGATGGTCTATTTGCATATTACTCTTTTATTAGATAGGATAAACACAGATAAAATCTTTGATGGTGTTGAAACAGAAAAGATTGTTGAATAAGAAATATCTTTTATTTCCTAAGCTACATGCAAAACAGATTAGCGTTTACTGTGAAAACATGGGTGAAACTACACCTGTGCATCTGTGGCTATCAATTAGAAACTACAGTTCCAATTTAGGATTATTATGTAAAGTTGGGTGTTTTTTTCGAAAGTTGTGTGTGGTTGTAAGTAGAACAAAAACACAGAAGTAAAGATGAAATCTAAATAACCTAAGCTTTGAATTTAGAGACAGAAAACATGATGGAAAATATAGCATTCATCTTGTTTCTGGACTTATTTCCCCTTTGAAAATTCTTAACTAAAAAAAATTTACCTGGGAGAGTCCAGTCCCTGTTGTCTTATTAAAAATTCAGGAGGTTTTAATAGAGAGAATATTTTATGGCAATATCAGGTAGGTGGCAATATTTGTAGATGGTAATATTTGAGGTATAAAATTCATATTAAGATTTGAAACACTTTGATTTATCATAAATCAAATATATAGTTTATCAAATTAGCAAAATGTTTGCTTATAATAATGCTTGAAGCTAATACTGCAGCTACTGAAGTTATGAATAATTTAAATATGAATTTACATATTTAATCATTTCTGTCTAAAATAATTAGTAAAATGCAATGTTAGGTTGACTTTTTTCTGATTTCCATACAAATTACCAGTGTTAGTAAATTTGCTTGTCACTACTAAAGTCAAGAATTTATTTAAATACTGAATATTTTTATGTTTTTCTATAAATCTTATAGGCTTTTCTGAAGGAAAAACTTTGTAGAACTCTAATACCTAATTCCTTTGACTTTTGGAGTTGAGGTTACTTTATAAAATCAAATAATACCATTTATTATTTAAACAAAAATGAAACCTTTTATCTAACTATATATTTTTATTTTACCTTTATTGTTAAAAGTATTACAGATGTTCCTCTTTTCCTCCATTGATCCTGTACACCTGCCCCTCCAGGTCTTCACCACACTATTGCCTGTGTCCATGGGTTCATCACTTCCCATCTGACCCCTTTTCACTGAAATGCATCAGTCTGTTCCATGCTTCTATGTTTCTGGATCTATTTTGTTCATCAGTTTATTTTGTTCACTAAATTCCACATATAAGTAAGGTCATGTGATACTTATCTTTCTCTGGCTGGCTTATTTCTCTTAGCATAATACTCTCCAGGTCCCTCTCTGCTGTCTCAAAGGAAGAAAGATACTTATTTTTAATACTTACATAGTATTCCATCATATAAATGCACCATAGCATTTTTTAATCCACTCATCTACTGATGGACACTTGGACTGTTTCCAGATCTTAGCTATTATAAATTGTGCTATTTTGAATGTAGGGGTGCTTATATTCTCTCTGGTTGGTGTTTCAGGTTTCTTAGAATATATTTTTAGAATTGGGATCATTGAATAAAATGGCAGATCAAGTTTAAAATTTTTGAGACAACTCCATACTGTTTTCCACAATGGCTGCACCAGTCTGCATTCCCACCAGCAGTGTACAAGAACAAGCAAATAGATCAATGGAACAGAACAAAGAACCCAGAAAATGACTTTACCCATTGTGATCAATTAATATTCAACAAAGGAGGCAAGAGCATACAATGGACTCAAGACAGTCTCTTCACTAAATGGTGTTGGTAAAATTGGACAGATATTAGTACATGCAAAAAAAAAAAAATGAAACTAGACCACCAACTTATACCATAAACAAAGATAAACTCAAAATGAATAAAAGACTTAAACTTTAGTCATGAAAACATAAAAATCTTGGGAGAAACCATAGGCAGCAAAATCTCAGACATCTCTCACAGCAATATGTTTGTGATACATCTCCTGAGGCAAGGGAAACTAAGGAGAAAATGAACGAATGGGACCACATCAAAATTAAAAGCTTCTGTACAGCAAAAGAATCATCAACAAAATGAAAAGAGAGCCTACTGTATGGGAGAACGTATTTGACAATGATACATCTGATAAGAGGTTATCTTCCAAAATATATAAGGAACTCATACAACTTAACAAAATGAAGACAAACCATACAATTAAAAAAATGTGCAAAGGACTGAAATAGACACTTCTCCAAAATGGACATACTGAAGGCCAAGAGACACATGAAAAATGCTCAAAGTCACTAATCATAAGAGAGATGCAAATTTAAATGACAACGAAGCATCATCTCATACCTGTCAGAATGGCTACCATCAAGAAATCAACAAATGACAAGCACAGGTGAGGATGTGGAGAAAAGGAAATGCTAAAAATTATATTATCTCAAATGCTCATTGTAATAACAGTCTTTTCTTTTATTGTTAATAACATCATCTTAGAAGATGAATACATTTTCCTTTGTGTTTTACTCTGTGCATTTGACATGTTTGTTTTAGATAAGATCCTATTTAATTTAGTTGAGATTCCTGTTCTCTGAATGAAGGAAATAGGCCAGGGGGAGGTGGGAATTGTCCTTGGAATTGTGGAACTTGAGATGACAAAACAACAGGTGGCTAATTGTCTTTATAAACCTATACCTGAGTACAGGGGAGAAACCTGTTTGCCCAGGAAGCTAAGCCCGGAAGTCATCAGCAAGTTATGCTCCCTCAAGACCTCTGTGCCAAGGGCAAAAATCCTCACAGATATCATGGTGAGTAAAACAAAGACGTGTACCAGACTTGGATGACATATGGGCCACATTCTGTCACCACTCTTTTCTTCTTACTCTTTACAAGAAGTGACACCAAAGTGATCACTGATTAAATCATTTACTCACTCATTCAGCACATACATTTTGAGCATAAAGTGTGTGCAAGGCTGGCCCATGCCTGCATATTGAGTCCTCATTAAGTCAGCAGTAAGCATGTGCTCAGACCCCCATCCATCTAAGCAATTTTTTTTCAATTTTTTGATTTCTCAGGTTTCACAGTGTCAACATTAGACAAAAAAAAAAAAAAAAAAAAAAAAAAAGAAGTCCCACAGAAACCTTTTAGAAGCAGAACACAAAGTTGAAGATGTATATGTTAAGTTTCTTATTAGACTTGCTGCCTGGTTCCTTTTAAACTGGCAATTTTAGCTTCATTAGAGTAAGTTTCTTTTTATGCTTTCCAAAATCTTGGTGCATGGAACAGGAGTTACATTGTATGGCTAATTATACAAATATACACACACCTCCTTAAAATGTGTACAAAATTATGCTCTTAATCCAGATAAGTTTAAAACCGTTTGTCCTTAAATTTCCCTATAATTAATTGGAAATGCTGAAGTCAGGATCCTTACAGGAAGTAGAAAGCCATTATGGGCAAGAATAGATGCAGGTGACACCATCCAGAATAATAGAAGCCATCATTAATTTGTTCACTCAATGAATACCTGTGTCTCCTTACCCTGTACCTCAGTTTGTACTGTTCATTGGAGCTATAAAGATAGCCATGACTACAAAAAGGAATAATAATCACCAGTTAAACTTCTGCCTCAAGCTGTCCATGCTCTTTTAGAATGGGAAGACATGTAAACAGTTATCATGCAATGGAATGGGTATCTAAGAAGACAATGTGCACAGAGCTTGGCAAGACAGGAAAAGGAGTCAGAGAAAGTTTCACAAAGTAGTTGACAACTGAGCCAAATCTTGTCAGACAGATGGGAGCTTTTTAGGTGAACATGAGTGGAAAGGACATTCAAAGCACTGATGTGGCACATTGCAGCTGGAGAGCAATATGAGAGCTAAAATAAATATGTGACAGGAAATCAGGCTGAAAAGATAGGCAGAGGTCAGATCACAAAGAGCTTTGAATTCATTACTAAAGATAAATTTGAGTTTTAGTCTGTGGAATCACATAATCAATTTGGGTATGGAGCTAGAGCATAAAATCAGGAATCTTAGATTTATGGGTTGAATTTAAAAATGGAATACACTATATGGATAGAGCTCATGAATCAGAAGAGAAGCTGAGAGACTAGTCCCTTTGAGCATCATCATTTAAAAAACAGAGAGAGGAATTAGTTCACAGAGAATTTTTTAAATGAGGAGCAGAGGTAAGAGAAAAACCAAAAATGAAGAAGAAAACTCCAAAAAAAAAAAATTTGAGGACATCTCTAACTATGCAGCAAAGAGGTCAAATAATATAGATAATAAGTGGAGTCAGCAAACAGATCATTGGTAGTATAAGAGGGAAGTCAGATTCAGGAGGCTGAGGAATAAACAGGAGATGACGGCACAAATACAATTCAGCCATGCTTCATGAAGACCATATAGCTAGAGGGGAACATGGGGTCATGAAGTTTAAGATGAATAAAACTTAAGCATAGCATTAGAGGAGAGGAAGAGGTCCAAAATACAAGAGACTTACAAGTGATCGCCCCAGGATTGGAGTGTTGAAGGCATTGAGAGCAGACAGGATCCACAATGTTAGCAGAGGAACTAATCTTGGTCTCTGAGAAAAATACGGGTCGGGATAAAGACTATTCTGAAAAAATCAGTGCTAGAAGTTAAAGATGTTCAGACCTCCAACTCTGGTGAGAAGAAAAGTCTAGAGTAGTAGGTGTTTGGAAAGTCATAAAAGTTAGGACAACTTGCCATAGAGGATAGGAAAGAGAGCTGATCACAGGTACCTAAAAGGATCACCTGGTGGTTCATTGGTCTGCTTAGTATTGAAGAACCTACTTTTTTATAATGGTATCTATCCACAATGCTCTGGGTTTTTATTAAGGTTCAATAGACCAAGAATAAAGCCAGAGAGGACTCTTGCTGGGTTGGTCCAGGAGTAGATGTTGCATGGCAGATAGTCAGGAGAATTGAAGGTGTTGGCTAGATTTTTAAAAATGCAGGTAGAAGATGAAGAAAGTTAATGCAGCAGAGGTATGTTAGAAGGCAAAGGGAAATGTCAAGTAACTGGAAGACTGCACAAATTTAAGAACAGAAGATGATGGAACTTAGGAAGTGAGACACTAAAAGGCCAAAAAGCAGTAGTCCAATAGCAGATGAGTTTCTAGTGGTGACCAGATCCAAAATGTGTCCATGAGAGTGAGTTCCAGAAGCAGCATAGGACAGACAATGGAATTGAGATAAAGGAACTCCAACCTAGGATACTGACTATGTTCTCCAAGACTTTATTATATGCAGGCATAAGTACCCTGTAAGGAAGGAACTATTATTAAGATCATCCTCATTGACAGTAGAGGACACTGATATATAGAATTAAGCAATTTGCTACATTGACACAGCTGTTCTAGCAGGAGCAGGAATTCAAACCCAGGCGGACTGGCTCCAGAGTCCTTGCTCCCAACATTACACTACACTGCTTCCCCTAGAACAGTGGTTGGCAAACTGC
Source organism: Pipistrellus hanaki (assembly GCF_964339955.1). Taxonomy (NCBI): domain Eukaryota; kingdom Metazoa; phylum Chordata; class Mammalia; order Chiroptera; family Vespertilionidae; genus Pipistrellus; species Pipistrellus hanaki. The sequence continues at coordinate 86,139,025 of NC_140503.1, forward strand.
GGCTCCCAAGCCACATGCAGCTCTTTGGCCCCTTGAGTATTCTAATGCCACTTCTTCAAAATAGACTCGCCCGGGCCAAAAAAACAACTTCTGCGCATGGGCCATGAAGTTTCAACGCACTGTACATGCGCGCCCGCACATGGTATTTTGTGGGAGATCCACACTCAAGGGGCCAAAGAGCTGCATGTTGCTTGCGAGCCACAGTTTGCCGATCACTGCCCTAGAACAGCAGCAATTCCCTCTGGGAGCTATGGATGGCATGGCTCAAACCAGGAGATATTCTCTGTAGAAGATGCAAGGTAAATGATCATCTAAAATTCTAAGTGTTTTTCCTAATGTCAGTAGCATCTATTACTGCATTTATTGATCTTCCACTCTGTTCAGTGTGTGCTATTTTAAAACAATTGATCCTAGCACAGCAATTGTAGAACCAGGATTTCATTTCTTCCATATTCATGAAATTTGTTCAAAAGATTTTTGTCATAAAAACAAAACTAAAATCATACCCTGCAGCCTGCTGGGTAGAAGAATGTTAAGTTAATTGATTCTATAAAAATCCCCAACTTAGCCAAATATATGCACTGAGAAATCACTGACAATTTCACAGTAGAATCACACACAGGAATAATCAACTGGTAATTATTTACTTCACAGCCTACCTATGACACAACGGAGAATTCTCACCCGACACTAGTCCCCCTGGCCAACCTAGACCTATTTATACTGCAATATCTTAGCACATCCTAAGGAAAATATCTAAATAGGGCAGGCTCATTATTTAAACCAAATTTTAAATACTTTCTAGAAGAGTGAGGAACATGGAAGAACTCACCCCTTGTTCGAAAATTCAACTACATCTTGTTGCCTTTGTTCATTCACTTTTCAACATTTACTGAGAATTATACTGAGATTTATGGCTTGACTGGCAGCATTGAATAAATGTTCTGGTATCTGAGTTATTGGTGAAGTAGGATGTCAATGTAATGTCATAACACACTTAATTCAATATTTGTGGTAATAAACTTCAGAATGAACCATTATGACATGCCATAATTTTTCTGCCTTAATAGAAAATGGAGTCACCTGTGTTTAAATTTTATAGCCTTCTTTTAATGTTACAATTTTATCAGTCTCTCCCAGAAAAATTTTTATAGAAAATATCTTATCTCTTTGACCACTCCATTAAGGAATAACAAGGTAAAAAATGTAGCAGCAGTACACTACAAAATTAGAGGTGAGAATTATATTCATCTACAATGAGAGTTATCAAGACTTCTTGATCAACCCTAAGAAAATAACAGTCCTATTATAATAGAGATCTTTGGGAGGAAGGGTATTCTAGAGAACAGAGACTTCAGTTTGCATTCCTGCTACCACTAACTGGATGTTCGTCCTTGGTATATTACATATTCTCTGAGCTTGTTTTCTCACCCATAAAATAATAACTTCTTCCCATGATTTTTGTAAGTACTATATTTATTGAAGTATTTAGCATGCTGTCTTACTTAGTACAAAGCTAAATAATATGTCCTTTCCCCTCTTTTTTTGTAATATATATATATATATATATATATATATATATATATATATATATATATATATATATATATATATATCAGAGAGAAATGGGAGGAAGAGAGAGAAACATCAGTGACAGGAAAAAAAATCATTGATCAACTGCCTCGTGATCAAGCCCACAACCCAGCATGTGCCCTGGGAATTGAACTGTAAGCGCCTGGGTCATAGATTAATGCTCAACCACTGAACCACACCAGCTGATATCTCTTCCTCTCCTTTTATTTTAAACTCCCAGAAGCTCTTGACCCAGCTGACTTTTCTTTCTTTCTTAATACACCCTCTTCTGGACACTCTCATTTTTGCCCCCCGTATCCTGGTATCTTAAAAGGCTCTGGCTCTTCCTCCTGTATCCAACTGTTAAATCTCAGATTCCTTTAGGGCTCACCACTAAGCCTCTACTTCCTTGATCTCTAAACTCTCTCAACAGACAAACATTCTCTCGCAGGCCTCAAGGGGTATCTACTTGCCAGCTACCCAGCCCAGCACTCTTCTCCTAGTTTTAGGCTTATATATGTTATTATCTACTTTCTCTCTCAACATGGAGGTCTCAGAGACACCTCAAATCAACAAGTACAAAACTGAATTTATAGCATGACTCTAACCCCCTTGCCAATCCTGACCTGCCCCTTCTCCAAACTTCCTAGTCCCAGGAAATGCTCTACCATTGGCACAGGAGATCAAGCCAGCAACCTAAGCTAAGGCTGATTCTGTTCTTTCCCAGGCCTATATGCCTAGTCTATTATTGACCCATGTCATGTCTCCATCAAGATGATCCACATGTCCCATTTGCATTCAAAGTCTGAACTTCTCAGAAATTATGTGCAAAAAGAACCAGGTTTCAAAAATATCTAATGAAGTGTATTTTCAAGATATATTTTATCTTTATTGATGAAAATATTCAAGATAAATATGTATCTTTATCGTTGATCCCTCCACCACCCCCCATCCTTCACTGCACCATTGTCTGTGCCCATGAGTTATGCATACCTATTTATATAAAAGCCCTGGGTGTAACATGGTCACAGCAGAAGTTCAACCAACCAGAAGGAAGTCAGTCCTGCAGGGGTCACCTTGGAAACGGTTGCGCCTTCCCAGTGCTGTTCCCACCAAGGGCAAGGTGGAGTCACTAGGTCCTGGGTCACCTTGGCAATGGCTGCACCCTCCCTGGAGCTGTTTTCCTCAAGGCCTGAGAGAAGACCCACCCTCAGAGTGCCAGGAGCGCCCAGCCCAGCAGCAGTAAGTCCTGGTTGCCAAGGCGGGGGCTACGTGGTAGAACTCTGGATCAAGCCCAACAGGGGGCATGCCTGACCTTCAAATCAGACTCTAACAGAAGAGAAGAGGAAGCCCCATTCTTCACGGAATTGACAGGTGGCCAGTTGGTTGTCAGGGGCCTGCCATCCAGGAATCCTATTCACTTGCATATCTGTATGTGCCACAGAGGCATGGCCAAGGATGACCCTGAGTGGGGGTGGTGACAGGCTTAGAAAAGACAGACAAGAGAATGAAAGCTGGGTCTCGGTGGAACACTGCTTTCTGAGAGACAGCAACCACGTCCACAAGCCATATCTTTATTTTATAGCAGATGCCAAGAGGCAAAATAAGGGTGTGGTCAAAATGTTTACAACATTCTGGTGGGTTTCAGTCCTACTCAACTGCATGCACCTGAACTCTATCAAGCCCACATCACTCAGGCATAGGCCCTCCAAGCTGGGACTTGCACGCGGCAATGAGAGGACTGTGTCTGCAGGACTGTTAAATCTCAGATTCCTTTAGGGCTCACCACTAAGCCTCTACTTCCTTGATCTCTAAACTCTCTCAACAGACAAACATTCTGTTATAATTTCTGCAAATTTACTTCTTGGTGGAAGAACCTTTCAGTCCCAATATAAATGACTATTTCCATTAAATGAAACTTCAATTTCTAGACTCAATATAAACAGTGAAGTTGCTAAAACTATTACAAAGGTCCAACGTCTCATTATTGGTGAATGCACCATGGCATCCAATCATACTATAAATGCCATAGACAGATTACTAAGAGAAGTTATTAATTTCGATGTTGTATTTGGTGGGAAAGTTCTCCTTCTTGGAGGGGATTTTCGACAATGTCTCAGTACTGTACTACATGCTATGCGATCAAATGAGTTTAAAGTTCTGTACTGTTTGGGGATATTTCAGGAAGTTGTCTCTTGCAACAAGTATGAGATCAAAGGATTCTGCTTATAGTGAATGGTTAATAAAGCTTGGAGATGGCAAACCTGATAATGGTTTTTATTTAGGAATGGATATTATTGAAATCCCCTGTGAAATGATTTGTAATGGATCTACTATTGAAGCTACCTTTGAAAATAGTATTTCTATAGATAACATAAAAATATATCTAAACATATGATTTTTTATCCAAGAAAATTAGCACATTCAAAAATTAAATGAAGAAATTTTGGATATACGCTATGGGGATTTTCACACATATTTGAGTGATTATTCCATTGACTCAACAGATGATGCCGAAAAGGAAAATTTTCCCATCGAATTTTTTAATAGTATTACTCCTTCGGGAATGCCATGCCATAAATTAAAATTGAAAGTGGGTGCAATCATCATGCTATTGAGAAATCTTAATAGTAAATGGGGTCTTTGTAATGGTATCAGATTTATTATCAAAAGATTGCCATCTAACATAATCAAAGCTGAAGTATTAACAGGATTTGCAGAGGGAGAGGTTGTTCTGATTCCAAGAATTGATTTGTCCCCATCTGACACTGGCCTCCCATTTAAATTAATTCGAAGACAGTTTCCCATGATGCCAACATTCGCGATAATTATTAATAAATCACAAGGACAAAAACTAGACAGAGTAAGAATGTTCCTACCTGAACTCGTTTTCGCACATGGTCAGTTATATGTTGCTTTCTCTTGAGTTCGAAGAGCATGTGATGTTAAAATTAAAGTTGTAAATATTTTATCACAAGGAAAATTAGTAAAGCACTCTGAAAGTGTTTTCACTCTTAATGTGGTATACAGGGAGATATTAGAATAAGTTTAATCAATTTATCAGACATTTTTTATATCAGTGTTGTTTTTACATCATGTTTTTGTTGGATTCATATCATGTTTTTGTTGTTTTTATATCATGCTTCTGTTGTTGTTATATCCTTTTGTTTGTTTATTTATTAACAAATTCATGTATTATTTTCATATACATTTCACTAATTTCCTCTCACACTTCTATTATAAAAAAAAAAAAAAGGGCAAATAGCAATATTAAAATATTTTTTCTAGCCCTAACTAGTTTGGCTCAGTGGACAGAGTACTGGCCTGCAGACTGAAGGGTCCCAGGTTCGATTCCAGTCAAGGGCATGTACCTTGGTTGTGGGCACATACCCAGTGGGGGTTGTGCAGGAGGCAGCTGATCAATGTTTCTCTTTCTCTATCCCTCTCCCTTTCTCTCTGTAAAAAATCAATAAAATACATTTTTTAAAAATATTTCCTCTAATTAATTCCTTTTTAATGTGCACAAATTTTGTGCACTGGGCCACTAGTATGCTTATAAATTCTTTGGTTAATCTCTTCTCAACCACCCCATTCCCTCTGAGATTTGTCAGTTTATTCCATGTCTCTGAATCTATTTTTTTTTTCATCACTTAATTTTGTTCCCTAAGATTCCCCAAATAAGTGAGATCATGTAATATTTGTTTTTCTCAGATTGGCTTATTTCGATTAGCATAATACTCTTCAGGTCCCTTCATGCTGTCCCAATGGGTAATAGATCCATCTTTATTATAGCTGTATAATATTCTATTGTATAAATGTTCATGGCCTTTTTATTAATTCATTTACTGATGGGCACTTGCGCTATTCCTAAATCTTAGCTATTGTAAGTAGTGCGGCTATAAATATAGGAGTGCATTCATTTTTTCTGTTGGTGTGTCAGGGTTTTTAGGGTATATTCCCAGAAGTGGGATCCTGCGTCAAACAGAAAGTCCATTTTTAATTGTTTGAGGAAACTCTATACTGTTTTCCATAGTGGCTGCACCAGTCTGCATTCACACCAGGAGTGAACTAGTGTTCCCTTTTCTCCACATCTTCGCCAGCATTTGCTGTTTGTTGATTTTTTTTTTTTTATGTTAGCCATTCTGAAAGTGTGAGGTCATATCTCACTGTGGTTTTAATTTTTATTTCTCTAGTGAATAGTGACATTCAGCATTTTTTCATATGTCCCTTGGCCATTTGTATGTCCTCTTTGAAGAAGTGTCTATTCAGGTCTGCTGCTCATTCTTTAATTAGTTATTTGTCTTCTTTTTGTTGAGTTGTATGAGTATCTTATATATTATCAGATGTATCATTGGCAAATATGTTCTCCCAGGCAATGGGTTTCCTTTACATTCGATGGTGGTTTCTCTTGCTGTGAAGAAGCTTTTTATTTTGATGTAGTCCAATATGTGCATTTTTTCCTTTGTGTCTCTTACCCTAGGAGATATATTGGCAAAAATTCTGCTACATGAGATATCTGAGATTTTACTGCCTATGTTTTCTTCTAAGGTTTTATGGTCCATGCTTTACATTTTAATATTTTACCCTCTTTGAGTTTATTCTTGTGTATGGTGTAAGTTTGTGGTCTAGTTTCATCTTTTTTCATGTGTCTATCCAGTTTTCCCAACACCATTTAGTGAAGAGACCATCTTTACTCCTCTGTATGTTCTTCTCTTCTTTGTCAAATGCTAATTGACTGTAATGGTATGGGTCAACTTCTGGGACCTCTGTTCTGATCCATTTGTCTATATGCCTTGTTCTTGTGCCAGTTCCAGGCTGTTTGGTTATAATGGCTTTGTAGTATAGTTTGATAGCCAGTATTGTGATCCAACTTTTTTCTTCTTTCTCAAGATTACTGTTGCTATTTAGGGTATTGTATGGTTCCATATAAAGTTTTGGAGTATTTTAAGTTCATATAAACTGTGAAGTGTGCCATTTATATTTTAATAGGGATTTTATTGAATCTATAGATTGCGTTGGGTAGTATAGACATTTTAATTATGTTAATTATTCCAATCCATGAAGATGGTATATGTTTCATTTGTTTGTATCTTCCTTTATTTTTTTTTCAGTAGTACCTTAAACTCCTGTGTTAGAGCAGATTGTCTGTAGTCTCAAAATCACTCAGCTCTGTGCTTCCCATAGTATATCATGCTCAATGTCATTGTGCTCTGAAATGCATTGCTGAGATCTCGAACAATCACCAACATGATCCTCCTACACAAGTCCATTGGTATTTTCCTTGGCTCTACTGTTACACTCTTCAAACCACACACTCAATATGAGCCAGCAGTACCTCTCCTGTTTCCTGCATTCCAAGTTTCCTTCCACAACTTCTCCTAAAGTTTTTGTATGCCTCCCTCTTCTGGGTGTTGCCTGCTTTTAGAGGAGTCTCCAATCAGGGCTGCTTTTCCCATGATACTATGACCTTTCAGCATTTCATGCTCAAACTATGTCCTCCTCTAGACAGCATATGTGCCACCAGAATAACTAATCTCTCTACCATTTCCTCAAGGATACCATAGATCAGGGATACATCCAATAAGCCAAATCCAGCTGGACAACCAAATGTGTACATAAAGTTTTATTGAAATACTGTCTCACAATTTCATTTTCATAATGTCTATTGCTGCTTTTCAATACAATGCCAGCACTGAGTAGCTTGATATACACAAACCTCATAGCCCACAAAGCCTGAAATATTTATTTGATGACCTTTACAGTAAAAGTTTATTAACTCCTGCTATAGATTAAATTAAAAAAAGAGGAACAGCATTATTCTTTAGTTGAGCCATCATCATTTGAGGACAGAGATCAGCAATCCTAACTGCCAAAATAACAAGATCAAAGAATCAAAGAAAAACATTTTTCTAGCACATTCTTGGGACATTGCAGGCCACTCTGAACATGAAACCTAAATAGATAGAATAAAACCTGCATGGGAATGATAAGCCCCCAAATTAGGATTATGACAATCTCTGTGTAAAGGGGAAATAATGTGCTCAGAGAGGAAGGATAGAGAAGATTTCAATTGTATTCAAAATAAGTTTCTTATGATGAGTGGTAAGTACAAAGAGACTCCTTTTTTCGTATGACACATATCTTATATATCCACGCCCCTCTTTCTATCCCTCTTCACCAAGCCATGAGAGGCTGACCTATGTGAACTGCATCAAAGGGCTCCTGCTTCTGGCTTTCTGCCTGGTTTAGCAAATAAAATGAAGTAGCTTTCTTGAATATCATAATCATATCATGTCATTGCCTAAAACTGTAAATGAATTCAGATCATTAAATCAATCATGATATTTAATCAGTTTTCATTTCTGAAATCTCTCAATATTTTGGAAATATTCTCTAGCCTTTGGAAATTACATTAAGTTGCCCTTCCACAGAAGTTCCTTAGTCCCACCCATTTTCATAGACTCTTCTAAAAGCAGCAATAGACATTATGAAAATGGGAAGTAGTAGGTTATTACACAGGCTTAGCTTTTTGAAAGTGTGCGGGACTGGCATACTGCTTAGTATGCTCTTCTAGGACCTTCATCTTGAATCAAGCCAGTTCTATAAAGTTTAAATAGTCTTATAAATTAGGAAGATCAGGATATTCTAATCTTTCAACATAATATTATAGTCTATTCAAAATCCTAATTTTATGTGAAATTACTTCAACAATACTGTTAACGGCCATAATAAAGTACAAAAGGAAAGCAGCTATAAACTAAGCTTGGAAATGAGGGAGTCAAAGACTAATAATGTTGAAAAGGTTTAGGAGCCACAGAATAATATTTAGAAGTCAGGGCTTAAACTTTTTTTTATTTTCAAACATCTCAGTGTAAAAGACAATAGTAAAAGTAACCTTGAGCAGGGCTCTGAATAAGCAGAAAATGGAGGCACACATAACCAAAAAGAGAAAGAGAAAATGTAGTGCAAATCAAACTTTTCAGGTATAAGTAATTCTTCTAATCTTTCCTTGGTCCACAGCATTTGTTCTGATAGAATAAGGAAAATTTTTTAAAAAATGGGTAACTCAAAAGTAAGGCAAACTAAAAGCAACAATAAAAATTAATCATAACATCTTCAAAATTTAGAAATTAGTTATCATATTTTCAACTTTGACTTTGCATGAAGTATGAATCCAGAGAATAAAATGAATGTTTACCTTTAATGAAGTGACTTTTAGGTAATAATGTACTTCTGTCTCAATGGACAGGTTGAAAAAATTATTTCATTACTAACATTTTTGTCAGCACTCAGCATTTTCATCAATCACTGCCATATGTACTAATCTGAAGTTTAGTAATTTACATTTTTATTAAAAGGCTTACTTTCCTAGAGAATTATTTTTATCCCAGTATTATCTTTATGCTCTAAAAAAAAAATGAGAAGCAAGACTTTACATGTTAGCTCAACGCTTACAGATCCAGGGTTCCCTTCCCTCCTCCTTCTCACCTCTCCCCAATTATACTTCTCCAAGCCAGAGTAGAGGCAACTCATTTCTGGATATATAGCCATTAGATTAGAGATACAAACATAATAACCAAAGAAAAATCTAAAGTGGATGGCAGTTTTTATTCTTAGTCATTAAATAAGTTATGAGTTTCCTAATTTTTGAGCCTTGAGAAAAAAAATAGCCAGTCACTTTAGAAAAATATTGATTTTTCTGAAATAAATGCTTTAATAACTTAAAGAGAAAAGTATATTTTTAAATCAAGGGGATTTTTCAAAATGAGTTTATACTTGGGAACTGACTTTTAAACCTAATATTTGCTCACACAAAAAATTAATCTATGGCATTAAATATCAATTATATAATTCAATTAACTTGGTTTTTCCATTACAATCATCTGGGGGGGAAAGTTTATTTTACAGCAAATTTTTTCCAAATCTTATAAGAAACCTTCTCAAAATATGGTAAATGTATGTGGATATTTAAATAAAATTCCATAAAGAAGTATACACATTGGCAGTGATGATTCACAACTCTGTTTATTAGCAGGTTACAAGTGAGTAAAATACTAAAAAATCACCTCAGATCATTATGTTGAAAGGGATTGTTATTATAATAATTAGCTAGTTAATAATAGGAAGAAAGAAAAGGGGGAGATGGGCACAAGTATAGTGAAGTCTGGGTGCTTGTAAGTCAGTCTAACCTGGGAAAAGGTCATTGGCTAGGGGGATAGAGCACTGCAAGCACATGAAATCCTGAAGCTTCATTGGTTAAGCTCCCAGGTGCAATCCTCATACAAAGCGTTCTCTCTCTCTTAACCTCTTGCTTTGGTCCTGCTCTCTTGTACTCTCTTGCTCGGTAACCACCTTTGCTGTGCATCTCCATGGCCGTGTGACCTTAAGCAGCTGAATGGTCCTTGTGGACCCCACACACAATGGACTGCAACTAGGAACACAAGCTAAGCTAGCCAGATGCTGGACTGGACTGTGCTTTAATATGGAGAGGAAACTCTGGGCAGTGGCTTTAATTCTGGCCCTGCTAAAGACAAGATGGGACTTTTTCCATGGGGAGATGGAAGGATAAGGGATCTTAGAGAGGAAACTCCCTTAATTTTACATCATCAATAAAGCTTTCCACAATACGTCACTTCCTGTGTGGGTTGCAGGAAATTATTTTCCCTGTGAATCCCAAGAACTGAACTTCCACCAGTAATAGGTAGGGACACAAGAGGGCACCCCACCGATAACATGATGATAATACACTATCATAACTATATCACTTACTCCATCTGTACTAACTGGTTTCATGTATGTCTCATTACCTCCTTTTCCCCAGTTACTTATTGAGAGGATGCATCATCTACTTGAAAAGAATATGTCACAAATAAATGAAATTCAAAGACTTGTAGTAGGAACAAAATTCTCCTGTGAATGCAATGTTAACTTTCACTTCATTTTTTAAAAATCTGTATAGTTTCACCTGAAAAGAAATGTTGCCTTGAGTATAATACTTTGGATTATGTAGAGCTTTTCTCCCTTAGAGTTCAGAGCTCTTCATTACCTACAAAGAGATGACTGAACTACTAGAATAATAAGACAATATATTTTATTTAATCAAAAGATTATAAAATGACATTATCAGATTTTTCAGAGAAGTGACTTGCTTGAAATTGGATATCAAATGAAAATCATGTAATGGAATTCCACTATAGCAACATAATTTTTTTAAATATCCACTTTTTCACATAATAAATATTGGCTCACCAAATATTTATTTAGCCCCATGATTTGCTATCCACTGTACTAGGCACTGGGACTTTCTCATTAAATAGGGAATAATATCTGCCCTAATGATTCTAAGAGTCTATAGGAAAAAGGTAAGTGACAGATTCTGCAATAGTGAGAAATAAAGACTCTAATAATGGTACATTTTTATATTCTAAAATATTCTCTAATCTATACTAGTAAAAGAGAAAGATGCAAATTGACCATACCTCCATGATGCCCACCAGCCAGTCCAGAGTGAGTATGCAAATTAGCCCAACAAAGATGCATACACAGGAGGCGGGGCAGTGCTAAGAGGCCTAAGTCCCAGAAGCAGCAATCTCAAATTATAAGAGAAAGTTTATTTAAAATCTCACAGAGGTGAAGGTGGCTGCACCAAGCCATTCACAAAGGTTTCCGGGACCAGAGGATGCAGGTCAGACTGAGGGACCCCCCTGCACAAATTTTGTGCACCGGCCTCTAGTTACTCTTAACGTAGAGATGTTATTTTAGTCAATCTAGGTTTCTACAACAAACTACCCCAGCATGTAAACAAAAGAAATGCATTTCTCACAGTTCTGGTGGTTGGAAATCTGAGATCAAGGTGCCAGCATGGTCCAGTGAGGCCGTCTTTGGTTGCAGACTTCTACTTGTACCTTCACATGGTGGGAGAGTCAAAGGCAGTCTCTGGCTTTCTTTTATAAACAGACTTAATCTCATTATTGAAGGCTCAGCCCTCATGACCTAGTCACCACCAAAAAGGTACCATTTATTAGTATGATCACCTTTGGAGGTTAGATTTTCAACATATAAACAGAGGTGAAGGAGACATTCAGATCATAGCAGGTGTGCTTCAGTCTCTTTTGACTTTTTCTTCGAAGTGGAGGTGAGGAAGGGAAAGCGAAGTATCAGTCTTTATTTTAGAAATTTTCTCACCTTATCCTATTAATATCACTTGTTTTGAGGAAGAAAGGATAGTTTGTGTTCTGTGAATCTGATAACATTGAACTGATAAGCAGTAACTGACAAAAATTAGAGGTTTGATAACCAAGTTCTTTCTCCTTGAGCAATTAGACTCCTTCTCTGCTTTAGAAAGAAATGAATGGATAGAAGAGAAGCCTGTTCTAGTCTATTCCACAGGTGAGCTGTAATGGCCTTGTGATGTAAAGTCAAGAGTTAACATGAGTGTGTACTTGGAAGAGGGCAATGGGGAACTCAATGAAGAAGTCTGAGTCCTGATCACAGACACTACACCTCTCCCATTCAAATTATTTCCAATCTTCTCTCTTCTAATGTCCCCTAACTTGGAGTTTGGAGAAGGAAGAGATATTACATAGCAGACTCGGCCACCTCTTAGATTCTTTTATCCTGTAGGAGGAAATGGTCTGATACACCCTAAAAGATCTTGGTCCTGATCAGGAGGGCAAACAGGAGGTGGATCTCTTTATACCAAGTCAGCTAGTTATTATGCAACTTTGGCAAGCACTTGGTGGAAAGAGTGCTCAGTTTGGTCAAAACACATAAATGAGTTAAGTGATCTCTTAGAAAAAAACTTGACCAGAAGCCATTCTGCAATAATGTGCTCTTCCTCTCTCTAGAATCCATGCTCTCAAAGAGTAGGCACCAAGCCTTTCATCATTATGCCTTCAGGGTTAACAGTGAGAAATTGGCACCAGGTGTTAACCTCAATTCATAAACCTCAGTTCTTGATCTCCAGCTAAGAGAAGCATTCAGAGCCAAGACTCAAATTATAAGAGAAAGTTTATTTAAAAACTCACAAAGATAGAAGTGAGTCGTTAAAGAAATGGACTCAGGAAAAAAATTATAACCAAAAAACGGGACCCTTGGAACAAGACCGAGTGGGAGCAGGGGCGAGGGGTGGAGAGAGAGAGAGAGAGAGAGAGAGAGAGAGAGAGAGAGAGAGAGAGAGAGAGAGAGAGAGAGGAAAGGAGGAGGAGAGCTTGGGGCATGCTGAGAGGGAGTGGAGTCCTAGGGAAAGATGCAGACCTGGGTCCTTCATCCTGCAGGCTTTTATCTGAGGACTCAGATGATATCAATAAAATATTCATCAGCTTTCCAGGTGTGTCTCCGTAGGTCATGGTCTCCACTGATTGATCAGCACCAGGGGAGAGGTCTTCAGTAAATGCAGACAGTCCTGACGTCATGGCATCACTAGGTCTGATTTTGCTGGTTTTCTGGGCCTGGAGCTGAAACACCGCTGAAGCCTAGATGTTATCGCCAGGGGTTAATGCTGAAGGGAGTGGGGGTGCAGGGCTTGTAGTTTTGCCTGTTGGTAGGCACCCAGGCTCTACTTCTTGGTTATCCTCCGCACCTGGCCCAAAGTTCCTGCTCTAGAGGCTCATGCCTATCCAACTGCCTATTACAGTGAGAGCAGATCCCAAAAATGGTATCAACTGTTTCCATAAGGTTTAGTCCAAAAAAAGAGAATTGGTGATCTTCTCTTTGCTATTGATGTGTTAGAGCATATGGATAAATTCATACACAATGTTCTAAGTTATAGTTTCCAGGCATATTCTATTGACTAATACAAAAGAAATAGGACTATGGGCAGAATGTGGCCAACATGCAAAATAATAACCTCCTACTCCACTAGGCTCAATTTTTTCACTTTCCCTCTAAGAACCATGGCAAGCTGTGGAATTCCAGTGTCCCCACACTTCAATGCAAATGCAGTCTGATTGGGCTGTCATTCATCTTTGTATCTCCTACCCTGAGTCCCATCCCAGGACCTGGGACAGTTTCCAGGACACAGTAATCTCACCCATGTTTCCCATGTTTGTCAGATGACTGGCATTTCTTTATAGCTAAATGTGACAGGGGAAAATATGTATATCCTTAGATATCCTTATACTTTGAAAACCTCAAGAGGCCAAGGAATGAGAACTCAGATGAACTTTATATTGAAAAGCCTCAGTAAAGAAAACCAAACATCTTATCTGAAAGTAATTGCTTGAGTCTGTTGTAAATGTATTTTTAATATTTTATAGGGGTTCTATATAATTGGACTTCATAACATTTTTAATTGAGGAAAAGGTTGATAAAATTATCAAAATTCAACTGCCCATTTGCTCAAAGAAGATATTTCTATAGTAGTTTATTTCTACATAAAAATAAATGATTCACTGCATGCAGAATTGAATTTTTTATGGTGTTTTAATTTTTAAGTATATAAAAAAGTAGAATTATCTGACATTTCATTGGAATTTTATTGACTTCTTTTATTCTATCTGGGAACGTTATGGGTATCAAAGCTTTTCTTGCAACATTATATATATATATATATATATATATATATATATATATATATATATATAATTTATATCTACCCAGATAAGAAATTGGGTTAACCACAATTCACTTTTTTATTTAAAAATGATGTCTTTTAAACATTGGAATGAGAAATCCACATTTTAGTTGATTATTCAGCATATCTTCTAGTTGTTTCCATTCTGAATTCTACATTACAAATAAATCAATTCTAATTTTCTCAAAATTAAAATTACTAGGAAGAATTTCAGTGATAGCAAATATTGATCCAGCATGAAAACTGAAATAAATTTAAAATTCATTACTTGATCTGTTTCCTCCTCCTTTCAATATTAGAAATAAAATAATTGTTCATGCCCCCCAAATTCTACATCAGTAAAATTGAGTTGCTTAATTACTTTTTCCATCAAGATTCCTTTTTTCAAAAACAGTTATGCAAGACAGGAATAAATTTTCAAAAAATACAATATGTGGAATAATTATTTAATGACTGTGTAATTCAAACTCTCCAAACTTTTAGCTAATATTATCTATTTGGTGAAACACAATACATTTTTTATTTTTAGTTAAATAATCTAAAAATTTTAACATAACTTAAGCTTCTTTTACAGATGGTACTTTCAGCCCATCTGTTATAATTAGATGGGGCAGAGGAGTTTTTAAAATAAGTTAAATTTAGCATAATATTTGGTTCTAAATGTTTTCACTTCAATAAATTACAGATATGTTATCTAATGTGTGTGTTCATGTATATATTATATTATATATATATATATATATATATATATATATATATATATATATATATATATGGGATTGATTACAACCCCATTTTATTATTGGAGAAATTGAAATATTAATGAGTTGTAAAAATGAGTATGATCTGAAAGAAGTATGGTTTGGCTTTCACAATTCCCAATCAAATGAAGTTCTTCCAATTATTAACTTTAAAAGATTCAGATTCTAAATGATTTATGTTAATTCATCTTCAAAAGCAAAATTTGTCTCAGCTATTACAATAGCTTGAAATTCAAAGATGTTAGTAATTTTCATTTGTTCATGGTGCTTTAGTTGCTGCAGAGATCAAGTTTAGAACACTGCACATTCAGAGCATTTAAAAGCACATGTTGATGCTGCTGGCCAGTGAAGGAGAAACTGCAGGTGTAGTGATAAGCAAAGATGAGGAACACGGGTTGGGAAATGTTATGTGGGACCCAGAGAGATATATATTCAGGTAGAGTTGTTCAGTAGACAGCTATACATATGTATATACTTTTAGCATGCACCAGTTAACAATGAAGGCTCTTGAAACTCAAAAACAAATTTGAGTGGGGAGTATAGAAACCAGTTAGAGCATAGAAATCCCATTAGTTATTCTCAATAGAGAGAATTTACTATAGATAATTATTAGCTATATGTTGAATAGCTGAAAAGAGAGAACTTCAAGATATCACAGAGGTAACAGCTGTAGAAAGCTACTACTGCACCCAAAATTGGGAAAACAAAAGGAAGGGGTTGGGATTATTAAAATTCAGAAGCTTGGAGAGGGGACTTGGCGTGCCCAGACCTCTGAAGAAAGGGTGCTTCTTGCTTCATGCTGGTATCTCCAATGGTGTTGGACAAGGCTGATCCTGCCAGTGTGAGAGAAACTGCAAACTGGATTTGATGGTTTCTATTGGATGCAATTGTGGCTGCCAGGGTAAAGTGGGAAAAGGGCAGCCCTGACAAAATTAGTAAGCCTACGTGGACCTGACAGAAAAGAGCAAAGTCCTTTCTCCCTCCCCAGTTGTGCAAGTTCCCTGGCACCCCCTGTTGGAAGAGCCCAACATAGAGACTGCTGACCAAGCAGAAATGTGGTTTAGAGCACCCCAGAGTAGGGTATAGAAAACAATTAAGCTGAGACAGTAGCTTAATAACTAACACATAATGGTTTATTTCAACCTGGAGAAAGAGGGATATGATAAATGAAGTTGAACTGAGTCATAGATGCTACTGTTTATTGAATAACTAAGAGGCCCGGTGCACAGATTTGTGTACTGGTGGGGTCCCTCACCCTGCCCTTCAGCTATGAGGCAAAACTCGCTCTCTGACATCCCACAATTGGTCCTGGATTGTGAGAGGGCACAGTTGAGGGTAAGGGACCCCACTGGTACACAATCAGGGGCAGGGAAGGACCGTGGGAGGGTTCCAGGGCTTGTCCAGCCTGTCTTGCTCACTCCCAATCAGCCAAACCCCAGCAGCAAGGTGACCTACCAGTCAGAAAACCTTCCCCCTCATGGTCAGCATGAGTCATAGCAACTGGTTGAATGGTCAAATGAACGGTGGAACATTTAGCAAATTAAGCTTTTATTATATAGGATTACAATGTGTCAAGCATGATATTATGCACTTTAAATACATTAGCTCATTTAACTTAATCCTTACAACAACCATTTAAAATAGAAATTATTATTCGCAGTTTACAGATAAGTACCAGTAAACTGAGGTTCAGGGACACTAAGTGAATTGATCAAAGCTATATAGTTAGTAATTCCACTACTCTAAACATTGATTTTTCCTTTATGACTTGGAGTAGTAATTTTCAAACTGCAGTCTGTGGACCCTCAAGCTCCAATAGGTTACCTGGTTGGCGGGGGGGGAGAGAAGAGCCACAGTGGGGATGACAATCAGATGAGGCTTGGCTCCCACCCCTGCTTCAAACTGCAGCCTCTCTACTATTAGCTGTTTCGTAAATGAAGGGGATGCAGAGGGAGTGTGAAAAGCCATGTAAAAATTCACTTGGAAAAAGAGTGTTGTGCTGAGAAGCTTGAAAACCTTTCCTTTAAAAGCAGATGAGTATATTTTCTACCCTACAGAGTTTCTCCTGAATAATTCCTGATGGCTTAGATTACTATCTCTTTTCTCCTATTCTAGTTTGACTCACAATTGAAGGTAACGATTACTTTATTGATATCTTACTGGTACCATCTAATAGCGCCTTTCCTAAATTGATGGTTTCTACTAAGAAAAGATGATTTTAATTTGTCCCAGAGTTTGGCAAACTCAATAGTTCTCTATTGGCCTTCTGCATTCTATCTCCTTGGTCAATGATGGGGCACAGAAGGAACCTTCTCTCCTGGCCAGATCCAAAACCACCTGCCCATTACTTCTCCCAGTTGTCATTTGATGGCTCCCTTTTAAAATCCAGCCTCTTTTTAAGACTCTGTGGCTTCTCAAAGAAGAGATGCTATTTTGTTTCTCTAGGCAGTCTAAAATCATAATACCCGGGTAACAACTTTAAAATGAAGCTGCACAAAGTCTACTAAAACCCTACTCAGTCTGTTGACCTCCACTCCCCCAAATCCCGAGAGTCAGGTTGCTTCACCAAGATAATGTGTCTTCATTTCCAAGAACTCCTTGTTAAGTAAAATCCAGGCATTAAATGAAGAGTTACTAGGAGTATTGTTCTTGACCTAGAAATTATAAATCTTTTGATTTATAAAAATTAATTTCATTTCAATTGAGCCTCGTGTTTTAGCTATTATGTGAAAGCTATATATGATTATCCTTTGGGAAAGAAGTGGCATATGAAGATTATAAAATTTGGATCATACTGGTAATTAGTTATTAATATGCACATAATCATAAGCTTTGTAAAAGAATTTCTGCAAGTATATCAAAGAGCCACAATATGACATTGGGTAAGTAAGCAAGTTAATTTTAAGCCATGTGAGCCATTAAGAATGAAAATGAACGTGCCATGGAGAATTAGGAGCAATTAAAAACACATGGCTTTTTATTCTGTACAAATAAAACTATAATGCTTTATCTTCACAAAGCAACTAGTCTTCATAATATTTAAATGCTCACATAAGAATTAGAATACCTCCAGTCAAAGAAAAGTAATTCCTATGGTCACCATGTGTAGCTTTATCATTTGCAAAATACTTTTTCTGATCACTCATTTAAGCTAAATAAAGCTCCTTTGCCCAGAAGGGATATCTGTATCTTCAATTGCCAAGGCCCAGAGATATTTGGTAATAATCCCAATATCACACAAAAAGAGAGAATGGCATCTAGGTCTTCTGACTTTATTAAATTGCACACTTCATCCAGCAAGGCAAGTGGACACAGAAATGTGCTTGCACCTGCACACCAGTGTAAGCACATACTCATATGGACACACACAAGATTTCCATATGGCTTACATCTAAAATAACCAGGAAAGGTTTAAATCATTCCAAAAATGACATTTGGAACAATTTTATTATGTGAAACTATAAACTTGCATAACTAAACTTAATTTTGTTATACAGTTGACCCTTGAACAACTCAGGGCTTAGGAATATGGAACCCAAATGCAGTCAAAAATCCATGCATAAACTTTGACTCCCCAAAAGGTAACTAAGAGCTTACTATTGGCCAGAAGCTTTACTGTTAACATAAGCAGTCAATTCATAAAAATTTTATATGGTATATGTATTATATTGTTCTTATAATAAAGTAAGCTGGAGAAAAGAAAATGTTATTAAGGAAATCATAAGGAATAAAAAATACCTTTACAGTATTTATTGAAAAAAAAATCCACATATAAGTGGACCCAAACACTTCAAAACCATGTTGTTCAAGGGTCAACTGTATATGCATTTATCACACTCTGCCAGGCATTATTGCATTTTTATACATCTCAATTTCTCAATTTGACCACAAACCCTTTGAAAGGACAATACCTTATATTGAATGAATTGTTTTGCCCTCAGAGAATTTCAAAAAATGCCTTACAGTTAGGATGTATTCAATACATGGGGTGAATTATAATTCAAGCATAACAAAATCACAAATGTTTTAAGAACAGAATAAATTTTGCTTGCATTTCAAAGTAGTCAACTGAGGCAAAACCTTTGTGTGAGACAACCAAGACAGGTTAGTATCAGATGGAAACCCTAAAATCTAGACAACATAGTAATACATTTTTGAGATTTGGAAGTCTACTCATAGGCTTCTGTTTTCCTTGTTACCTCTTTCTTAGGTAGCTTTTTTTGGGGATAGAGTTTATGGTCAGGATCCTAAGTCAATGCATAGCCAGATTACTTGACATATAAATATTGAGCCACCGCTAGTCTCTTAATAAAATGTAATGTGTGAATGCATGAAGGGAGCCATCATCACGGAGCCCAGAGACACCAGAAAGACACAGAGCTGAGTGGCTCAGGCTGCGGGCATTGATTTCTACATTGAGCCAGATTGTCAATTGCTCCTCCAGCTCCTTCAATTTTCCCAGTGATCTGCAAAGTGGGCAAGTCACATGCCACACCACTTACATTCACATCAGCCCACCAAAAAAAAAAAAAAAAAACCCATTGCCCTAGCTGGTTTGGCTCAGTGGACAGAGTGTCGACCTGTGGATGGAAATGTCCCATGTTCGGTTCCGGTCTAGGGCACATGCCTGGGTTGCGGGCTCCAACCCCAGTAGGGGGCGTACAGGAGGCAACCAATCAATGATTCTTTCTCGTCATTGATGTTTCTCTCTCTCTCTTCCTCTCTGAAATCAATAAAAATATCTTTTTTTTAAAAAACCATTGAGGACATAGTAAACTGAGGTCTTAATTTTATAGTGAAGTCCCAATTCAGGACCCACTGGCTTCACTCACCTGACAGACATTATAGGAAAGAAACACTCCCTTACTCTAGAAATATTGTAATTCCACTTCTTTCATTGTTCTATTATGAGATCATAAGCATCTGGAAACATCCATGGCCAGGCCAAAGAAGTAATGAATAAATGAGCACTCTATCCAGAAACAAATATTTTGCATATAACATATATCTCTGGATTTCAATAAAATAAAATGTTTTTCATATTACATTCAAGTCCTGTAGTTAACAGCTTTTCAGAAATTTGATATTTCATTTAAAGGTGAGAAAAAAAAGTAGCTTGACTTTATTTCTAAACATTCTATCTATAATAATATGCAAATTGACCATCATGCCATAACAAGAGCCAGCCCCCACAGCTGAAGTGGGGATCCCCTCACACAAGATGGCTGCACCACAGCTGAGGCTGGGTTCTGTAAGGAGCCTTAACGAGCAATCGGCAGGGACCTGAGGTGGGAGACCTGAGGATGTGCACCCCACCCAGTGGGGTGACACATATTCACATGCCCAAACCCACATAGTGCACTAGGCCGTGCCACCCACCCTCCCTGGACTTCACCCTCCAGCCGGGATCCTCCTGGTCCCGCCTCCCTCTGGCACAGTGGGAGTCAGTCTGGGGAAACTTTCTCAGACTTGCTTGGCACTGGGACTGGGTACATCCTAGCTCACAGCAGGCTCCACAGAGGTTCCTGGTGGCCTAGTGCGGGTATGTGAGTGTGTGCATGAGCATGGACCCCACACAGGGCTCTCAGCCACACCACCCACACCTCCCTGGATTTCACCCTCTGGCCAGATCCCCCTGGTCCGATGCCCGGTGGCCTGTCCCCATCTAAGGTTTCTCAGTAACACAGTGTGCGGGATTTGAGAGTCAGGACTGGGAGTAACTGCGGGGTCTCCCCACCACCCATTGTCCCCACCCACCCTGGGAAGGGGACAGGGAAGGGTGCTGGGGCTCTTACCCCTCAGTGCTGGCAGGGATGCGGCCAGAGGGGGACACGGCCAAGCTGCCCCGCTCTGCCCCATGCACCGCCCAGGGCTGGCCCCACCCTGGAGTCCAGCTCACCCCTCCCCGGACTGGGGGGTGGGGTCCCCACTGTGCTTCCACCTCCTTGGGAAACTTTGCTTTTCCAACTCTGTCCCTAAGGGAGAGGCATAGGGGCACCGGATCCCTTTCCTTCCTTCGAAAGTGCCCTGAGAAGCGCGCAGAAAGCTATGCCGGGAAGGGGTTGCTCAAGTTCAGCAAGAGTTTGTGATTTGCCAAAGGCGCCTTGAAGTTTTCTCCTAACCCATTTGTGGGAGTATAATCTGATTTAAAACCAATGGACTAAACAAACGGAAGCACTTTCTAGAAAGTCAATTTGGAAATGTGGATCAAAATTCAAGTGAATTAGCTTTGGACCAGGAGTTCCATGTTGTGAATGTGTCCTAAGTAAATAGTCAAATAAACAATTATGTTTACTGTCATTGTGGATGCCAGGGGAAACTGGAAGCAACCTGCCCCACAATAAAGGGTTAGTGATGTAAACCAGAGTAACATCAAACAGTCAGGGATAACTCTGTAGCCATTAAAAACTATGTCTGTACATCCAGTTCCTTGACATGAAAAGAAGGCCATAGCCAAATATTGAGTGGAGGGCAGAGGAAGCTCAGCAGAGGGCATGTATATTTATATGTATGTATATTTTACATGTAAAGGAAATAATTGTTTTTAAAAACAGTGATTCTTCCTGAGCTCTGCAATTGTGTTATCAACTTGTGTTTCTGGTGTGACAGGTGTCCTATGGGGTACCATACACATAGACGCCCTTGCCCATGGGACAGCCTGAATCTGTGCCACACCTGCCCCTCTCTGTTTTGGCAATGGCCCAATCAGACAATCCCTTTTATAGGGCTGGTTTCCTTTACTCCTTTGCCCAAACCACGTCTTTCCAACAAAAAAATATTAACCAAGCAATACTGACAAGTTTTGTTACTGACTGCAACTTATGCCCTTTTACACAAATGTTGCTTTCAAGCCTACTAGGTTATATTCCAAACTTTTATTTTTCTGCAACTTGGCTGATTCTTATTTGTTTAAAATATTCTAGAGTATTTTAAATACATATAGAAAAATAAAGAATAATATAATAAATTCTTATCTATACTAATAAAAAGGTAATATGCTAATTATACTGGACATCCTTCTGGAAAAAGTCATGGTGGCAGGGGCCGAGGCAGAGGTGGTTAGGGGTGACCAGGCTGGCCAGGGAGGGCAGTTATGGGTGGCCAGGCAGGCAGATGAGCGGTTAGGAGCCAGTGGTCCCAGATTATGAGAGGGATGTCCAGCAGTCAGACATCCCCTGAAGGGTCCTGGAATGTAGAGGGTGCAGGCATGAAGGTGGACACCCCTCCATGCACAAATTTCATGCACTGGGCCTCTAATCTATAATAATAAAAGGGTAATATACTAATTAGACTGGACATCCTTCTGAACAAAGCCATCCTTCTTGAGGGGCTGAGGCAAAGGCGGGCAGTTAGGGGTGTTCTAGCCAGCAAGGGAGGGCAGTTAGGGGCAATCAGGCCGGCAACGGAGCAGTTAGGGGGGTGATCAGGCCAGCAGACAGAGACAGTTAGGGGCATTAGGACAGCAGGCAGAGTGATTAGGAGTGATCATGCAGGCCAGCAGGCAAGCAGTTAGGAGCCAATGGTCCCAAATTGTGAGAGGGATGTCCGACTGCCAATTTAGGCCCAGTCTGGGGGATCAGGCCTAAACTAGCAGTTGGACATCCCCTGAGGGGTCCCAGATTGTAGAGAGTGCAGGCCAGGCTGAGAGACCCCCTTCCCATGCATGAATTTCATGCACCAGGACTCTAGTGTAGACATAAAAACCATCTCTATTTTTTAATCCCCAATTGGAAGTTTTAAAAAGTTCTTTGATTTTCATTTAATCTGGGCCTTTCCATGTTTTTTTAATTCTTTATTGTTTGAAGTATTACATATAGTATTACAGATGTCTTCTTTTATCCCCCATTGACCTCTCCCTGACCATTCCCACCCCTTATTCCCGCACATGCCCTCACCCCCCTACTGTCTGTGTTTGGCCTTTCCATTTTTTTAACGTAATACTAAAGAATCACTGTAGCTTATGTGCCCTATGAAACCATACCCCCAGTATTTCTCACACATTCTCTTCAATAAAAAGTTTGGCTGTGTGTATTTAAGTAATAAACTAGCAAAAAGCTTATGGAACTAACATAATGTTGATAAATGAATCTTTCTCAAAAGCCAATTTGAACAAATTCACACATTACATTCTTATGAAAAGTATGTCAAAGACAATTTTAAAAAACATTAAGATCTGAGATTGGTTTAAGCCATTTGAATTGTAGTGTGTAATTCCACATCTCTGTTGCATTGCCATGATGTCCACTTGGTCTCATGTTGCATAGTGTGTTTCAGAATAACCACAGTTTTCAGATATTTTTCTACCAAGCACAGCACATTAAAATAAACTAAATACAAGGAAGAATGAATCCAAGTAATTAAAAATGTGGGAGAGACCCACATAGGTTAATATAATTTCAGTGCTCTCTTGAACATTTATAGACTTCTCTCAGTGCTAGGTTTCTCTTATATTTAATAAAAAAATTAATTTACTAACAAACATATAATTATACAGTATTTCACAAAGATTTTTTCTCCCAATGGAAACTTTGAAATACAGGAAAGAAAAGTGTGACTATTAGTTAATATGACAGAAGGCAGAGTGACATTCCAACCAAGCATAGTGTATGTGAAAATATCCATTCAATAGAAAAATCTCTACAGCCCTATAGCAAAAATCTCTACAGAAATTCTGACTAAATTATGGATTTTTATAACAAGTCTTAATTATTTTTACAATCCCAGAAACGGTTAACCAGTTGGAATCCAATGGTTCAGCCACACACATGGGTAGTATAAAAACATAGGTACCCCTAAGCAAATATTTACACTATACTTCCAGATCTTCTCTGACAATGGCTTCCCTGAGTCCTGACAGCTCTATTTCTATTACACAATCATGCAAATCATGATTGGCTGGATGAAGTATGGATGCTCAACCCAATTAGCATAATCAGATTTCAACTGAAAAAAATTGGAATTGGAATCAAGTAGCTATTCAGCAACTTGCCACTCTGGGCACTCTGGAACATCTCAAAAAATGAGTCAGTGGTGAGGCTGGGGTAGGGAGAGATACAGAGAATGAAAATGTTGGCTTTCCAGTCTTTCTAGTATTTCCCAGTCCCTCTGCAATCCTTCTCTGTGATATGTTCCTGTCTCCTTTTAATCGATTCTCCTGTGTTGTTTAATTCTCCTTGAGTTGACATAACCCAGAGCCTTAAGTAATCATACACCAATGCATTAAATTAGTTACTCTTATAGTCTTATTTACACTTCCATAGGTCTAAGGCTTAGCTGTAGTGACTTGGCAGCTGCAGTTCTTGGGTGACACACCGGGAACCAGAGAGGAGGGAGCCCGATTCTGGGGTGCATCACCCAAGAACCACCCTCTCATAATCTGGGACTCCTCAGGGGATGACAGACAGCCAATTTTGGCCCAATCCCCACAGACCAGGCTGAGGGACCCCACCAGTCCACGAATCTGTGCACCAGACCTCTAGTGCTGAATATAAGCTGACTGTACTTGCTCATTAATTACAATCTCATGTTGACCTATTTCCTTTCTATTAAAAAAAACTGTTATTGTTTATAATTATGATCCAGTGCATGACCTAAATACAAATACATATGTTGTTTTTAAAGTGTTTCCTCTGTATTTGCAAACATCAGAAATTAACCGCCCGGCTCTATTTTTCAACTTTTTGGGTGACAAATTGTGTTATGTGCAGTTCCTTATATTACTACTACAACTAGTCCATGTTAAAATGAAAACTAAGAAAACTAACAGCAGATTTTGGGAGAACAGATACACTCCCCAGAGGGGCAATGTGATCCCCTCCCCCCGGGAAAAGTTTGTGTAACCATGTCAGAAAGAGTTCAACTAAGTGAATCCATAGCTGGTGGTGGGAAAGAAAAGGGCTCGCTTTAGTGGTCTTCCACCATTTTTGCTTAAAGTGTCTTTCCAGCCTGTAACCATCCTCTTTTCTCTTGAAATTGCCTCTCTGAGCTATTTGGGATGGACCCCTGATGAAACCCCAGTATGACCAGGATTGAGGATTTGCTTATTTACTTGAACATTCTCGTATTTATAGCTTCCTAGTTCCAATAACAAAAGTCATGTTCGTATTAATTCATCTTTAGAACAAGCAACAATCTCCTGGCAGTACTCTACAGTTTATCTCATGTATTTCCGATTTGTCCTCCCTAACACTACCAGTTCTAAAGTCAGTGTTTCTGCATCACTCCATTTCTCAAAAATCAATATGGTGCTCAGTGGCAAACATCTCATTTGCCCATGTAACCTAATTTCCTACCACATTCATTCACCTATTCAACAATATGTATCAATCACCTACAAGGGAAGCCATTTGCTAAGCACTAGGAACTCAATGAGGAATATAGATAAGTAAACAGAATGCTATATCATGGTGATAATAGTGGTATAATAGACCTGTATATGGTGCAAAGAAAGCATACAAAAGGAATACCAAATCCAGTCTGGATGGGTTTTTCAAAAAATGTTTTGGGGAAGAAATAATAACAAAAAATGAAATCTAAAGAGCAGATGACCAGCAAGGTCCTGGGAGTGCAAGGTGTAGGGGAAGTATTGTAGGCAGAAAGAAATGTGTGCATGGGCCAGTAAGCAGATGGTGGCAGTGGATATGAAGAAAAGTGGATGAAGATAGGTGGAATCCATGGAACTTGGTAACAGATTAATGTGGAAAGTGATAAAGAGGGAGTGAAAAATGACTGCAGAGCTCCAGTGTGAGCCACTGCATGCCCCGGAGCATCCTGTCATCAGACGGATGTGTGCTGGATAAGAAGATCATAAAGCCAAAAACATTTTGTTATATATGGCATCTTGGGTACAAGTAAAAATATTTTAAAAGTTGGGCTCTTGCAAAGGATGCATCAGTATATTTATAGAAGAATATGCACCAAATAGTTATTTTCTAAATCAGTATGGTGATATTTTTACTTTTCTACATCTCCTAAATGTTTGTTATAAATACATATTAATTTATAACATGAAAAATATAGGGCTATTTTCAACAAAGTACATATATATATATATATATATATATATATATATATATATATATATATTCACTAGCCAGTTTGGCTTAGTGGATAGAGCATCAGCCTGCAGACTGAAGGGTCCTGGGTTCAATTCCAGTCAAGGGTACAGGCCTGGGTTGTGGGATCAATCCAGAGTAGGGGCATGTGAAAGAGGCAGCCAATCAATGATTCTCTCTCACCACTGATGTTTCTATCTATCTCTCCCTCTCAGTTCCTCTCTGAAATTAATAAAAATATATTTAAATAGATATACATAAATATTGCTAATAAGGCTTTTATGAGATAGCAGAATGAGTCAAGGCTATAGCAAAATATAATAATGTTTAAGTTTTCTGGGTCCCAAAATAATTTCTATTTCTTCTTTAAAAAATAAAAGAGTTGGTATATTTGTAAAAAATACAAATGAGGTAGCACCATCTGGTATTCAGAACTCCTCTATTGAAGTGTGGCAAAGCAATATTTCCAGGATCACATTATCTATGCATATGTTCCCTGTGGTGTTAACTTCCTCCACACTGAAGAAAGCAGTAAGCAAGGCTGATGCTCATGGCCCAACACAGTGCTGAAAAATTAAGGCAAATTTATTTTTCATAAAGATCATATTTAAATTTGTTTGTTTCCACCCCAGGCTTTCTGGCTCATATCAGTCAAGTTATTTTACCATTAGAGGCATGAATGTATTTTTTAATGTATTCATTACCTTTTTGCCTTTATCTCAAAGAGCTTGAGGGCATTGTTCTGTCTGCCATTGGGAAGTATTTTGGACTTCACAAGAGTGAAAGAGAAAAAGTAGTATTCAGTTAATCCACTAACTTCAGGGGGTTTGTCTTTTATAAGCTGATATTTAACTAATGGTCTATGTAAATGCAACAGTATACATTCTTCATTAGCTAAATTGTAGTTAGGACCATAACCATACCTTACTCAATTTTGTTACTAAAAAATTACCCTATGCAACAATGTGTGATATTCTAAAAATGTTTACTAATGGGGATAAGAGAATTATGTTAACAATATCTGAATAGACTAGGAGAAGGTCAAAATTTATTTTAACTTATAGCTTCAACCTTGACCCATCTTAAAGCATACGCCAGAACTTTTAACTCCTAAGAGAAAAGTGGCTAATTTACATGTTATCTTTCTTTGCCTGAATGGTTTGTGGTAAAGGTGCTGCCATAAAAAAGAAACAAAGACATACAAATATATAGGTGAAACCAATAACTCATGGACCAGGTCTAAGCAATCATATACTTAAAGCTTTGTTTCTCCCTTTCATAAATGTAGGACTGTGCAATTACTACTTTGAGGTGAAGTCTACTTCAGTGTCCACAGATTTTACTTTCTATTAGAATCATGATCAGGTTATCACCAAATGTGTGTGTGTTTTTTTTTTTAATCAGAAATAAAAACACTAAAACCTGCTGTAGGGTCATGTTTCCTCTAGGGCCTAGGCATTCATTACCAGCAAATGTCTTGTTACTCTAATGACTGTTCACTGGGGGAAATTTTTAATGTGCTTTCATGCGTTCCAAGTTAGAAAAAGAATCAGACCTTAATGTGAATGCATTTTTAACATTTTTTGTGCTTTAGGAAAGCTGCTTTTAGGAAAGAAATTTAATGAATGTTTTTAATCATACTAAAATCGCATGCTCAGAGTCTGTGGCTTAATTCAACTTTTCAAAGGCAACAAAATACAAAAGACTAAGTACATTAATCAGTGATGGCTCTTCCTTTCTCAACATGGCTACATGTTGTATAAATATATATATATATTTATACAACAGGTATATATATTAGAGGCCTGGTGCAGGAAATTCGTGTACGGGGTGGGGGTGTCCCTCAACCCAGCCTGAACCCTCTCCAATCTGGGACCCCTTGAGGAATATTAAACTGCCCATTTAGACCACTGGGATCGGGTCTAAACGGGCAGTTGAACATCCCTCTCACAATCCAGGACTGCTGGCTCCCAACTGCTCGCCTGCCTGCCTTCCTGATTGCCCCTAACCACTTCTGCCTGCCAGCCTGATTGATGTCTAACTGCTCCCCGGCCAGCCTGTTTGCCCCCAACTTCCCTCCTCTGCTGGCCTGGCCACCCCTAACTGCCCTCCCCTGCAAGATTGATTGCCTCAAACTGCCCTCCCTTACAGTCCTGGACCCTCTCAACTGCCCTCCCCTGCTGGCCATCTTGTGTCCACATGGGGGGAGAATCTTTGACCACATAGGGGCAGCCATCTTGTGTGTTGAAATGATGTCAATCTGCATATTACTCTTTTATTAGATAGGATAGAGGCCTGGTGCATGGGCAGGGGCCAGCTGGTTTGCCCTGAATGATGTCCTGGATCAGAGTGGGGGTTCCCTTGGGGCGTGGGGTGGTCTGGGCAAGGGGCCTATGATGGTTTGCAGGCCTGCCTCACACCCCTGGTGAGCCAAGTGGAGGCTCTGATATCTGGAATTTATTTATCTTCTACAACTGAAACTTTGTAGCCTGGAGCGGAGCCAAGCCTCCTGCTCACTCTGTGGCTGCCACCATTTCTGTTTGGATTTGTTCACCTTCTATAATTGAAACTTTGTATCCATGAGTGGAGGCCTAGGCTGCCCAGGGTGTGTGGAAAGCTTGGCTTCTGTTGCTGGGGAAACACAAGCCTCTCAACTGCTCTCTGTGGCTGTAGCCATCTTGGTTTGGGGTTAATTTGCATACTCACTCTGATTGGCTGGTGGGCATGGTTGATGGGTGTGGCTTGAGTGAAGTGATGGTTAATTTGCATATTACTCTTTTATTAGGTAGAATGAAAGCTAAAACTCAATTAGGGCAATAGAAACAAGTAAGCCTTCCAGGTTAATTTTCACAATCTTTTTTATTCCATATAGCTCTACATAGAACATCACCACTCTTCTGAGAACTCCTGACCCCACCCTCCAAGCTATTCCCATCCTCCAAATATACCTCCCCCTGTTTCACATATACATTCCCTTCCCCTTTTTTCTGGTTTTGTTCTTACATGTCCTTCAAGTTTTCAATAAATTCTTAATGTCATTGATGAAAATGTCACTGCTGAGAAGATTTAAGTCCCACTGTTTTACTCAGACCTTGAACTGCAAAGTAAACAACCTGCTTTCAATAAGTTTGTCCTCAGATTTAAGCTGAACAGAGGTCAAAAAATAATTTCTGTTGGATTTTTTCCTTGATTTGAATCATATTCTTAGAGATTTCACCTCAATATCTCCCTGAGGATGCTCCAATAGCCTCACCATCTCCACATCTCACTGATTTCTAAAGTGCTGCAGCAGACCTCAGAGATATTCTAACACCTTTCTCTTCTTGGTCTAGAAGATAGCATGCACCACGGGAGCCAGAGCTGAAGACTATAAATGAAAGTGATAAAGACTTCTACACACCATAAAAAAATTGATCTGTAAAAGCTGACTCATTCTTGAGAAGGCAAGAGTGGAGACAGAAATAAGTCATCTGAGACAGGGTTTGTCTCCACATACACCTGCCAATACCATAACAATCTGCACCACTTCCCACCTAATACCCATAATCATAATGAAATTTCCAGGAAATGAAATAATCATTATCATGCACTACCATTGAATGCTTCAAAATATACATTAGAAGTCATATTATAGCACCATCTAAGTTTTCAATTTAATTTAATTTTTTTCCTAAACATTTTAATGTAGAAGTCAACATGTGAACATTACATTTAGGACATAAAATTCAGGTGACAAATATAAGATAAATATCAAATAATATCATACTTCTGGTTTAATGGAAAACATAATAGTTGTGACAGTCATGTTTAATATCTTGGTTAAGTAAAGAGAGAAATTGGCGGGGGTGTCAAAAGGTGATGCAAAGATTTAACATTTCACATAACCCTTAGCCCTTCTGAGAAACTATGCATTAGAAATATGTGACAGATTTTCTGTAATATGGTGACTTCAGTCCTTCAGTGATCATTCTGTTCATGCTTTTTGAGCACTGAAAACCAAACTCAAAGTCTGCTCAACAAGCTAATAATACTATGAATCCCTTATGATGCTAAAAGAAATAAGCCATTCAGATAAAGACAAATACCATATGACCTCACTTACATGTGAAATATAATGAACAAAATAATTTAACAAACAAAATAGACACAGAAGCAGCTGGGGGCTGCCATCTTTCTCCTTCTAATTTATATATTCTCTCCTGCTTGGCTGGTGGGCATAGCAGAGTGATTGTTAATTTGCATGTTTCTCTTTTATTAGTGTTGATATGCAAGTTTAAATTTGGAAAATCCAAGATAAAGCATATTTGCTTTCATACTTACTTTTAGATATAACTGAGACTACACTATTGTACACTATCAGCAGTGCTGTAGATAGTTAATTCTAGTAACCACATTTTATATTTGTTGGTTAACAACTGCACAAATGTTATGCCCCAAAAGAAATCTATCAACCCAGCAAAATGGTTACATTTAATTTCTTCTAAGAATGGATAAACTAAATTTAAGGAAGAATAGGCTTTTCTTGATATTTCATTTTCAAATTATTGATACAAACATACCAAAAAAATAATAATATATATTTTGTCCAGCATCTAGTAATTTGCAGAAAGTTTCCAAGATAGCCACATTTCTTGTTCAACTTCTAAAAATAAAGGCTTTCTAGCTGAAATCATTTACATTCCTAGCTCTCTAAAGTAAACATTAAAAAACGAAGTACAAAAAAAATTATCTCTTGGCTTCTGAATAGCCAGCTTAATTACATAAAGTATTTTCTGTCCCAACACTTTCTCAAATTCAAAAGATATTTAGTTCCTAAGAACCTGGCAAGCAGTCTTGTTTCAAACCAGTCAGTCTGTTTCCATGGCAACACTGAAGGATACCTTGGCTACCTTTAATCGCATTAGTTGACTGGAATTTCTCAGTCTTCTTTATATCTCGAGCTTGGACTGTTCTATACACCAAACAAAAACATCTGTTACTTTAATACAAAAACTCCCATCAGAACGCCTGTATTTGAGAACTGCACGTGCCTTCACAGGGTCCTTAAGGTAGTTTCTCCACTGTCCCACTAACTCGCAGGTCTGGTACTGCAGCAGCATGGGCCTTGGCACAGTGGGAGAGGGAGGCAAGCCCAGACAGAGTGGGGCGACCTGGCCCAACCACCTACCTGTCTCCTACCACCACCCTAAGTTTTCCATTTTAAAAAGCTCACAAACCAGATTCTTTAAAATTAAATGGAAGACAGATGCAATCAATCAACTGGGTAATTTGTGTAAAATCCACTTGCCTCAATTCTGGTAATTCTGATTAGTCCTCTTACCTCTCCACTTCTTTTGGGTCTCTGTAGCATCCATGTCCTAGTCCACTTCATGTAAAGGAAAGGTACCAAGCAAACGTCCTCGGTGGAGGCACTGTGAAGGCAGGCCAAGGCATCCCTCTAGTTGCACCAGCAGTTATGCTTGAGTCAGAGCTCTTTGGATCCCCTCTGAGCAGTGCTCTCGCTGCTGTTTCTGCACCCTGGAATAATCTGACAAAGTAGCTTCGATAATAGCTGGCAAAATTTTAAATATAGCAATTACAAAGTAGCTCCAACAACTTCTAAAACTCTCTTTAGATCATTTCTTTTATCTTTGCATCTGTAATCTTCCCCCTCTCAAGAAGTATATTTAAGGATATAGGACAGTAGACTTTATTCTAAGAATTTTAGAATTAGTCACTAAAAGGTGTGATTAAGGTGTAAAAATATTACTATCCAAATTAATTGGAGGGAGTTATGGCCTACTTTAGTTCTTTGATATGAAGCTGTTCTCAGTCAGTTTTATTGGAAACATAAATTCTATTATATTTTAAATTCAATTGCACAATCCCACAGCAAAGAATTGGGTAATCCATATAGGTCTTCAATTTTCTTGCTAAGATCCAAAGTTTTGCTTATTTCGAGTTATGAAATATGAATTATTTCAGTGAATCAACCTCTAATTTCAAGGAGATTTGAGGAACAGCTCTTTAATTAGTCTTTATCATGCTTGCTTAAACCTTGCCAGCCATCTCTCTCTGAGTCAATTAAAATGAGAAGAGAGAGAATCTGAAAGACCTGCCATAACACAGCTGGCTACTTGACAGATAAATCTTCATAAGATCCATCATTCTGAGGAATGACATAATTTTAGTTCCAAGCATTAAGTGTGCTCAGAAAGTTATAAGGCAGTGCAAAAATAAGTCAGAATAATAATTTGTGTGTTTGAATAAACTATCTAGTAACTATCTAGATAGTATACATTACTTACATCTGGTAAGTAATGCATACTATCATTTATTTCAATACATTTCCAGCCTTGAAAATGTTTTTTACCCAAGAAATATTCAGCTTTTCTATATTTTTAATTATTAGCAATACAAATATATTAACTTTTACCACTGTTGAGTATTCTTTAATTACTATTATAAATTTTCAGCCACAATTCACAAAACAAACATGTAAAAATCAGGCCTTACCAGTTTTAGAGTGTCAGTTTAAAAAATAATTTTTCATTTCTTTTTAGCCACCAGAAAACACTAAGAACAGAAAAAGACACAAAGTAAATGTATTGACAAATACTTCTATTCTATGACTCATAGAAGGAATACCTAACATTATGTACTCCCAGACACTGTGCAAAGTACTTCACATGGATTATCTGAATTAATCCTCATAAAAACTAAAGTTGTTCTATATTATTCCCATTTTATCAATGAAGAAACTGGCTCAGAGAGGTAAAGTAACTTGTTCAAGCCACATAGCTGGTTAAAAGCTGGCCTATAGTTTAAGTCCAGATTTACCTGAACAAAGTTCTCAATTACCATGTTTCCTCTATGTGCAGACACAGCCCACCTGCAAACTGGCATGTTATTTCCTGCTCATGTGTTGAGGCAGAGCTGGTCTGCACCACTGTTCAGTGCATAATGCTGATGTTGGTAATTGTCTCCTCAGGGACTATATTTTTAAACCCCTTACATCTAGGTGAGTCTATAGTACAGACAGGTTGTTACCAAGGGAATATGGGTAGAACTGACCTGTGCCACTTTCATACTTGGCCATGAAAACCTCCCAGATGTCCTCCCTGCTCAGCTACCATCCCATCTTCCATTTGATGTCAGCTGGGGTTACAAGATAAAATACAACATAATCAGTGAAAATTGAATTTCATAAAAGCAACAAACAATGTTTTAGTATAAGTACACCCCATGAAATATTTTGGACATACTTATACTTATCAGGGCATTGATATTTCGTTTCCAGATTTAGCAAGTAAAACACATGAAAAGTGTGAATGTATCAAATATTGCCTGGGCCATGCTGACATTTAGAAGTTGTTTGTCTGAAATTCAAATTTCACTGCTCTCTGTTGGTTTACACAATGGCCTCTGTACATGGAGGGCATGGAGAGACTGAAGAAAGACACAGAACTCTCCAGATTGGTAGGTGGCAGGTTTAACGAGCCAGGCAAGTTATGAGGCTTGCCTTCGGCACCCAAAGACAAGAAGATTTCTGCACTCACCCGTCATAATCTTAAAGTTGATAAAGAGGACTTAACTGGGTTCAGGGGTGTATGCTGTCCAGATGTCCTCAGCAACACATTGCTCTCTCAAGGCAGTGCCCCTGAAAACAGCTCTCACTGTGGGTACAGTGGGCAGAACAGTACATTCCAAGGACATGAGAGGGTGGGGAGGATCCTTCTATGCCTGGGTCCAGCTCATGGGTCAGCCAATGAGCATGTCTTCTTGATGACCTCCTCCAACAGTGTCCAGTATCACTTACCAAATCCGGCAGCCCAAATGTCAGCACCTCGGGTAATCCCAGAACCAGCCACACGTTGAAGGTGGCAAACAACATGGTTCTGATGACTGCAGCCTAGGGCACCTCCTCCTTTGAGCTTTATATAAATGAAAACTAAAGTTATACTGTGTTGTTGAGCCATCAGAAAGCATTAGGAACAGAAAAGCACACAAAGTAAATGTACTGAGTGGTTAGCTCACTAAGATTGTGGGCTAACTACAATAATACAATATAAACAATACTAGTATGACTAATTCTAACACAAGTGCCAAGAATTTACCATTCAAGCCCCACAGGAGGCAGCATAGAGAATAGAAATTACTTGGGTCTGGAGTCACACCAGCATTTCCTGAGTTCAACTTTCTGCTACATTACCTTTGTGGCTTTAATTTTCTAGCTTCAGTTTCTTCATATATAAAATGGTAAAGTCAATGGTTTCCTGAGAAGACATAAAAATTAAATAAGATAATATATGCAAAAAATCTAAAATAATATTTGGCACATAATATATCTATTATTGATTATATTGCTTAAAAACTAAGCTAATTTTACATTTTAAATACTTGTTGAGCTCTAGCTGGTTTGTCTCAGTGAATAGAGCATCAGCCTGCAGACTGAAGGGTCCCGGGTCTAATTCCAGTCAAAGGCACATGCCTGGGTTGTGGACTCAATCCCCAGTAGGGGGTGTGCAGAAGGCAACCAATCAATAATTCTCTCATTATTGATGTTTCTATCTCTCTCTCCCTCTCTCACTGAAATCAATAAAAATATATTTAAAATATTTATTGAGATGCAAAATGATTAATTATATGCCTTTATAATTTGTTTGTTTTATGCTTTACAATTAATTATTAAATATGTAAGATATTTTATAATTAGCTGTTTTTATTTCACTGTTTTTGAATTCAATAATTGGCTTTCCTGACCTTTACACTGAGATCTCTCTTTTTCCTGAGGTTTCCAATTGCACTAGCACTTGGAACTAAATGGAACCAATTTCTGCTCACAGTTCTCAACGCAAAGCCCACCAGGCACTCTGGACAAAATCTGACATCTGACTTTCATCCTATTGCTGAGCACATCTCAAATTGATCAGCTTACCAAGTAAAATTTGAAAGTCACTTTCATTTAAAATCAAATAACCATCAAATCACCCTATTACTATTAAAAGCCAGTATGCTCACCAACACAAATCCCAATGGTGAGCTCCCAATACTTTCAGAACCTGACTTCCCCTAAAGCACAAATGTTAGGTCTCTTTCAGACAGCTGGGTGTATAACAGGAAAATTGAAGACCAATTTGAAATCACTTTTTAAAATAGTATTTGTTGAAACAACATTTTATTCAAATTTTTTAAATCTTGAAGATGATCAAAATTAAGCTATGTTTTCAGAAGTAAAACTGTTCCCATAAATCTCATCTCAGAGAAAGAACTAAAAGTAAAAGTGAATTCCTGATCTTTTACTGGTTTGAATTAATCATTTTGTGCCAGTTTCTAACGTTAGTTACACGCCATAAAAGCCAACAGCTTAAGGATGGGGCTTAACCTGAAGTCTATGAACCTCTTGAAGTTGTAGTCAAAGGTCTGTGTTCATGCATACTTATGCTTTTCTCAGATTCCAAAAGGTATTCATAGAGTGTATGTCATTGAAAGCAATAACGACATGCTTCAATTTCTACTTTTAAAAAATCAATAAAGTTATTAACCTTAACAAAAGCACATTTTGAGAGTCTCCAAATATGACACAAAGAGAGTGGGTAACAGCAGGGGAGATCAAAGAGCACATGCATAATCCAGTTTTCCACACAGCATGAGCACAGAGTGCATGTGGCAGCTAAACAGTTGCAGAGTACCTTTATTTTCTGTAGTCAACTTCTTAATTGACACCCAGAATGGACTATTCGCTATACTCCAGCACTTAAAGGAACATCAACATTAACACCCATTTAAAGAGGAGCATAGGAGACTTGACTTGGGATGGTAAACACACAATACAATATACAGACGATGTATTGTAGAATTGTGTACCTGAAATCTATATAATTTTGTTAACCAATGTCACCCCAACAAATTCAATAAAATTAAATAAATAAAAATAACTTAACTTAAAAAATAAAAGCATCAAAGTGATAACTCTCAAATTTTACCTAAAAAATATATTTTCCAGAATTCTAAATTGCATTCATCTGTACAAATTCTTATGTAGCACCTCAAGACAGCTCCAATACTTTAAAAATGAAGTTAAGAAGATGAAATAGAGTAACAGATTAAATTTGGCTTTCTAATTAATGGGAAATAAAAGTTATCCATACCTATAAAGTACTACAGGGAAGGGCTCACAAAACAGCAGGCAGAAAATGTTTGTGTCAAATCATATGGAAACAAATACATACAAAGATACAAAATAAAGCCACTGCTTTTTAATTAAAGTACAAAATGTGAGAACTCCAAACATAGTTTTTTTTTAATATTCATTTTTTTCCATTTTAAATACCTCCAAATAATATAGTAAGGCATATGTCTGCCATTTGCTTTCTCTCTCTCTCTCTCTCTCTCTCTCTCTCTCTCTCTCTCTCTCTCTCTCCTTCTCTTTCTCTCTCGTGTTCTATTCTTACAACTTTTAGGAAAGTTTAAAACTCATTCAAATTTTTAAAAACTAACCTATATTTAAATATTTTATCCTAAAAATTAAACACAAAATAATGTCATTTTTATGTTATTTCTCAAAAAACCTTACTGTTATCAATTTAAGTAAACAGTGTATATTTCTTATTAAGTACATCTAAATACTTTTTTAAAAATTCATTTTTAGAGAGAAATAAAAGGAGAGAGAGAGGAAAAAAAATCAATGTGAGAGTTTGCCTCCTGCACACACTGAAGCTTGGAATCAAACCCTCCCCTCCCCTACCCCCGTCTACTGGTGTATGGGTGGATACTCCAGCTAACTGAGCCACATCAGCCAGGGCTATATCGCAATGATTTTAGATAATTATTTGTAAATGTGTTACATTAAAGATACTGCAATCTTTGCCCTCTCCTGTTTGGGTCAGAGGATAGAGCATCAGCCTGCAGACTGAAGGGTCCCGGTTCCATTCTGGTCATGGGCACATGCCCAGGTTTTAGGCTTGATCCTTAGTAAGGGGCATGCAGGAAGCAGCCTATCCATTATTCTCTCTCATCATTAATGTTTCTATATCTCTCTCCCTCTCTCTTTCTCTCTGAAATTAATAAAAATATATTTTCAAAAAAGATACTGCAATCCTTAATAATTTTATCTAAAATAAGTTTTTTTAAACTTCACATTACTACTTCTATAATTTTCAATAATGATGAAATGTAGTAATGAGATTTTATATTACCATGAAAGGAGTTGGAGTATCAAAAAGGTTCCCAAATGACTAAACTCCATTGTGTTCATCATCAATCAACTACAGGATAGATCAAGCTCCAGCAGAGAAACTTGTATCTCTCAGAGCAAAGTATACGAAGGTGGATTTGGAGCAAAAATAAATAAATAAATAAATAAATAAATAAATAAATAAATAAATAAATAAATAAATAAAACATAGCTTCACAACTATTACAATTGGAAGCTATAATTTGCAGTTTCCAAATGAACATGATTGTTCCATTTTCTCCAATGAATGAGGTTAGTAGGTATATGGTTACATTGGTCCAAGGTTGAAAGGCAGTTCCAAAAGAAAACAGGAAGCAAGGGAGTTGAAAGTTCTGGGGAGAGAGTAATTTTAACTATTCACTGTATAGGGTAGGTCCTAAATAGATTTTTTTAATGGAGAGAAAGCAGGTGAGGAATGATAGATGGAGGGGAAAACTAGAAGGACAGGAGCAGAAATATTGGGAATTAGGGAAGGAAGAAATTTTGTGATTGTGTATATGAAGTGGGATTATGGTTGTTAGTTGTTTGAAGGTAGAGAATGATTGATAAGAAATCTTGTACCATACTGAGGGGTTCTGGAGGTGAAGGTCATTATATAAAGAACTAGAGGCCCAGGGCGTGAAAATGCATGCACTGGAGGGGAGTCCCTCAGCCCAGCCCACCCCTTCTCATAGTCCGGGAGTCCTCAGGCATGGGAGACAATCCGGTGATCAGGGGAAGGTGACACCCTATCACACCTCTGCTGCTGCCACTCCTGGCAGCTCAAGCCTTAGCTGGCCTTGGTTACCTGAGTCTCAAGTGGCCCTGGGCAGCTGAGCAGCCACCATCTGAGGCTTGCCTGCACTTCGGGCCAGCCCTGGGTAGCTGAAGGGCTGAGGGGACTAGGGTACTCCAGATGCAGGTGTCCCAGCAGGCCTGAGGGGACTGGGCACCACCATCTTGTGGGTATGGGCACCACCACCTTTGAGGGCGGGACAGTCAATTAGCATATTCCCTCCTTATTGTCTATGGGCATATTCTCTCATTATTGGCTGTGGGTGCTGCTATCTTTGTAATGGCATGAGGGTCAATTAGCATATTCCATCTTTATCAGATAGGATGTCAAAGAAAACTATAAATTAGAGAGTTAAAAGGATTGTCCAGATGTATATATAACATATCCAGATTGACAAGAGTTAGTGGTGGAAGTATTATTGTAATTCAGGTGCCACCATTCTTAATGACTTCTGGGGTTAACCAGAAGACATTGTTTAAAGGGGGACTTTTGGGGTTTAAATAGCAAGGCTTCAGGCCCAGGTTCTTTGACTTACTAGCTGTCTTGGACAAATTATTTATTTCCTCAATATCTTTCCCCTTACCTGTAAAATGTCATTAATATAATTTTATAGGATTTTTCTAATGATTAAAGAAACCTATTTAAAGAAACTTGCAACCATGTTTAAATAGAGGAACCTGAGTTTCTCTGTGCCCTTTCATTTCTGCTTTCACACCTAAGCTCATTTCTTTCTTGTAATACCTTGACAGTGCACCCAGTAGTTGTCAACACACTTTACTAATATTCTGCTTTCTAACCTCTCCCCATAGAGTAACAAATTCATTGAAGACATCTGCCTCCCAAGTTCTTCTTACCAAGTGTTTTACCAAATGTGCCAAGTAGATCTTTATTTTTCAGCCTCCAGGCTCTATATTCTCACTGCCCACTGAGCAATCTTAAATTAATATACATATTTTAGATGTTTTTATGGCACACTCTACTTCCAGATACAAATTCTATTACGATCAGGATTTTGAATGCTCTTGCTAACATTAAATGTACTGAGCATAGTTGAAAGTGTTGAACGAGAGAAAGGAAAAAAGAAAGAACAAACCAGAAGTAAAAGAAAAGGTGACAGTTGGTTTACATTCTGGGCAGGAGTGTAATTAACTAGCCTCAAGTTCCTCTTGCAGTCTGAGGACAAATGAACTCATTGGGTATTGAAACTCATGGGGCTTCAGATGCTGTTTTCTTTGATGGCTAAGATGTTTCACTTATCAGAATTCTGGTTTCATTTTCTCTCTGCATCCTTCAACTTTGAACTTTTGAAGTCAGACCAGCTGCAGCACTTCTGAGCCCTATCCAAGTTTGGACGCCCACGCCATTTTGAAAAGTGTACAAGATTCACAGGAAAAGAGGGTGAAACTGGTCTCTATCAGATAAAACCTAGAATTGAGTTTTATCATAAATAAATTATGACTTGAAAGGAAACAAAAAATGTGTTCCAGAATTATGCCTTTCAGCAAAGTTTCCCAATTCTACCATAAGATATTAAAATTGATTCCTTAAATTTTCAAAAATACGAGTATTATTGTCATCCGTATTCCATAATCACCATCTCCACCTATTGTTTCCATGGCCATCGTCATCACCATTCTCTCCCCGCCCCCCTCTTTCTCATCATTAAATATTTTGCGTACGTACTGTCTGCAGGACATTGTGCTAGGTGTGGGCTTACCTAAACACATAGGTGCAGTGTGAGGTCCCCCTGGAACATACTGCTATCGAGCAGTGTTGGTAAATAGTCTTTTTCTTTATTTATTTTAAAGCCTGTGTGCTCAAAAAGTGTTGACAGCAGATTCCCCATCCCACCCCAGGCCCAACTCACTATGTTCTATTGTGTCAAGTAATATTTCTGCATTAGTTTCTGAGGTCACTATGTCACTATTAAACTGAGCTCTCCCAATCCCCCAAAGTTAGGATTGGGAGGAAGGAAGGGAGGGAGGGAAGGAAGGAAGGAAGGAAGGAAGGAAGGAAGGAAGGAAGGAAGGAAGGAAGGAAGGAAGGAAGGAAGGAGAGAGAGAGAAGAGATCTAATATACTGTATGTATTCAGAAAAATAAGAGAATGCATTCAAATTAGAAAAACTATTAGCTTTTAAATTATGAATAAATGGCTCACAATTTAGCAGGCCCACAAATTCCTTAGAACCCCTGAATGTATTAATTCTTGAGAAGAATAAATGTTAAATATACACATACATACACACATATACCACAGCTTGTGTGGCTCTGTTCAAAACACTTTAAAGCCATTTACATTATTAGTGCTAATTTAGCTTTCTTTACATTGAACCTAAATAACCAAAATCTGCCTCTTTGTCACTTCTATTTCTCTGCTTTTACCCAATGAGATGGGGCAAATCTCATCCCTGAACTCTTAAGTCAGTTGTTGTAACTCCCATAAATCTGTTCACAAAGATGAATCACCCAGGTTCTTTCTACTCTTCCTTGACTGATAGGACTTCAGCTCTCTTGGCTGCTTTTCTCTGAAGTATTCCATTTTGTTCACATCTAAGTCAACATTCCTGACAACAGAACATCCACGCAGAAAGGACTAGCACTCTCAAAAACAGATGTGGTACTGCCAGTATTATCTCCAAGAATTATATTAATCTTTGCTTCTTTTTGAAATTTGCAGCTGGAGATGCAGTTTTGCATTTGCTATGAAAATTGTCACCCCAGCCACACAAAGTTGTGTGCCTGATGAGTCTGCCAGTGGCTATTTCTCAGTATTTTCAGCTACCTCCTGTTGCTCAAAGCTGTGCTGCAGTGCAT
Source organism: Pipistrellus hanaki (assembly GCF_964339955.1). Lineage (NCBI taxonomy): Eukaryota > Metazoa > Chordata > Mammalia > Chiroptera > Vespertilionidae > Pipistrellus > Pipistrellus hanaki. The sequence continues at coordinate 86,179,791 of NC_140503.1, forward strand.
TTAGAGTGATGGGTTAGATCATAGTTCATAGTTATGCTCTGCAAATAAAGTATTGTTATGGCTGTTTAAACTTTTACAAATGAAATGCTCTCCAGCTGCTCTTCTTTGCCTGAATTCATTAGTTTTGCTGAAGATGTTTTATCTCAGGAGCTCATTCTCTGAGGTATGCGGAATTAGTCTCTACGGTGCTGTTACATCTCATATGTTAGTTAGGTCAGAATTTTATTGCTTGGGGCTGTTAGAATATTTAGAAAGTAAAATAGATACATATTATAAATTTTTGGAACAATAGCAAGAATCAAACAGAAAAAATCATTGTCTATAACTGAATTAAGAGACAACAACATAAAAACCAACAAGATGACAATATTGAATCAATGTCTCACCGTATAATTTTATGTGCCACAGACCATTCTAAATGCATTTTTATCTATCATCTCATCCAATCCTCAGAATAACCCTATGAAATGGGTATCACTATTATGTGCATTTTTTAGATGAGTAAATGGAAGCCCAGAGAACTTCAAAAAGTGGCCTGTGTCACACAGCTAGTGAATGACAAAATTAAAATTTGAACCAAGCTCTGTTAAACCCATAACACTGGTTCCCATTAGTTCTAGTCAAAGGCATTCTGGTTGAAAACCTACTGATGGGGAGCATGTGGAGTGTGTGAAAACAGACTTCAAAGATGCCCAGCAGGAGTGTCCGCTGGTACGAGCTTTCCAAGTATAATTTGGTACTCTCCATCAAAAGCCTTAAGTTTAACTTAGGGAAATGGAACAAATGTTGTAACATACATGATCAACAAGGTCAATAGAGGCAACAAAAGTAACAGCAAAACATAAAAATTAGCTACTATTCAAATTAAGGGATTTGGTATATAAATGATGGTACATTATTCAGTATGGTTATTGATTAGTCATTAAGAATTATGATATAGAGCCAGAGAGAGAAAACAAGATGGCGGCATAGGTAAATGCCTAACTGTAGCCTCACACAACAATTTCAAAAAAATACAACTAAAATACAAAATGGACATTATCCAGAACTACAGGAAAGTTGACTGACTGGAAATTCTACAACTAGAAGGAAAGAGAAAACCAGAAGGAAAATCAGAGGAGCTGTAAAAGCCTAAAGTACTGAGACACAGTGCGCATGTGGGGAGAGGATGGAGCCAGAGAGGAGGGGCGGCTGAGTGCCTGGCTGGTATTCTCTAGCGGGAAGGAGATAAAAGCTCCGAACTGTACTGAACCCTAGATCCGACTGCACTGAACCCCAGCTCTGGGCAAGACCCTGGGGACCCAGGCTCATACAAAGGAATTCTAGGCTATAAGGAGGAAACTCAGGGGAGAGGCGAAAGGCAGAACCCCAGAGTCACGCACATTGCACGCAGAGGACAGACTGTTGACTGTGCTGCTGGATTGCCCTAGTGGGAAGGAGACAAAAGCTTCAGACTGCACTGAACCCCACTTCCAACCCCACTCCCAAATGCATTGAACCCCAGTTCCGGGCTCATTGTGGAGAAACTAGACTGTCTGGTAGTGGGAAAAACTCAAGGGCACCTTTCTCTCAGAGGTGTTTGCAGTGAGTACCAAAGCAGAGAGTATGAAAGGACACTGAGGAACACTGTAACTCAGGAACCTCATAGGGTGGGGCTGACAGGATGTCAAGGCCATAGGCTTCACCCTGAAACTCTGCCCCACCCAAGCTGAACACAGAGGCTTTTGCAATTTTCCAAGTCTAGTTGAATAAGGCTGTCTCCTGGCATAAACACAGCTGATCCTCACAACCAATTGGCCTGGAAGTCAGTTCCTCCCAGTGATACCAACAACAACTAAGACTTAACTACAATAAGGCTGTACACACACTCCACAAAGGGGTGCACCAAGAGTGTCCACCTCAGGTAACTGCGAGGCTGACCCACTGAACCATATAGGACACCTCAGCACACAAAGCCACCCTACCAACTCAGAAAAGCTGCGAAAATGCTGAGACAAGGAAACAGATCACACACTAAAGAAATGGAGGACAAAAAGTGACTGAATATAGTTCAAAACCATGGTTATAAGGTTTTTCAAGAATTTCCTAGAAAAGGGCGATAAAATAACTGAGACCTATGAGGATATGAAAAGGGATCAACTAGAAATAAGTTTTCTGAAGTAAAAATTATTATACAGAGTCCTAAAAACAGAATGGAAGATTGCAAGAATCAAGTCAAAGATTTGGAACATAAAGAACCAGAAGACATTCCTCTGCAGAAGCAAGAAGACAAAAGAATCCAGACAGTTGAAAATAATGTAAGAAACCTCTGGGACAACTTCAAGCGAACCAACATCAAAATTATGGGGGGTCCCAGAAGAAGAGAGAGAGCAAGATACCGAAAACATACTGGAAGAAATAGTGACAGAAAACTTGCCCCACCTGGTGAAAGAATTAGACTTACAAGTCCAGGAAGCACACAGAACCCCAAACAAAAGGAATCCAAAGAGGACCAAACCAAGACACATCATAATTAAAATGCCAAGAGCAAAAGACAAAGAGAGAATATTAAAAGCAGCAAGAGAAAAGCAGGTAGTTACCTATAAAGGAGCACCCATACGATTGTCAGCTGATTTCTCAACAGAAACCATGCAGGCCAGACGGGAATGGCAAGAAATATTTAAGGTGATGAATAGCAAGAACCTACTCTATCCAGCAAAGCTATCACTCAGAATTGAAGGCCAGATAAAGAACTTCACTAATAAAAAAAAAAGCTAAAGGAGTTCATCACCGCCAAACCAGAATTATATGAATTGCTGAAGGGGGTTCTTTAGGAAGAGGAAGAAAATAAAGATTAAAATTATGAACAACAAATACGTAACACTCAACAAGTGAATCGAAAAACCAAGGGAATTAAAAAATCTGATGAACAATATTAACTGGTGAATATAAAAGTATCAGAGATATGGAAGGGGAGTGAACTGACGATTCTCAGGGAAAAGGGGAGAAGGGGATGTGGGAAGAAACTGAACATAAACTGTGCACCTATGGATGAGGACAATGGGGGATGGAGAAAGGGCAGAGGGTGTGGTGGGAACCTGGTGGAGGAAGCAATGGAGGGGAAAAAGTGAGGAACATTTGTAATAATATGAACGATAAAGATTTATTTAAAATTTTTTAAAAAAAGAATTATGATTTAGATGTCTATAGACATAAAAGGTAGATACCATTTACTGAAAATGCATGTGCATTACAAAACAGAATCTATAATATCATATGATTTATAAACATGTACACATATACACTTGCATATATATATACTCTCATTTTTAAAAGCTCAAAAGGATATATACTAAAATGATATAAAAACACTTCTGTGTAGTTATATTAACAGTTAGTTTTTTTCATTATAATCACCGGCATTTTTTTATCTTTTCTATATGTAATATGTATTTTTTTTAGTTCTTTATTGTTTAAAGTGTCTCCTTTTCCCCCCATTAAGCTCTCCCCAGCCACCACCACACCCTCTCAGCACATACCTTCACCCCTCTAGTGTCTGTGTCCATTGGTTATACTTATATGCATGCATACAAGCCCTTTGGTTGATCTCTTACCCCCCGGCACACACACCCTTCCCTGCCTTCCCTCTGAAGTTTGATGGTCTGTTTGATGCTTCTCTATGGGTCTATTTTTGTTCAACAGTTTACGTTGTTCGTTATATTCCACAAATGAGTGAGATGATGTGATATTTGTCTTTCTCTGACTGGCTTATTTTGCTTAGCATAATGCTCTCCATGTCCATTCATTCTGTTATGAATGGTAAGTGTTCTTTCTTTTTTACAGTAGCATAGTATCCTATTATGTAGAAGTACCACAGTTTTTTAATCCATTAAAGTGTTAATGGGCACTTACGCTGTTTCCCAAATCTTAGCTATTGTAAATTGTGCTGCTATGAACATAGGGGTGCATATATCCTTTCTGATTGGTGTTTCTGGTTTCTTGAGATATATTACTAGAAGTGGATTACTAGGTCAAAGGGGAGTTCCCAATTTTAATTTTTTGAGAAAACGCCATACTGTCTTCCACAGTGGCTGCACCAGTCTGCATTCCCAATAGCAGTGCACGAGGGTTCCTTTTTCTCCACATCCTCAACAGCACTTGTCATTTGTTGATTTGTTGATGATAGCCATTCTGACAGTTGTGAGATGGTATCTCATTGTCGTTTAGATTTACATCTCTCGGATGATTAGTGACTTTGATCAGTTTTCGTATGTCTCTTGGCCTTTTATATGTCCACTTTCAAAGAGTGTCTATTTAGGTCCTTTGCCCATTTATTGAATGGATTGTTTTTCTTCCTTTCATTAAAATGTATAAGTTCCCTATAAATTTTGGAAATTAGGTCCTTATGGATAACTCATTGGTAAATATGTTCTCCCATGCAGTGGGCTTTCTTGTTGTTTTGTTGATGGTTTCTTTTGCTGTGCAGAAGATTATTTTGATGTAGTCTAGTCCCATTTGTTTATTTTCTCCTTAGTTTCCACTGCCCTATTAGCAGTATTGGTAGATATTGCTATGACATGTCTGATATTTTGCTGCCTATAGATTATTCTAAGATGTTTATGGTTTCCAGTCTTACATTTAAGTCCTTTATTCATTTTGAGTTTATTTTTGTGTATGTTGTAAGTTGGTGGTCTAGTTTCATTTTTTTCATGTATATATATGTCCAATTTTCCCAGCACCATTTATTAAAAAGACTATCTTGACTCCATTGTATGCTCTTGCCTCCTTTGTCAAATATTAATTGAGCATAATGGTTTGGGTCAATTTCTGGGCTCTCTGTTCTGTTCCACTGGTCTATATGTCTGTTCTTGTGCCAGTGCCAGGCAGTTTTGAGAACAGTGGCTTTGTAATATAGCTTGATATCTGGTATTGTGATCCTGCCAACTTTGTTCTTCTTTCTCAAGATTGCTGTGACTATTCAGGGTCTTTTTTTGTTCCACATGAATTTTTGGAGAGTTTTTCTATATCTGTGACATAGGCCATTGGTATTTTAATGGAGTAATATGTATATTTATTAAGAAAATGTTATTAAGGAAATAATAAAAGGGCTAATTAATATATTTAATAATAATTTAAAAATAACTAATAAGATTTTATCTAGTTTTAGACTTTTCTTATTATCTCTTAAATAAGAAAAGTCTAAAACTAGATAAAATCTGTATAGTTTATATTAATATTACATTACATATAAAAATATACAATAAATTCACCATTATCTCTGAGTAGCAAGATTAACAATGAATTTTATTTTTATTCATTTTGAGTGTCTGTATTTTTAATTATATAATGTTTTTATAATTAAAATAAGTATTTTAAAGGGTCTATTATTAATGACAACTATTAGAGAGTTGTATGAAAACAGAGTTCAAAATTCACATAAATGCAGCACACAAAAGTACCATTGTTCAAAATGGGTTAAACAAATATAAATTGTTAATTCTCTCCTAATGCTTACAGACTCATCCACTATGATGGCCAAGAAAGAAAGTTAAAACTATAGAATTAACACAACTTGAAATGATGAGGATTTTAACCAGCATCCCTGAAATGTCCTTAGTGCAGAATACACAAGGGAAACCATCAATTTGTTTGTTTCTGGAATATTTTTAAAGTGACAAATGGGAAGCATTACAGCTTTCTTATCATATGAAAGAGATTAATTCAACCATAGCCTTAATATTTATTAAATGCAGCTGCCTTGAGATTTTCCCATGATATAAAAATTAACTTCTCAATCAAATATATGAAAATTGCATCTTGTACATTTGTGCAATAATTCTATGTTGCACATGCAAGAAACTCATCAAAATAGCATAACATGTTAAAATATAGAATCTAATCGAGTCCCAGTATAGCTCATTATGTTTTATACAATAGTTCTGCAATAAAGTGATAAGCAGAAGACAGAAACAAGAAAAAGAAGAGCTAAGTATAAGCTGAACAAAACATATAAAAGGGGGACAATTTGTTGTCAGAGAATAAGAAACAACACACTTGAAGGTTAAATAACAAACAGGGAACACTAAGACAGACTCAAGAGACTCAAATGTCCATAGTCCCTTTTTCATGTGGCAATAGGCCAAAGGCTTTAGTAAAACATCTGTTGCTCTTTCGGAAGCTGAGGATACTTTGAGCTGAACTGGAAGAAAACAGGCAATAAATAGAAATTCATGACCTATAGATGACAAAGCCATTAGTCTGTACAATATCATTTTATGGGTCTAGGGATCCTGAGCCAAAGGGCTTTAAAAGATATTTTTAATGTTAGTTGCTAAAGCTTTTGTATAAACTATTATATCTCCCACAGATTAAATATGAGCCAATGTAAATCACCACCATCAACTTAGCTTAGATATTGCAGTCACTTCACAATTTATTGATATAGAAAAAGTCCCTGTTTGATCACCACACCGAAAGGATGAATACCATTGATGCTAAATTTTATTTTTCATTGTAAACAAATGCATACTCATGACATGATAGAGGGAAGAAGCAATAGTAAACCAAGGAATATGGATAGTGAAAGTTAGTAAAGCCATGTCACACCACAAACCAAGGTTAAGAGAACATAGTAATACAATCAAATCTACCCTTGATAAAGATTAAAATATTCTTTATTAAATTCATACAACATATTGGTGCACAAGAACCACACAGATAGCATAAGAGAACATGATTGTTGACATTTCCTTAAGTCAGCAAAAACTTGGCAATATGTTCTGTTATTTTTGGAAAGTAATAAACATGCCTAATGATTTTAAATGTTAAAGAACAACATGATTATTCTTCTGGTATTTTTGTTTTGTTTTGTTTATAATCAAATGTCCTATTTTTTTGTGAGGCCATGGCTTGGGAAAACTGGAACTTGGAAGTTTTTCTTGTGTGTTTTGTTTTGGCTTTTTTTGCCAAATTTCATCAGTTGTGATGAAATTCACATATCACTTAACTCAGTGGTGGGCAAACTGCAGCTCGCAAGCCACATGCAGCTCTTTGGTCCCTTGAGTGTGGTCTTCCACAAAATACCACAGCCTTGCCAAAACCGGTTTGGCTCAGTGGATAGAGCATCGGCCTGCGGACTGAAGGGTCCCAGGTTTGATTCCAGTCAGGGGCATGTACCTTGGTTGCGGGCACATCCCCGGTGGGAGGTGTGCAGGAAGGAGGCAGCTGATCGATGTCTCTCTCTCATCGATGTTTCTAACTATCCCTCTCTCTTCCTCTGTGTTCAATAAAATATATTTTTTTAAAAAAATACCACAGCCTGGACGAGTCTATTTTGAAGAAGTGGCATTAGAAGAAGTTTACGTTTAAAAAATTTGGCTCTCAAAAGATATTTCAGTCGTTGTACTATTGATATTTAGCTCTGTTGACTAACTTAACTAATCACTTTATAGTGAACAATTCAGTGCATTAACAATGTATGCAACTCCACCTATATCTAGTTTCAAAACATCTTCATCATCCAAAGTAAAACCCTCTACCTATTCAGCAGTTACTCCCCACTGCATGCTCCCTGCATCTCCGCCCTAACGCCGGCCCTTGCAACCACCAATCTGCTTTTTGTTTCAATAAAGAAAGCATGAAATGTGTGTTTAATAAGTTCACCTGGAAGTTCTAAATGTTGTTACCATCTTTATTTTTTTAAATAATATATTTTATTGATTGTTTACAGAGGAAGGGAGAGGGAATAGAGAGTCAGAAACATCGATGAGAGAAACATAGATCAGCTGCCTCCTGCACAACCCCCACTGGGGAAGTGCCCGCAACCAAGGTACATGCCCTTGACCGGAATGGAACCTGGGATCTTTCAGTCCACAGGCCAACACTCTATCCACTGAGCCAAACCAGTTCGCCTACCATCTTTATTATATAATCACTAAATAAAGAGACAGACTTGCAAAATCAGAGAGATAGTACATGTAGCAGCACCATTTCTAGTGGAATGCCTCCACTCTTTCTTTTCTTTTAGTATTTTACCCACAAAATAAGCCAAGAGTGCCATAAACTCTGGATGCAAGTAACTGATCATCTCAGTAGAGAAAGGTGGAAAATCTTTCCAGCTTTTCAAAGAACAAAGACAATTCTCTATCTTCCATGTCTATGCCAGTTGTCCAGGAGTCTGTTTGGCAGATTCCGACAAAGATACTATGTGGGATCTTAAGTGATATTCCTGTAACTCACTTATAAATGTCAAACCATTCACCAAACAATTGTGAGATAATTGTTAACCATAATATCCTCTTACAGAAACTATCAGGGTATGGGAAATAGTGGTCATAATATAAAACTTTCCTTTGCTGCCATCCCCACTGTTGTAGCAAAATATAGAAATGTATAAAAATGCTTAAGAATGTGAGAAAAGTTAAAAATGTTTGAGTTAACTTCCCTTAAAACTTAAAGTCTGACATTAAAGACACATTCCCCACTGCCCTGAAGAGTGTGTATCCCAGAGATAAATTTGAACTGATGCAGAGTGACTTGTGTCAAGATAAACACTTGCCTGAGTGAGGTACCCTCCATAGCCCCCTCGCCATGTTTAAGATGAGCATATGTGCATTGACGTAAATCATCGATAGCCACTTGGACTGCTATGGTACGGACAAGCTTTAAATATGGACCCCTGCCAGCCAACGATGCTCGTCTTGTCGAGACATTACAAAGGCCAGTCCCTTTGTGGGTCTGACAAGTGACTCCGCTCCACACTCCTTTTCCTGCCAGATGACAGAAGAACGACCAGCAATCCCCAACTGAGATGTGATGGAGCTCTTGAGAGAAGAATGCAGGCCACCTGTACCTGGATCAGACCAGCCCAGCTGCTGGACCACAGAGGACAACACCACGGGGATCCCTTACTAAGCTTGTACCCGCAGCCACTCAGGAATCTGTGTGAGTAATAAAAAGCTGTGTGCCTTGTAACTGCATATGTTTCATGTGGTGTAATTCCTCTGGCAGTTATTTGAATTGTTTTGCATACGTTTAAACTTAAAATTAAAGCCTTTGGTCTTCGGGTCCTAAGCCTGCCCTTGGTCCTACTGATGCAGAGCAATTTCTCCATCAGCAACTACTTGAATGTCCCACACCTGCATGGTTAAAGTTTATCTCAATGACACCTTAGATCAATGCCCCAGATCCTTTCCCGGGATCTACTTGGGACACCCACATACAGATAATTGTAAATAAATGTGTCCCTGTGAGGGGAATAAAAAAGGACATGCCTAAAAGATGTTTCATCGGTAAACAGGAATTTACATTCTTCTGGCTGAGAGCACAACCCGGCAGAGGACACTTGAAAGTGGTATCCTTTCCAGTTTCAGAAATAATCACAAATACTTAAATAGTGCTCTCTCTGCTCCTGGCACTGTTCTAAACATTAGTTATCGGTTTATTTATTGTATAATTAATTAATTAATCTAATTAGCATACATATGTTCATTTGATTTCCTCAATAGGCATGTAAGAGAATTACTATTGTTATCATTCCTTCTTCAAAGAGAATTAAATTGAGACACAGAGATGTTAAATTACTTATCTGAAGTCACACAGGATTTGGCCCAGACATTTGGCTCTTGTGGCTATGCTTTAACCCCCAAAGCCATTCTAATGCTCTGCCCAAGTAAGGGCCTTAGAGAAGCCTGCTAGTTGTGCTGACTACTCATACCATACTGATTATATCTTACAGAGTCTAAAAAAATAGAAATTTCCATTTTATTTGGTATCTTGAACTACATGAAAATTGTCATGAGGAAGATTTTTAGGAAATCAATAGCTATATCTTCCAAAGTATGTGGTGTAGGAACTTAGCTGAGCTATGGATGGGTCCTAATTTTATAAATCATTTAGGAAAAGTATGTTTTTCACCTGTAAAAAAAAAATGCTGAATAATAAGTTTGCTCAGCGCTCACCTAAAAAAATATTTACAGAACCATTCAGCTTTAAAGTAAATCTGAATTCTATACAGAGTATTGTGAAATTAAAGAAAACAATGTATATGTATATGTATATTGCTCTCTGACCCCAATTCCTGGGACAGAGCTTCTAAAACCCTTAAAATTTCCTCAGAGACACTAGATGCATCTCTCTTGTTCTAATTTTGTCTTTGACCCCATCCCTGGCACAGGCTCCTAAAACCCTTGTGAATTCCTCAGTGATAAGAGCACTTGGTGCATCTTTTGTTCTAATGAGATGACTCTGGATGGGCTCCTGAATGGAAGCTGGTCACCAGAAAGACCAAGCCATTAGAAGTTTGGGGCTTTGAGTTCCCAAACCCACTTCTTCAGTGAGGGGAGAGGGGCTGGAAAATGGAGTTAATAATGAAACATGCTTATGTGAGGAAGCCTCCATAAAAATCCCAATGGCATGTGTTGTGGGGAGTTTCAGTTAATGACCACATCCCCACTAGGAAGGTGATGCACCCACCTCCACAAAGCTCAGGACCCTCCAAGACCTCACCCTGTGTGTCTCTTCCTCTGGTTCTCCACTTGCACCCTTCATGATATCCTATAATAAACTAATACACGTCAATGTTTCCCTGAGTTCTGTGAGCCACTCCAGCAATTAATCAAACTCAAGGAGGGTGCTGTGGGAATCTCTGACTTACAGCCCATCAATCAGACGCACAGGTGACAGCCTGGAGATGTGACTGGTGTCTGAAGTGGAGACAGCCTTGTACCGAACTGAGCCCTTGACCTGTGGAATTTGACACTATATTCAGGTGTCAAACCAGATAATGTCAGGTTTGAGTTAAGTTGTGGGACACTCAGCTGTCACAGCATGGCTGGATGTGGGAAAACCCACATACACTTGGTATCAGAAGTGGCGTGAGTGTGGTCGCAGTGTGAGAGCAAAGAGGACACACAGGAAAGAAAGAAACAGGAGGTAGAGAATGAGAATGGGGTTTTTCCCTAATGAGGACGGAAAGACTGGGTGCTTTTCCAAATACAAGTATATATTTGGTTCCTAAATTTTCCAAATCCTATAATTTCCACTCTATTCCTTTTTGCTCTACCATGGCCATAAAATTATAAATATTCTACCATACATGCACCCCTGCCTCAAGCAGTTTTAAAAGCTTTTGAGTAAATCATAGGAGGAAGCAAAAGCTGACAGCTGCAATTTGCAAACAATACTGCCTGGCCACATGGCAGTTGCTATAGTTTTGTTATTGTTTTGTTTATTGCTAGATAGAAAAATCTTAAAAAAGCCTGAGAAGTTTACGTGCTGTAAAATTGCAATACTCCAGTATTTGATAAATTTAGTTGGAAAAAAAAATAGTCACATTATTTTAAGAATATCCCAGACATGTATTTTCATGTTCTAGTTGATTGGGGTTTTTTGTTTTTTATCCTCACTGAAGGATATTTTTCCATTGATTTTTAAAGAGAGTGGAAGAGAGAGGGAAAGATAGAGAGAAATATCGATATGAGAGAAACACATTGATTGGTCACCTCCTGCACATTCCCCAACCAGGGACCAGGCCAGGGAGGAGCCTGCAACATACCCTTGACCAGAATCAAACCCAGGACCTTTCAATCCGCAGACCGAAGCTCTATCCACTGAGCAAAACTGGCAAGGGCCCAGTTGATTGTTTGAGCATCATGTGGTCTAATTTCCCAAGATCACCATTAATATCCAAAATTCCTCTCCACCCTTTCCCAATATTCTTTTCTATGTTCCCTGTATTCTAGACCAGTGGTTGGCAAACTCATTAGTCAACAGAGCCAAATATCAACAGTACAACGATTGAAATTTCGTTTGAGAGCCAAATTTTTTAAACTTAAACTTCTTCTAATACCACTTCTTCAAAATAGACTCGCCCAGGCTGTGATATTTTGTGGAAGAGCCACACTCAAGGGGCCAAACAGCCGCATATGGCTCGAGAGCTGCAGTTTGCCATTACAGAATCTTCTTTGGAAAGGGTTCTAGACCAACCCTTTCCAAAGAAGATTCTGTAATGGGGCAAATGTACTGTATAGCACCATACAATACAGTAGCCGTTAGCCATTTGTGTCTACTGAGCACTTGAAATGCTGCTGATTAAACTAAGGATCTAAATTTTGAGTTTCGTTTAATTAATTGAAATTTGAACAACCATATATGGTTAGAGGCCACTATATTGGACAAAGTAGCTCTAGACAAAGAGACCTACTTGTCTTTTCCCATCCTTTACTCATTTATTCCACAAATATTTATTGCCCATCTTCTCAGCCAGACATTATGTCAAGCTCTGGGCATAGAATGCTAAAAAAAAAAAAAAAAAAAAAAAAAAAAACCTCTGTCCTATGAATGCTGAAAGCGGCAGCTATTATTCAATTACACAAATAGGTTCTTAATCCCATGTCATGTTACTCTATCTTATCAATTCTAAGATGTTCAGTTTTTTCAAATATTAACATTTCTAAAATCAGGACATGTGCTTTACATCAATAGCATCTTATAATCACTGCCAGACAGGGCAGTCATAGCAAATTGTCATCACCTACACAAACACAAACTCAGTCATTATTGCTAGTGGCATGACCAGACAACATGCAGTCCCTTGAGATGTCAGCCAACAAATTATATAAGGATCAATTTAAGATAGAGCACGAGTCCTGGTCGTTACCAAAAAATAATTCAGCTAACACCTTTTGATAAGATCAACAAAGCAGTTTCTGTGATAGTTCCTGGTCAAATCAAAATGGATGAAAACTGACAGATTAGAAGTCAGTGGTTTGGAATAAAATTCCAAAAACAAAAGTGAGCACTCTATTATGCTCGTTGGGGTGTAGGATGAGTAGAGGGGGAGCAAAAAGAGAGGAAATAGGAAACATGTAATACTCTCAACAATAAAAAGAAAAGATCTGTTGCTGCATTGCTGACACACTTGAAGGTACAAGGATAAAAGTATAGAAAAACATGGACAAAATCATCACTACATGGCATAACAATTCAGATTCTACTTGTCAAAGTGTATTAGGAATATCTTACTCAACTTATTTTGTTCACATTTTCCTTTTACAAATGTACAAAAATAAAATATGATAAAAATTTATGTTTACATAAATCAAAAAGAGCTTTCAATAAGCATAAAATAAAAATGATGAAGAAAAAAAACAACATATCATAGATTCATTGGGAGTGAGGGTTTTCCTTTCCTAATCTATATGTATATAGCAGCCTAAGCAACCTTTAAGACCAAACAGCAGGAACTACCAGTTGACCAGTCTCTATGATGCGCACTGACCACCAAGAGGCAGACGCTCAATGCAGGAGCTGCCCCTTAGTGGTCAATGCACAGGGGGAACGCTGCTCAGCCAGAAGCCGGGCTCACTTGCAGCACACTTGCAGCGGTGAGAGCCTCTTCTGACTTGGGGCTGCACTACCAAGCAGCAGCAGCAGGTGGAATGGGCCAGGATGAGCATGAGCAGTGCAGCGCCGGCTTGGGCTCCTCCCTGCCACCTGCTGCTTGGTACACTGCTACACCCCTCAAGTAGTTCCTGGTTGTGACAGGGCGCAGGCCAGGTTGAGGGACACTCTTCCCCCTCCCCCCCCAACATGCACAAATCTGTGCACCAGGCCTCTAGTAATACATAAACCAGTTGAGTATTTTTCAACATAAGGCACCTTAAAATCAATGGAATTTGGAAATAAATACTCAAGTATTCATGCTTCCAATCCTTTTTTTTTTTTTTTTTTTTTTTTTTGTCATTTTCCCCTTTATCTAGAATGTCCTTCTTATTTATCTTTTTGTTCTAGGTCAGATCTCTCTCTGATCTGATCTCTGATCATCATCTCTTTTCCTTAATTTATTCTTCCTCTGAGTTCTCAGAGTACCTTCTCAGGACCTACTAGAGAGCACCTAGCATTTCTTGTGCATGTTCTCAGCTCCCCTGAATTGAGTACCTGAGGTCCAGATTCCTTAAAGACCAATTGCATGTCTTACTCAAATCTTATATTCCACTTAGGAAACTGCTTTGCCTATTGAAGTTGTTAGCAAATGTACCAAGGCCACTATGGTATATAATGCTGCAAGGATCCCCCATAGAGTAATGCAATGTCCTATGGACGTGGAATATGGTAGATGCTATTTAATGGTAAGCTTCTGATTGGGTCAATGTAGAGCATGGATATGTCAAGAACCATTCTGACCATCACCTGCAGTGATCTGGGGGAAATGCCACAAAGTTGTCAAGTCTCAGTGTTTAGCTTCCCACAAGGTTGAGCATAGGTAATTGCACATATATGTGGTTAATATCTGCTTCTTCAAAAAGCTCAAAAAATAAAAGTAAAAAAATAATGCTAATAAACCCAAAATACTAAGCAGCCTGCTAAAGGAAATGACGTTAGCAAATTTTGGAAGCTGATAGCAGTTGGAAGAGATATATTCAGGAATGAGAAACAAAGGCTATTTCGTAGATGGGGTGTGACACAATGTTAATAATAGAAGGCCTTCGTGAAATTCTTCCTCAGGAGTAGAGTTCCAGGTCCCCCACCTTCCAGCAAACACCGGATAGTTAGGGAGAAGGTTTACTTCTGGGGAAGCAGCTGTGCTCCAGGCACAAGGCAGCAGCCAGATATAAATAAAACAGAGGAATAAAGTAAAACTGCATCCTGAACAGTAGGCCCTCCAGCTCTGAGAATACAGGCTTGTATCCCTCCAGAAGGAGATCAATAGTTTCTTTTTGGGAAAGTAATCAGCCTCTTAAAAATAATTCTAGTATTGAGCTATTTAAAAATATAATGTTTTGCTATTCTAATGCACACAAGTGTGTGTGTGTGTGTGTGTATACATGTATATACTGATGCTAAGATCCAATTTAAAATCTGAAGACTTTATATAAATCTACATTTCCAAAGATATATCTTACAAAATGCTCAGTTCCTTGATGGCTAGATTTGTATTTTCTCAATATGTCTAGCCCATAATATAAAGCTTTGCCTGTGACAAGTGCTCAGTACATTTTTTTTTATTATTTAAACAGAAAACTTCTAAGAACACAGTATTAACTGCTATGTATCCAAACATGGAGTTTGGTTCTAACAACCAAAGCTGTTTGACCAAAACCTCCTGTCTCAACTAAAAATCAAAACCAAAGTGGCCATGAATACCTGCTGAGCTCACAGTGAACATGTAACACACGCCCTCCGCTCAGCACCCTCCAGGGGGTTGGCCTGGAGCCCTCCGATAGGTCTGCAGTGTTGCCCTTCACAGTCGAAGATGAAGGTTTGATGTTTGGTGCCCACACAAGCCAAATAAATCTTTCATAGTCTCTACATCCCACGTAGCACCATCCTGGCCACCTTATAAAGACATTTATAAATGAAGTTTTAAGCTTGAAAGTTTGTTAAAATTTGAAATTTTTTCTGATATGCTTTCTTTTCTGCAGAGTTCAACCAATTGCATTAGCTGTTGTTATTATTATTGTTAAACAGGTAGGCATGATAATTTACTACTAAAAAAAACATATAAACCTTTTTACAAGACAAAAATTGGAAAATATGCTGCTTTACTTCCACAATTTTTTAACATTGCCTGACAAGAATGTGGCCCTGACCAGATTGATTTTATGCTGTCCATTTCCGGGAAGACATCTGTGGTTTTGTCATCATCCATTAATATAAGTTGTTGATAAGCATAGCTAAGCAATTTTAAGGTTTTATAAAGCAATTGGGGCCTTGAGAGTTCTCAACAATGCTGTGGATATACTGAGGGTTGGCAACAGCTCAGGAATGGGGTGGCCAATTCACGGGCCCCTTTCCTTTAAGCAAATAGTCAGAGGCAGAGAAGGAGAGTGGCAATAAAGGGGAAAGGAAGAAGCCAAAAATCTTTTCCCCCCAAAGATGAAATTAGCTTCACTTATGGAATAAACCTTTTCATTATGATTCAGGGTTGAAACACAAGTCTGAAATGAAGGTATGCTCAAGGAGGATGGTTATAGTAGATCCTCACAACCAACCCTGCCTTCTTTTCCTGTCTCCGCATCAACGACTCCACTTCTCTAGCAACGCTCTAGGTAAAGGCTGCTCATGGTTCCACATCCTTCAGAGTTGAGAATGGTGCAGCATACTCCTAACTCCATACACATCCTCTAGACCAGTGTTTCCCAAAGTGTGGTACCCGTACCCCCAGTGATACGAGAAGAGTTTGGTGGGGGTACGGGTTGCACCGGAGTTTGGTGGGGGTATGCACTGCACCATGCTTAGTTGCTCCTAATTCTACGTTCTCATGAGTACGAGGGGTACTTAGCATTACGAAAATTATAGAAGGGGTACAATTATGTCAAAAGTTTGGGAAACACTGCGACCAATACTCCTTCACCCTTACAGAAAAGTCACTGCATCTATGAGGCACATGCCACCTAATGCAATCTCCCTGGCTTTCTATAACTGTTATCTACCTATCTCCAAGTCAGGCCCAGCAAAGAAGACTTTGAAACGAGTATCACTAAATAACTGTTGGAAGAATGATGCAGAAGAGGAAGTGGGAGGGAACCAAAGCTAACTTCTACTTTGCCATTTTCATTGTACCTGTCGTTCTAGTTTAATTATCACCTTGGATACCACAGAGAACCACCTGAGACTTGGAGTGCTATCATCTTTGGCACATGTACCAATTTGCTAATGACTGAGCAGTGCAATATAGTAAAGTATCTGGAATTAATTTTATTTCACTACTATAAGTTGTAGAAATTCAAGTTTTTAATATCCAGCAATACTTAGAAAAGTTAAATTAATTTTTTGTCAATATTGTCAGTAACCTTGAAATAATAATGATATGACTAGATTCAAACTATAATCTACCATCTGATATATTGCTATTTCAAGACCCAGGGAAGTAACTGAACAGGGATTATAAGAGAGCGACTAGCTGAAATTGACCAAGCAGCACAACAACTATAGCAACCTCTCCTTTCCCCTCACATATTCTCCATTTGGGACTCTCTGCCCCTGAAATAGTGTTGATTGCTAATAACCTAAAATATCCTTCCATAGACACTCTTTCTAGAAAATATGGATATTTCATAAACATCTTCATGACTATATTCCTTATAAATTTGCAAGCTCTAATCTTCAGTTCTTAGCTCAAAAATTTCAAAATAATTTCCTACATGAAATAAATCACATAAGATGTAGAAGATTGTCTTATGGTGAAGGTAGAGAAAAACATACATTTATATCACATTGTTGACTGCTTACACACAGTTGTCCCTCCTTCACAATCTTTCTCTCTCTCTCTCTCTCTCTCTCTCTCTCTCTCTATATATATATATATATATATATATATATATATATATATATCCTCCTATCTAATAAAAGAGTAATATGCAAATTGACCATCACTCTAAGATACAAGATGGCTGCTCCCATGTGGTCAAAGATGGCTGCCCACATGGGGACACAAGATGGCCTGCAGGGGAGGGCAGTTGGAGAAATATGGAGAAAGCATCAGCTCCTTTCTCCAAATTGCTGAAAACCCCTTCTTAATGCTGGGACAAGAACCCTGGCATTAATGGACACCCACCCAGAGGCACCCAATAAGAATGTTTTATGTTTTACATTATATATTACTACTCCCTACTTTCACAATCAATATATACAACTTTAAATAAGAACAATTCTAAGGAAAGTACAGGGAGGATATTGACTAGTGGATTTTTAAGAACATTTCCACACCCTAATATTATGACTTTATTATTCTAAGTTACTTGAAATCATAAATTATAAAAAGAAAATCCATCTTACCTAATAATAGACAAACATGTAAATTGACCGTATCTCCGCTATGCCCACAGCCAATCATAGTGAGTATGCAAATTAGAAGGCCAAATATGGCAGCTGCTCAGCTACTCTAGGTGCAGAGTGGCCAGGCGGGGCAGGATGCCTGCTATGAGAGTGAGGGTTGGGGGTGAAGGGATCTACTGGAGCGGAGTGCTGCAGCAAAGACTAGACTGCAGACTCTGGAGTCTGCAGCAAAGATGAAGAAGGCAGACTCTGGCCAGAGCAAAGGTCTGGGTCCCGGGTGCCAGAGGAAAACTGGTGCTAAAAAGCTAGGTAAGGAAGGCCTATTGCACAAATCTCTTCATGCAATGGACCTCTAGTAATAAATAAGGTTTATAGTATCTGCCAGGCCCAAACATCTGTTCACTGATAAATATCCCATTTCCACATGTCTTTGTTTATTTCCTGCCTACTCTTTTTTCTCTTCCTCCCTCTTACTTAAGCACTAATGCACATCCATGTGCACACGTAGGCATGTACACACACACACACACACACACACACTACATTTCTACTACAGATCCTTCTCTCTGGTAAAAGCCTATTAGCCTGATGATAGACACCTAACCCAGTGCTTCTTACTCTTGGATAAAATGTCTCTTCTAATGTTAATCAGACAGAAAGAGAACTGTTTTAAATTTGAGTAGCAGAAATTTAGGTTAGACATAGAAAAGGAACTTCTTGTCTAATTACTATGACATGCTGAAATCAACTAATCTTCATAATCACAGTAAATAGTTCACCTCCAAGTTTTTTTTTTACCTATGATACATTTTTCTTCAGTTCTAATAATGAATGACACCCTAATTTTTCTTGTAAACTCCATTCTTGCTTAAGGAATTATAAGTGTGTTCCTGGTTATTGAAACCCAGAGTTTTAACTAAGACAACTAGAAAATTGAAGTCTAAGTGTTTACTTATTACTTCTAGAGTTGATATTCAGCCTTTTTAAATCTCTAGAGAGGCATGCCCAGGAAGGCCTCAGTAGAAGCATCTGTTTGCCATGGCAGGAACATTTGGCCTACAGACCTCAGGCCACATACAGCTCTTCAGTGCCAGAGTAAAGAAGAAACAGCCCTCTCAAACAATGCAGGGCTGGGGCTTAAGAAAACTAAAGATAATGCCACACCTTTTAGAAATAAAGAAAAAGAAAAAGAGTATTTTACTTAGGTACATTTCAGACCCTGCCTCATTTCAAGAAGGATTTGAAGGAGGAGTACAAAAGCACATAAGAGTATTATGATAGTTAATTTTATTTGTCAACATACCCAGACCATAGTGCCTAGTTATTGCCTTTTATTTTATTTTATTTTATTTGTTTTATTTTATTTTATCTTATCTTATTGTTGATAGTATTACAGTTGCCCCCCAAATTTTCCCCCTTTACCTGTCTCCTCTCAGCTTCTGCCACCCCAGGCTTTCACCACACTATTGTCTGTGTCCATTGGTTATACCTATATGTGTGTCAGTTCTTTGGATAATCTCTTCCCCTATTCCCTGACCCTCTAAGATTTGTCAGTCTGTTCCATACCTCCATTTATCTGATTCAGTTTGTTCATCAGGGGAGGAGAGGGGAAGAGAGGGGAGAAGAAGGAAGGGAAGTGGAAGGGATGAGAGGAAAAAGGAGGGAAGAAACAAGAAGAATAGATGTTTGAATTACATAGCCATCACATAAATGCTTTTCTGGATTGTTTTTCATCCAGTGTTCAATTTATTATGGATAGATACAGTACAAAGTTTTATATCAGCTCTAGACCTGCCCACTGGACAAGGACAATCTTTTACATTAGCATTAAAGAACTATAAAAACATTAACATTTTATTAAACATTTATTATCAAGAAAGGTTATGTAATTACTACAAACTAAAAGGACTTCT
Organism: Pipistrellus hanaki; assembly: GCF_964339955.1. Lineage (NCBI taxonomy): Eukaryota > Metazoa > Chordata > Mammalia > Chiroptera > Vespertilionidae > Pipistrellus > Pipistrellus hanaki. The sequence continues at coordinate 86,199,461 of NC_140503.1, forward strand.
TAGCTATGTAGAAATTTATTATTCCAAGTAAACTTTTCCATTTTAACAAACTATTATTTTTTCAATTCTGAAATTATTTAATCTAATAATAGAGTAATATGCAAACTAACCATCACTCTGCTACACAAGCCACACCCACCCTCCATGCCCACAAGCCAATCAGAACGAGTATGCAAATTAACCCAACAAAAATGGTGGTTAATTTGCATGCACGGAGAGAGGGAGGAGTGAAAACTGAAGACAGCATAGAAGGAAGAGGGAGGGAAAGTGGAAAGCAAGGTGGCTGCGGCTGCTGGAGGGAAAGCACTGGCAGTGGCAGGCACAGCAGGTTGGGAGTGCAGAGCGAGGCGTGCAGCAGTGGTGGCAGCATGCACGATGTGGAGACAGCCGTGGTGGTGGCTGTGGATGTGGTGGGGCAGGCAGGATGGGCGGGGCACGCCCTGCCCATTCCTGCCCACCCTGCCCCACCCCACCCTACCTGCCACAGCAGGAGAGGTGGGGGGCAGGAGAGGTGGTGGTGGTAGAAGGGAAGCCTGCCAGAAGTCTTGCAGGAATATTCCTGCAACAGGTTCCTAGTGTCTGACATTTATAAGAATTATATTTAATATATATATGAGAATTTCCCACTCAACATTATAACCATCACTTTTTACTTATTGCCTTATTTACTTGAATTACTTATTCAACATAGCAATTGATTATTCAAAATAATGTTGCCCACTTTTAATTGAATCCTCACGCAAACCAGCATGCACTTCTCAGCTTGCATAGTAATTCATCAATACATGCATTATGCATTTCTTATGGATAGGACATGGATTGAAATGAGAGATTTGGTTGAAGGTATGTCTACTTTTATTCAGGGGAAAAAAAAGGAAGAGAAATAAAATATATATACAAAGATTTTTTTCTGCTAAGACTAACTACTTTTAATTATCATTTCAATTTATATTTTTTATCTTTATAGGGCATCTTTACTCTGAATTAAAAATATATATCTGTTTGTAGCCCATGGAGTGACATTTTAGTTTATAACCAAGGGATGGATGACTTGAGGCTCACAACAGCTATCAGTTGGTCAAAAGTCACAGATGAATCAGTGAAATAGAATCTTCTAGATCCAAAAAGCCAAACTCCTTCCTAGTTCAATGCACTTAACTCGTGATTTCACTCTTTCAAATTGCCTGCTAATTCCAAAGTACTTTGAGTTTATTTCTTTCATCTATATATAGATCTACATACTAAGCTATATATAGTAACTATGTAATTTATTTCCAACTCTAATCTTTATTGCTCTTCATCATTAAAGCTATCTCTTTTTATGTTAGCCCTTCAATGTTTCAACCCATCTCACTATCAAAAACACATGTTGTCGCCTAGCCAACATGGCTCAGTGGTTGAACATTGATCTATGAACCAGAAGGTCACAGTTTGATTCCAAATCCGGGCATATGTCCGAGTTGCAAGCCCCATCCCCAGTGTGGCGTGTGCAGAAAGCAGCTGATCAATGATTCTCTCTCATCATTGATATGTCTATCTCTCTCTCCCTTTTTCTTCTTCTCTGAAATCAATAAAAATATTTTTTAAAGATGTATGTTGTCAAATGTATTTATTCAGAAAATATTTATTGCATCCTTCTTAGTGTGGTCTAGGTGCAACTAATAGCCAGGACTTAAATGTTATATGGAAAATCACAAAAATCTTAGAAGAATCGATAGGCAGCAAAATATCAGACATATCTCATAGCAATAACTTTACTGGTACAACTCCCAGGGCAATGGAAACTAAAGAGAAAATAAACAAATGGGACTACATCAAAATAAAAGGCTTCTGCACAGCAAGAGAAACCATCAACAAAACAACAAGAAAGCCTACTGCATGGTGGAACCTATTTACCAATATTATATCCAATAAGGGCCTAATCTCCAAAATTTATAGAGAACTCATACATCTTAACAAAAGGAAGTAAACAATCCAGTCAAAAAATGGTCAAATGATATAAATAGACACTTTTTGAAAGTGGACATACAGGAGGCCTAGAGACATATGAAAACATGCTCAAAGTCACTAATCCTCTGAGAGATGCAAAACGACAATGAGATACCATCTCACACTTGTCACAATGGCTATCATGAACAAACAACAAGTGCTGGTAGTGATGTGGAGAAAAAGGAACCCTCCTGCACTGCTGGTGGAATGCAGACTGATTCAGCCACTATGGAGAACAGTATAGAGTTTCCTCAAAAATTAAAAATGTAACTCCCATTATTCAGAAAGGACATGTTCATCCCTATGTTCATAGCAGCACAACTTATATAGTTAAGATTTGGAAACAGTCTAAGTGTTCATCAGCGGATGAATGGATTAGAAAACTGTCGTACATCTGCACAATGTAATATGACACTGCTGTAAAAAAAATATTCTTACCATTCACAACAGCATGAATGGACATGGAGAACATTATGCTAAGTGAAAGAAGCTAGTGGGGGGAAGATAAATATCACATGATCTCACTCATTTGTGGAATATAATGAACAACATAAACTGATGCACAAAAATAGATCCAGAGACAAAGAAACATCAAATAGACCATCAAACTTCAGAGGGAAGAAGAGAAAGGTGTGTGGTGGGATGTGGAGGGAGGGGGTTGAGTTAAGAGATCATCCAAAGGACTTGTCTGCATGAATATAAGCATAATTAATGGACACAGACACTAAGGTGTGGGGGCATGTGCTGGGGGCTGGGGATGGCAGGGGAGAAGTCAATGGGGAAAAAGGAGACTTATGTAATACTGTATGTAAAACTTTAACCAATAAAGAATTTTAAACAAAGGTTATTAAAGTTCCAGAGAAAGAGTGATAATGGTTGCACAATAATAAGAATGTACTAAATTCCACTGAACTTTACAATTAAAAATTATTAAAATGCCAAATTTTATAATTAAGCATATTTTACCACAATAAAAATAAACTGTGGAAGTGCAAAATAAATAAATAAATAAGCAAACAAAATATTCTGTCCTCCTGGAGTGGATGTTCCAGTGGAAAAGATAGATATAACAGTTGCCAATTAGTGCTATGGGGTGTGGGAGACATTTTTAAAGAGGATATCAGGAAAACCTCTCTGAGGAGGTAATCATTTGAGCAGAAATGTTACCAGGCAGCAAGACAGAAGCCTCCTTGATACACATGCAGAACAAGAAAGATATAAAATATGACGAAAGCCATAGGAAACTGTCAGATCACAATGGCATAAAATTAGAAATCAACTACAATAAAAAACAATGAAAAAAATCAAACACTTTGAGGTTAAATACCATGCTATTAAACAATGATTAGATTACCAAAGAGATCAAAGAAGAAACAAAAAGCATCATGGCAACAAATGACAATGAAAATACAACAATCCAAAATCTATTGGACACAATGAAAGCAGTCTTAAGAGGGAAGTTCATAGCTCTACAGGCCTACCTCAAAAAAAAAGAAAGAAAGAAAGAAAGAAAGAAAGAAAGAAAGAAAGAAAGAAAGAAAGAAAGAAAGAAAGAGAGAAAAAAAGACAGAAAGAAAGGTAATAAATTATCTAACCCTACAACTCAAAGAGTTAAAAGGAGAGCAATAAGAAAAGCCCAGCATAAGCAGAAGGGAGGAAATAATAATAAGCAGAGCAGAAATAAATAGGGACAAAAAAAAAAGTGCAAAAGATCAACAAAACCAAGGGCTGGTTCTTTGAAAGGATAAACAAGATTTATGAACCTCTATCCAGGATCACCATGAAGTAAAGAGAGAGGACCCAAATAAACAAAATCAGAAATGAAAGAGGTGAAGTAACAACCAATCCCACAGAAATACAAAGGATTATGAAAAAATACTATGAACAACTTTATTCCAACTAAATGGACAACCTAGATGAAATGGACATATTTCTAGAAAATGACAAGCTCTCAAAACTCAATCAGGAAGAATTAAAAAAAAAAAAAAAAAAAAAAAACCTGAATAGGCCGATAGCTACTGAAGAAATTAAAGCAGTGATCAAAAATCTTCCAGCAAGCAAAAGCCCTATTCTGGACAGCATTACAGGGGAGTTCTACCAAGCATTCAAAGAAGAACTAAAACCAATCCTTCTCAGACTATTCCAAAAAATTCAAGAAGAAGGCACACTTCCAAGTTCTTTCTAGGAAGCCAGCATTATCCTAATTCCCAAACCAGATAAAGACACCACCAAAAAAAGAGAACTACAAGCCAATATCCTTGATGCTTCTATCTTTTGTTTTTGTTTGGTAGTATTTCACTCACCTTTTCTCTTTTTTAAGCTATATGTCCTGTTTGGGGGATTTTTGTTGTGTGTTGACATTAAGTTTATAAAAAAATGAAATTGCTTATATACTGTAGTTTTTTCCCCCCACTTGAGTGCATCAAAACAACAATGCGACACCATTTCACATCTGTCAGAATGGCTATTATCAACAAATCAACAAACCACAAGTGCTGGTGAGGATGTGAAGAAAAAGGAACCTCCTGCATTACCAGTGAGAATATAGACTGATGTAGCCACTGTGGAAGGCAGTATGGAGTTTCCTCAAAAAGTTAAAAATGGGACTCCCATTTGATCCAGTAATCCCACTTTTAAGACTATATCCCAAGAAACAAGAAACAACAATCAGAAAGGATATATGCACCCTATGTTCATAGCAGCACAATTTATAATAGCTAAGATTTGGAAACAATTTAAGTGCCCATCAGCAGATGAGAGCATTAAAAAACTGTGATACATCAAGACAATGGAATACTGTGCCTCTATAAAAAGGAGGAACTTTTACCATTTGTTAACAGCATGGATGAAACTGGAGAGCATTATGCTAAGCAAAATAAGACAGTCAGAGAAAGATAAATATCACATGATCTCACTCATATGTGGGATATCATGATCAACATAATTTGATGAACAAAAATAGTGCCAGAGACAAATGGCAGGGGGGTAGGGGTTAGAGATCAACCAAAGGACTTATGTGCATGCATATTAGCATAACCCAGGCATTGGACACAGACATTGGGGGGTGGGGGCTTGCTGTGGTGGAAATGGCTGGGGCAGGGGTCAATCAGGGAAAAAGAAAACATATGTAAAACTTTAGACAATAAAAAGAATAATTGAGGAAAAAATAAAAGGATATATATATATATATATATATATATATATATATGCACATATATACATATCATCAAATTGGATCCAGCAATATATTAAAAATATCATACACCATGACTAAGAAGGATTTATTCCAGGGATGGAAGGCTGGTACAATATTCTCAAATCAACAAATGTGATACATCACATAAAAATCTGAGACAAAAATCACATAATCATATCAATTGATGCAGAAAAAGCATTTAACAAAATCCAACACCTTTTCTTGATAAAACCTCTCAGCAAAGTGGAAATAGAGGGATCATACCTCAATGTAATAAAGGCCATAATGACAAACCTACAGCCAACATTATATTGACTGGGTAAAAACTAAAAGCATTTCCCCTAAGAACAGGAACAAGACAGGGATGTCTGCTTTCACCACTCTTATTCAACATAGTACTGGAAGTGCTATCCATAGCGATCAGACCAGAAGAATAAATAAAAGACATCCAAATTGGAAAGGAGGTTATAAAACTGTCATTATTCACAGATGACATGATATTGTTCATAGAAACTCTTAAAGACTCCACCAAAAACTACTAGATTTAATAAATGCATTTGACAACATAGAATTAACACCCAGAAATTTATGGCATTTTTATACACCAATAATGGTATCTCAGAAAGAGAAACTAAAATAAATAAATAAATAAATAAATAATAAATAAATAAATATAAAAATTCCATTTACATTGCAACAAAAAAAATTAAAATTAAGATACTTAGAAATAAACTTAACCAAGGGGTAAAAGATCTGTACTCAGAAAACTACAAAATGTTGGGGGGGAGGGGGAAGCAATAGAAGGAGATATAAACAAGTGGAAGAATATAACATATTCATGGATTGGTAGAATCAAAATCATCAAAATGTCCATACTACCCAAAACAACTTATAGATTCAATACAATCTCTATTAAAATGGGAATGGCACATTTCACAGGTCTATAATAAATACTCCAAAAATTTATATGAAGCCAAAAAAGATCCCGAACAGCCACAGCAATCTTGAGAAAGAAGAAAAAAGATGGAGGGATCATAATGCCAGACATCAGGCTATGCTACAAAAGCACTGAATCAAAACAGCCTGGTACTGGCACAAGAACAGGCATATAGATCAACGGAACATAACAGAGAATCCAGAAATTATCCCAAGACATTATGCTCAATTAATATTTGACAAAGGAAGCAAGAGCATACAATGAAGTAAAGACTGTCTCTTCAATAAATGATGTTGGGTTAGATAACTGGACAGGTACATGCCAAGAAAATGAAACTAAGCCACCAATTTACAGCATATACAAGAATAAACTCAAAATTGATAAAAGACTTAAATATAATTCATTAAAACATAAAAATCCTAGAGGAAAACTTAAGCAGCAAAATATCAGTCATCCTGCATAGCAGAATTTTCACTGATATGTTGCCTAGCACCAAGAAAACAAGAAAAACAAAGGAAAAAAAATTAGTAAGTGGGACTACATCCAAATAAAAAGCTTCTGAACAATAAAAGAAATCAGAATCAAAACAAAAAGGGAACCAACTGTATGGGAAGACATATTTGCCAATGATACATCTGATAAAAGGTTAATTTCCAAAATATATTAAGTACTCATACAACTCAAAAAATGGAAGACAAATTATCCAATTAAAAAATAAGCAGAAGACCTAAGTGGACACTTGTCCAAAGGTGACATACATATGGCCAAGAGACATATGAATAATTCTCAACATCGCTAATCCTCAGAGAGATACAAATTAAAATGACAATTAGGTACTATGTCACACCTGCCAAAATGGCTACCATCAATAAATCAAAATCCAACAAGTGCTGATGAGGATGTAGAGAAAAGGGGACCCTAGTACACTGCTGGTAGGAATGCAAACTGGTACAACCCCTATGGAAAATAGTATGGAGATTCCACATAAAATTAAAAATGGAACTGCCATTTAATCCATTGATCCCACTTCTAGGAATATATTCTAAGAATCCTGAAATACTAATCAGAAAGAATATATGCACTCCTGTGTTCATAGGAGTACAATTTTCAATAGCTAAGATTTGGGAACAGCCTAAATTCCCATCAACAGATGAGTGGATAAAAAAGTGGTGGTACATTTATACAATGGAATACTATGCACCCATAAAAAAGTATATCTTACCCTTTGAGACAGCATGGAGGAACCTGAAAAGTATTATGCTAAGCAAAATAAGCCAGTCAGAGAAGGAGAAATATCATATTATCTCACTGACATGTGGAATGTAATGAACAAAATAAACTGACAAACAAAACAGATCCAGAGACACATGCAACAGACTGATGATTCTCAGAGGGAAGGGGAGGGTAAAGGAGGGCAGGAAAGGATTTACCAAAGAACTTACATGCATATATACAAAGCCCATGGACACAGACAATATTGAGTTAAAGGCCTGGGGAGGGAGTGGAATGGAAAGGAGGAGGTCAATGGGGGAAAAGGAGGGGACATCTGCAATATTTTCAATAATAAAGATAAATTTAAAAAATAAAACTGACACTGGCAAATTTTATATTCCATTAAAAAAATCATTTGGGAGAGTATTGAGGTGATACCCAATACTCAAGGAGATTCCTGGGATTCATTCCCATTTCAAAATAGAATCTTAGAGGTAGGACTCAAGAATCTGTATTTAAAATAAAATAAGAAATATTTTTTTAACAAACCTTCCCAGTTGATTTTTAAAATTAGCTGGGCTTGGGAGCCACTGTTTTAAACCATGGGCACTTTAGAAAGTCAGTAACCATAAATCTGTCAGGGCTAAGCAGTCAGGGAAAGCTTTGTGGCAGAAGTGGGATTTGACTGAGCTGTGCAGACTGTCAACTGCAGCATACTGCAGACTGACAGGCGGGGAAAGGGCACAGGTTCTTCAGGAATGAGCAACATGGCAAAGGGTTGCATTTGTGGTCCCATGAAATGATGAGGCTCACCAGAAAGCATAGAGAGTGCAGTGAGAAATGATAGGAAATAGGTTACACAAGGCACTAAATAGTAATTTTCAATAAGTAGTAGCTCAAGCTTCAAGATAGATGAGTGTGACGTGCAGAACAGGAAAAGAGAGCTTTGGCTCTCCCTCAGTTTTAGGTCAGCTCTGATCTAACCAGTGCTAGCCCCAGAAAGGTGATTCTGGGCTAGGATTCTGAGAAAAAGGGGATTTTGTCTCCATTTGTGACTTACAGTAAAATGAAAAGACAGGACTAAATGACATATAAGATTTCTTACAAATCTAATCTTTATGATTCAATTTTTAAGTCCCACTATTTCATCATTTCCAATGAGTTCATTTAAGCATTCTTTGCTGTTATTTGAATTTTGCTTTCATCGATTTTGGAGAGAAGAAATTGTCAAGTAATGGGGGCAATGGAGGGTGATTTTTTTCATTAATCTCGCAATAGGAAGTTCCACATTTACATTCTAGTAATAATAAACCTGGCACAATACATACTTTCCTCCAAGGTTTGCTCTGGAGACTTTGTGACCTTAATAGAGTTTTCTGACTGAGATAAGGCCTTAAAAGACACACAAAAGATAGATTCATATGCCACACTAGCCTAGAAGAATAAAACTCTGCATCAAATAACATGTTAGATAAATCTGACATGGCAAGTATTTCTGGAATAGCAGTCACTTTTCCCAAGAAACTTAGTGATATACTCATGGGATAAAGACTACACCTTCTATTTCCAAGTACACTTGACACAACCCAAAAATCAATTTTCTCCTCTGTTTAAAGTAGTTCCAATCTGTCAAAATTCATCCCTCATTGCCTCATCAATAGCCATTTCCCTTTTTCCATCATATTATGTAATGACTACCAATTACAAATCACAGAAATGAAGGTTCAATGGAAAATAAAGTACTGTTGCTAAGATATATCGAGAATTCAGTATTAAATAGCCTTGCTGAAAGCTCCCAAGTTTATTCTCATGATTCTTGGGAACAATTATTTCATTATTTTCCATGAAGTATAAAATAATGTCTGAAATTTTTTTAAGGACAAAAGAATTATGATTAAGGTCTACAAACAAAGGAAAAAGCAATATGAAGTTAAAGCCTCTTTTCCTTAAATCTGCTTCATGCTATGACTCTGTACTATGTTAGAGATATCTGATGGCTTATCTGAGTAAAAAAAAAAAAAAAAAAAAAAAAAAAAAAAAAAAAGATTTACAAGATAAAAGCTGTGGAAAAAGTAGAATAATTTATTCTGGGAAACCTGATTCTGTTCCTCTTATGATTTGTGTCCTGATAACTGATCTCTTTAAAAGTGGTGCCAGCAAGAACAGACATATAGATCAATGGAATCAAAACGAGAACCCAGATATCAACCCAAATCACTATGCACAATTAATATTTGACAAAGGAGGCACGAATATACAATGGAGTCAAGACAGTCTCTTCAATAAATGGTGTTGGGAAAATTGGACAGACACATGCAAAAGAATGAAACTAGATCACCAACTTACACCATACACAAAAATAAACTCAAAATGGATACAGGACTTAAACATCAGACAGGAAACCATAAAAATACTAGAAGCATCCACAGGCAGCAAAATCTCAGACATATGCCAAAAGAACTTCTTCACTGATACTGCCCCTAGGGCAATGGAAGCTAAAGAGAAAATAAACAAATGGGATTACATCAAAATAAAAAGCTTTTTTACAGCAAAATAATCTATCAACAAAACAACAAGAAAGCCTACTGTGTGGGAGAACATATTTGCAAATGTTACCACTGATAAAGGTTTAATCTCCAACATCTACAAACAGCTTATACAACTAAATAAAAGGAAGATGAATGATCCAATTAAAAAATGGGCAATGGACCTAAATAGAATATTTTCAAAAGAAGACAGAAGGAAGGCCAAAGGGCACATGAAAACATGCTCAAAGTCACTAATTATCCGAGAGATGCAAATCAAAACAACAATGCGGTACCATCTCAGACCTGTCAGAATGGCCAACATCAACAAATCAACAAAAGACAAGTGTTGGCAAGGTTGCGGAGAAAAAGGAACCCTCGTGCACTGCTGGTGGGAATGCAGACTGGTGCAACCACTGTGGAGAACAGTGTGGAGTTTCCTCAAAAAACTGAAAATGGAACTCCCATTTGACCCAGTAATCCCACTCCTAGGAATATATCCCAAGAAACTAGAAACACCAATCAGAAAGGATATATGCACCCCTATGTTCATAGCAGCACAATCTACAATAGCCAGAATTTGGAAACAGACTAGGTGCCCGTCAGCAGATGATTGGATCAAAAAACCATGGTACATCTACACAATGGAATACTATGCTGCCATAAAAAAGAAGGAATTCTCATCATTTACAGCAACCTGGATGGAATTGGAGAACATCATGCTGAGTGAAATAAGCCAGTCAATGAAAGAGAAACACCACATGACCTCCCTCATTTATGGATAATAAAGAACATTATAAACTGATGAACCAAAAGATAGATATAGAGACAGTAAAGCAACAAGTAGACTGTCAAATTACAGCAGGTAGGGTAGGGAGATCTGGGGGAGATAATAGATCAACCGAAGGACTTGTATACACGCATATAAGTACAACCAAATGGACACAAAACTCTGGGGAGGGAGGGTATGTATGGGGGGGGCAATGTTAAAATATGTACACAGATAATAATTTAATAATAAAAAAAGAAATTTAAAAAATAAATAAAGTACTAGGAGTGAGAAGAGAGGCCCTATAGGCTCGTGAATGTCTTACTAAGGAGTCTACAGGACACAGAAGTTGAATAAACTAGAGGCAATTTGTGGTGAAAAAAATTAATTAATTAATTAATTAATTAAATAAAATCAAAATAAAAGTGGTGCAAGGATGTAGGGAAACTGACTTATAAAAAAAAATTCCCCCTCTAAAGAGCATCTGTACCACTTCATTGTTTACTGACCCATGTTTATTAGGTTTAAGAATTGGATGTATTTTATTTATTTGTAAGTTATGATATTAATATTACATGCAATCCTATTATTATAAATTTACATACATATATAACAAAGTTTCAAAATCTAACAAGCTTGTGGATAAAGAAAATGTCACAAAACAATAAAAGCTAGTATATACTTGTTACAATGGACATAAAACTGACCACATACTTGATGAATAATGGTCTTTCTTAACTATAAATTACCAGAGTAGTTTTGTGGAAAATCAGATTTTAAACTAGACTTTCAGAAATCAGCAAAGTTAAAGTACTGAATATTTTGAGGTTGCCCTCTGATTGTCCTATCAGTTCTACCACCTATGTGAACTTTACGCTGGTACCCTCCTCCACCTGCTCTGCCACTGCCTGCAATAACTTTGTTTTTGTTTCTTCTTTGACCCAATCCAATCCATTGCTTCTGTTGGTCTTCTTTCTGGGCCTGGAATATACCAAGTGCTTTCCACCTCATTGTTCTTATCTGTAGTTTTTACTGCTGTAGAATATCTGGCACATAGTAGCTGTCCAATAATATAGATTGAATCAATAAATAATTGTTTCTTCCGGTCTATAACTCCTTAAGGAAAGAGACTGTGTTGTTTAATTCCCCTATTCAGTTCCCAGAAGCCAGTATAGCACCTATCACATAGTGAGTGTTTCATAAATACTTCTTGAAGAAAGGAGGGGAAAAGGAAGGCAAGGGAAAGAGAGGTAGGAAGAAAAGATTAAACAAATGCTTATGTACTACATGAGTTTTGCTTTAAGGACATGTTACCATCCTTGTCATTATTATGATAATTTTAGTTCCTTTGGGAAGTATATAATAACACCATGACACATCAAGAAATAAAGATAGAAAAGTCTATGTTAGTATTTGTGCTGTTGAATTATTTTACAGCTACTTGACTAAATGTGCTGATTTGAAAAATAATGAATAGTTATAAAAATTCCATAATTGCACATAAATTATCCCCAAAGCATTATCATGAATACCTACTACCTGTATTTCCAAATGCTAATAACAAAATATATAGGTTTTTCGTCATTTTAACAAGGCTTTTACTTGAATATTAAAAAGACTAGGTGCATTATAGAAATTATTTTATTAATATCCACAGTCAGTAGTTTGATTCCTATACAATAATTGCATATGCTCAGAGAAACATCATGCTCCTACTGCTAGAGGCAATATTACCTCAGTGACACTATCAAAATGAATTATGCTTTTTCTTTATTGCAGCAAGACATATTCCATTATCTGTTGAATAAAACAAACATGTAACATTGAGACTGTTTCAGATTCAGTACCCGAGAGTATACCATGGAGTAATAATGTATTATGAAAGGAAAACTGTTTTACACTCTTCCTTATAAATTATTCTCCTTTTCCCATTATCAATGTAAGAGATTTTTTTAAAGATAACATTTTTAAGCATAGAAATGTGCATGGCACTTGACCAAAGTTAATAACATAATTATACTTTTTTAGCTCACTAGGAATTCATAATTTAGTATAAAAAATTTTAAACATAGAAAACAGAATGAGAGGACTTTTTCTTTTTCTATAATACCAAGAGAGCCTGCACAGATCTCTTTTGGATAAGAAATTTAATAGCATTTTATATGTCTGGTGGAGTGTATATAAGTTCTACAAAGTACAAGTTTGGCAACATTCACCATAATATAAGTTTCAGTCTCATAAAAAACTCCATTAACTATTTTTCTCAAATCAGAAAAACAAAAATTGTTTTCAATTTTTAATAAATAAATGCAACCTGAATAAAGAAAATTGGAAGTATAATCTCCAAAAATAAATAATCTGTGATTTTTTAAGAGTTCTGGCCACATACTTACCTGGCAGGGGAGACACCATGATCACGAAGGTGGATTTCCCAGGGCGAGGCTTATCCATTGCACTCCGGATGTGCTGACCCCTGCGATTTCCCCAAATGTGGGAAACTCGACTGCATAATTTGTGGTAGTGGGGGACTGTGTCCGCAATCTCCCCTGAAGAAAAAGACAAAAAGGAGTACTGGCCCAGTTTTATGAAGCAGAATTCTCTAAGAACAGTACACGACATCTCAGGAGTTAATTCTCTAGGATTATAGTTGAAACCAATAATTCTCTAAGCTGTCAATTTTTATGATTGATCTGCTGATGTGTTAATAATACAGTCCTTTTATTATGGCAAACTACCCATTTTCATTCTTTGCTTTTCTTGGTGACTATTAAAAACAACAGTGTACAGACTTTTCTAAAATTCAATAAGTTTACAAATGAGGATCTTGTTACCAATTTTAATAATTTCCTTCTAACTAGAGAAAAGAGTGGAAAACACAGAAGAGCTTTAAAATAACACCATTATTCTATCTTCAGGAGTTAGTCACTGGTAACATTTTCACTCATCTTTTTCTACTTAATGTATGTTAAGTAGCCTTTCATTCAGTTAATCAACAAGTATTTATTGATTGCCTGCTATGTGCTAGTCATTGTTCTAGGCAATGGCAATACCATTATAAACAAAATAATTAAGGTGCTTGTTCCCAAGGACAGATAATAAAAAAATAAGCATATATTATAGAATTGTACACCAGACATCTATAAAATTTTATTAACCATTGTCACACACAAAAAAAAAAAAAAATTAAAAAATAAATAAGTGGGATAGTAATATGGTTGTGATATGTATATGTCATTTCTATTATATTTACTATATATTTTGTAGATTCATAATACATAATTGATTTATTATTTTTAAAAAATCCTACACTATCTAATACAAGAATAATATGCAAATTGACCGTACCTCCACTACACCACCAGCCAATCAGAAGTAAGTATGCAAATTAACAAAACCAAGATGGCTGTGGCCACAAAGTAAGCAGGAGGCTTGAGTTTCTCCAGCAATGGAGGAAGCCAAGCTTCCTGGCCTCCACTCAAGGCTACAAAGTTTTGATTATAGAAGATAAATAAATCCCAGATACCACTGCCTCCACTTGGGTTGCCTGGGGGCATGGCCAGCCTGCAAATCACCACAGGCCCCTCGCCTAGGCCACCCCATGGCTCAAGGGAACCCACACCCAGATCTGGGACACCCTGAAGGACAAACCAGCCAGCCCCCACTTGTGCACCAGGCCTCTATTCTATCTAATAAAAAAGTAATATGCAAATTGACTGTCACTCCAACACACAAGATGGCTGCCCCCATGTGCTCAAAGATAGCTGCCCCAAGTAGACACAAGATGGCCTCCACAAGATGGCCAGCAGGAGAGAGCAGTTGGGAGGGACCAGGACTGCAAGGGAGGGCAGTTATGGTGATTAAGCCAGGAAGGGAGAGAAGTTGGGGGAGTACAGACCTGCAAGGGAGGGCAGTTGGGGGCGATCAAGCCTGCAGGGGAGGGCCATTAAGGGTGACCAGGCCTGCAGGGGAGAGCAGTTGGGAGGGGACCAGGCCTGCAGGGTAGGGAAGTTAGGAGTGACCAGGCTGGCAGAGGAGCAGTTAAGCATCAATCAGGCTGGCAGAGTAGTGGTTAGAGGGTGATCAGGCTGGTAGGCAGAAGCAGTTAGGGGCAATCAGGAAAAAAAGCAGGTGAGCAGTTGGGAACCAGCAGTCCTAGATTGTGAGAGGGATGTCCGACTGCCCCTTTAGGCCCGATACTATAAGGATTGGGCCTAAATGGGCAGTCAGACATTCTTCTAGGGGTTCCAGATTGGAGAGGGTGCAGGCTGGGCTGAAGGAATCCCCCTCCCCCCATGCATGAATTTCATGCACCAGGCCTCTAGTAAGTATATAATACAGAAATGTAAGTACTCTGCAGAAAAAGAATATCAACTAAATAGTGTCCTGATACTAAAAACAAAATAAAATGTCACAAGTCTAGTACTAGACATGTTCTTTTTTACAAGGGGCATTAGGTCATCTAGGTAGTGATGAAACTATATTGTTTCTAATGTTCTGTTGTCAGTTTCTCTAGTTGGCCTTTAATGGGTATTTTCCCATTACAAAATTCATATTTCTATATTGTGATCTTAAGAACTGACCTAGAAATCCACTTATTGCTGGATAGTTGTTTCCTTTTTTTATAAATAACTATTAGCAGAAATTATTTCACATACCTATTAATAGAAATGTTTGATTATTGTGTTACAGTAATTCATAAATATGGCAATATTTGATCAAAGAATATGCACATTTTAATGCTTTTTATTTATATTGTCAAATTTTTCTCCAGACAGATTATGCCAATTTCACACACACTAAATTGCCACTTCATATTTTATTTTATTCTTTTAAAATATAGCATTTCTTTGCTCTGTTTGATAGATACAAAATTATAGCTAACATTTATTGAGAAAATATTACTTAACAAACACCATACTATACACTTGCATGTATAATTGCACTTAAAAGTTAAGAAATCTGAGGTTTTAAAAAGCTAAATAAATTTCCAAAGATCCCTAAGCTATTAAGTCATCTTGTATCATAATCTCTTTGTATTAAATTGCAACACTATATGCAGCTTAGTTAATTGGCAATTGATTGGTAATATATTAATATACTTTATTGTATGTATATTATACTTTAAGAAAGTTAATTTTTAATTTTTATTAATTTCTTAAAGAAAGAAAAGAGAGAGAGAAACATCAATTTGTTGTTTCACTTATTCATGCATTCATTGGTTGATTCTTCAATGTGCTCCAACCAAGAATCAAACCTGCAACTTTGGTAATTGGGGCAATGCCCTAACCAACTAAGCTGCCCAGTCAGGGGTAATATTAATATATTTTATATATTCACTAGGATTTTTGTAATTCGGTGCTATCAATATATTCATGCATTTATTTATTTTATATCAGGATACACTCTATGGAAATTATGTTGAGTGAAAACAGATGTGGGCTCTAACATCATGGAAGACACATCCCAAAGGAGAAATAACAGTAAACTCAGGTTAGGAAAGAACTGCTGGCAGGGTCAAGCAACAATTTGTTTTCTAAATTCAGTCCCAGTATTAGCAACTGTAGGTCAGGACTATTGCTTGAAATGGTCCTCAACTGGGCTCTGTAATAAAAGAGAGCCCTAACCCTGTGGTTCAACTAGAAACCTCACTCTTAGATTCTACAAGTCAAGTCTGAGTTATGCAGTAGTCACAGGACAAGCACATTGTTTTGAGGCAGAGATTAGGGTATAATGACTTGGCATTTCTGGATTGGAAGGCATGATGGTTAATTTTATGTGTCAACTTGACTGGGCTACAGGATGCCCAGATAGGTGGTAAAATATTTTTGGTTATTTCTGTGAAAGTGTTTCAAGAAGAGATTAACATTTGAATTGTTGAACTCAGTAAAGCAGATGGCCCTCTTCAGTGTCAGTGGGCATCAACCAAACTGTTGGGTTCCTGGATAGAGCCAAAGGGTAGAAAAGGTGAATTCACTCTCTCTGATGGTTTTGAGATTCCACATTCTCCTCAGACATTGGCCCTCCTAGTTCCTGGGTATCTGAACTCATACTGGGACTTACAGTATCAACCCCCAATGCTCAGACCTCCCAACTCAGATTGAATTATACCTCCAGCTTTCCTAGTTCTCCAGATTGCAGATACAGATCATGGAACTTCTCAGCTTCCATAACCAAATGAGCAAATTCCTATATTAAATCTCCTCATATCTATGTCTATATCAACTGCTTCTCTGCCAAGCAGGCCCCACTTGTGCAAGGCCATATGAACCAATAGACCCAGACTGCACCTTCATGTGGGATAAGGAAAGCACACTGCAGGTCATCCTCTCTATAAAGATAACATTTGCCCTAACTAGTTAAGAGCCTCTGAAATTCATCTTGGAAAGGCAACGTTTTACATAGCCTCTAAACAAAACTGAGCAAAGAAACCTTTGATCAATTACATCATCAGAGATTGAAAAATATGCAATTAGAAATGATTTCCTAAAAAAAAAAAAAATTCTACAGAAACAGAACATAGAAGGTGTCAGCTGAACAGATAGCAGAACAGATGCATTAACACCAGGACAGACCCGATAGTATCAACTTCAACACATTGAGGAGTTGTTATTAGCTGCTCAGCACAAAGAAATGAGTTTGCCAGATCATTGTATAGGCTATATAGTGTTGTATTTATCATTATTTAGCCAGTGTGGAGTTGAGTTTATATAGTTTCATTAGAAACACTGGTTCAATCATTCTCATCAAACCCTTTTGGCAACTTCCTAAAATTTAACCTAAGAATTCCCCCCAAGGTATTATTTTTTATGGGTTCCTGAATAATGAAGTCAAAATTCTGGCACCTACACTGAACATAACCAGATGCCCAGCCTCTCTCTCAGAATGCTGTCTGCAGGCTTACTTCTCCTGGGCATGCTGCACTGCTCTTTCATATTCATCATTTCATTTCTTCCTTACAACAGTCTTGTGAATTATGCTAGAACAGATATTATTAAGCCCTCATGAAGAATGAGGAAACTGAAACTCAAAATAGATGACTTGTCCAAAGTCATGAAGTTGGTAAGTAAGGCCTAGAATTCTGGCTTCTAATCAACCACATACCTAGTGCTTTTTCATTTCATCAGACTTCTTATATTTCATCATGATTTTGACATTTGTTTTTATAAAAAAGCATTATTTTGGGACTCTAAAGTTCAATAAGCTTATCATCAAACTTGCTTTTTAAAATAGAGGTACCACAGTTGGTCACAGAAGCTGTAATAATTCTCTCTATGGCTTTGAAAGCCTTGTTTACTGCTCATTGATCGCCATGACAATGCTACCATAAATAACCCCAGATAGATTGCTATGTGTAATCACGGGAGACATCCATATGCATGAGTCACCTGTCAGCTCTCCAAGCCCATCATTTCCAATACCTGTCAACATGTCATCAAGGACTCTCTGAGTTTGTGAACACTCTTAAGAAGGTAATATCATGCAGTGCTACACAAATTTGTGGTTGAAGACAACAAAATTTTTAAATGCCCACTATTTGGGGGGAAGAGTGGGTAGGGATTTGCTAGGTCACTCTGAACTGTTCTTTGTCCCACCTCACAGCATAAGGATCCAGTCTCAATTTGGATAGAAATTCAAATCTATTTTTCACTTGTAATTCACAATATACCCAAAGACTCATAAGAGGCAAATATAGAATACTCTCAGAATCTTCCAGAACAGTGGTTCTCAACCTTCTAATGCCATGACCCTTTAATACAGTTCCTCCTGTTGTAATGACTTCCAACCATAAAATTATTTTCGTTGATACATCATAACTATAATGTTGCTACTGTTATGAATTGTAATGTAAATATCTGATATGTAGGATGTCTTAGGCGACCCCTGTGAAAGGGTTGTTTGATCCTCCAAAGGGGTCATGACCCACAGGCTGAGAACCACTGTTCTAGAACAAACTACCATATGGCAACTAACAGTGATAAATGTCTATCAGTCACAGCAATGTTTCAAGAAAGGCTTCAGTCATTTGTGCAGGAATAGTTGTGATGGGACAGTATGCCCAGGAAGAAGTTTAGACTGAGAGCCCATAATAAGGCAGATAAGAATCAAAAGTCAGGACAGAAAGGCCAGTCTCCAGACCAGCAGGGCAAGCAACATGCAATTATTGAACCCAAGAACATGACAAAGGATGGAATTCCAACAGTCAAGAGCCAAGAATTAAACAACTCACATGGAGAGGAAGGCAGGAAAGCAGTAATCCAGGTAGATAATCCACAGGTAGGGAAGCAAGTAGTAGAGTCCAAGTAAGTAAAAGACCCAAAGCCTGAGCAGAAAAGTGAGTCAGTTCAAGGCATCAGTGGTCAAGGCATTACATAACAAATCTGACTGTGATACAGGATTTGTCTCATCAAGGGCATCTTGGACACTGGCTGCCAAGCCTCAGCACACAGCTGCAAAGAGCCAAGTAGCTTTATCTATCCAGGACATGCTCTGGTGATTCTGAAAAGTAACAGTTCAAATAAAGGTGTGTTTACATTTTTAACCTAGTGACTACATGTGAATAAATAGATGTGTCATTTAAATAAGATTAATAATGCACAAAACTGTACCCCTGTATTTATTTCACTAATGTCTATAGCAATAGACATTATAGTCATTTATTTCACTAATGACTAATATGGCTAACAACAATAATGTTAGTAATAATAAAAAAAACTTTTTCTGGACAAGAACCTAACCATAATAATAGTAATAGCTAATTTTACTGAGCAGATAGTAATCACTAAGCTGTTTCTAGGTGCTTTAGATATGATATATTTTATTCCTTCCAACAATTCTTAGTTAGATACTAACTATTATCTCCATTTTACAGGGGACGCACAGAGGCATTAAGTCATTTTCTCAGATTCACACAGCTAGTGATTCTAAATTTAAACCCATGTTTTTCAACTTACATTGGGAGAAAGGACTACCATAACACTAGACTTTAAGATCAATGAAAAGATAACAAAATAAAAGTTCACTTCAAAACTCCCTTCTTCTCAATTCTAGTTCCATCTAGCAAACAGCCTATAATTCCCAACTTTCTTCTATCATCATATTCTTGTGACATCTGAAAATACTAAGGATAAGAAGGAACAAGGAATTAACATTTACTGAAGAATATGGAATTGCATATTGCCAGCTTCTATAATCAACACTGTACATATGTGCCAGAGTCAGAACAGATCAGTGTGTCCCCAAGAGGGCAAACCCCAAATCATCCTCAAAGTCACAGCCAGGCATGCAAGTTTCAGAGACGGGGATAGATCTGAAATGAAGAGGAGAAACAGAAAGGGAAGTTGTGCAGGTCTCCATGAACACCACAGGAAAGGAGCTGTGTGGAGGGTACATAGAAGATTTATGTGTTCATGACAGACCTTGGTCTGTGCAAGTACTCGGAGGACCTAAGACAGGAGAGACAGTTTTTTAATTTCTCAAGGCTTAGCTTTCCCCATTTCCTATGTAATGAGTTTAAAATTCACTCAGAACTATCTTTTCAACCAATGAAAAATATATAGGGAGCAGTTACTCCTTGTCTGTAATCAGATACTGAGAAAGTGAAACAAATAGAAAATATATTGAAGAGAAAATGAGGAAACGAATTTCATGATGAGGATAGTTAAGGGGTTATTTCCATTCAATCTGCTTACTCAACCTTGGGGTTGTTTCCATTCAATCTGTTTACTCTAACCTTTCTCATCAGGGCATCTCACACGTTGTTAAGAAGGGACAAAAAAGCAACCCATTAAGCATCTGTTACCACTTGCCCTTTAATACTTAACTTGAAAAAAACTTTCCATTTTCCTCCAGATGAGAGCTGATTGTACATGACTTTGGCTTGGCCCAGACTAGCATTAATTAGCCTGCAGGTCCAACAAGATGGAAAAGGAACATTTTCACCAGGCAGTGAAGCTGCCTGTGTGAGCATTTCATTCACTGACAGTAACAAGATTAATGAACACAGCCACCTTGGCGGTGCTTTGAATGTTACCCTCAAGCTGATTTTCAAACACTGCTAACCAAGAAGCCAAAAATCACACAAAACACACACACACACACACACACACACACACACACACACACACACGATATCTATGTCTATGTGGCAATAGGCCATGTCTATTAAGGAACATGGGAAATGATTCATGTTTCACTTGAATCTTAATTTTGCCCGTCTTCATTATAAGGAGGTAGCTACCACATCTGCCTTTGTGAGACAATTCTATTTTGATCATTAGCTCTGACTTGCCTTAAGGAGTCCAAGGATTTTCCCATTTCTGTTCCTTTTATTCATAAGACTCCAAGAGGGTAAGCCAAGTAGTCATTTCCTTCTTGTACATCTAGTTCCTCAACAAATGCTCTTAACGTTCCCATTTCCCACTGCATCTCCCCATATGTCCTCATCTCCAGCCTTCTGGATCTGATCATCTACCCCTCTACACATTGATGCAGACTCTGTACTCACAGGAACTTTTTCAGTGAGCACATAGAAAGGACACCTGTCAGACTAGACCCCCACTGTTATGACCTCAGTTGACCTTAATTTTCTCCTCAGGCCCTATCTTTAAATACACTCACATTGAGGTAAGGCTTTAACATATGAATTGGGGAGGAACACAGTTCAGTAGATAACATTAATGTAGTCTCACCAGCCAAGAAAGCTCTTCCCTCCCGTCTCCTCAAACATTCCACTCAAGCTTCCACATTCCTACGTGTTATCTTTTCTAAGAAACCTTCTCCAATTCCAATCAGAAATAGTCTTTTACCACTGTGATACTTATTTCTTTCTCCCCAATGATCTGGCACAGTCATGCATGTCATAATCACTCTTTCTGTATCTATAGTGTCCAGCACATGATAACACGTAGGCACTTAATAAATAAGAAAAAAATGGAATAAGTGAATTTTCTTTCTGCTACTGACATTTTCTCTGATTCCTCTCTAATCCTTTTTGTCCTCATTGTAAATTATCTTCCTTTTTCCATTTTTTCTTTCCCACAAAATCAATTACTATTATTTTCAAGACCCCCTAAAAAGTATAATTTGCTCACTTTCCCTTTACTCCCTTGCCATATTCTTTGCAAACACTGAAGTTTTCGAGTATAAAGTTATACCTATATCCTGACAACTCCCAAAGTCTGCAACCTGAACCTTCCTTTCTGAGTTTTAGTCCTGTACAAGCAGATCCCTGCTTAATGTAACTATTGAGTGTCCTATGAGCAAGTCAAACACAATAACCTATCTGAACATGAACATTCCACATCAAATCAGTGTCCAAACCCTGCAGATTAGACTGCTTCAACATTTCCCTTTCTGCCACTTTCTTAATTGAGCTTAATATGTTACATGCCAGGATGATGGTAACAAAGAGGGTAGGTATGAGGGTGAGGTGTAGTCATGATGATAGCAATGGGAACAACTTGATTATTTTTGCTCATTTGTGGGTTTAGGCTCATTCGCATTATTCCCCTAAAAAAAAATTTTTTTTTGATCCAAAAAAAACCAAATATAATCTCTCAATTATATGTGATATTTCCTGCTGTTCCTATACACTGCTTCCTCAGCCAGCAGTACCATCCTCCACCTTCTGCATCCAGTTAATTCTCCTTCATCCTTCAAAACTTAGGTTAGGCCACCACCTCCTAGAGGAAGATTTCCAGGATATCCTTTGTACTCCTCAGGGACTTCAAGCATACTCTACCATCACACTAGTATTGGGTAAAAATTCGGAAAGATAACTAAAATTTTTCTTTGCTATATCTCTTGACTTTCTCTACCAAGTCAGTAGTCTTCATTTGAAAAGGGCACACACACACACACACACACACACACACACCAGGAGTCGTTTGACTTTATAAATTGAAATTGGATATCATGTTGCTTTCTCTAATCACAAATTTGGTGATGTAAAAAATAAATTATTCAGAGTACATGAATACAATTTATACAATTTTTTAAGTATAAAATTACATATTCAGTGCAATATTTGTCATTTATTGCTTATATAGAATGAGCAGAGACCCTTTTGTATAACTCTGTGTAAAAATGAAGAAATCAATTTCTAACAACACGGAGATGTTTTTGAGACTATCATAGCTATAATTGGTCTCAAGATGAATTTAAAAGAAATAAAATATCTTATAGAGGTAGAAGGTGGTCAGGTTTAGGTCATATCCTTCAAACTAAACTAATTACAGTTTGCACAAGCTGCATGATTGTGAGATCTGCAAATGCCCCTGATGACGCACAGGCTTCTTTAGCAGTTTCATCAATGTTGCTAAACGCTAGATAATGAGACAGATCACCACTATTTAGGACCTGAAATATAATCAATACTACAACAAAGAAACCAGGCTCGTTACATTTTAACATGGAAAGCAAAATACAAAAACAATTCTTTATGTACTTAAATTTTATTTTTTCCATCACCATTTATCCCCTCTATTCCTTCTTCCACCCCCACCCATTCCCTTCTACCCCTGCAGTCACCACAGTGTTGCCCATGCCCATGAGTTCTTGCTTCTTTTTTCTTTTTTGCTCAATCCCTCCACCCTTTAAGTACTTTTATGAATGGACCCAGAAGAAGCCCTTAACAAATGGGATAGAATGTAGCTTCACAAGCAAGAACAAATTTTGATAGAGCAGCTCAAGAGCGACACTAGACCTGAGAGCTGAGATTTGCTGAAAAACATCAGCTCAGGCAGACCAGTCCACAGTAGTGAGGAATTTGGGACATGTGGGTTATATTTGATGAATATTTCAAGCTGACCACACACCACTGCATACAAATTGCTTGGTAAAAATGCACCTAAGACAAAACTATTCAACTGACAGGGATTTTGTGTATATTTAATCACCTAGCAATTTTCTCCTTTATTTTATTTTATTATTTTTCCATCACCATTTATCCCCATACACAACTTCCACCTCCCCCCACACAATTGCCCCCACAGTCACCACACTGTTGTTCATGTCCATGAGTTCTTCCTTTTTTCATTTTTTGCTCAATCCCTTCATCCTTCCAAATACACACACACACACACACACACACACACACACACACACACACATCAGAAAGATCTATCTGCTCTCTACCTATGAGTGTGTCTCTATTTTGCTTGTTAGTTTAGTTTGTTCATTAAATTTCATACATGAGTGAAACCATATGGTACTTGTCTTTCTCTGACTGGCTATTTTTGTGTAGCATAATGTTCTCTAGGCCATCCATGCTGGTGTAAAAGATAAGAGTTCCTTCTTTTTTACAGCACAGTAGAATTCCATTGTGTAAACGTACCACAGCTTTAGTATCCATTCATCTACAGATGAGTGTGTGGTCTGCTTCCAAATTTTGGCTATTGTAAATAGTGCTGCTATGAACAAAGGGGTGCATATGTGTGTGTGTTTTTTAATTAATGTCTCAGGTTTCTTCAGACGTATTCCCATAAATGAAATCACTGAGTCATAAGGTAGTTTCATTTTTAATTTACTGAGGTAACGAGGTAACTCCATCCTGCTTTCTGCCGTGGCTGCAACAGTCTGCATTCCCACCTGCAGTCCACGAGGGTTCGCTTTTCTCCACATCCTTACCAGCACTTGTTGCTTGTTGATTGATTTTTCCTTTTAATCTTTATTGTTGAAAGTATTACCTAGGTCCTCCTTTTTCCACCATTCACCTCTTCCAGCCAGCTCCCATCCTCCACTCCCCAGGCCCTCCCCACCCCATTGTCTGTGTCCACGGGTTATGCATATATGCATACAAGTTCTTTGGTTGATCTCTCCCCATCCACCCTCCCCTGCCTTCCTTCTAATGTTCAACAGTCTGTTCATGCTTATGACTTTGGACCTCTTTTGATCATCAGCATATTTGGTTCTTTAGATTTCACATATGAATGAAATCATGTAATACTTGTCTTTCTCTGACTGGCTTATTTGGCTCAGCATAATACTCTCCAGGTCCACCCATGCTGTTGCGAATGGTAAGAATTCTTTCTTTTTTACTGCTGCACAGTATGCCATTATGTAAATGTACCATAGTGTTTTCATCCACTCAGCTGCTGAGGGGAACTTAGTCTGTTTCCATGTCTTACCTATTGTAAATGGCACTGCTGTGAACATAGGGGTGCATATATTCTTTCTGATGAGTGTTTCAGGTTTCTTAGACATGCTCCTAGAAGTGGGATCAAATGGGAGTTCCATTTTTAATTTCTTGAGGAAACTCCATACTATTTTCTATAGTGGCTGGACCAGTCTGCATTCCCACCAGCAGGATATAGGGTTCCCTTTTCTCCATAACCTTGTCACACTTACCTTTGTTGATTTGTTGATGGTAGCCATTCTGACAGGTGTGAGGTGATATCTCATTCTCATTTTAATTTGCATCTCTCTGATGATTAGTGACTTTGAGCATTTTTTCATGTCTCTTGGCTTTCTGTGTGTCCTCTTTGGAGAAGTATCTTTTTAGGTCCTTTGCCCAGTTTTAGTTGTATTGTTTGTCTTCCTTTTGTTAAGCTGTATGAGTTCCCTATATATTTTGGAGATTATCCCCTTATCAGATATATCATTAGCAAATATGTTCTTCCATGTAGTGGGGTCTCTAATTATTTTGATGATGGTTTATTTTGCTATGAAGAAGCTTTTTATTTTCATGTAGTCCCATTAGTTTATTTTCTCCTTAGTTTTCATTGTCCTAAGAGATGTATCAGTAAACTTATTGTTAACAGATGTCTGAGATTTTGGTGCCTGTGGTTTCATCTAGAACTTTTATGGTTTCACGTTTACACTTAAGTCCTTTATCCATTTTGAGTTTATTTTTGTGTATGTGTAAGTTGGTGGTCTAGCTTCATTTTTTTGCATGTATCTGTCCTATTTTTTCAACATTTATTGAAGAGACTATCTCTGCTCCATTGTATGCTCTTACCTTCTTTGTCAAATAACAATTGATTGTAATGGCTTGCGTCAATTTTTGGGTTCTTTGTTCTGTTCTATTGATCTATATACCTGTTCTTGTGCCAGTACCAGGCTGTTTTAAGTACAGATGCTTTGTAGTATAACTCAGTCTTTAGTATTGTGATTCATCCCACTTTGTTCTTCTTTCTCAAGATTGCTGCAGCTATTTGGGGGGTCATTTTGGGTTCCATATAAATTTTTGGAGTATTTGTTCTTGGTCTGTAAAATATGCCATTGGTATTTTGCTAGGGTTTGCATTGAATCTAGAGATTGCTTTGGGTAATATAGACATTTAATGATTTTGAGTCCACCAATCCATGAACATGTTATATTCTTCCACTTGCTTATATCTCCTCTGCCTCTTTTTTCATTGTCCTGTAGTTTTCTGAGTACAAGTCTTTTATCTCTTTCATTAAGTTTATTCCTGAGTATCTTAATTATTCTTATTATAATGATATATTTTTAGTTTCTCTTTTGAGGGTTCATGATTGGTGTATAAAAATGCTTTGAATTTTTGGCTGATAATTTAGTTTCCTGCTACATTTCCAAATTCATTTATTAAATTTAGCAGTTTTTTGATGGAGTCTTTAGGGCACATATGTCAAACACAAGGCCCGCGGGCCAAATCCAGCCCGCCAGGCCTTGCAATGTGGCCCGCACCGCGCTGTCATCACTGCACTCCGCTGTCAGTTTATGACATTGTCAGTTTATGACTGTTCAGTAAACCATTTGGCCCGCGATTTAGGCTGGATTTTAGATTTTGGCCCCTTCTCTGATTGAGTTCGACACCCCTACTTTAGGGTTTTCTATATACAGTATCACGTCATCTGCAAATAATGAGAGTTTTACTTCCTCCTTTCCAATTGAATGTCTTTTATTTCTTTCTCTTATCTAATTGCTGTGGCTTAGGACTTTACCTAAGCAACCAATTGCTCCACTCAACGCTATGATGCATACTGACCACCAGGGGGCAGACACTCAAAGCAGGAGCTGCCCGCTGGTGGTCAATGCACTCCCACAGCCAACCTCCTTTAGCCCCTATCAGCGTGATTGTCAGCCAGACGGATGGACCCCACCTGTGCCAGGATTCATGCACCAGGCCTGTAGTGTTAAATATGAGTGGTGAAAGCAGACATCCCTGAATTGTTCCTGATCATAAGGGAAACATGTGTAGTTTTTGCCCATTGGGTATTATGTTCTCTGTGGGTTTGTCATCTATGGTCTTTATTACATTGTGGTTTGTTCCTTCTATTCCCACTTTGCTGAGAGTTTATATCATAAATAGATACTAGGCCTTATCCAATGCTTTTTCTGCCTCTATTGATATGATCATATGGTTTTTATCCTTCATTTTGTTTATAGAGTGTATCATGTTTATTGTTTTGGAAATATTGTACCAGCCTTGCATCACCAGAATAAATCCCACTTGGTAGGGGTGTATGATCTTTTTAATGTAAAAAGATCTGGTTTGCTAATGTTTTGTTGAGGATTTTAGCATCTATGCTTATCAGGGATATTGGCCTATAATTTTCTTTCTGTGTAGTGTCTTTATCTAGTTTTATAATTAGGATAATTCTGGCCTCATAAATGAGCTTGGGAGTCTTTCCTCCCCTTGAATATTTTTGGAATAATTTGAGAGGGAAAGAGAGAGAGAGAGAGAGAAAGAGAGAGAGAGAGAAGAAAAGAGAGAGAGAGAGATCAGTGTGAAAGAGACACGTTGATTGATTGCACACTTTTATTGGGACTGAGGATTGAACCTGCAACCCAAGTATACATGCCTTGACCGAGAATTGAACCCACAACCCTTCAATGCATGAGCAGACATTCTAACCACTGAGCAACACAGGCCAAGGCAAAATGGCTAACTTTTTAAACATACTTTTCATGTGCCAGGCTCTGTTTGCAGCACTTTTAGAAGTGTTACCTCAACTTAATCTCATAAAAACTCTGAATTGGGTAATATTAATGTGCCCTTTGTAAGATAAGAAAACTAAACTGACATAATGAGTAATAAGTAGTAAAAAGAATAGTTTGGTGCTGAGACAGTGTTAAAGAAATTTCAACAGAGTAGGCTGTATTTGAGCTGAGCAATAAAAGATAAATTGGGCTGTGAAAGGTGGAAAGAAAGATATTTTCAGGCAAAATGTATAGCAAGAAAAAATAGGCAAGGCTAAGAGCTACACTGCTACCTCAAATGTGTTACCTGTTTGTGGCCTCCCGGTCCTCATGATACTTCTTTAGCTAGGACTCTCTTCCCTTCTTATCCAAATAATACATTCATCAGGGTTTAATGTTAAATAGACATGGTTGGAAAGAAGAAAAAAGCCAAAGATGATTCCAAAATATTTGACTGAAACAACAGGAAGGATGGAACTTCTATTCACTGAAATGGAAGACTGTGGGATTGGCAGTATAAAGACAATGATAAGGGAGGCTGAAAAATAAAATCCAAAGTTGTGCATCCTACACAGGTAGCATCTGTCTAGAGGAAAATGCCTTCTAGTTTGCATTAAAAAAAACTAATGCTCTGTCTCTGAGAAAAACCAAAAGTTTGGTTTCAGTCATATTAAGGGATTTATTGTACATTTAAGTAAATTGTCCAGTAAGCAATTAAATAAACAAATCTAAACTTCCCCAAACAGGTGCAGAAAAGGAATATAATTTGGGAGTTACAAACTTAACTATGCTATTTTAAACCATGAGAGTGGATAAGTTCATTGATGGAGAGTGAAATTGAAGAAGAAATCTAACCATTGATATCTGGAGTCTCCAATGTTAAGAGATCAGAGTGATAAGGAGAAACCAACAAAACCAAGAAAGAATAACCTGTGAAGTAGGAGAAAACTCAGGAGGAATCCTAGAAAAATAGAGAAGTATTAAATACTGCTGACAAGTAAATTAAGAACTGAGAAGTGTACTACTATCGTTAGCAATTCGGCAGTTAACTAGTGACTTTGACAAGAGCAGTTCAGTGGAATAGTAAGGAAGAAGCTTGATTTGTTTGAGTTTGTGAGAAAATGGGAAGTGAGGAATTAGAGACAGCAAGAAAAGACACAGAAGTTTTGCTATAAAAGAAAGCAGGAAAATGGAGTAGCTACTGAAGGTTATAACTACCATTTTCTGTTCGTTCGTTTGTTTGAATTTTGGAGAAACAGTTACATGTCTGTATACTAAAGGAAACTTACCCAGTAGAGAGAGGGAAACTAATGATGCAGAAGAAAGAGGACAACATTAATGGAGTGATATTCTTGGGTACATAATAAAGGATGGGATCTAGGGCACAGTGGGATGATTTCAGCAGCTAAGAGCACATAGGGTTCCTCCATGATAAGAGGAAAGGCAGATAAGAGGAAAGGCAGAGGTACTGATGCAGGAAGGCAGGTAGAAGTAAGTAGTGATGGGAATTCTGGCATGTCTATTCCAATTGTTCTGTTTTCTCAAAGAAATTGTAAGAAAAGTCATTTCCTGAGAATGAGGATTTGCAAAAAATAAAGAAGTCTGAGACTAAAAAAATGAAGTTATCACAATGCCATTCCTAGGTTTATATCCCATAGAAATGTGTGCACAAGTGATCATAGCCCCTGTACAATAATAGTTATAGTATAATTGCTCTTCATTATTGGTAAATTTAAAAAAACAATGATAATCATCAAGATAGTGGTTACCATTAGGAGAAAGGGAGGGGGCTGTGATCATGAATGAACATACTGAAAGGTTCTCAAGTGCTAGCAATGTCCTATTTCTTGGATTATTTGTTAAAACTGTGCATGTGTGTTTTATGCACTATTATTTACTATTAAATTTCTACAATAAAAAATATTTTTAATCCCTTAGCCTTGCCCTTTAAGTTTAATCTAGTCATTTTTGATTTTGAACTGTCTCATCGGGTAAATATAACTATGAAAGGTTCTCCCACTCCCCTCCATCTTCCTTCTCCTCCGAAGATGATATTGACAGCTAGAAAGACACACATGGTCCACATGTACTTTCACCCAACCTGGTTGCAGGACATCATGAACTGGTATCTAATGAAAATGTGCTCAGTTCCTGTCCCAACTCCATAACGATCTCAAAGGCAGTGCACTATTTATCCTCCTCATTCACACCTGGACCCTCTTTTAGCTTACCATCCTCCTCAGCACTTTTGCATGGTCCTGCAGGCTCCAGAAACTTCAGCTGCATTCTCTGTGCTGCTTTGAAGGACATGAGGACTAACTGAGGCTACCCAGGGCTTACCCACTTCCTCATCCTTTGCTGTACATCTTCCTGCACCATGCCAGGAAAAGCAAGGTGCAAGTCTTCATGCTCTGGCCAGCTCCCAAATCTAGCATGTTTCTCTGGTTTCATTGACTTCAAATCCATTCCCCTACAAGTATTCACCTTCTGCAACTTCTTTATTTTGAGGTACATTTTATAAACTCTGTTATTAGTGCATCATGGTCTGATTTCTTTTTTTAATATATTTTTATATATATTTTATTGATTTTGTACAGAGAGGAAGGGAGAAAGACAGAAAGTTTAGAAACATCGATGAGAGAGAGTCATCGATCAGCTGCCTCTTGCACACCCCCTACTGGGGATATGCCTGCAACCAAGGTACATGCCCTTGACCGGAATCGAACCCGGGACCCTTCAGTCCCCAAGCCGACGCTCTATCCATTGAGCCAAACCGGTTTTGGCTGATTTCTAATATTTAAGAAAAGCTTTGGTGATCTAGAAAATTCTCTGCTGCCTGGTATTTGCCATTACCTTTAATTCTGTCCAGTTTTGTTTCATGTATCTTAAATATCTTATTTGGCAAGTATTTATGGTAGTTATGTGTTCCTGTGTACTGACCCTTTTTAATAAAATCTCCTTTATCTCTTTTAATAGCCTTTGCCTTGAAGCCTATTTTACCTGATATTAATACAGTTTACTCAGCTTTCTTATGATTATAGTTTAACATGGTATATTTTTCCATCCATTTATTTTCAACCTATTTTGATATTTCCCTGTAGACCTCTAAGGTTTTCTTTCCTTTATCTTTTTCTCTCTGCTCCTCAAATTGGATAATTTCTGTTGATCTAAAAGTTTATTGACTCTTATTTCTATCATCTTCAATCTACTATTAAGACCATTCAGTAAATTTTTACTTTAGGCATTTTTTTTACCTCTAAAATATACATATTAGGCTCTTTTTTGTATTTTCAATTTATTTACTGAGATAACTTACTCATTATCGAAATATTTTCCTTTACATTTTTAACATAGTTATAGTCACTGTTTTAAAATCCTTGTTAAATCCAACATCTTGTTATCTTTGAGATACTTAGACACTTTCTCTTCAGTATGGTCCCATTTTCTTATTTCTTCAAGGCCAGTAATCTTGGATTGCATCCTAGAAATTGTGGATGATACATTATACAGACTCTTGATTCTGTTGTTTCTTCAAAGAGTTTTATATTTGTTTGTTGTTGGGTTTTTTGGCAAAAATGTACCTAGACTGAACTCAGACTCAAATCTCTAAAATCCTAGTGCAGTTATTTTATCCTTTACAGGAAAGATTGGAATCTTTCTGCATGTATGGTCAGGGCTCATTCAGATATTAGGGCAGTTGATACAAAGAATTTGGGCTCTCTCTCTCTTTCTCTGTGTATCCCTCTTTTCCTGGATTCCTCCCTTACTTTTCAGGTGTTGTGGCTGCCTCAAACTCTATCCTTAGTGGGGCTATGGGTATTCAGTCCATGTCTTGGCTCCCTGCTGTGGTAACTGGGGCTTATCTTCAGGCTAAAACTATAAGAAATTAGAAACCCACTTAGTGCTGTTCCCCTCTTCCACATGTCCAAATAAAATACATACATATGTCCCTACTTTGGTTTGCTCCTTAGCACCTTCAGATGGTTGTGTTTTCTATTTTTTGCAGAATTTATTGTTATTTGTGGAAGAGTCACTCTAATAGGAGCTTCAAAGCCATTGTCAGAAGAAAAAACTAGCACTTACCATTAACATCCAGAAATCTTGTGGCAATTGCTTCTAGTATTTATTGTTGTCCCATTGTTTAATCTAGATAGAAACTCAGTGAAATATTCCCTTCTTTCTGCACTTATTTGTATCATTCTTTCCCAGGGGCATTCTTTCCTCACTGCCTAATTTTAATGCTGATAGGACTAAAGGAAATAAAAAAAGGGGAAATGCATAGAAAAATATTTCAAAATTTCCCTCTTAAATATTGTGGAAGAGCTAACACATTTAAATCGCCATTAGAACAAATTAGGTTGCTGATCTAGGAAGTCCTAAAAGAGAAGGACTGTGAGAAGGGAGAGTACAGAGGAGATAACATGTAGAGCTGGGTGAAGGACAGATCTGGGTGAAGCCCCTTAGTGAGGTGTGAGATGGGAGAAAAGGCTGACATCTAGTAGATGAAGGATGGATCAGAGACAGTTGAGAGCCCAAGAAAATGGGCCATCCCTAAATGTTAGAATTATAGCATCGTGGCGTTTTAAACCTAAAAAATGCTTACCACATCATCTAAATCCAAAACCCTTATTTGGAGGCAAGGAAACTAAGTCTCACACTTTGCCTGTTTCATAATTTAGTCAAGGGACACATTCCCTTCAGCACAGTGTTGGTGCTATCGTCCTATTTAACAATAGCCTGGGGCCTGTTCGCATTTGTGTTTTGACTAATCAACGTTGTGTATAAGAGCTTTGGGCCTGAACCGCCAATTCATCCTTAAACAAACTGGAGAATTCTAATACAGAGCTTTTTGTTCTTCCTCGGCATTATCTTGGAGTTTTAATCATAGCAGAGTGCATTGGGGCTTTCTTATGATTGCATAAAATACACCAGGCTCCAGCTCTCTTTTTAATTATGATAAAGCCAGGCATCCTCTCATGGATTGCTTGGTTTTATGTTCAGGTAGAGGTGGCTCATAGGATACTGCAACAATTAATTCAGATTAGCTTATAAATTTATTGAAGGAAATATCTATCAGGTGTTCCTGTCTGTCTATGTGACTGCTATTGGCAATAATAAAATGATATTAGTTTCAAACTTCCTTGTCCCATGCTGCTTTCTGATTTAATCATTAGTCAGAATCTTCATTCTTCCTTAAGGTATCTTTTTATCCTCTCAAATACAAATGAGAAGCTGAGATCAGTAAAAAAAGAAAAGAAAAATATACAATGAAAGCCATACTTGATTAGATTGAGAAACAATACTTTTTTAGTAGTTTAGCACTATAATTGCATTTTTGATAATATGTTCCTGAGGATTTTGCTTCAAAAATAATCCTCTAGGAGTCTGTCTCAAGACATTAATACATACAAGTACTCATGATAATTAATACAAAAATGTAATGTCTGAAGTTTTAAATCAAGTTAATTAATGTATTCCCTTTTTTTAATGAGTATTTATATTGTGCCACAAAATGGCATTATGAGTACAATAGTTAACATTAAAACTAAAAACAAAATTTAATGCAAAACTACCTCAAACACATTCCCTTAAGTATAAGCAAAAGAGAAAAATATAAACAGATGAAGGTGACATCAAGTAAAATTTTGAGCATCCTGGTGAAAATAAAGACTGCCACATTATTTCAGATAGAAATAAAAGTATGTGTAGTTTCTCACCTGCTACTGTTTTTTAAAACAACTGAACCTTTTTATTAAAAGTTTAATAAAACTTACCTAGGTCTCATAATCATTGTCTCTGGGCTATATAGTTCGTGACTTCTTTTTTCTTAAGTCACATTGAAGCCATAGTATTTACTTCATACTGAAGAAAAAAAATCTTGAAAAATAATAATCCATCTCAAAGATGGCTTCCGTATATATTTAACCCTAGTGATGGTTTCACACAGAATGTATAGCCCTTGGCCCAGCCAACATGAAAGATATAAGTGGATATATGTAGTATGGTTGCAATATTCAATCTGGTTTTTAACCACTAGTTCCAGGCTCCATAAAATCAACTCAGTGGAGACAGCTATTGATCATAAAAT
Organism: Pipistrellus hanaki; assembly: GCF_964339955.1. Lineage (NCBI taxonomy): Eukaryota > Metazoa > Chordata > Mammalia > Chiroptera > Vespertilionidae > Pipistrellus > Pipistrellus hanaki. Next base: position 86,233,058 of record NC_140503.1, read on the forward strand.
CTCCTAAAGCAAAGAAATCAACTCTATCCATTTCTCCTCCTATTGCCAATAGCTCCTCAAGGTCAGGGAGCATGTCTACTTCATTCTGTAAATCTTCATTAGGTCTAGGATAAGCCTGTCCAACAAAGGGGCCCTTCCAGGTGCCCTTGAGCGAAGAGATTAAAGGTTTCAGTGAGTTATTTTGCCTAAAAGTAACTTTGGCATCTTGAAATAGTGAATAGATAAATCTGTCTGATTTAAAAAAAAAAAATGCACATGAGAAAGGAGAAAGGAGGTTAGAATTGTGTGTTGGTTGGGGCAGCCTGAGGAAGGCCTGGAAAACCAGGTCAGACAACTGGATTTCTGTAGAAAATAAAAAGGTGTTAAAAGAAATTCTAGATGCATATCTCCTCCTTATGTCAGAGGATGCTACAAGGAGCTTGTGAGGGAAGAGAGATGGAATTTAAGAAGGCTATCAGGATATAATTAAAGAAAGTGGAAAGGGCCAGGAGTTTAATGGTAATGATCTTATTAATAACCAACAAAAGGAAGGAATATGAGGTTCCCGTTCATTTGTTCTGAAATAATTGTAATGCTTAGTAATAAAAGGGGAACTCAAGGAAATCAGGAAATGAGTCAATGATGTTTGTTTTAAAACAGACTGAGCTTTACTTGATACTAAAGATATAAATGAAAATATTGAATCAATAGTTTGCTATTTATTTGGAACTTAAAATCTGCCTCCTTTTTTGAAATTAGTGAAGTCACTTTATTAAATTCAAAATAATGTGATACAATTGTTTTTTGGGTTTTTTTATTTACAGTAATACAAAAGCCCACTAAGATAGGGAAATAAGCATTATCAGATATCAATGAATTAATTGGGAAAAATTAAAAATTTAGAGCTAGAGCTGAAAAGTGAGGATGGTCTAGAACTATATATGATATATGCAATGGCCATTTGAATACAAATATGTTTGAGTGTCTGCCCTAGGCCAAGCCTGTGATTGAGGCAGAGTATATAGGAGCAACAATTGAGAGCTTAGAATACTATTAAGACATGTTAGGGGGAAAAATCAGAGCCAGGAGAATTTGTCTTAAAGTTACATTTGCACAAGAACACTGGTTTTATTTATACCAAAAGTTTTTTTAAATGACTTGGAGGTAGGGCTAAAGGAGGTAACAGGACGTAAAAAGCCCCCCTCCTGAAATCATTCCTTGCCCCTGATAATGGTGCTGAACCAAAGAGACATGACCTCTGCCCTCATGGAGCTTAAAGTTTAGTCTAGAAAAAATATTTGTTTTTGAGAAAAGGAAAAAGGGAAGATACTGAAAAAAAATTATGTAAGAGAATAATTCAAGTGGAGTGGAGGACATAATCTATATCTATATTAATAAAAGGGTAATATGCTAATTAGAATCTGAGACCTTCCGGACAAAGCCATGGTGGTGGGGCTGAGGCAGAGGCAGTTAGGTGTGATCAGGCCAGGAGGTGAGGGCAGTTGGGGGCAATCAGGCAAGCAGGCAGGTGAGCAGTTAGGAGCCAGTGGTTCTGGATTGCAAGAGGGATGTCCTGTAGTATCCGGCCTAAACCAGCAGTTGAACATCCCCCAAAGGGTCCCAAATTGGAGAGGATGCAGGCTGGGCTGAGTGACATCCCCCCTAGCACAAATTTTGTGCACTGGGCCACTAGTCCTAATATATAAAAACCCAGGGTTGTAATAACCAATCATGACTAAAGGCAGACCAACCCAGAAGTCCTTCAGTCAGTGCTGGATTGCCGTGGCTACCCAGCACTGACTGCCCCACTGCAGCCTGGCAACCCAGCACTGACTGCCCAGAGAGATGAGACCCAGAGAGAAAGAGGCAGGGTCTGATCTGCAGCCTCAGTGGCAGCTGTTGATCAGTACTTGTCTCTCTCTTTCTCTCCCTCTTTCTTTACTGGCTTTACCAGCGGCTGGGCCTTTCTTTCTTTCCTGGCCTCAGTGGGGCTGCTGTTCAGCCCTGCCTCTCTGGGCCTGATCAGGCCTAGAGATAGGCCCAGCAATGCTGACTGGCATAGGAACTGACCAATCAGTACGAAATGTGGGTGCTGTGAAGAGCCAATGGATGTCTAAGAGGTGGAGCTTTTGATAGTGTCTGGCATAGAAACCGACCAATCAGAACCAAATTGGCCAGCAGAGGAGGGTAGTTGGGGGCAAAATCAGGCCTGCAAAAGAGGGCAGTTGGGGGCTAGATCAGGCTGGTAGAGGGCAACAAGACCAAGAGGGGAGGGCAGTTGAGGTTGAGAGCAGGCCAGCAGGAAAGGGCAGTTGGGGGCAACCAGGCCAGCAGGAGAGGGCAGTTAGGGGTGATCAGGCTGGCAGGCAGAGGCATTTAGGGGTGATCAGGCAGGCAGGCAAGTGAGCAGTTAGACGCTAGCAGTCCCAGGTTGCGAGGATGTCCAACTGCCTGTGGACAGTCGGACATCCCCCAAGGGGTCTCCAATAGGAGAGGGTTCAGGCTGGGCTGAGGGAACCCTCCCTCCATGCACAAATTTTGTGCACTGGGCCTCTAGTATATATTATATATAAAAGCCCAAGCAACCAGACCACCAGAAGACCAGCCATGATGTGCACTGACCACTATGATGTGCACTGACCACCACAGGGCAGATGCTTAATGCAGGAGCTGCCCCTGGTGGCCAGTGCACTCCCACAACCAAAGCACCACTTAGCTGACCCATGGGCTCCAGATGCCAGGCTCACGCTGGCTGGCGAGCACAGCTGCAGCAGCATGAGCCTCTCCCACAGATACTTCCCTGCATGCCCCTCCCTGATCTGGACCAGGACGAGATGGCATCAGGACTAACTGGGCACAGCCCATGGCCACTTCTCCCACACCACTGCTGCTGCGCAGTTATTGGTGCACCAGTACTGCCCTAGAATGGGTGCAGAAGAGACCACAGCAAAATGGCAGTGAACCTACTGAGTGGCAGTGGTGGCAGGTGCAGCGGAGCTGGGATGAGCTAGAGCACATGTGTCAAACACAAGGCCCGCGGGCCAAATCCAGCCCGCCAGGCCTTGCAATGTGGCCCGCACCACGCTGTCATCACTGCACTCCGCTGTCAGTTTATGACATTGTCAGTTTATGACTGTTCAGTAAACCATTCGGCCCGCGATTTAGGCTGGATTTTAGATTTTGGCCCCTTCTCTGATTGAGTTCGACACCCCTAAGCTAGAGTAGTGTAGCACCCAGCTTGAGCTCCAGCTCCTCCCCAGCTTCCTGCTGCTTTGAGCTCTCTTTCGTGTTGTGCGGAATTGACATGGACAGCTGGCTAGAGCCCAAGGAGCTGGTGGGCAAGGCCTGGCATCTGTGGCATGGAGATCCACTGATCCCCACAGGCCAGGCCAAGGGACCCCGCCGGTGCATAAATCCGTGCACCGGGCCTCTTGTTTAGATTATGAAAATTGAGGAATCAAGGAAGGCCTTCTGAAAAAGTGTCATTTGAGCAAGAGACTGAAGAATGGGTTTGAATGAGACCAGAAAAAGATTTGCAGACAGAAAGAATGGCTTGTGCAAAAGCCTTGAAGCAGAAAAGGATGAGAGGTCATGTGGTCAGTTCAGAACAAGCAAAGGGGACAGGGCATAAACTTAGGTTGAAGTACCAGATATTTTACAAATGATGAGCCTGAAGCTTAAAGAGGTTAAGTAACATACCCAAGCTTGCCCACATGGAAGCTGAACCCAGGTCAGTGTGCCTCAAAGCCTACACTCCTAGCTAGTCCAACAGACTCCTCAGTCCTTTCCATCTTAAGAGTGACCTGCAAGTGTTTATTTACAATCAGAATCCTAGGCCTTAGACCAAAACTTCAGAATCCCATATGAAGGAGGGTCATTTAGAGAAGATACATTCACATTTGGGTGATTTAAGGAGAGTTTAATGAAGAAACTGTATTAGTTTTCTGGAGCTACCATAACAAAGCACCATAATTATACTGGGTAACATAATCAACAGGAAGTTATTGACTCACAGTTCTGGAGGATAGAAAGGATAGGGTCCTTCTAAGGACTAAGAGGGAGAATCTGTTCCATGCCTCTCTCTGAGCTTTTGGGGTATGCTGCCAAGTTTTGACATTCCTTGGGTTATAGATGAATCACTGGAATCTCCACCTTCATCTTTACATGACATTTTGTGTGTGTGTGTGTGTGTGTGTGTGTGTGCATGTGTCCCCAAATTTTCCCTGTTTTATAAGGATACCAGTAATCTTAAAAGAAAGCCCACCCTAGTTCATTCGTCTTAACTTGATCATCTGTAAAGACCCTGTTTCCAAAGACCTTCCAAATTTCTGAAAGTCATAGTCACAGGCTCTGAGGCTAAAATTCCAATAACTTTGAAAGACACAATTCAACCCACAGCCAGGGCTATTTGCAGAGATGTGGGCAGGGAAAGCACAAGGGACCATGCAGTCCCCAGGTTAGGAACAGTGATTTCCCATCACCCTTCATTGTGGCCTTCAGGGACAAAGCTTGGGGTGTAAATACCACCCCCACCAACCTCCTGCTAGGGCTAAAGCCAGCCAGAAGCCAGAATGCAGAGGAGCCCACTGATGTGTTTCCAGAAATCATCCTCTCGAGATGTGGAGCAGGATGAAGAGTGAAAAGTGGGTCCAGAGGAGCAAGCAAGGTATCTAGCCAGAAGACCCTGAAAGCCTTTAAAATCAAACCCCAGAAAATTCTTGTGTCCAGATGCAGTTTAGGAAATGTTTTCCACATTATAATGGTTAGAAAGACAAGGTCGTGAACATCAGAGAGTCCTACTCACATAATAATACTTCTTTCATTTTTTAAAAAACAAATATGAAGAAATAAGAAAGACATCTAGTAATGTAATTGGAAGTGAAAAAGGACTTTTATACTTTAACAACTTGTAGCTTAAAAAAAAAAAACAACACAATTTTTGAACCTTAAGACCAGGTGACTTGAGAGAAGAAGAGTCAGTTATCACAACAGAACTAAACCAGCCGTGGCTGTCCGTTGCTGGTAACAAAAGTCTCGTGTCTCTGTGACACTGTGCTCACAGAAAGTGCCAGTTAATTGAGAAAGAAGACTGGAGAATTGAGCCCCAAAGCTCATATGTGAACACACACATACGTACAGCACCACACCGAGAGAGCTTGAGGAAGACCAGGACAGTGTGTATCTTCCACAAGAAGGAAAACTCTCACCACAGTTCCTTGTGCTTCCTCTGCTTTGGTATGTACCAGACACTCACCGGCTGAACCAAAGATGGCAACTATGAGCTCCATCATTCTGTCAATTTATATGGGTTGTTTTTCTAGAATATAGGATTACTACATTATGAAATGTTAATTGTTTTTGCTATCTTGCATGACCTGCCTGGAAGATGAGATGCAAATTGAGACATAATACAATTATGGCTGCTCTCACCCTATTCAAATATATTTTTCTTCTCCAACAGGCTCAGGAAAATGACCTTTATTTTGTTTAACTTCCAGCATCCTACCTCTTGCAGCTGAGGGAGTTTACCCTGGAGAAATGCCTATTATCATATGATAGTGGGGCTTCTTGTTGCAAACAAAAATATCAGAACTTTTTACCCAAATAAGTATTGTTTTTCTAAATAATTACCTTGGATGGCTAACTATTTTAGTCACGTGGCTGCATTTTTACACCAGTGAACTCTCTTTAAAATACAATATCAAGACAGACTCTAAAAGAGAAAAAATGCACCATCGAAGGAGGATGACCTCAGCGTGGGAAGGTACAAAGGCAGGGCCATGGCTGCCCTGATAACCATGGAGAATTTGCAGAGGTAGACACGTCTTCTTCCCATAAGCTGCTAAAACTTCCTCTACACCCTTCTGCAACTGCCCAGCCTGCTCCAGCCTCATTATCTTACCAGGACAGAATGAAATACATTACTAATGGAAGTATTTGCAAAAAAGAAAGAAAAGGAGGGGAGAGGAGGAGAGGGGAGGGGAGGGGAGGGGAGAGTAGGGAAGGGGAGGGGAGGGGAAAGAGAAATGTCTTTTCACAAAGTATGTGAAAAACCTTCTGTCAATAAGACATTAAGCAGAGTGAAGTTATGATAGTAAATACTTGAAGTTGCTGAAATGTTCAACCACAGGAGATTAATTAAATAATTTATGGACCATCCATAAAATGGAATAATTTAAAGTTATTGTAAAGACATATTTCCATTGACATGGAAAGTTGTTAGATGAGAAAAGCAGGTTAAACCTAAATGTATAATGTGTATGTTTGTAGGTATCTGTGAATATGTGTATGTGTACAGAGAGAGACAAGAAAAAAAGAAGGAAAGATTCTCATTAAACACCAAGATGCAAATGAATATTTTTGAGAGGCAAAATTATATCTTTTTATTTATTTCTATTTTCTAAGTTGTCCACACACACACAAACACACACAAAAATAATTATATATATATATATGACTTTTGATGTATAAAAAATAAAGGCTGCCATAGGGAAAACTGAGTAGCTGTGGCTGAAGATTATCATGCAATTTCCCACTATGTCTTTTTTTAAAAGCTGGCAATGTGATGTCATAGATATAGAGATAAGATTTGTACACAGATCTCCAGAGTCTACATCTACTGTTCTTTTAGAATCATCAGTCCTTGCATCTCCAACATGTATTAGGTGAAAAATGAAGACACTGAAAATATATGAAATATGCAACCATGTTCACAAAAGAAAGGAAAATAAAGAAGATGTATCTGATTGGCTTATATATGCATAAAAATTATCTGAAAGGGTAAATAAAAAATTTATAACAGTAGTTACATATGGGGAATAGCAACTGAGCTGACGGGAGACAGAAATAAACCTTCTTATATGTTTTGATCTTTGAAACCTGTATATGTAGATTGGGTGTGTTATATGCCCTTGAGTTGGCTCTGACTCGTGGCAACCCTATGAATGAGTGATGGCCACTATGTCCTGTCCTCAGCAGTCCTGCTCGGCCCCTGTAGACCCATGCCTGTGGCTGTTTTTATGGGAGCAATCCACCTTATATCTGGTCTTCCCCTTTTCCTGCTGCCTTCTATTTTTCCCAGCATTATTGTCTTTTCCAAAGAACCCTGTCTTATAATGTGCCCAAAGCAGGGTGCCTTTGGTTTTGTCATTTTTGCCTCCAATTCTGTTTCAGACTTAATTTGCTTTACGACCCACTTGTTTGTCTTTCTGGTGGTCCAGGGTATCTCTGTCACTCTCTTTCAATACCATATTTCATATAAATCAAATTTTCCCTATTAGCCTTCTTCACTGTCCGATTTTCACATCCACACATTGTAATTGAGAACTCGGAAGTGTGGATGATTTTAACTTTGATCTTTAATGACACATCTTTGCTCTTAATAACCTTTATTTCTTTCACTGCTGCCCTTCTGAGTTCCAGCCTTTTCTTGATTTCTTGGCTATAATGTCTATTTGAATTGATAGGAGCCAGCGTAAACAAGATCTTTAACAACTCGATGTCTTCACAATCTATCTTCCATAGTTAGGATTTGTGTCTTCATGTTCCATACAGTCCTGCTTCTGCACTTTTTTCTCTCACTTTCACCAGAAGTCATTTCAAATCATTGCTACTGTTTGCCAGTAAGATACAATCATCTTAGCTTGTTGATATTTTTCTACCAATTTTAACTCCTCCTTCCTCTGAGCCTAGCCCAATCTTTTGTATATGTTCTTTGCACAAATTAAACAAACGCAGAGATAGAATACATCCTATTGGCCACCTTTGCCAACAGGAAACCGTCTGTCTCTCCATATTCTGTCCTGACAGTGGCTTCCTATGCACAACACAGTGTATACATCACAGCAAACCAGTGCTGAGGCACGCCCATTTCTCGAAGTCTTAGAGTCTAAAAGCAACCCATAGCTTTTCATAAGCCACACAGTCAAAGGCCTTACAGTAGTCTTTAAAACATAGACTAATCTTCTAAAATTCTGGAGTCTCAGTCCTCAATCCATGTTTGCAATTAGCTCGCAAGTGCCTCTTTCTTTTCTGAATCCAGCTTAAATATCTGGCATTCTTGCTCCATATGAGGTAGAAATCTTTGTCGCATTACCTCGAGTAGCAATTTACTTGCATGGGAAATGAGAGTCATGGGCCTATAGTTACTACACTCCTTCATATCTCCTCTCCTAAAAATTGGTATATGTATTGAATGTTTAGAGTCTGTAGGCCATTGTTTTGTTTTCCATATTTGTTGACATATTCTCTCTAGGATTTTGAAAGAATCTCATGGCTTGAAATAGTTCGATGTGTATTCCATCTACCCCTGGTGATTGATTTCTTCCCAATACTTTGAGGGCAGCTTTCACTCCAGTTTCTAGAATTACAGGTTCTTTCTCATAGGAATCTTCCTCAAAGGTGCTGTCATCCTTTTGTCTCTTCTGTATAGATTTATATTATGCTATTTTCACCTTTTATTCTCTCCTGATCAGATAATGTACTTCCTTGTTAGCTGTTTGGCATTCCTAGTCTGGGCTTGAATTTCCCTTTTATTTCTTGAATCTTTGGTAGAGAGTAGAGATCTCTTGCTTTTCTGTTTTTGTTGTTTCCTTTTATCTTCTTACCCTGACTATTGTAATAGTTCTTTTTATCTCTACGTGATAGTTGTAAAAAAACTGCATTTATGACTTTAACCCTGCTTTTATCACTTTTTACTTTTATTTCCCACTTATCTGTAATAAGTTTTAGTGTTTCTCTTTCATTAATCTCAATTTTTCTTTTCCTTTTTCAATTCCTACTTCTGGATTGTCTTTCCACATTCTTCCCTAATAGTACAGTGTTCCTAGTTTCAGTCCACAGTTCTGGTTCTCAGTCAATTAAGTTTAACAGATGGACTTAAATCCTTTGGGAATGTTATTTACATTATGTTTGACACTGCAATTATTTTAGCACTCATTTCCAGCTTTACTCTAATGTTTGATATTAATAGCTTGTAGTCAATACCAATTTGCCCCTAGCCTTGTTTTGTCAGAGAGAATAGAGTTTTCCCATTTCCTGATTCCAATTAAATAGTTTACTTGAGTTCTGTATTGGCCATCTGGTGATGTTCATGTACACAGTCAACTGTTTGGTTGTCTGAAGCATGTGTTTGCAATAGACAAGTTGGTAACTTTGTAAAAATTCACAAGCCAATCTCCTCCTTCATTTCTGACCACTAGTCCAAATTTTCCAACATTTGGTTCTGCTTTATTTCCTAACTTTGCATTCCAATCACCTATAATGTCCTGTTTTGTGTGTAATCAATGTCTGCATAGATACTTAAAAAATTCATAGATACATAAAAAATTTCAATTTTGTCTTCCTCCTCTCTAGTTGGAACATAGACTTGAATAATGATTATGTTAGAAGTTTACCTGAAAGTCTGATTGATATTATTTGGTCCAACCTGACATTGTAGCTCCTGCCTGTGCTACATCTTGCCTCAGTATTAAAGCCACTCCATGTCTTCTGAGCTTGACATTTCCAGAGTAGAACACTGCAGATTTACCATTCCAATCATTTTAGTTTGCTAACACCAAGCACTACAATATTTACATGTTCCATTTCTTACTTTTATTGAAATTATTGGGGTGACATTGGTTAACAATTCCATACAGGTTTCAAGTGTACAACTCAACAAAACATCGTCTGTACACTGCATCATGTGCTCATCACTCAAAGTAAAACCTCTTTCCAGCCTCATTTATCCCGCTTTTCCCTTTCCCACCTCTCTCTACCCCCTTTCTCTTTGGCTATTATTTTTGCTTAATTCCTTCACCTTTTTTCCACCAGCCTCCCAGTGCCCTTCCCCTTGACAACTCTCAGTTTGTTCTATCTATGCGTCTCTTTCTATTTTATTTGTCAGCTCATTTTGTCCATTAGGTTCTACATATAAGTGAGATCTTGTGGTACTTGTCTTTTTCTGATTGGCTTATTTCACTCACATATTTTTCAGGTACATTCATCTTTTCACAAAAGTAAGATTTCTTTCTCTTTTACAGCTGAGTAGTATTCCATTGTGTAGAAATAGCACTGCTTTTTTTTATCCACTTATCTACTGATCTGGTCTGTTCCAGATATTAACTATCTATAATAATAAAAGCTATTATAATAATATGCTAATTAGACTGGAAAGCCAGGCGTCTTTCCAGACGAAGCCGCTGTGGCGGGGGCTAAGGCAGAAATGGTTAGGGGTGATCAGGCAGGAAGGCAGGTGAGTAAGCAGGAGACAGAGGTCCCAGATCATGAGAGGGATGTCCGTCTGCTGGTTGAGGCTGAGGGTTCCCAGATTGAGAGAGGGTGCAGGCCAGTCTGAACAACTCTTCCCCCCCTCCATGCACAAATTTCATGCATCGGGCCTTTAGTTGTAAATAATGCTGCAGTGAACACAAGGGTGCATATGTTCTTTCAAATTTGTGTTTTTGGTTTCTTTGGATATATTCCCAGAAAGGGAATCACTGGGTAAAAAGGCAGTTGCATTTTTAGTTTTTTGAGGCAATTCCATATTGCTTTCCACAATTACTGCACCAATCTGCATTCTTACCAACAGATCACAAGGGGTTTTTGTTTTTTTTAACACATTCTTTCCAGCACTTGTTGTTGGTTGATTTATTTATGTAGCCATTCTGACATGTGTTAGGTGCTATTTCCCTGTGTTTTTAATTTGCATATCTTTGATGATTAATGAGGTTGAACATCTTTTCTTGGTTTACAATTTCCGGTTACCTTAGTCATATTTCTTACATTTCAAGTTCCAATTGCATGTGTTGTGTAGCATTGTGCTTTCCTTTTGCCTTTGCGCACATCAGCTGCTAGACGTCCTTCCCAAGTTGGTCTAGTTGTGTCATTAGCAGCAGTGCCATCATACCCACTCTCTGCTCTTCCCAGCAACTACAGGAGTACCTCCCAACCTGGAAGTCTCATCTTTCAGCAAAAGCTCAGATTTCTGACGTAGGATTTTCAGAGAGAGAGAGAGAGAGAGAGAGAGAGAGAGAGAGAGAGAGAGAGAGAGAGAGAGAGAGAGAGAGAGAGAGAGAGAATAAGAAAAGAAAATGCAGTAGTGGTTCACTATTACCTTCTGCTGCCCAGTGTGTGGATCCAAACCATTGTGCTCAGATCCATGGTGTCACAAATGCCTATGAAATGTGAATATATTACCTAGTTCAAAACAAAAGTTTTACTCTTTTGTACTTCTCAATTACTTACCTTTTTACCTTATTTCTCCAGAATTGTACTTAAGTGATTGGCTTAGTTGTTTATTCTTGATTAATTATATTCAAATATACATCTAAATTATTTCTTTTTTTTCTACGTGGTCTCCTTTAAAGGTTTAAGATAAGATGATCTGAATGGAAGGAAACAGCATCACCACCTTAGCAGCTGAATGGGACTAAATATTTTCGCCCTATGCTTCTTAATGGAAGGTTTATCAAGAAGGTCAAATAAAAAATAAAGCACAGTTGAGGGATTGCTGCTAATAGGCCTGTAGAAGACACATGTTCTCTTTCATTGTTCTATTTTGGATACAATATTAACTCCTCTTGGATCATAACATTGCCTCTGTTGTTTCCCCATTAACATGGTGCACCCAATGGGAACATTTGCCCAACACTAATGAGCTATTCACAGGAGAAACGAGAATAGGATACCAGGAGCCAAGGCAAAACAATTAGAGGGAAAAGAAGACTGTTGGCTCCTGACCTAAACTGAATGGCTTTTAAGAGACAGAACCAGATTTTTAATTATGTAATCCCTTTACTTCTCATTTCCTTTAAAAGTCAAATTCCCCTTTTGAGTGCTAAGAGCCAGATCTGACATGATTGTGTTTGTGTAATTGGTTGGACTGAAATCAGAAGAGATGCCTTATTTAACCCGGATGAAAGTAAAGTATTTTCCCCTTTTTGTTTGGAAGAATTAGTTAATAACAACTATCTTCCTTCCTTTGCATTTTATTTTTCTTTCCAAACAGTATTCTAATAGAAATTTAGTTTTTCTTTACTAAGAAAAAGAACTGTTTGAATGCATGAAGATCTGAAATAAGAGGAAGTCTAGTTAACTCCACTTTTGCAAAACTTGACTTTGAGATTCCTTTATATACTCTTCTCTTTCTTACATGTTATTATTTATATTTCAATAATGGAAGAGACTTTTTTTGCCCTTCCATCTCTCCCTACTCCCAGTCTATGCACTTAACTTATGCCAAGCTAACTCTACCTCTTCAATGTCCAATTCCCCAGTTGCACCAGCTCACTCTAACCTTGATCCTCTCTGATCTTCTGCAGCTTTTCTGTTTATGTCACTCACCCTGGTATTCAAACCCACATTTCTTATCTTTCATTGACAAGAATTCTAATAAACAGACTGTATTATTTCTCTAAACAGAGAATTAAGGTCCATCTGTGCCAGAAGTTCAATCGGAATCATCAGAATCTCTGCTTTCTTCTCCATCACTCTGTCTCTGCTTTCCTTCTGTGCAGTTTCTTTCTTAGGCAAGCTATCCCCACAAGGTGGCTTTTATAATCCTGTCAGTTGGAGGCCCCAGGAAAAGAACACTAGCTTTCCCAAACTTCTAGCTGAAGTCCTGCCTAGTCCTGGGTTACATGCTCATCTCTGAAACAGGGATCAAGATCAACCCACCTAAAACCTATGTGCTGAGAAGAGGGAGTGGGTGATTCCAAAAAGAAAAGAAGGATTCTGACACCAAAAGAAACAATACTGCACGTACACACACACACACACACACACACACACACACACACAAATGTGCCCTAAACTTAGCACCATTACTGCCCCATAATTATGTGTTTACACCTTGCTTTGCCTGACTAGACAGTAAGTTCCTGAAGATCAGAGACTTTCACAATTCTTCAGCATCTGACCTAGTATAGAATACACCATTAGTAAATACTCTATATACTAGAGGCCCAGTGCATGAAATTTGTACACTAGGGAGTTGTCCCTCAGCCCTGCCTGCACCCTCTCCAATCTGGGACCACTGGCTCCTAATCACTCACCTGCCTGATTGCCCCTAACTGCTTCTGCCTGCCAGCCTTATCACTCCCTAACCACTCCCCTGCTGGCCTGATTGACACCTAACTGCTCCCTTGCCAGCCCAATCGCCCCCAACTGTCCTCCCCTGTAGGCCTGGTCACCCCCAACTGCCCTCCCCTGCAGGCATGGTCATCTTGTGGTGGCCTTCTTGTGACAATATGGGGTGGCCATCTTGTGATAATGCAAGGGCATGAAGGTCAATTTGCATATTACCTCTTTATTATATAGGATATTCATTAAATAAGAAAATTCCTCTTGCTGAAAAAATGAGAAGTCCGTTTAAACCTCATAGTCCCTGCAGTACTGGACCTCCACCAACAGTGGAGGAAATCTCCATCATTGGAACCAATAGACAGTGTTCAAGGGTGGGAGCCCCCATCTGTACCTGATTCCCTCTCTGAACTTCCCAAATGTAGGTCACTCCTTATCCTGTGGAGAAATTCCAGATGCTCTGCTTTCTTTAAAGAGTCTGGAGCCAGAATTAGTAAACTTCTTCTGTAATGAACCAGATAGTACATACTTCAGCCATAAGTGATCTATGTGAGCCATAAAATCTCTTTTACAGTTATTCAGTGCTGCTGTTATAGCATGAAAGCAGCTATAGACAATGCAAAAATGAATGTGTTTGACTAGCTTCAATAAAACTATTTATGGGCACCAAAATTTGAATTTTACATAGTTTTCACATGTCATAAAATATTGCCTTATTTCTATTTTCTTTCAATCATTTAAAACTAAGAAATACATTATTCTCCTGCAGGCCATACAAAAACAAGTAGGGGAAATAGAATCTGCTTGTGGGCCATAGTTTGCCAACCCTTGTGCTATAGTATTTCAATTGATTTTTTAAAGGACTTCTTATGACTTTAGTGGAATAAGATAAAAGCAAAAAGCAAATTTGGCAAGTTTAACACTTTCACTTGTAGTTTAATATTTTGAAAGGTGATAATCAGTTGTGGTTTCTATGTGATGGTACTTAGTAATTGAATAAATGAAGTCTTTCAAATCTGTTGTCAGTCTGAGAGCTTACAAAAATCATTTAAACATGATCAATGGGGTTTTCTAGTTGCAGCTATAGAGGCTCAGTACCAGGGAAATATCTGCAGATTTAAAAACCACATTTCCAGAATATTGAACATCAAGTTACCAGTGAACATAAGTTTATTTTACCTAACAGTTTTGTTACCATTTATTCTGCCCAAAAATCTAATTAATCCTTTTTTAAATTCATATATTATTTTAGTCAATGGTTTAGTGTTTACTATATTCCAAACATTGGATAATAATATCAATAAATATTTTACTTATCCCACAAATGAATTGAAGTAGCCAAATAACATTCGTATGGTGTTCTAAAATTTTTCATTGTCTTAAAGATGATTGTGTCATTTTTGTGTCATCGTGTCATTTAATTCTCCTCACACTTGGTGTGTTATCTGGGAAACGAATATTATTATGAAACCCATTTTTCTATAAGATGGACCAGTCCTGAAGTAACAGAGGATCTTATTCCTACTCCTGCTTTGCTCTTGCCATACACATGCCCACATTTCTTTATCTCCTGAGAAGAAACCAGAGGCATCTGATGAATAGTGGTGACCTAGGAAAATTCCAAAACAAAACAGCTATTCCAAAGGACATCAAATATCCCTGGTGTAGAGTATCAGCTATTACAGAACTCAATGACTGTTGAAACACAAAGCACTAATCCTTCCTCCTAAAGAAATTCCTAGCCATCTCCCAAGAACCTACCTCATTCACTATTCATCATGACCTTGCCTCAGCACACCATCTTCATATAGAAATCTTCTCTTGGAATGGATTTGGTACTTGAATAAGGCCTGCTAGCATCAATTTCAGTGTTATTTAACAATACCTGTGTATTCACCATATCTCCAAAGAGAAGGTAATCTTTGGTCATCAGTTTAATTTCCTTGTGTTTGGGACCCTTTGTCAATATCTACCAGACTGACAGTCTATTACAACAGTGGCCCCCAATGAAGCACAACTCTCACTTATTCACACACTATGCGCTGCCCTCTCCATCTAATGAGGGTACATTGTGTAACTACCTGTAATCACAGGATGCAGTGGAAATGACTGCCAGTTCCTAGCCTAAGCCTTGAAAAGACTCAGAACCTCTATTTTTGAGCCTTTGGGAGTTCTGAGCTACTATATAAGAATTGGGCTACTCTGCAATAGACAGAGAAGCCCTGTCATCTCAATGTCCCATCTGAGTCCAGTGCCAGCTAATGTGCAATTAAATGAGCCACATGAATGACCACCAGTAAGATGAGCAGAACTTCCTGCTAAGCCCATGTTGCAGAAATGTAAGAAAATTAAGTTTTATTGTTTTAAGCCATATGGGGGTTTATTATGCAATAATAAATAACTGAAACAAGTACTTGGAAATTGTTCATTAATTGAATAAATGAATGAATGGAATTCTTGATGTTTTTATTGCTTCTGCTACAAAACTACCATATGTAACCTTAAAAATTCATTAAGAATGGATTGAAAAAGAGGAAAATGCATGAGAAAAGAGAAAATATTTATTGAGAGCATTCTATATCCCAAGCACTATTCCTAAGGCATTTTTACATTCACATTTCTTAGCAACCACTCCACCTGCTCTTTTTCTGATGAGAAAACCAAAACTCTAAGAAGTGAATTAACTTGGTCAAGATGAAACAGTTATAAAATGTAAAAACTTAAATCTAAATACAAATATTTGTGCTTACACTGGAGTGTCATTTCCGCTCCGTCACACACCCTCAGTGATACTTGCAGCTAGTGGTCAGGGTACAACCATCAGTCCAGCTTCCCCATTGGTTTTCCATGGGATTTTGAGCTTCTTCCATGACCCCATATACTGTCATTCCAGCTCCTCTGCATGATACCATGAAGCTGATGCTGCCCCCTCTTCCCTGAAGTCCATCCCAACTTGTGGAATAGTTATAAAATTCTAGCAACTCCTGGAAAGACAGTTGCTTATCACTTCAGGGCAGTCTGGGTGCCCTTGAGATCTGGAGACCAGATGTGAGACCAGACTCAATAGTCCCTCCAGGCCAAATTACTATCTGTAAGGGTAGTATCCCAGAAGCTTAGAAAAGCAAGGGGTAGAAGCGATGTGACCCAGTTCAATGCATTAATATCTGCCAATGTCCTGGCACATCCGTGGGTATGCTGGCTCAGTGAATTTGGGTGTGACACTGAATAGCATACATTATTCACAAGCTTCCCAATTGATTCTGAGGCACAGACAGGTTTGGTTCATCTAAAAATATAACTAATTCAGAAAATCTGTTAGTTTTTACTCCTCAGAGCATGTCATACTAATGGTATGTAAAAGATGATACATTTTTAATTATGTGGATTGTCTATCTTGACATCTTTAATTCACTATATGTCATCAACCATCTTCTTTAATGCTGACTTATATAAAACTAGTTCAATAACTTTAAAAGTGAGTTTTTAAAATCTCAGTAGTTATCCTAATAGTGGTATCATTACCCCATAAAATGGCAAGGTAGATTTAGATTGTTTGAACACATATGAATGCACCTTTACCAAACTATTTCCATCTGACACAGTTCACTGTGCCTTGCCTTCATGTTTTACTACTTTGCTAATTACATGTAATGTGTTATGACTTCCAGAGAATGGAATCTGGCTAACATCCTTCATAAAGCTGCTCCTATGTTTGCAATGAAGTATCCATGAAACTGTAAGACAAAACCCACCCCACACACTGGGATTTTAGTGGAATAAAAGCCCAAGGCATTTGAAAATGTACTGAGGAAAACCTGTTTGCTGTGCATCACACCACATACTCTGATTTGCATTCTGAAAAAGAAGCACTTGGGGAGAATCACACAATCAAAAATAGTTGTTTTAACATTTTTTAAAAACTTTTTTATTAAAGTATAATATAGATACAGAAAAGCTCATTGAGCCCTAACTGGTTTGGCTCAGTGGATAGAGCATCGGTCTGTGGACTGAAAGGTCCCAGGTTTGATTCCTGTCAAGGGCATGTACCTTGGTTGCGGGCACATCCCCAGTAAAAGGTGTGCAAGAGGCAGCTGATCAATATTTCTCTCTCATTGATGTTTCTAGCTCTCTATCCCTCTGCCTTCCTCTCTGTAAAAAGTCAATAAAATATTTTTTTAAAGAGAAAAGAAAAGCTCATTGAATGTTTACAAACCAAACTCATTTGTGTAACCAGCACCCAGATCAACAGAGGTTGCCTTCAGGCTCCATCCCACCTCTACCTGCCTCCTCCCCAACCTCCACACCCCACCCCAGGTTCAAAGCTTCATTTGAAATTTTAAAGAGATGCTTTTAACCTGACTGTGTCTAAGTGGTTAGCATCATCCCATGCATGAAGAGATTGCCGTTTATATTCCCCATCAAGGGCACATGTCTGGGTTGCCAGCTGGATCCCCGGTGGGAGCATGCAGAAGGCAGCCAATCAATGTTACTCCCTCACACTGATGCTCTTTCTCCCTATCCCTGCTTCTCTCTCTAAAAATCAATAAACTGCTCTTTTTAAAATATGTTTTATTTCCCCACCTCAATCCCCTGAGTCAGAGTCCAAAGGAATGTGCAAATGGAGACTAAGGCAGATACAACTTTATGCTCCCTTTGGTGCATCTCTGTGTGTCAAACATAGTATCACACAAGGTGTCCCTCCCTCCCCCATTCCTCCAAAGCTCTGCACCCCGGCAGAGACTGTGAAAGTCGCAAGTAGTGGAGAGGTAAGTATGTGCATAGAGGTGGGAGGAGATGCAAAGAATGACTGTGACAGCTGGTGGAGTCAACCACAGAAACACTGAATACTGGGGATTATCGTGTTTTGCAAATTATGGTGGTTAGCCTATCACAGAATCAAACATTAGAGACAGATGTCATGCCAGTTGAATAAATGTCTACTTAGAAATGGGAAATTGGATTGAAGGCTTAGTACATTAACCTGCCCTTCACATCTCTGAAAAAAACGCCACTTTAATACATCCTTGGACCATATCGATACATCTCTGTGGAAGATAAAGTAGGGTGGAATAAGAAAAAGCCTACTCACCCTGTCTGATGACAAATACAGACTGGATTCATTTCTGTGCAAAGAAAAGAAAGAAGGAAAACTAACGCAAGTCTATGGGGAAAAAATACAGTTTAAAGAAAAATAGAACAATTTTTGAGAGACCTGGGGGGAAAAAAGAGCTCTTTTTATATTTAAAATAAACTCTTTTTATATTCCAGAAGAAAATTTCCAAACTCTGATTAGCCTTCTAAGTTCAGTATAAAAAGACACAGGCTCTAACAAAGAGAAACAGAACAAGGAGAGAAAAGGCTAAAAAGAGATGGCAAAATGATGAATGATTTTAAGAAAATTAAAAACACTATCGCACGCAGCCCTGCTTGGGTGAATGGTTTGACAATGTCTAGTTGGTTGATTACGTGTATGCTCTATAACTCAACAAACCCTTTCATAGGCATAATATTTACCCTAAAAAAATGCCACAGGGGTACCAGGAAACAAATTTCAAGTTAATTATATTGCATTAAATACTATAAATTTTCTAAGAGTAGGTTTCAGGTGCTATAATAAGAAATAAAATCAAAAACTGACAACTGCAAGAAGATATGTTAATTAGCTTGATTGCAGTAATCATTTCACTATGTATATCAAATCATCATGTTGTATACCTTAAAAAATTAAATACATATAATTTTTTTAATGTTAAGAATGTTTATAGCAGTATTGTTTGTAGTAGCCAAACTGTTCAACTACAGCCAGGAAAATATGATGGTATATATAAATGATGGACTAGTATACAAAATTGAAAATGAGCAACTATAGCTACTCACCACAATGCAGATGAATGCTACAAATACAATGCTCATGGAAGAAGCCAGAAAAAAACTTCATATTGGTTGATTTCATGTATACAGGGTGTGGCAAAAATAGGTTTACAGTTGTGAATACATGAAACAAAGTTTATTCTTGTATTATTGTTTACTAGTTGCCCAGTGCACAAATTCATGCACATTGAAAGGAAATTAATTACAAATATTTTAATATTGCTATTTCCCCTTTCTCTACTATAGAAGCGTCAACCAAATTCATGATCAACAATGACAGATGAAAACACACACGTGTGATTGGCACCAGCAAGAGCTTTATATGTATCATGCATGCACGAGTCAACTTAGCCTTTTATAGATATAGAATAAACTTGCTTAATTAGACCTGCTTTATGGTGTAGCTAAACTTTTTCCAGCCTAGTGAAGCACCCCAACTTTTCTTTCAGGTAATTGTCAACAACACAGCAGTAAATATCAACACAAAGCAGGTTATAATTGTAAATCACACAGGGAGAACAAAGAGTAAAATATTTAACTGCAGCAGTGTTTGACTATATTCTGCACAGTGAGAAAACTGAAATCATTTTCAAGGTCCACCATTTCTTACTTCTTTTCAGTTGGGTCAAGTTTCTAAGCTTTCTAAATTGCTACTTTCCAGTTAATGAAAAGAAAATAGGATTACACCAAGTCTCCTATCTACCTACTCCAGGACTTCTGTGATGATCAAATGAGATAAGGCATGGGAAAACGCTTCACAGACATTTAGTTAAAGAGTAAAATGTTTGCACCTGGCTATAAAGCAAGCTGTGTTCCTGGGCTGAAGAAACTCCAAGGAGGCTAGTCACCAGGGAGAGGAAGCAGGACGTTGCTATGTGACATCATTACCTGGAGCCCACAATGACCATTTTCAGACTGGGATGGGCTGTGGGCCACATTTTTTGTCTTGGGATCTCAGCAGTGTTGGTTGCAATTTGAGGGCTGTCACTCTGGGGTGGTGGTGAGGCTTGTGTCCCACATGGGGAAAGCCAAGTGTTGCTTTGTGGGCACCATATCCATGGTGTTGTTTCTCTGTAAATGACCAGTGCACATTACAGCAGTTTCTGCATTGAGCATCTGTCCCTTGGTGGTCAGTGAGCATCATAGCAACCAGTCAGATGGTCGGACACTTAGCATAATAGCCTTTTATATAGATAGATTAATTATTGCATTGTTTTCCATATGAGCAACTAACTATAAATCTACTTTTTCCCCACCCTATATAATGCTTAAAAGCTAAACCATGCAGTTAGGGATACATACTTAGGTAGTCAAACTTTAGAAAAGAAAGACAGTAGAATATTACCTTTGAGAGCAAAGCGCTTGTGCTTGGATGAGGTTTTGGGGAGCCCTGGGATGCTGCAGTGCCCTGTTCTTACACACAATTTAGTATCTTGTTTCTCAAGCTGTGCATCTATGATTTACACACTTTTCTGTATGTGATTATATTTCACTACCATAAAAAAAGTTTTAGAAATATATTAGCATAATTAAAATCTAGGTTGAGGAAAAAGGTAAGTTTGATCAAATAAAAAAATGAAGAGAAACTTGTATACTCATAAAATATAGAGACTAAATATAAAAACAATGAGAGGTAAGATGATGACCATGGCAGGGGGGAAAAGGGAGAAATTGAAATTTAGACAACTGATATCCCCAGAAAAATGTCCAAAATGAAACAGAAGAGGAAATCAAATAAATCATAATTGAGTTACGTTAACAGGTACTTGGCTAAGTATTTTATATACATTAACTCACTGAATCCTTACAATAAATCCAAGAGGTTAAATACCATCATCAGTTTTATCCCTTACGTAGTGGGAAAACCAAAGCTAACTTTCCACAGGCCTATCCTTCTCCCTTCCTCTCTGTGAAAAATCAATAAAATATATTTTTTTAAAAAGAAATACATACATCAAATATGTTCTTAGAAATACAAAGGATACATTTTCAGCAACTCAGAGGGGACTTTGGCACAGCCTTCAGCCATCTTTGACAAAACAAAAAAATAAACAAGGACAATATTTCAAGAAATACATAATAAGATCAATTAAATGGATATGCTTATCAAATAATGCATCCCACAAGCCAAACACCACTGTTACCAGTGGAAGTGGGGTTCTTGGGGTGCTGTGTGGAAAGGAATTTCCTTAAGCTCGCACTGGACGATGGGATTTCATGGAAAGTTTTATTGATGAGGTAAAATTAAGAGGATTTCCCTTCAAGGTCCCATCTCTGTTCATTTTGCCATAGAAGCCCAATCTTGTCTTCAGCAGAGCTAGAATTAAGGCCACTGCCCAGAATTTCTGTCCCATATTAAAGTCCAGTCCAGTCCAACAAATAGTCAGTGTAAAGCATCTATCTACCCTGTTTCCCTGAAAACAGTGTAGACAGTGTCTTATATTAATTAATTTTTGCTCTCAAAGATGTGCTAGGTCTTATTTTCAGGGGATGTCTTATTTTTCCATGAAGAAAATTACACATTTATTGTTAAATTAAAATAAAGGAAATTTATTACCTGTATACGGTAGTACGGTAGTTGTCAACACAAACCAGACAAACTGTGAATCCTACAGTATCAAGAATTTACTCATTTGTTCAATGACAATCATGTCATCATCTTCTGGAACATCATCATAACAATCCAATTCCTGAATTTCCTGGTGAATTTCTTGTGACTCCATTTCTTTCAGAATCAGTGGACCAAATCTCTCATGTTTAGCCTAGGGGGGCCTTATTTTTGGGGGGATGACTTATATTTCACTCAGAAGGAAACCTGTAAGTAGGTCTTATTTTCGGAGGATGTCTTATTTTCTGGGAAACATAGTGTATATATATATATAAAAGTGTAAGTGACTATTTGACCGTTTGACCAGTTGCTATGATGAACACTGACCACCAGAGGGCAGACACTCAATGCAGGAGCTTCCCCCTGGTGGTCACTGAGCTCCCACAGCAGGAGTTCCTCTCAGCTGACTTTAACCAGGTGTGGGACATTCAAGTAGTTGCTAGCAAAGAGGCTAGTCTACACAAGCAGGACCAAGGGGCAGGCTTAGGACCAAAAATGAGACCAGAATTATGTCAATGCACACATGTTTATCTCAAACAGGGCGAGAGGCTACAGTGGTTATCTAGGGAAATTACATCATTCAGGTGGTTATCTTGACAAGTCTGAGTTGTTTACTGAAGTTAAAAAGCTTATCTATGAGATACAAATGCTTCAGGGCAGTGGAGAATGTGTTCTTAATATCACACTTTAAGTTTCAGGGAAGGTTAATTTAAACATTTTAAAACTTTCTTAATATTTTTAGGCATTTGTAAAGTATTTTTAAACATTTCTATATATTACTATGATATACATATAGTATATAAATATGTAAACACATTTGCATCGATACTGTACTTGAAATTAGCTAAGAGGATAGATCTCAATTTAAATCTTCTTACCATATACACATACAGACACAAAAATGGTAACTATGTACAGGTGATGAATAAGTTATTTAGCTTGTATACATATATCAAAACATCAAGTTTTACACCTTAAACCTATACAACTTTTATATCAAAGATATCTCAATACAGTTGTTAAAAATTAAATAGAACGTATGATATTTCTATTTAAAGAGGCTGCCTGTCTCCCCTCCCTCCCACAGCCAATCTCCAGGTCCTATGACTTCTATTACCCTCCTGTAAGCATCACCCCTCCTGTGTCGATGACCACAGGGACTTCCCTCAGCCCTGCTTCTTTATGGCATCCAGCCTCACCTCCTCATTCTGACCACATTTTATCCTGCTTAAATCTGCCACAGGATCCTCACTGCCTTTAAGATAAAATCTAAACTTCTTCACCCAGCTTACATGTCCCTTCAAGATCTGATCCATATTTATCTCACCTATTTCATGTACTATATTTCTGAGTGTATTTATTGGAAGGAACATAAATTAGCCAATTGAAATAACCACCTAGAATTTTGCAAGTGAATTACTTGTTAGATGTTCTGCAGGTACCCACATTATCTTCATAACAGGTACCTAATATAGTACAGAGTCTGGGACAGAGATAGTGAGGGATATAGACTCTATTTCCATTAAAAATCAAGAAATCAGGGCCCTCAATAAAGGTGAGAAAAGTAGGAGGTTGGTGATAGTAAAAGATGAAAATTTTGGACATGAGTGTAAGGCCTTGTGCCTCAATCCAGCATCAAAATGTTTTTCGGGAGAAGGTAAGTGGCACAGATTCCAGGTCAGTGTAAATCCCCAAACAAAAGGAGCTTGAGTCTTTCTTCTTGTCTGGAGTTCTACACCAACAGGCTATGATAATTAAGTAGTTAGTGTGGAGATGGCCTAAGTGAATAGCACCTTATCCCTACTTAGGTGTGCCTGGGTGTGATCAGGAAGCTGGAAAGAACCACAGAAGTTTCAAAGCCCTCAATAAAGGATGAAGAAGGTATTTTCAAAGCAGCAAATTGAGCAAGGCAGCAATGGACAGCCCCACAGCCAGCAGCGAGAGTGTGGACCGGCTGAGGGTGGAAGATCAGCAGAACCAGTGTGAGTGGGCTTTAGGAGCCTGGTCAGTAGGGGGTCATGGCTGGGCACCCCTGGAGCACCACCAAGAGAAGCAGCCCACAAGTCTCAGGGGCAACAGTGAGGGAAAAGCCAAAGTCCAAATGGAATGGCCTTCTAGTCATGAAACAGGAGTAACCAAATACTCTTTGTTGGTTCATAAACTGGTCCTGTACATGGAGGGCAAGCAGAGACTGAAGACAGAGACAAACCTCTCCAGATTGGTAGGTGGCAAGTTTAATAAGCAAGAGAACTGGCTTACTAGGCTTGCCTTTGGTGGCAATAAAACAAGTAGATCTCCCCACCCACCTGCCAGAATGTCAAACGTTTAGGTAGAGGCCTTAATCTGGTTAGGTCATGTATCCAGTCCCGACGATAGGAACAGTGGGAAGAACAGTACATCCCATGAACAAGGGAAGCGGTGAGGAGCCTCCAATTATCTGGGTCCAGTCAGAGGTCACTCTTCTGGATGACCTCATCCAACACCCTTCTCTGATCTCAGGACTTCTCACAAGCTCCATAGGAATTTTGATCACCCTCAGGGAAAAGAGCAGAAAAAGAACATGAATTCTGGAGCAAGCTACTTGGACTTACATCTGTGGACTCTGAGAAAAAATCTAGCAATTCAATGCCAACAACCACCGGTTAATACATCTCAAGTCTACCAGCTAGTAAGTATGTGATCTTGAGTAAGTTATTTAATCACTCTGTTCCTTGGTTTCTGCATTGGCAAATGGGCATAATAATTGTGCCTATCTTAGAGGTTATCCTTAGCATGTAGAACAGTACCTGGCACAGGTTGAGTGCTCAATTCATGTTGCAATTACTATCAAGCAGATTCATTTGTACTTCATTATGCATCTATATATGATATGTACAGTATAATCTGTGGACTCTACTACTTACCATCTGTGCAAGCATTTATAAGGTCTTTAAGCCTTAGTTTCTTCATCCATAAAAGGCAGATGATAATGTGGGTTGCCCAATAGACAATGAAGAGTAGGAGAGGAATAAGTCCTCCCATGACATTGATGACAGCCAACACTTGGAGGGCATTCAATAAGTGTCAGGCAGTGTTCTAACATAGTATAGGCACTCAATCATTTAACCTTCACCCAACCCTTAGGGGCAGATACTATGATTGTCCCCTTCTTACACTGAGGAAGAGGCCCAGAGAGGTTAGAAAATGTGCCCAAAGTAAATCAACTAGGGTGTAACAAAGTGGGACTCGAACCCATGCCAAGCCCCAGAGTCCATACTCCTAAGCACCTCAGTCTGCCAACATCTACACTACATTTATGCTTAAAGTCAACATAGGTGAATTTTTTTCATTAAATATATGAACTATGTCTTTCTTTTCCCTCCTTTCTATGTGAAAATATATTTAATTCTACTAAACAAAAAAGAAAGAAAGAAAATAAAACATCTCTGAATCTAAATGTTGTTGCATTACCCTTCCGGAAATAGCAAGACTCAACCTTGAAGCTTAAAAACAGCTGAAACACCCACTATTTCTAATATTTACCAAAGGTGTTTATCCCCACGAAAGACCTACACTCATGACATTCTAAGATGTTAAAAATTCTCTCACTCTTGTTCAGTTTTCATATTTGAATTACTGTCTGACAAAAAAAAAAATTCTGATTATGATTATTGGGCTTTCAATAAATTAGAAGTATCATCATAATTTAAATCTATATTTAACTTGTGACCAAAATAAAAATGTAACCAGAATGTTAAATATTCTATTCAAAATTATAGAAAACAATATATTATATTATTATATATAGATATATAGTCACATCTGGAGCTTCTAGGATGATGTGTGACTTCCAAATCCCATCTGAGCCTCTCCTATTGTGCTACAGAGTCCACAATCGCTGATCTTTAAAGAAAATATTCACAGCAAATGAAAAGTTTAATGTACTTATAATTTACTTTCAATAACTCATATTTTGAAAGCTTTCATGCACAAAGTGAAGTTAAAGTCATACTTATAATTTTGTATCCTCTTAACAAACTATTCTTTACTTTTGAGGTCCAATAATTTCAAACAGAAGTAGGGATTATCTTTTAAAAATCAAATACTAAGGTATTGGTGTTGATTAAAAAAAAAAAAAAAATTCAAAGATTTAGAAAAGTCCCTAAGTGGAGGGGATAGTAAAACAGCACTTGAGTTTCCAGTTATGTGGTAGCTACTGCCCCGCTGTGGAGAAAAGGTGTTAGTGACTTCAAACTATATTCACCTGTTTGTTTTAATTTTTTTAAATATATTTTTATTGATTTCAGAAATAAAGGGAGAGGGAGATAGTAACATCATAAAAGAGAGAATAATTGATTGGCTGCTTCCTGCATGCCCCCTACTGGGGATCAAGCCTGCAATGTGCCTTTGACCAGAATGAACCTAGGACTCTTTGGTCCTCAGGCCAATGCTCTATCCACTGAGCCAAACCGGCAAGGGCACCATATTCACCACTTGATTGAAATTTATACTCAGCATTTTCCCTTTTTTAATACTTATTTTCTAAAATGTTCTGTGAAATGTCTTTCTTGTTATTTTTATTATTCATTATTTTATTCCTTTAATAAATATCTACTTTGTTCACTGAAGGCTCAATAATATAAAAAATTAATTAAAATTTTCACTCAATTCAAGAGCTAGTTCAGCAATTCTACAAATAAACAGAAAGTGAAAATAATACAGAAAATGTAATAACATATATCAACAGAAAGAAAGAGAACAGAATAAATGTATCTTGATAAGTTTTGCTTTTTGGTCCTTCTAAAATTTAATAGAAAAAAAAGACAGCTAGAAATAAAGTTGTAATATTAATTTTGTTAAATCACAGGATTCGTAAATAAAGGACAAATATACTCTAATGTATGAGTCACTTAACACATAGAAAATCTTTTTATTGATTATTTAGATTCAAATTATAATTTTCTTTTAAAGTAGGATAAATAATTAAATATCCTCGACTCCCTCCCTGCAAATATCTGACTGGTAGGTTAGTTCTTTTTCTAAGTTTCTAGAATCATCAGCAACTAATATTTTTAGCACAAGGCTCTGTTCTATAAATCTTTTTCATCTCTAGTCTATCAGCACATATGTAACCTACATACTATTGCATAAAAAAGTATCAAAAGATAGTCTCTCTGAGTTATTTTTCAGCTGCAACTGCCAAGAAACACTCATAATACACAAGGTGTCATAGAGTTGTGCAAAGGAGCGCCCATTGTTAACCCAAACTCCAAGCAGGAAGGATTCTTCATTACCAAAACCCCTTCCCATGGCCGTAGCCTGCAAAGCATCCCACCCTCAGAGCAGACCCAGCAGACAGAGGACATAACCACGCAACACTCTGCAGAAAGCTGCTGCGTCGTGTCACCATTTTCAAGCCATCTTCCCCCTCATCTTCCACCATCAATGTGCCTCTTCCAATCCTTGTTTCTTCTCTATTTTTTTCTCTCATTACAGAATAGCTGCCGCTCTCTGAATTTTAGAGGAAAAGAGTATAATTAGTTTATTTAATTACTTTTATATTTACTGGAGAAACTTTTTCATACTAAGTCATTTCATAGGTCAGCAGCCAGCCTATTAGGGGACTTTACAAAATGTAATCCCATCCATTTGCTTAAGGAAGAGGCTGAGGCTGGCTGCTTAACTCAGCAGAGGCTACAAGCAGGGGAGCATGCCCAGTGTAGCAGGCATGATGAATGACATGTCTAGCATGCTATGTTAAGGATTGATTTGCCTTACCCTGCAGAAGTAACTTTAGATTTTATTTATGTGAGTTTTATCTATGACAGACAAGAGAAGCGAGAACTAGATAGCATAGTTACATTATTATTAAACACATTTTGTAATTACACTTTTCTTAATAAATAAAAGTAAGGTCTTAATAATAAAAGGGTAATATGCAAATTGACCGAACAGCAGAACGAACAGGCGCTATGATACACACTGACCACCAGAGTGCAGATGCTCAATGCAGGAGCTGCCCCCTGGTTGTCAGTGCACACCCACAGGGGGCGTGCCGCTGGGCCAGAAGCCGGGTCACTGCTGGCAAGTGCAGCAGCAGTGGCGGGAGCCTCTCCTGCCTCCACAGCAGTGCTAAGGACGTCCAACTGACAGCTTAGGACATCCCCCATCAGTCGAACATCTTCCAAGGGCTCCCATACTGCATGAGGGTGCAGGCCAGGCTGAGGAAACCCTTCCCCCATCCCCAGTACATGAATTTTGTGTGCCAGGTATCTAGTGTTTAAATATAAGTCCAATCATAGCTTCATAACCTATTCAATCATAAGAAACACCCACATCATTCCATAGAACTATTATTTTCTGAAGGGTCTTATATGACAGTGGAGATTCTTTTTTTATTGATTATGGTATCACATAATTGTCCTCATCCCCCCCATTCCCATCCCAAACTCCTCCCCACATATACTCCCACCCCCCTGTTGTCCATGGCCACTGGCTAGGCCCATATGCATGCACACAAGTCCTTTGGTTGATCTCTTCCCCTTACCCCCACCCTCCCTTACTTTCCCTCTGAGATTTGAAAGTCTGATCGCTGCTTCTCTTTCTCTGGGTCTGGAGATTTTTTCAATCCAGTTATTTTCCTTCATTAAATACAGTCAGATTCTTAAGTATGGCAGACAGCTAATGATACCGATTTAAGCCAAAAGGTGCAGATGGAGAAGCAAATATAGCTATCACCTGTGTAGGCTGAGTAAGCACAGCAGGCACCATGAATGTTCTTGCCAGGGAACCTGCAATAAAAAACATTAGCTCCCTGAAGCCAGGCTGGACTTTAGACTCCACCTGGAAACTAATCATTATAGTCATTTACAACCAGCCATGTCAAAAGTGTGTATGGCACTCAGTAAGTAAACATAATTGAAAGGTTCACTGTAAATGAGAGATTCAGTGGACACACACACACACACACACACACACACACATACTAGTTGCTCAAATTGTCAAATTTATTTCTCTAATCCTAGGAAGATCCATATCTATTAACCCATAATGATTAAGCAACTAATAAACATAGCCAATTAATAACATTTTAAAACATACCTTGGCAATCCATTTTGTAGCCCAAAAAAGGGAATACATCTTCCTTCAAATAATTACAGATAATTGTTAATTAAGCCATTGCACAGTTTATTACTCAGGATCTTATTTCTTCAACACCCCTGTTAAAATACAGATTCTGTGTATTATCAAAGCTGAGGATACAATAAAAGCATGCTTTTCAATTACATGATATTGTACTACCATTAATATTTCAGTAACTGGATAGCCATTTTTTATTTGGTTTGGTTTTCTATTTTTGACAGTATTACAGATCCCCCATTCACACACACCCTTTTCCACTCAGCTCTCCCCACCCAAGCCTTCTCCACACTATTGTCTGTGTATATGGGTTATGAATATATGTGTATATGTTCTTATAGGCATATATGCATATAAATTAATCCCTTCCAATCCCCTCCACCCACCTCCTCTCTAAGATCTGTCATTCTATTCCATGCATCCATGCCTCTGGACCTATTGTGTTTGTCAGCTTATTTTGTACATTAGATTCCACACAAAAGTGAGATCCTGTGATACTTGTCTTTCTCTAATGGACTTATTCCACTTACCTTAATACTCTCCATGTCCATCCATGCTGTCCCAAAGTGTAAGAGCGTGTTCTTTACTACAGCTGCATAGTACTCATGGTATAAATATACCGCAGCTCTCTTATCCACTCATCTACTGATGGGCACTTGGCTGTTTCCAGATCCTACCTATTGTAATTAGCTCTCACTATGAATCCTATGCTTATGATTCCCAAAAGTCTTCTGATTCTGGAGTGCACATTTCCAACTGGCTGCTGAAACTTCTCCCTAGAGAAGTCCCCAAACATGTGGAAAATCTTGCTTTTAATTAAATTTGCTCTGTAAATTGTGATCCAGAAAAGAGCCCTGGTATCAACAGGAACTTGTAGAAATGCAAAATCTCAGACTCAGTTTCAAACCTTCAAAATCTGCATTTTATCATTATCTCCAGGTGTTTCCCATGCACGATCAAGGTTAAGAAGCACTGCTCCATGATTCTTTCATCTCTTTTGAATTTTATTTTCTTCACAACTGTTTTTGAAAACATGCAAAATACTTGACATATAAGCATCTTACAAGAATTTTGTGGATAATTTTAAAATCTCTGCAGATTAGGATTTTTTTTCTTTTTTCAATATGAGCTTATTTTTCAATTGCCTTGAAGGCAAAAACTATCTACTGAAAAGCACTATATATGGGGTGAAAAAGAAGTAGGTTTGCAGTTGTGATGCAAATAAATAATATAATAATTAATAAATAATACAGAAACAAACTGTTTCACGTACTCACAACTGTGAACCTACTTTTGCCCATCTTTGTATAAAGTAAAATGTGACCCTTTTTATTGGAGGTTCTTTCATCGGTATACTTATCACTTCAAAATGACATCTTCACTGTAACTCAAAAGTAAACTCAAGATCTGTGATTTGAAAAATTCCTAACACCTTCAAAAATTGCTGACTATGGATTTCCCTATTTTGCTAAAACAAACAGTGCAATCCTCATAACAGGTTAAATATATTGATATCTGTAGGATCATTCTGTGCTGCTCAAACCTGTCAAGGCAGTTGAACAAAATCTTGACACAGATGAAAAACAGCATCTCCCCACCAGAGCAGAGTGCATGCCCTACCAGGTTCTGCCATGCACTTCCTCTGCTGACATATTCCCGTTACTGAGCTGGGAAATCAATGGCTCTCTGCTGGAAGGAAACTGGATGAACAATATCCTGCCTGGAAGCATATCTCTAAATTGGAAAACACCTGCTGCATTACAGGCTGGCCCGCTCTCCTTTAATTACAGAATCAAATGTCAGATGGCTCTGCAGGTCAATAGTTATAGCCCCTCAGAATGTGTTGTGTAAAACAGATTCAAATGTTCTCCATCAAACTCTGGTCAAGGCTTAGTTTTGTATGTCACATATTAATCCTTCTCCATTCACTAACATCATCTTTGAAAGTGTCACTCATAGCATTCAGCAATTTATGACTGTCTTCCTTTACTTGTCACTGAAAGTTCTCTACAGAGGTCAGATGCCCAACCACTGGGGATATTATGAGGGAATTTTTGAATTTGATAAGAAGATAGGGCTTGATGGCCTCAATGGACCCTTTAACTCCATAATTCTACAATTTCAACTTTTAACTATTTCTATATTCATTTGTGGTATGTGTATGATTGTAACAGCTAGTCTTCCCTGAAATTCATTGGAGAAAAAATTTTAAATGGGTTGGTAATTAAACAACTAAGCAATGATGCTTCTTAATGGACTGGACAAAAGAAATTGAGTAGTTGTGATCTAAACCAGGCTTGAACAATGTACAATGTAACAGTGAGCTTTGAATTTGTTCCTTGAAGATTGGCATACAGAAATTATAGACAAGTGTATTAACTATGCAATGACAAAATGTAAGTAAATAAATGTTTACATAGAAGATTCACATTTCTAAGAAAATTGGAAAATTACATGGCCAGAATAAATTAAAATAGCAAGGTTCAAGTACTTGATTTTTTTTTTTTTCACTGTAACTGGACACTTGTTCTAAATCACTGGATCAAAGTCAACGTTCACCAATATTGAGTCATGCGATCTCTTTTTTGTATTAAAAAAAAGAGAGAGAGAGATCACAATAAACCCAAGGATATTGATTAGAGAGAGAAAGAGAGGAGGAGGAATCTATAATAATAAAAGCATAATATGGCCGGACAGCAGAACGACTGTCCAGACGACAACTCTATGACACGCACTGGTACCACGCCAAGGCAGGTGCAATGCGATTGGTTGGGGGGGGGGGGGGGGGCTCTGCCATCACCCCATGATTGCCCTGCAGAGGGAGCCCCAGGCCACTAGTTGGCAGGGTGATCAACTGAAGGGGAAGGCAGGATGGTGGCGGACGAGGACAGCACCAGGACAAGGCAGGTACAGGTGGGAGGTGGAATCAGCTGCTGGCTGCCAGGAGAAGCCAGGATGCTGGCAGCTGGAGGGAGCCCAGCTGTTGGTAGCCAGGGGGAAGCTGGTGCTGGCAGCCAGGGGAAGGAAGCCCTACTTTGCACAAATTTCATGCACTGGCCTCTAGTGAATAATAAAATATCAATAACTATTGTACATACCTAACCAGAATTACTTTAAATGTAAATAGATTACATGCTCCAATCAAAATATATAGGATGATTGAATGGATAAGAAACAAGACCCATCTATACTAGTAATAGAGGAATATGCAAATTGTCCAGGACACCATCAAAGTAACAATAATGACCAAATAGTAGGCTGTGTGGGGTGACAAGGCCAGCAGGGGGGTTAGTGAGGGACGACCAAATGACTAAACAGCAGGCTGCATGGGGCAACCAGGCCAGCAAGGGGGGTAATGAGGGCAAACTAAACAACTGAACAGCAGGCTGTGTGGGGTAACCAGGCCAGCAGGAAGGGCAGTTGGTAGCAATCAGGCTGGCAGAGGGGGGCAGTGTGGGGTGACCAGGCCAGCCAGAAGGGGGAAGTTCGTGGCAACCAGGCTGGTGGACACAGTTAGGAGTGACCAGGCTGGCAGAGGAGGACTTTTGGGGTGACCAAACAACTGAACAGCAGGCTGCATGGGGCAACCAAGCCGGCATGGGGCATAGTGAGGGGTGACCAGGCCAGCAGAGGATGGAAGTGAGGGGTGACCAGGCCAGCAGCAGGGCAGTTGGGAGTGACCAGGCTGTGAGGGGATGCAGTTGGGGATGATGAAGCCAGCAGGCAGAGGCAGTTAGGGGTAATCAGGCTGGCGGGGGGGGGGGGGGGGGGGGGGGGGCAGTTAGGGGAGATCAGGCAGGCAGGCAGGCAGATGAGCAATTGAAAATTAGTACACTGAATGTTGTTTATTATAGTAAAAGGCCAATAAATATTTTTCCATGTTCATAAAATACAATAAAAATATTAATCCATCATTTTTGGTTTTTTGTTTCTTATTTACCTTACGTTCCCTTTGTTGCCTTTTTTTAAAAAATAAATCTTTATTGTTCATATTATTACAAATGTTCCTCATTTTTCCCCCCTGCATTGCTCCCCTCCACCAGGTTCCCACCACACCCTCTGCCCTTTCCCCACCCCCCCCATTGTCTTCATCCATAGGTGTACAGTTTATGTTCAGTCTCTTCCCACAATCCCCACTCCCCTTTTCCTCGAGAATCGTCAGTTCACTCCCCTTCCATATCTCTGATTCTATTATATTCACCAGTTAATATTGTTCATCAGATTTTTTTAATTCCCTTGGTTTTTAGATTCACTTGTTGATAGTTACGTATTTGTTGTTCATAATTTTTATCTTTATTTTCTTCCTTTTCCTAAAGAACCCCCTTCAGCAATTCATATAATTCTGGTTTGGCGGTGATGTACTCCTTTAGCTTTTTTTTTTTATTAGTGAAGCTTTTTATCTGGCCTTCGATTCTGAGTGATAGCTTTGCTGGGTAGAGTATTTTTGGCTGTAGGTTCTTGCTATTCATCACCTTGAATATTTCTTGCCATTCCCATCTGGCCTGCATGGTTTCTGTTGAGAAATCAGCTGACAATCATATGGGTGCTCCTTTTTAGGTAACTACCTGCTTTGCTCTCACTGCTTTTAATATTCTCTCTTTGTCTTTTGCTCTTGGAATTTTAATTATGATATGTCTTGGTGTGGTCCTCTTTGGATTCCTTTTGTTTGGGGTTCTGTGTGCTTCCTGGACTTGTAAGTCTAATTCTTTCACCAGGTAGGGGAAGTTTTCTGTCACTATTTCTTTCAGTATGTTTTCAGTATCTTGCTCTCTCTCTTCTTCTGGGACCCCCATAATTCTGATGTTGGTTTGCTTGAAGTTGTCCCAGAGGTTTCTTACATTATCTTCAACTTTCTGGATTCTCTTGTCTTCTTGCTTCTGCGGAGGAGTGTCTTCTGGCTCTTTACATTCCAAATCTTTGACTTGATTCTTGCGATCTTCCATTCTGTTTTTAGGATTCTGTATAATATTTTTTATTTCAAACAATGTATTCTTTATTTTTTGTTGATCCCTTATTATTTCTAGTTGATCCCTTATTATTTCTAGTTGATCCCTTTTCATAACTTCATAGGTCTAGGAAATTCTTGAAAAACCTTATAAGCATGGTTTTGAACTCTATATCCAGTCGCTTTTTGTCCTCCTTTTCTTTTGTTTGTGATCTGTTTCCTTGTCTCGGCATTTTCGCAGCTTCCCTGAGTTGGTAGCCTTAAAAGTTTCTGTGTTCAGCTTGGATGGGGCAGAGTTTCAGGCTGGAGCCTACAGCCTTGGCTTCCGTCAGCCCCACCCTATGCGGCTCCTGGGTCTCAGGGTCCTTCGGTACTCGCTGCAAGCACCTCTGAGAGAAAGGTGCCCTTGAGTTTTGCCCGCTAACAAACAGCCTAGGCTCTCCCCCAATGAGCCCGGAACTGGGTTCAGTTCAGTTGGAAGTGGGGTTGGAGGTGGGGTTCAGAGCAGTCTGGAGCTTTTGTCTCCTTCCCGCCAGGGCAATCCAGTGGCACAGTCAACCATCCCTTCTCTGAGCACAATGTGCGTGCCTCCGGGACTTCCTTTTGCCGCTCCCCTGAGTTTCTGCCTTACAGCCCAGGCTCCCTCCATATGAGCCTGGGTCCCCAGGGTCTGGCCTAGAATTGGGGTTCAGTGCAGTCAGAACTGGGGCTCAGCACAGTCTGGAGCTTTTGCCTCCTTCCTGCTAGGGCAATCTAGCAGCAGAGCCAACAGTCAGGCCTCTGCGCATAATGTGCGAGCCTCTGGGACTGCCTTTCGCGGCTCCCCTGAGGTTCCACCTTACAGTCCAGATTCCCTCCTTAAGTGTCTGGGTCTCCAGGTTCTCGCCCAGAACTGGGGTTCAGTGTTGTCAGAACTGGGGTTCAGCATAGTCAGGAGCTTTTATCTCCTTCCCACTAGGGAACACCAACCAGGCACTCAGCCTCTCCCTCCTCTCCAGCTCCATCCTCTCTGCGCGTGCAACGTGTCTCCATACCTTAGGCTTTTACAGCTCCTCTGATTTTCCTTCTGGTTTTCTCTTTCCTTCTAGTTGTAGAATTTCCAGTCAGTTGACTTTTCTGTAGTCCTGGGTAATGTCCATTTTGTATTTTAGTTGTATTTTATTGAAATTGTTGTGTGAGGCTGCAGTTAGGTGTTTACCTATGCCGCCACCTTGGTTTCCAAAGAATTTTTTCCCTTTGTTGCCTTTTTAATCTTTTTGATTTCCTTTTGGTTAATCAAATTACTTTTATTGCTTCTTTTTCTCTATTGATTAGAAGTTACATAGTCTGGTTTGAAAGTTATATATCCTAGTCTGGTCTTTAGCCTTAACTTTTAAAAATACATAGCTTTATTTTGACCTAACAAAGTCTAAAGTTAATGTTTCTACCCATCTTCCAAGTGTTTTAGAAGTATTACCATTTACTTTTTTTTTTTGTTTTTTGCTGTTTTCTTAGTGGAGAAGATCCCAATTTCCCAGTATCCCATTCTCATCCCAAATAATTAGGCTTTATGTCAGTATAACACATAAATGAGTAAAAGAAGATCTGATTTAGTAATGTAATTTCATTATTCCATACCTGGTATTGCGTGCTATTATCATATTCACCATATAATAATGCATTAGACCTAAACCAGCTTTTGTCTCAGTAGATTAAACAAAGGAGGAAGACTAAACCTAATAAAGGAGAATGTTTTAATTTCATAAAGTAAACTATTAAAAAGCAAACAAGAGAAACAGAAACATCTGTAGAATTACTTGATAAAATGCTCAAGATGAGTACAAATCAAACAGGTAAAAGTATGCATGTATATATTAGAGACATGGAAAATGAAAATAAAAATGTAAACATGGGCATTAGAAAGCAAATAATCCTAATCCGTCAGTGTTGTTTGAACAAAGACTAAAAAAAATCATGTTCATTTAAAATAAAACCAAGTGCAATAAAGCCACTACATTTAATTTGTAACATTAAAGAATGCATTTGCTTTTGTCACTTTATACAATAGATCCCAAAGATTAATGTGTACATAGAACTAGAGACCCATCTGCAATGCTACCTTTCAAATGTGTCTTTTATACTATTTTTCTAGGGTAGAGCTGGAATTCAATTTTTTTTCTCATTAAACTTTGATTTAATGGATCTCAAAATTCTGTGACAAATTTTTGATCAAGTTGTTTCCATTGAAAATTACTGATTTTAAAAACTAATGACTCTGATCTCTTCCACAGGAGGCCTACATGCCGCCTCTGGGACTGCTGACATGCCCTCTGCAGTATGGGACCTTTTGCTCCATACCACCTGCCTGCTCGCTGCTCCTTACCACTTGGCTCACTGCTCCTTAGTGCTGCTGCAGAGGAGGGAGAAGTTCCCGCCACCACTGCTGGGCTGGCCAGCTGTGAGCCCAGCTTCTGGCTGAGGGGCGTTCCCCCTGTGGGAGCACACTCCTGCATTGAGCGTCTGTCCCTGGTGGTCAGTGTGCATCATAGTAACTGGTTGTTCTGGTCATTCCATCGTAATGGTCACTTACGCTTTTATTATATAGACTAGAGGCCCAGGGCAAGAAATCCGTGTGCAGTATGGTCCCTAGGCCTGGCCTGGGATCAGGGCCATCTTCCCAGGCTGCCCATAGCCAGCCCCACCCCACACTGCCACCCACCCCAAGTTCCCTATTCAAAATCGGGTGTTCAGAGCCTGCCAGCCAGGGGGAGGGACTGAGAGGTCAGCCATTCCCACCTGCTCGCCAGCCCCGCCTCCACTGCGGGTCGCCTTCTGTGTGTGGGATGACGGGCAGATTGGGGCCTTAACCTGGTGCTGCCTGCTTCACCTGCCCCCCGCCCCCAGTTCCTTGTTCACCATTGGGCGATGGGAGCTTGCCAGCCAGGGAAAGGGACCAAGAAGTGGTCAGTGTGCCTCCTAATGACTTCAAGGGGTTGTTCTGCCCTTATGGTCAATTTGCACATTACCATTCTATTATATAAGATATGATGCATAACCCATGAACACAGACAATAGTGTGAGGAAGGTCTGGAGTGGGACTGGGTGGAGAGGGTAATACTGTCAACAGATTTTGTAAAAAGTAATGGGGAGGGGAATTAATTCTAAATTAGTTCTGAACATACCAAAGCTGCTCAGTGCTGCTAGTAATTTAGCAAATATCCCTTACCTGCTCTAAGTTCACTAAAAGTTAGGATTAAACACTTCTTCCATCAACAGTCTATTTAAATAGCTAGCAATTTAGCAATAGCTAACTTATACACAAAAATGATTCAGAGTGATCTCTTTCAAATGGCAGGCTAAAAGGGTATGATAATATATTTGTTCATCCTTATCCCTTAAATAGAGGCACTTTAACACCTTCAACTTTAATTAACTGAGAAGTAAAGGACAGGGGAGGGGTATCAACATCACTCAAGGGAAGAAATAATGTATTCTGAAAGGACATAAGTTAAGGAGCCGGGCAAATTAAACACCTGTTATCATCACAAGGTCTTTCCTCAATTCAAAACATGTTAACTTTAAACACAATCCTGTACAGAAAAAATAAATAAATAAATAACTATTTGGGGGTGACAAAAATGTTCTAAAATTGATTGTGGTGATGGTAACATAACTGATTATTCTCAAACCCATTGAACTGTACACCTCAATGGATCTCACTCCAAGGCTTCATTCAAATTCAGTGGGTGAGCTGTATAATAAGTGAATGGGTGAGTTGTATAGTAAGTGAATTTTATGTCAATAAAGCTGGGGGTTTTTTTACATTAATCTACTTAGAACAGATTTTAAATGTTCTACTTTTACATTAGGCTACTCAGGCTTTACTAGATTTCAAAATAAGCAGGGAAACAGAAAACAGGTATACTTCATTGGTATTTATGCTTAGCATAATTCAATTCAAATAAGATGGACGAACATGTATTTAATCTAATTAAGTATAACATATAAACAATTTAAAAGTTTCTCTCTCTTTCACCATCATATAATTGTGTTCATGCAAGTACAATCATCAAAACTTTCCTAAGCATGTATCATACCACCATCTTATTTGTAATGCTTGATGTAAATTTCATTGTTAAATATATCTGGTTTTAGCATTGTAAATATTTGCTACAAGTAAACTTTAAAAGGTAAAGGTGAATGATACTAATGAATAAATCAAAATAGAACTGAACATCACATGAGATAATTCAGAAAAATATTATATAACTAGAGGCCTGGTGCATAAAATTCATGCACAGGGAGGTGGGTCCCTCAGCCCAACCTGCACCCTCTCCAATCTGGGAACCCTCAGGGAAGCACTCTCCAAGCTGGCAGCCCTGACAGTTTAGGCCCACTCCCCGTGGTTCTCTGCTCTCTGTGGCCTGGCCACTCCACTCCTGCTGCCTAGAGGCTCTCCATGGCCCAGAGGCTCTCCACGGCCAGGGTGGGATGCTTGAATCATTGTGGGCTTGATCCCCAGTTGGGGACGTGCAGGAGGCAGCGGACAGGTGATTCTATCTCACTGATTACGTTTCTCTCTCTCTCTCTCTCTCTCTCTCTCTCTCTCTCTCTCTCTCTCTCTCTCTCTCTTTCTCTCTCTCTCTCTCTCTCTCTCTCTCTCTCTCTCTCTCTTCCCTTGGAAATCAATGAAAATATATTAAATTTTTTAAAAGAAGAATGAATAAAGCAAAGTGAAAAACATCCATTCTCTGGATCATTGTCCCAACCCCTTGAGATTCTGCTTCCCGGCAAGTGTGGACAGTTTGGCTCAAATAAACTCATAAAAGTCCTCTATAGGTTTGAATGTTTTTATATGAATACAACATATACACCTGCTGGTTTCTGAGGGCAAGGCAACAGAATCAGTCCATGAGGTCTGCTGTGAAACTGTAGAGGAGTCAAAAGCCAGGTCAACCTTAGAAAGAGTGTAGAAAATTTGAAATGGGATTTACAAAGAGAAAACAGACAGAAGCAAACAGAGGGATGCTCCTGCACTCTTTTCCATGTAAACAGCCCAGTTTCTCAAACATCCTTCCTCCTTGAAGTTTTTGAGCTGTGGCCTAAGGGTGAGGGAGTCAGAGAAGCGTAAGGTGAGGTCTGAGGCTCTGAAGTCCCTGGAGAGCTTTCTGCATTTGAATGAAGCCTTGGAGTGAGATCCTTTGGAATGAATCGCCCTGACCTCCTTTCCTCCCACTTGTTCCCTACCCCATCCCCTACTCCCAGAGCCCAGGATCTGTCTGCTCCCAGCTGCCTCCCCCGAACATGCTGAGCACAGGTGGATCCCAAAGAGTGGGCACTGCTCCCCATAGCAGCACTCAGTTCCAGAGGGTGCCAGCACCCTGCAGCCTGTGGTGCTGTGGTCCCAGGTACAGCAACACCCAGCAATGACGGGTCCTCAGCCTCCCTCCAGACACAGGAGGAAAGACAGCCTAAGCAGCAAGCCTAAGGGATGCCTGGAAGGGACATGCTTGCTGAGCTTCCATGTAGAAGGCACTGCCCAGAGGCCCTCCAGGGCTGGGGTGGATGCTTGCCTCATCGCCATAGCAATGAAGCAAGAATTCTGCCAGACTGCTCATGCTGCCCGTTCTCAGAGGCCACCCCCCAAGGTGGCTGAAGGGACTGGGCACTGCCATCTTGTGTCTATGGGTGGCTCCATCTTTGTGACGGAGTGACATTTAATTTGCATATTACCCTTTTATTAGATAGAACTAGAGATCTGGTGCACAAAATTTGTGCACAGGAGAAAATGGTTTTTTGCTCAGCCCAGCCTTCACCATCTCCAATCTGGGTGGGATCAGGCCGAAAAGGACAGTTGACACTCCTCTCACAATCCAGGACTGCTTGCCCCCAATCGTTTGCCTGCCTGCCTGCCTGATTGCCCCTAACCACTCTGCTGCCAGCCTGATCAACGCCTAATTGCTCCTCTGCTGGCCCCATTGTCCCTAACTTCCCTCCTCTGCCAGCCTGGTCACCCCTAACTGTCCTGCCTTGCAGGCCTGGTCATCCCCAACTGCCTTCTCCTGTTGGCCAGTCACCCCCAACTGTCCTCCCCTGAAGGCCTGGTGCCTGCAACTGCCCTCCCCTGCAGGCCTTGTCTCCCCCAACTGTCCTCCCCTGCAGGCCTGGTTCCCCCCAATTGTTCTCCCCTGCAGGTCTGGTTTCTCCCCAACTGCCCTCCCCTGCCAGCCATCTTGTCCACATGGGGAAGCCATCTTTGACCACATGGAGTGGCCATCTTGTGTGTTGGAGTGATAGTCAATTTCCATATTACATCTTTATTATATAGACTAAAATTTGTGCACAGGAGGGGAGGGGTTTCCCTCAGCACAGCCTGCACCCTCTCCAATTTGGGACCCCATAGGATCAGGTCTAAATGGGTAGTCAGACATCCCTCTCACAATCCAGGACTGCTGGCTCCCAACTACTCACCTGCCTGCCTTCTTGATTGCCCCTAACTGCTTCTGCCTGCCAGCCTGATCACCCCCTAACCACTCCTCTGCCAGCCTGTTTACCTCTAACTGCCCTCCACTGCAGGCCTGGTCACCCCTAACTGCCCTCCCCTGAAGGCTGGATCACCCACCACTGCCCTCCCTTGCAAGCCTAGTCTTTCCCAGCTACCCTCCCCTGCTGGCCATCTTGTGGTGGCCATCTTGTGTCCACATGGGGGGGGGGGCCATCTTTGACCACATGGGGGCAGCTATCTTGTGTGTTGGAGTAATGGTCAATCTGCATATTACTCTTTCATTAGATATGATACTGTTTCAATAAGAAACATAACTTAATAAATTTCACAAAATGGAAGCAGAAGCAAAAGGTAATGTGTAAACTCCGAAAACAGTGTTAAAATACTGAAGGGTTTAGTGTCAAATTTACCTCAGAAAAACAAGAGGAAAAAACAAAGTCATGCAGTGAAAACCAAATTTGGTTTCCTAACTACAACATCATTCTTACAGCAAAGGCTTTCTAAAATGCACTCTCACAAAATGGTTTATTTCCTATCTCCCCTTTTTTTAAATCATATTTAGTCACATAAGTTGGGTATGTGTGGGGGATTGTCAGTATGGGGATTGTTACCAAAAAATGTTATTCATCTCTAAACTATTTTTCCAAATGACCAAAAACTATCTTCATGAAAATTACTATATATAAAGTCAAGTAATTTCTAAGCATTGAAAAGTATATACGTAAGTGATGAAAAGTTACAGAAAAATATTCACTTTTCAAAATATTCAATTTATTATTATTGTTGATTTTGTTTACCTTTTAGTTAAAATTAAGAAACACATTTCAAAAGTCAGTATAGACATTCAGTGCCACTTAGACTTACATTAGTATTTATAATATACAAATGAGTTATGTCTTCAGTGAAAGACAAATTCTATTTTTACTCTTTAGCATAATTAAGTTAAAAATACCTCAAATTTCCAGAACCAGTTATAACACTGTGGCAAACAAAGTAAGTTTGTTCATATTGTTCTTATATTCCAGTTTAATCTACAAATGTGAACATTTTAATGTATGTTGTCTCAAACCTTACTAATACAAAAAGAGTCTAGAGAGGTCTCTGTTGACTTCCACAGATGAATTGAAAAAGAAAACAAAATTGAAATATTGTTTCACCTTCTTAAATGTCATGAACATGTTTAGCCTTTCAAGCAGCACTTGACACAGCAGGTTTCTTCAAGTGATCCATGAAAACTTGAAAACTAACATCATCTGTGAGAATAGGTGCTCCAGACTCCCTGGAAAGAAAGATGTTTGCTATGATTTAACCATTGTGGCACGTTCAAATCTATAAGCCACGTATAAGCAAATGTTTAAAACAAGCAAGAATATTATCTTAAGAATAATGCCTTTTTTCCACTGAATAATAAAGAATGTGCCTGGCCTTTGTCCCTGGTCCCTCAGAGGGGATTCAGTACTTGAAATTTCCTAACAGTGTCTTTGTTCGTCATGAACCCCTCAGATCACACCTGAGTTTATTCTATGAGTTGAGATGACTCAGGATGGAGGCCAGTCACCAGGAAGACAGACCACGTGACTTGCTTATGGGGCTTTAAGACAGGCGGACTTCTAGTAAGGAAGAGGGAGGGGAAGGCAAGGGGTAAGGGGGAGTTGGAGATTGAGTTCAATCAGGCACCAGTGATTCACTCAATCGCATCTATGGAAAGGGGGCACCCTAAGAACCTCTGGATAGCAAAGCTCATGGAGTTTCCTGTTTGACAAACCCATCAATGTGCTGGGAGGAAGTCCTTCACGGATTCTATAGAGAAGGGGCAGAGCTCTTTACCTAGGATCCTTCCAGACCTCACTCTATCTTCATTTAGCTGGCCCTAATTTGTAACCTTTATAATACAACTAGTCATATATGCGGCGCTTCCCTAGGTTCTAAGAGTTGTTCAATAAAATTGTTGAACCTGAAGGGAGTCATGAAAACCCGTTAAACACATACATAGATTTGTAGATAGATGGGTGAGAGTGTGGGTAACCTGGGATCCTGCTCACAGCTGGCATCTAAAGTGCAGGCAGTGTGCTTATGGACCATGGCCTTTAACTTGTGGGATCTGAATTAATTCCAAGTGGTCCCATCATATCTGGTGTTAAAAATAGCTCCATACCTGAGTTAATCTTCAAAGTAGTGTTAATTTTCTTGAATGAACCAGTGCTTTTATCACTTCTAAAAAATAAGTCTCCATACTGCTGCCTTTTTATGAAAATAAAACTCCATTGTACATATTTTAACAGAAATGCCAGCTGGAAGGAAGCAAACATATAACTTTTTAAATGAACTATACTTAGTAGTGTGAATGAATTCATTTTAATTCATTTCTGCAGGTTCTAAGTAATTCACAAGAGTTAGGGGAAATTCCTACCTGCTATTTTCATTTAATGAAAATGATGTTGACAGAATGACCCTGGTAATCCAATCCATTAACAATAAACTTTTATTACAGCAACAAAAAGACTTCATATCTAAATTTTTAGAATTTTCACCTGATATTCAAGTTATTATTTATCAGAAATATAGAAAGTCTAAAAGGGAGATTAAGTACTTTTCAGAGGAGATCAGCAAGTTGGTGGCAAATATGAGAAATGAGAATTTATAGCTCCTGTGCTTCTGGTCCTGCACAGCATCAGACATGCCATGCCTCTCCTGAAAAAAGGAAATTCAATTATATTACATGCCTTCATACATTAATTTGTGAGGCCTTGAAAACCTTGGTAATAAAGGGAGACATTAAGAGCTTGAAGTTCAGAGCCAGACTGCCTGGGCACAAGTCCTGGCTCTGCCACTTACTGACTGTGTGACTTAGAGGAAGTTACTTAACTCTCTGTCTTAGTTTCCTCATCTGTCAAATAGGGATAATAGCAGGACCTGTTTCACTCAGCTGTTTTAATGACTGAATGAATTAAATTGTATAAAGAAACAGAACAATACTTGCCACACAGAGTAGCCATGCAACATGCTTTAGCTACTATTATTACCTCTTTTGAAAAATCTGTTATTTTCTAATACTGAAACACTTCTTCTTAGGCTCCATTCATAGTTAACAGAGAAGAAAAAGTGACAATGATGTGACAAACTAATACTAACCTGCTAACTCTTGGTTTTTTCCTTCTTTACCTAATTTATTTTCATTTTATACACATTTTCCACCTCAATTCATCCAAATCCAGATCTATTTTTCCTAGTCGGGATTATATATTTTTTTCTTCTAATTTAATATTCTAGAAGATCTCATTTGAAATTATAAACACTAATTCTGAACTCAATCTTATAAAAATTTTGCAGTTGGCTGATCTCAGTCTTTCAAATGCATTCTTTTTCTCTTTAAAATACAACCAAGATTAGGCAGAAAGGGCCAACTTTTTGTGCTTTAGTGGGAGAAACAA
Organism: Pipistrellus hanaki; assembly: GCF_964339955.1. Classification (NCBI taxonomy): domain Eukaryota; kingdom Metazoa; phylum Chordata; class Mammalia; order Chiroptera; family Vespertilionidae; genus Pipistrellus; species Pipistrellus hanaki. The sequence continues at coordinate 86,276,557 of NC_140503.1, forward strand.
AAGAGGCTTCAGGATCCTATCACAGAAGCAGTGTTGCACTGGTGCCCTCTTCCGGCCACCCATGGATAATACTTATCACTGGATACTTGATTTCCAACAAAAAGAAAACCAAGGTATTAGATTCCATTGTTTTTAGTAAAATGCTTGGCTACCAAATTAATTCCATAAGTTGAAATCATCAGGTTAGCTTATTGATCAAAGTTTCAGATTATGGAATCAGACTGGCCTAGGTTCAGAACTGGACTCTGCCACAATTTAGCAATGTGATCTTAGTTAAGTTACTTAACCTAAAAAGCTTTAATTTCCTTTTCTGAAAAATAGGGTTAATAGTATCCACCTCATGGGAGTGTTTTAATAATTAAATAGTAGTGAATGAAACGCTCAGCACAGTGACCAAAACATGATAGAAATCCAACTTATTAGTTATTATGATGATTATTATCTATGGAAATATTAACATAATTTTACAAAAGTCATGAGTCAAGAAAGACCTTAAGACTCTTGTCTATGCCTCAAATGCCCCTACTTTCAGACAACAATCATTACATTTAAAATCTAAAATAGGTGTGAGTTTTTCCTATTTGAAATGTCTTTAAGGAGAGACTTTTTTTCATCATTGAGAAGGAAGATTAATAGCTTACGTTTCTGAGTATTACTTGCATATTAAACTCTGTAGCACACAAGGAAATGAAGGTAAAGAGAAGTTAAGTAATTTGCAAAGTCTGCATTTCCAACCACCAGCCCAAAATGATGCCTCCCCAACTCAACAACTTCTTTACTTATCTACCAACTATATCTCCATGTTGTAATTTAAACCCAGAAAAGCAGGGAGCAAATCATTATTTCCACAAGCTAAACCAGTTTTTAATGCAGAAATTCAGTCACAGAGAGACATGTTTTATTTAGTCTGCATAATATGGGCTCACAAAATTTTGTTAGAATTATGTAAAGAGCAGCCATCAGCTGGAGGAAAGGACAGCTGCCCCTTTTAGAAAAAGATTCTGGAGTCTCCCCACAAACCCTAGTCCAGCGTAGCCCCCAGCCCCAGATGTTGCTTTCTAACATTGAGAATGTTGGGTTTTCTTATACTCACACAGCTTCACTCATTTGTTAATCAAATGGCCCCCAAGGGTAGTTGACAAGTAACTCCTGACAAACACTATTTAAAGTATCTTTTAAACTCAACTTCTCCATAGTGCTTATCACCATTTCCATGCATTTTACTCATTGGTGCTACTTTTCTATTTTCTTACAAATTTCTTAAGTCTAAGTTCCTCAAAAACCGTGGGATCCAGAACTAAAATCAATCTTGGGTTAACTAGAGTTAAGAATAATGGAAAGGCTGACTCATGTTACATTCTGTACTCCCAGCTTCCACATCCTGGCATTATACTTGGCGCTTGCCCCCTGGGAAGTGGAACCGGGTCAGGGATGATACTGAGGGTATAAAATGTATGTGTGTTATGTGGGCATACATTTTTTTCTCTCACATGTGCTACATACTCTTTCCATATCTTCCAAGATTAAGCTCCTTTTCTTGCTATAAAAATTTCCTTACTTTTCAGAACTTTTAGACCTTGAATTCAAATTATTTATCTACTAGTATATCACAAACCGCTTTAACACCCCATGAGACATCCCATACTCTAACCTCTGTTGTTTCTTTTCAGTAATAGAAGATTACTTGCTAAGATCAAGAAATGCTTGAGTTAGAGATAGAAAATAAAAAAGATTGAAAGCAGCTATAAGAAATATAAGAAATTAACAGGATGAATAAGAAGCCTTTATGGCCGTGGAGAGGCCTCCTTTCATTTATTAACAAATTCTAGAGCATGCTTCCATAATGCTTAGTGCTTAATCACCTCCCAAAGTCCTCCCGTATTCTAATCTCTGTTCTCTTGGCCATATCACATTATATTCAATACTAGAGGCCCAGTGCGTGAAATTCATCCCTCTCACAATCCTGGACTGCTGGGTCCTAATCACCCACCTGCCTGCCTGGTCACCCCTAACTGCCTCTGTGTGCTGGCCTGTTTGCCCCTAACTGATCCCCACTGCCGGCCAGGTCGCCCCCAACAGCCCCTTCCCTGCTAGCCTGGTCACTCATAACTGCCCCCCCCACCGGTCTGGTCACCCCTTACTGCCTCCCCACCAGCCTGGTCACCCCTAACTGCCACCACCCACCCCCGACAACCTAGTCACCCCTCACGGCCCCTCCCACTCACATGATCACCCCAATTAGCCTGATGTTCAGTTGTTTGGTCATCCCTCACTAACCCCTCTGCCAGCCTGGTCGCCCCACACATCCTGATTGTTCAGTTGTTTGGTCATTTCTCACTAATGCCCCTGCCAGCCTAGTCATAGGCAGCCATCTTGTGAAGGTAGATGGTCAATTTGCATATTACCTCCTTATTATATAGGATTTGCTATTTTAAGGTACTGTGGAAAGTCCAAAATGAAAATGATACAATTCTTGCCCTCAATAATTTATAATCTAACAGAAGAAATAGTGCCATCAGAAATGGGAGAGGGTGAGGGAAATAAAGGATCAGGAATGTTATACAAATCCAGTCATGCAATCAGGGAAGGTTTCATGGAGTCAGTAAACTCTGAACTGAGTCTTCAGGGATTGCCATAAAGTGTCCAAGAGATGACAGAAAAAGTCACAGAGATGGGAACATGCTCAGTGTATTCAAAGAGGAACCACAAGTAAAAGTAGAAAAAGGTATTTGGATCAGACTATACAGCATCCTCAACAGCAATATAAAAAGGATCTGTAATTCATTAGGGGGTTATTAAAGATTTCTAAACAGTGCTCTGACTATCGATAATTTAGGGAGATCATGCTGGCCAGTGCCAAAATGGAGAGGAAAGCTGAAGTGCTGAGACCAGTGAGCAGGTAATTCCAACTAGCCATGTAAATGGTAACAAGGGCTTTGTTAGTGACCTGGGGGGGTAGGGGAGAAGAAATGGATACGGGAAACATATCAAACCACTTGTAAATAATTAGGGGCAGAAGGCATCTAATGTAAGTGACTGAAGTTACAAAGCTTGGACGTTGAGAGAATGGTGAGGGTCTCTGTATAAGTGGGGAAGTCAGGGAGAACAAGGTGGTGTAAAAGCAACTTGTCCAAGTTGGGGCATGCTGCTTACAAAATGTATACAGGAAACGCCAGTGATGTGCAGCACGCAGTTACAGAAATTCAGGTCTATAGCCCAATGAGAGGCCAAAACAAAGGTGGAGATTTGCAAATCAGCTTTGGGTGAAAGCTGAATCCGCAGGAGTGGATGCCAGCCCCCACTCCTATGCAGAGAAACCAAGGTGAACGCTTCAGATGCCTCAGTCTCCAAAGGAAAGGGGCCTTACCCCCAATCATTGCTTCTTCTATCTCCTACCCAGCCAGCATCCCTGAGTCAGTTGTTTACCTTTGCTCTAAATTATTCTGCTCCCTTTAATGTGTCTGTTTTTCTTATCTCCAGTTCCAAATTACCCCCAAAGTCTTTCATCTTTGATGCAATGCCTGAACTTCAAAGCAGGATTAACAAGCATATGGAAGCATGCGTTAGTATTGTTAGTAAATAAAAGGAGCCCTCACCACTGCTGTAAAAGCCTCTTATTCATCTTCTGTTGATTGCTTAATATTTCTTGTAGCTGCTTTTAATCTTTTCTATTGTCTGCCTTTAACTCCAGCATTTCTCACTCTTAGCAAGTAATCTATTACTGAAAAGAAACAAGCAATTATGTAAGGTGAGCTTTCTCTCCATCTCAGAATTTATGTTCAGCCTTCTTCTCGCCCTTTGCTTATGCAGAAATAAATGCCCTGCCTCCTTACAAACACTTACCTCCCATATATGTAGTGCTGGTGATCACACTGTCTCCTTTTAAGCATCTTAAACATCTTTAAGCCGTTCTTTTGTGTGTTCCATATTAGCTCCTTACACTTGCCACACAAATAAATTCTGTGCCCTAACCCTAATAATCATCCTTCTTTTCTATAATGTAAACTCAGGGTGTTTCTGGAAAAGAATTATTTATACCCACAACCTTCTTTTTTTTTTTTTTACCATCCATAATTCCATACAACCAATCTTCCATTCAACCACTATATTAAAACTGCTTACCAAAGGCCACAAATTACCTACTAGTCATCAAATCCCTCTGCCTTTTTTCAGTCTTCACCCTCCCTCAGTATTTGTTGCCTCTCTCTTCTTCCTTTTATAAAGTTCTCCCTCAACTATTATATGGTAATCTTTTCATTTCCTTCCCCCCTTTGACTATGTATAAACTACTCCTACCACTCACACTTCCCTGAGGTTCTGTCTCACACCTCTTTTGCCTCTAAACTCTATCCTGGGACAAGTGTCCACTGGTGACTTTAGGTATCACTTTTCCGCAATCAACTTTCGCACTCTTGCCCTGATCACCAGACCCAAATTTCCAACAGCTTGCTCAATATGAACATCTAGATGGTACCCCAAACTTCATGTGTCTGAAAGCAGATGGTTTCTTTCCATCCTCCCAATCACTGGCACCTGTTTTCTTAGTTACCTGGGCTCAAAACACCAAATTACCCTGTTTTCCTTCAGCTATTTATTTTTTAAATTTTTAAACCTACAGAAAAGTTAAGAAAAAATACAATGAACAGCCACATAATTTATATATTAATATTACGTCACAGTTGCTTTATGTTTCTATATATTTTTCCTCCTCTATTTCTTCTTCTTTTTAAAAATATTAATCTTTATTGTTGCAGGTATTACAGATGTCCCCCTTTTTCCCCATTGACACCCTCATCCTCCCAACTACCATCCACTCTCCAGGTTCTCATCCCACTATTGTCTGTATCCATGGATTGTGCCTATCTATACTTATAATAGAGGAATATTCAAATTGTCTGGGACGCTGGCACAGTAACAGCAACAACTGAACAGCAGGCTGTGTGGGGTGACAAGACTGGCAGGGGAGTTAGTGAGGAATGACCAAATGACTGAACAACAGGCTGTGTGGGGTGACCAGGCCAGTGGGGAGCAGTTGGGGGCAACCAGGAAGGCAGGGGTGGCAGTTAGGGGCGACCAGGCCGGTGGGGGCGGAGGGTGCAGTAAGGGGCGACCAGGGCAGCGGGGGTAGATCAGTGGTCGGCAAACTGAGGCTCTGTTGACTAATGAGTTTGCCAACCACTGCCATAGGTAGTAAGTAATATGGGACACAAGAGGAGCAACCAACTTTGACTCTGTGGTGAGCAAACAGGATAACCTAGGTAAAGCTTTGGCTTTTCCAGCCGATGGGGTCTTGGCTCTCAGTTAACTACAAACTGTGGCGTCACACAGATAAGGTACAAAAGACTCAAAAATATAGGCCTACCTGGTATTGCCACCAAAACCAGGATCCTCTGACCAAAAGCTGGAGCACCCTCCTTATGGACATCCCTTCAAAACTCTCAGGGTAAGCCATCCCTCCCTCAGGGCAAGCCACCCCTCCATGTTCTAAGCTTCCCAGACTGAAGGTGCATGTAGCAACACTCAGGGAAAAGAGCAGGTGTGGTGTCCTGAGACTCCCCTCCAGAGGCCCCTTGAGAAGGACTTTATGACCTGCTGCAGCTCCAGTTCCTTCCTTGACATTTATTGGCTTTTTGATGAATGCTGGAGCAATTTTTCTGTCAACAACTTCTAATTACAGGTTTGGTGATGACCATTATTTTACTCAATACTATGCCCGGTCACTGTGAGAAGAGGGTACACTCAGAAACCATCTTTGCAGCAGCAAATAGCTCAGATAATCCCATTTAGATGCTCCTCCTGCACTGGCAGCCGCTCGGGCACGCACAGAGAAGTTAGACAATGGCCAGCCTTTAATGGATGGCGCATCTCTGGCCTTGAGCCTCTCCATTCCTTTAGGACACACTTCAGGCTTGATTCTCTCTGTTTCTTTTTATTTTTATTTTTTTAAATATATATTTTATTGATTTTTTGCAGAGAGGAAGGGAGAGATAGTTAGAAACATAAATGAGAGAGTCATTGATCAGCTGCCTCTTACACGCCCCCTACTGTGGATGTGCCCGCAACCAAGGAACATGCCCTTGACCGGAATTGAACCCAGGACCCTTTAGTCCACAGGCTGATGCTCTAGCCACTGAGCCAAACCTGTTTCAGCTCTGTATCTTTTTAAAATAAATTATGGAGAACTGGGTGAAATCAGCACTAGGACATTTCTTAAATATAACACATTCGCACCATGGATGACACGTGTGCCTTGGAAAGTCTGGAACTAGCAGGTGTTGGGAGAAGGCATCCATCTTTCTTAATGGACTGTTTTCTTTGCCCTTCAAATGCACTGTCCTCACACAGTCATGTGCCTGGACACATCTGGAGCCCCGTCATTCACAGCATCAATGCCGGCCTGCCTGTGCCTCCTCCTTCTTCCTGCAGCCAGGTACAGGACTCCAACTGGAAGAGAACCTTTTAAAGGGTTTTTATTGTGAACAGTTTCAAACATGGAGAATGTGTGACAAACTACCATATTCACATTACTTAGCTTTAACAATTATCAATGAATGATTTATCAGACATACTGGCCAATCTTGTGTTATCTGTCCTCCCACACCTGACTATTTTTAAGTGAATCCCAGAGTAACCTTATTAGACCTTAAACCCTTTGGTATTTTCACCCAGAAATATTACAACAGATGCTTCTTATCACTGAGGACATGACAAGGGTTTCGGGAGCCTGCGCCGGGAGCCTGGGCAGAGGCCAACACATGCACTTCCTCTTACCTCCCAGCAACGCACGTGTGTGCCTTTCCCTCCTGTTTCTTGTTCCTACTCCTGCTCCCTGCGATCACTTTCTGAAATAAACGACTTGCATGCAAGCCTGGGGCTCAGGTTCTGCTTTCTGGGGGAACGCGGGCTAAAACACCAGCTCAGGAGAGGAGCAGAGGGAGCCCCCAAAATGGCAGCAGAAGGCAGTCCCAGGGTGACAGCTGGGCAGCAGCCAGGAGAGTATCTAGCCAGACAGGAGAATGGAGGCCTCATGAGGGATGTGTCTCAGAGGTAGGTTGGAACTCAACAGACTTGCATCGGATGTGCCTGAGCTTGTGAAAAATTATCCTAAGAAGCTAAAAGAAGGGAACTGAACAGTACGTACCTATTTGGGTCGCATCAAAGGTCGTCACTGCTGACAAGAGGTGGTGGGAAAGTGCAGGGATGTGTTCTTGGGGCGAAAAGGCAGCTCTGTATGAGGCAAATGTGGTACACGAATCACCGTCCTCAAAAAATGGCCAGGCCCCATACCCTCAAAAAAGAACCAGAAATTGAGAACAAATGTTATAAAAACAATAAAACTGTGAACCAGAGTGTTATTTGTAATAGCATTTTTATTTTTTTTTAAATATATTTTATTGATTTTTTACAGATAGGAAGGGAGAGAAATAGAGAGCTAGAAACGTCGATGAGAGAGAAACATCGACCAGCTGCCTCTTGCACACCCCCTACCGGGGATGTGCCCGCAACCAATGTACATGCCCTTGACCAGAATCAAACCTGGGGCCTTTCAGTTCACAAACCGACGCTCTACCACTGAGCCAAACCAGTTTTGGCTGTGTTAGCATTTTTAAAAAGCAGAATTCCTTTGAGTCAAACAAACTGGTAATTCTAGAACATTTGCTGGAAGGAGAAGCATGAAGCACTAAAGTGCGTCCAACTGTCAGAAAGAGGACAGCAATGGAAAACTGGTGAAATCTGAGTTAAATTTGTAGTTTGATTCCCAGTATTCTACCACTGCTCATTTCTTAGTTGTGCTGAATGTGGTGGTGCAAGATGTTAACAAAGGAAGCTCATGGAGGAGATAAGGGGACTCAGTATTGCTTTTGCAAATCTTCTGTAAATATAAAACTATTTCAAAATAAAGATTTTAAGTACATGGATCTGTATTAGGGTTCTCCAGAAAACCAGAACCAATAGGATAGTTGGGTGGATGGGTGGGTGGGTGGATGGATGGATGGATGGATGGGTGGATGGCTGGGTGGATGGATGGATGGGTGGTTGGGTGGATGGATGGATATCTCTAAAAAAAAAAAAAAAAAAAAAAAAAAAGCTTTATTATAAGGAATTGCTCATGCAGTTTTGGAGGCTGAGTTGCTTGCGGGCTGGACATGCAGGAGAGTCCATGGTGTAGTTCCCAAGCTGAGAGCCAGAGACCCGATGGTGTTGACTCCAGTCCAGGAGTGGAGGCCTGGGAACCAGAAGCACTGAGGACAGGAAATCAATAATCTAGTTCATACAGTCAGGCAGAGAATGAGCAGACCCTCCCTGCCTCCAGCATTTTGTTCTAGCCTGGCCCTAACAGATTGGATGAGGCCTCACACATTGGAGAGGGCCACTCACTCTACCACTTCACTGATTCAATGCTAATCTCTTCTGGAAGCACACTCCTAGGAAATAATGTTTAACTAGCTATGCAGGCATCCTGTGATCCAGGCAAGTGGACACATAAAATTGAACAGCACAGCATCTATGTGTGTGTGTACAGCCCGGTCCTGTTAACATCCCCTCAGAATGGATAACAGTATTTTCCTCTGGGGAGAACAAGGGGGAAGGGGTCGGGGTTAGAGGGAGACTTACTTTTGCATTGAAAACCCTTTTGTACAGTTCAAATTTTTTAAACACATGTACATATACTATATACAAAAAATGAGAAGTCACAGGCACATAGACTGTGCTCTCTAGGAGGCAGATGGTGAGAGGGAATTTTGTGAATTTAGGGTGTATCCAGGAAACAGCCTCCAATGAATGCCATGGAAGGTAAGAGGGGAAGCAGGACTGGCCAGAGGCAGAAGGCCAGCCTCAGATGACCGGCTGTGGAGCTCCAAAAACGACAAGCCACAGAGTTCTCCCCATTGGGCGAAGTGGCTGGGCCAGCTACCTGCCCCTGCCAGGCCCCGGATGTGGGCTGAGCTGGGAAGGCCATAGGCTGGTCAAATGGCTCCCTGTCTCTGAGGCAGTCCCTGAGGGGCGGCAGCAGCTGGGGCACCAAGTCCTCCCTGGGAAAGGGGGTCTGGGTGACACACCCACATGTTCCTCACAGTAACAGAGTGTTTATAAGGAAATGGGGAAATGGTTATGTTTGGAGAGAAAAAAAATACAGGACACAAATTTCTATTTATAGCATGTAACAACTAGGCAAAACAATAAACATTAAAAAAAAAATCTTTATGTTCCTTGAAAAAGCACTGGAAGAAAACATTCCAAAATGTAAAAAGTCTTTTTTTTTTCCCACCCCCTGAAATGGGACTGCACATAATTTTTCTTTCTACTTCCATGTTTCTATATTTTTTTCCAAATTTTAATTAATCAAAATTTTCAAAAGAGCACTCTAAAATCTGCTGCTGTTGTTTCTATCATTAAGCTTTGGTACTATTATACTTCATAAATTAATTCTGTGCTTATAGAGAAGGATGGGGAGTATTCAATAATTATCAAATAATGTCTAAAATTTTAGGGTACTACATAAGAAATAAATTGGTTCTATAAATCAATATAAACGCAGCTTTTTTAGGCAATCACAAGTTCAAAGAAAAGTTTGTGGCCCAAACATCATTAAATTAAAATGACCAGGTCAATTATTTCTTGTTCTCAACACTTAAAGCAGCAGTCATAAACTTTTCCAGCAGAGGGCGACAGTAGCTTAGATAAAGATAGAAATATTGGCTGCCTAATTTGCAGCTAGGTTACTGTGACTGGAAAATCGCCTTTGCTTTTTGGTGGTGGGGGTGGGGGGAGAAAAAAAAACTTATTTAGCAGATTACATACTAAAATTAGTTCATCTTAGGCAGTGGAGAGCAAGTAGCTCATAAATATAGTTGTTTGCTTTGTGTATTTTCTCTAAATGAGAGTCCACTGACCTCATAGTGCGCTATAAAGACTGCTCCCTCATTTTTTATTCCAGCTGCCATAACAAACTGCCATGGACTGGTACTTAAACAGCTCACCCCTCTGCCTGCCTCTCCTGTCCTCTCCACTCTGGCGTCTCTTTTCCCTCTGCTCCTTTCCCTCTGCTTCCCTGCACTATTGGTCTTATAGGAGGGGAATGTGAATGAACCAGTGAAAGATGAGGCCCGAATATTCAAAAGACTAGTGAATAAATTCAGTTGTCTTCCTGAACTTTCCAAACCTCATACATTCTGGTATTAGAGGGAATGTGTAAACTTTTTATTCTTCAAATAATTTTAAATGGGCAGAGAGAACAGAAAGCTGATTAATTTAAAAAAGAACAATCCAATTGTTCAGTTATAGGTTAGAGCTAACCCTATATAATGCTACACAGCACTAACGACATTAGATACTTTTGTTTTCCTTAGAGCCTTCAACTACGCAGCCACCTAATAACACAGTGACCTCCTGGTTCACACTGAACCCCACCAGCCGGACCCAAAGCTACTTTTAATAGAGAGGAGGCACTGAGGAAATAACAAGAAATGTGTGTGAGTGTCCTTTTCCTTAGTTATTTTGGCAAGAGAGGACTTCAGTGCCTGGACTACATCTTGTCTTCACTTTGGTAGCTCAGACCCAATCATCGGTGATGTCAGAATTTCCCCCTGGGACACCCATGTTAGAAGCACCTGGAATATTTCATACAGGAACTGCTGAAGCAGAATCTCTAGGTTTGAAGGAATGGAGGAATTTGCAATTTTAATAAGTTCCTCCATTAATTCTTATGCATTATATCAGTGACCAAGTGGAAAAATTTCCTGCACAGCACAGATAAGTTCACATTTAATAACCCTCCTCCAATTTTGTGTTTGTATTGTATAGTCCCAAAGTTGCTTTAAAATGTGTGTGTGCGTGTGTGTGTGTGTGTGTGTTTATATTAACTTCAGAGAGGAAGGGAGAAGATGAGAGAGATAGAAACATCAATAATGAGAGAGAATCATGGATTTGCTGCCTCCTGCATGCTCCTTACTGGGGATGGAGCCCACAACCTGGACATGTGCCCTGCCAGTGAATTGAACAGTGACCTCCTGGTTCACACTAAACCACACCAGCAGGGCCCAAAGCTGCTTTTAATAAGGGAGTAATAATCCCAGTCAATTGAGCTTATTTATTTTTTAAATGAAGCTTTGATTTCAGTCAGGCTGTGTTTATATTTCCCTTGGTGCCCTTCCAGAGAGTTTTTTAAATTTACTGGCGTGACATTGTTTTGCCTAACCATACACATTTCAAGCATACAACTCAATAAGACATCATCTGAACACTGCATCGTGTGTCCTCCCAGAGAATGCCAACAAGAAAATGCGTCTGCTTATCCCTTCCATTTTTGAGCACAATGTCCTAGGATGTCCCCGACTTTAGAATCTGAGACTTAGAGTTGCACAAAACCTTGGCTAGCCTTCATGAGCAACAGAGGAAAATAAAAATTAAACCTCCGGGGGAAGAGGACCTTCCCCAAGGACACTTGGAGGAAATGGGAAGCTAAAGAAGTCTATTTCAGGAACAATGAGAAACCAGTTGTAGATTCTAGATGTGTGTATTAATTCATATGAGAGGGATGGCTGCTCATATGAGAGGGATGGCCACTACCTCCCTGCTTAAGCTCCTGGAGGGCCTTCGAAGACATGGACATGCCTAGAAGATGAAGTCTATTCTTATGAACTGTGTAGAGCACCCAAAATAAAATCCTACATAATAAAAGCCTAGTATGCTAAGTGTCCAGTCATCCATCAGCATCCAACCAATCAAAGTGTAATATGCTAATGATATGCTAAGGCTTCTCAACTGCTGGCTATGGCTGCACTGACCACCAGGGGGCAGACATTCTGACTGGTAGGTTAGTTTGCTGCTGGGATATAGCAGATTGGGACTGAACAAGCTGGGCTGATTTTTCTCCAGCTGGCCAACCTCCCTCATCCCTCTCTGGCTCTCATAGTGCACCAGTGGGGTCCCTTGGCCTGGCCTGCACCTTCTTACAATCCGGGACCCCTTGGTGGATGTCAGAGAGCCAGTTTCAGCCCAATCCCTCAGGCCAGGCCAAGGGGCCCCTCTGGTGCACAAATTCGTGCATGGGGCCTCTAGAGCATATATAAAGCCTCATTTCTAACCCAGTCATTTAAATTCTATTCAATTCCAATGACTATTTTGGTGTGTCAGAGGTTCTCAACCAATCAAGTACACAGAGTGGCTGTCTTCTCCCCAAAGGGAAATGAACAGCCTTAGTCAGCCTAGGGACCCAACTCCAGCTCAGCCAGTGCCATTCTGCTGTCCACCAGGCCCCCCAGCCCCATGAGTTGGCGCGCTCTGGAGAGAACCCGCACTCCCACTGCACGCTTTGCGCTCCCTGGTCGCCCCATCAACCTAGTCTTGGCACGGGCACCTGTGCCCCCAGCCTGTCAATGGGACCCCACCCATTCAGAGCCCTCCTCCCCACTGTTGGCACCTGCACCTCCACTGGAGCTTGTCCACGTCCCCACTGCAGGAGAGTGCTCCCGCCCGCTGTGCGCTCCCCGGCCCTCCGCCCTTAGCCTTTGATGCAAACACTTAAGCCCCCAGCGCGTCCACGCTCCACCCGCCTGTCCCGCGCCCCCCCCCTCCCCCCCCCCCGCAGACGGCGCAGGCACCTCGGCCAGAGCTTGTCCGCGCGCGCCCCGCACCCCGCCTGCGCCGCTGTGGGCTCCGGCCCAGACGCTCGGCACCCCTCCCTTCCCCGCTTCACCCCGCCGCCCCACGGGGAGCCCTGGGCAGGCGCAGACACAAGCGCGCGAAGCGGTGCGGGGCAAGGCGGCACTCAGCTTCGGGACCCCTGGCCTGAGCCTGGTGGAGAGGACCAAGATGGGTACACGCAGCTGCACCGGGAGCGGGCGGCCAAGGCCAGCTCCAGACACGACTCCACTCGGCTTCCCGACAGCGAGAACCCGGTGGGGGGCTTCGCAGCGGCCGGGCTCGGGGCAGCAGCGGGCGGGTGGGCGGCACCAGTGCACCCGCCCCCGTGCCGCCCGCGCGGGCCCTGGGTGGCTTCGCCGGCGAAGTGCCGGGGTCACATCCACCTGCAGGAGCCGCACCTGATGCGCCTGAGAGCGGCGGGCACGCCCCCCACCAGCTGCTAACAGGGGTGCAGCGCCGCTCCTGGCGGCCCAGGGCGGGCCAAGAGCAGAGGCCGCGGGGAGGGCACCCTCCAGGCCCGGACGCCCTGCCCCGCAGAATGGGGCCCTCCACGGTGCAGCTCCTGCCGCGGGTGGGCGCGTTGGCGCGTCCGGGCGCCCGGGCAGGTGAGGTTCTCCCCGGACTGGCTATTCTTGGGGGCGCGGGGCCCCGCCCCCGTGACGTCAATCCAGAGACTGACAGTTGAAGCCGGACCGCTGTTCGGGTCGGTTGCTCCGGAGACCCGGGTACACAGAGAGGACTGGCCTCCGTCCGCTCCTGGGACTCGAAGGCCCGGGACACACGAGCCAGGTGGCCCCCAGCTTGGCCAGCGGAGAGCCGCAGGCACCATGAGCCAGAGGCAGGTGCTGCAAGGTAGGAGCTGGGGCGGCTGCCCCACAGCACTGGACGGGAGCCAGGGGGTGACTGAGCAGCTCCCTCCACCGTGTCTCTCTCCGCAGTGTTCGAGCAGTACCAGAAAGCCCGCACCCAGTTCGTGCAGATGGTGGCAGAGCTGGCGACCAGACCCCAAAACATCGAGACCCTGCAGAACGCGGGTGAGCCCTCCCCTGCACCCGCGTCGCCCGCACCCCTGGGGCTGTCGTCACCTGGTGCCCTGCGCCTGCAGCCATTGGTCTGCCCGGTCCTCAGCCCTGCCTCGCCCATCACAGCACCCCAGGCCAGTCACTGCCTGTCACTGGGCTCTCCTGCAGAGTTCCCACTCCCACCTCTCCTGACCCCTGCCTCCCATCCCATCCCATCCCTATCCCCTGTGGCTGAGTTTGGGGAGAAGGAGTGGGGCTGGAGGAATGCCTCCAGTTCACTGCGAAGGTGGTAGAAGCATTCAATCTCTTTAGCGGGCCTTTGGGGGTGAGGCTGAGCGGGTGAAGCTCACAGTCGGGTGTGAGAGGGGCCCTATTTCCATCTTTACTGCAACCAGGCAAGTGTCAGGTGGAAAGTCAAAGCCAAACCAGCTACCTGCCTGAAGTCATTCTATGTGAACGGGAATCTGCCCTAATCAGGCCCGGTTACTGTGCGGTGCCCCTGCCCGTCACCCTGCCTTGATCACCTTAACTTCCCACCAAGGAACTCCAGAGCCGCTGTTATTTTTCATTTTGCATTAGTGAAAGAGCTTGATACGCTTGAGTCTTTTCCAGGAGATTCAAAGTCGGTAAAGATCTAGTTTTGAGAAACCCTCATAATATTTCTCATTTCACCCCTCAGCCCAACTCATGCAGATTATTTGCTTCTTATCTAGTAACAAGGAGACAATGGTGGCTCTCCTCTCCCTTCCCTTTCTTCTCTCAGTAAGCGTGATCCACCAGGATCTGCACTCAAAGTAAGAGCATCTTATCACTACTGTGTCATGAGAAACCTTCGATTTATAGGATATGATCTTTAAGACTCACTTAAATTCACATGCAATTAAAAGAAAATTAAGAACATTAAAATTAAGGGCAAGAATGTTTAGACATAAATTTACTGTGGGTTATTTTTAGGGTTACTAGATACTACAGCATTTTTATGTGTTTTGTTGTTGTTTATCAGTGGGAGGAATTTTGGTGTTTATTCCTTGTATGTTTTCACTTTGGGTCAGGACATGCATTAAGAATGGAGCAAGTGCATTTTATAACAGTTTTAAAAACTTTGTTTAGGGGTAATTGTAGATTCACATGTAGATGTAAGAAACAGTACAAGATCCTGAATACCTGGAAACTGTGGGATGATATCACAACCAGGAGGTGACATGGGTAATTCTCTGATTTAACCCGGATTCTCCCAGTCTGACTTGGACTAATGTGTTTGTGTGTGTGCTATGCAGTTTTATCCTGTAGGAGCTGGGGCGGCTGCCCATCACCATAGTCAAGATACAAACCATCACCATAGTCAAGATACAAACCTCTTTCATCACCCAAGGGTGCCTCCCTGTGTTGCCCTTTTCTAACCACACCCACATCCCTCCTGTCCCTAACCCTGGGCAACTTGCTCTAATCTCATCCACTTTTAAAATTTCACTATTTCAAAATTGATAATCTTTTGTTCTGTAGTTGTTTCCTGTGGGTTAATTTACTTTCTTCTGCATGTGTGTGTGTGCTTTTATGCATGCATGTATACTCCTCAAAGTACTCAGAACAGAACTAAACATACATACTGTTTCATATATACTGACTAAATAAAGTTTATTACAGCATAATTCATTTTAAAATGCACTTATATTTTAGAGGTTTTTTTTTTCTCTTTTAGTCCTACTCAATGCCCTTTGTTAATGGACACTTACTATTTACAAATATTTAATTTTTGGACAATATACTGCTCATCTAAAACATTTTCAAAATAGGGAAGATTATTGACATTACATTAAAAATTTGATACAGAAATATGGAAATATAGGTAATACTTAAAATACACATTATCATGGTTTAGTATAATTGTGGCAGGCTTTCTCTTCCCATAAGTGTACAATGTAGAATATCCAAACAGGCTAAATGATCAGTGAAGTAGAAGTGACTTAGAGATGACATTTAACTTTTAATTATATTTTAAATTTAGAAAGGGAGGAAGAGAGAGAAACATGGATTTGTTGTTCCACTTATTTATGGATCCATTGGTTGATTCTTGTATGTGCCCACAACCTTGCCCGTGGAAACCACAGTCTAACCAACTGAGCACCCAGCCACAGCTATTGGACATTTTAAACAGCCACCTGTTCTCACTTATGAAGGAATGGAATACGAAAGAAATACAACTGCCCTAACCGGTTTGGTTCAATGGATAGAGCGTTGGCCTGCTGTCTGAAGGGTCCCAGGTTTAATTCGGGTCAAGGGCGTGTACCTTGGTTGCGGGCACAACCCTGGTGGAGGGTGTGCAAGAGGCAGATGATTGATGTTTCTATCTCATAGATGTTTCTAACTGTCTATCTCTCTCCCTTCCTCTCTGTAAAAAATCAATAAAATATATATTTTTAAAAAGGAATATATCAATGTCTTAAAGTTATCTGCACTTTAATATCTTAATGGAACACTAAGATTTTTCTTTTCCTGAGAAATTTATTTTAACATATTTTATGTTATCTAGATTCAATGTAAACACTGCTTATTATTTTACTCTGGAGATAAGACATTTATTCACATAAAACTAGAGGACCACATAAGATGTGATGTCAAGGATGGCTGCTGTGCTTTGCATGACTTTGGGTGTATATTTATATCATGGTCAATGTGAACAGCAGCCCCTGGATTTGTGCAGTACACAGCCATACATGGTGGACTTGGGGGTTATTCAGTCTTCATTTTCATTTATTTCACTGAAAGTAAGTAGTGCAAACACCAAAGTTCTCCATGGCTTCCCATTTCACTTAGAGTAGCATCACAAGCCCAGCAGGTGTAGTTCAGTGGTTGAGCATTGACCCAGGAATCAAGAGATCACCAATTTGATTCCCAGAGAGGGCACATGCCCAGGTTTCTGGCTCAATCCCCAGTATGGGGCATGCAGGAGGCAGTCAATGTTTCTATCTTTCTATACCTCTCCCTTCCTCTCTCTCTAAAAAATCAATAAAAACATAAAAAAAAAAAGACTATCGTAACAAAATCTTAATTTGACCTAGAGCCAAACTTGAGCTGGCCCAACCAAGCTCTCCAGCTTTGTCTCTTGCCCCGTTACCCTCCCACTTGACATTTCAGGCTGGTCTGACTTTCTCATGGCTTCTTCAACAGTCTGCCACAATCCTGCATCCCTGTCCAAGCCAGAACCTGGAAGTATCACCGATTCCTCCATCTTCTTCACACTAATCAGTTTCTCTCCTAAATGCCTCCTTAGGCCATTCACTTTTCTCTTTCCCTTTTGCCATTGCTGTTCTCCAGGCTATCTGCACAACCAGTGTAGTTCCTACAACAGCTTCCTCTGTGGTCTTCCTGCCCCCAATAGTGTCTATTTTTATCCTTTCTTCCCAGTGTAATGAGAGTGATCCTTTTTCACCAAAGTACAGATTTGATCCTATCACCGCACTGACACTGGTGTTCAGATACAATTCAAAATACTTAAAATAGTTTATTGGACCCTTTAGGATTTTGGTTTCTTTTAATTAACCTTCTTTCTCCAGCCTCCTCTCTCCCCTCTTGTACTGTAGTCATACTGCATTCTCAGTTTTGTCAATATATCAAACTGTTTTTGGTTCTGAGCTTCATTTATATAGTTCCTTCTGGTTGGAATACTCTGTAATCCATTTACCTCACTAATTCTTCTTTTTTTTAACAGGCAACATGCCTCCAAAACCTTCAGATCTCAACTTAAGTGTCACTGCTCCTGGGTTGCCTTTTCTGTGTTCTTCAAAGCCTGGGCTCGATGCTCTCCCATGTTTGCAGAGCGCACTCCGCATATTTCATTGCATACATCATAATGTGTTGCATTTGTTATCTCTCAAAGCCTCTATACAAGTTCTTTGAGGTTAAAGACAATTGCGTTTTCAACACCTTGTCTATTCTGAATAGGTATTTCTTTTATTTTTAATTACAATTTACGTTCAACATTATTCTATACTAGAGGCCTGAGGCACAAAATCTGAGCAAGGGGCTCGGCTCTCCCAGCTGCAGCGGCTTGCCTTGGTCCTTGCAGCCCTAGCTTTGTCTGGAAGGTCATCCAGAAGGACACCCGGAAGGTCGTTCGGCTGTCCAGTCTAATTAGCATATTATGCTTTTATTATTATAGATTAGTTTCAGATGTACAGCATAGTGACTGGAAAATCATGCACTTTACAGATTGGTTCCCCCAATATTTCAATTACCTCCCCAGCCCTATACATAGTTATTACAATATTATTGACTGTCTTCCCTAATTTACATCTCTGTGACTATTCTCTAACTACCAATCTGTACTTCTTAATTCTTTTACCTTTCACCCATCTGCCCCAACCTCCCTTTCTTCTGTCAACTGACACTCTCTTCTCTATTTCTATTTCGTTTGTTTATTTTGCTCCTTAGATTCCATATATAAGTGAAATCATATGGTATTTATCTTTCTCTAGCTGATTTATTTCATTTAGCATAATACCTTCTAGGTCTATTCATCCTGTCACAAAAGGTAAGATGTCATTCTTTTTTATGGCTGAGAAGTATTCCATTGGGTATATGTACCACAGCTTTTTTTTTTTTTTTTAATTCTCATCCAAGGACATGCTTAGAGAAAGAGAGGGGAGGGGGGGGAAAGAGAGAGAGAGAGAGAGAGAGAGAGAGAGAGAGAGAGAGAGAGAGAGAGAGAGAAACAGTTATGTGAGAGAAATATCAATCTATTGCCTTCTGTACGTGCCCCGACCAGGGATGAAGCTCACAAGCTAGGCATGTGCCCTGACCAGAAATCAAACAGATAACGTTTCATTGTAGGGGATGATGCCCAACCAACTGAGCCACACCGCCAGGGCCCAAAATTCCACTTTTAGATATACAGGTACACTAAAAGGAATTGAAACCTGGGACTCAGATAGATACGTGTACACCAGTGCTCATACAAGCATTATTTACAATAACCTAAAAATGGAAACAACTTAAATGCCCATCAACAGAAGAGTGGACAAACAATACGTTGTATACATACAATGGAATATTATTCATCTTACAAAGGTAATGAGATTCTGATACATGCTGCAATAGATGAACCTTGAAAACATACTAAGTAGGAAATAAGCCAGGAAACAAAAGGACAAATAGTATATGATTCCATTGATATGAGGTATCTACAGTAGACAAGTTCAAAGAGACGGAAAGTAGAATAGAGGTTACCAGGGACTGCGGTATGGAGAAATGGGGAGTTGGTGTTTAATTTGAATAGCGTATCTGTTAGCAATGATGAGAAAGTGCTGGAAATGATAGTGGGTTATGATTATGCAACATAGTGCCACTGAATTGTACATCTAAAAATGGTTAAAATAATAAATTTTGTTATGTGTAACTTACCACAATAAAAATAAATAAAATTGAAACACAAAAAGATAAAAAGCAACCAGAAAACTTTACTATGATTTAAATTCCCCTGAGGTGTTTATAGACACTTGTTTTTAAATAAACAAAGGTGAGATGTTAAATATCTTTATAAACAGAAGATTGAGGTAATACATATATAAATTATATGTAATATGAGAATGAATGGGTAATTTTTTTGTATGTAATAGGCATGCAAAATCAAAGTAATTAGGTCTGTGTTGCTCTGAAGGGAATTAAAGAGCTGGGATTATTTTGAGGCTATTTTATAATCTCCACTTGATTATTAGTCCCTTGAGAGTAGGAGCTGCCTTAACTCGTGTGTAGTTCTATTCCTTGCCACTTGGTAAACCCTGACATGTGTTTTGAGTGAATGATTGTGGGCAGGGCCAGCAAGGCTGTTTCTGTTTGGGGCCTAACTGGATGGCAGTGTAAGTATTAGCAGCAATGTCCCCGGCATGGCACTAGAACAAGAAAAATAGAAAAGGAGCTCAAAGCTATAAAGCTGGAGGAGAGAGAGGGTTGTAAAGATTTTCCTATAAGTTAAATTTCAAAAATAGTTTCACACTGTTTTACCAGTTTGTATAGAGTATACTAAATTGATTTATTATAAATATTAGGTATATTACATGAATTACTTTTAATATTAGGTATTAGATAGATCATGTTGGCTCCTTCAGTGTAGACTCCCAATGAGGTCATTAGCTGCTCCCTAGGGACCTTGTATATCTGAATAGCAACTATTCAGACTGCTGTAATTGATGGACTCTAAATTTTCATGCATTCGCTCACCAAGGATCAATTACTATGAATTTCTAATGGACAGGCAGGTAAGAAAAATTTATTTTTATGTCATATTTACTTAATTTCTCCTTTTCTCTCCACCCTTCCCTCAACCTTTCTCCTCTTCCACCCCCATCCCCTACCCTCATCTCTTGGATCATTGTAGCATTTTTAGAACAAACCTGTAATTGTAACAAAGTCTCCATGCTTAATCTGTGTAAAAGATAAAATAAAAAACCAGGTCCCTGGAATCTAATGATTATAAAGCACTAAGGAAAATTTAAGGAGTATAAATTTGGGGCAGTATTTTCTCTAATAAGAATAATCTTATTCAAACAAAGACATTTATTTATTTTTATTGAATTTATTTGGGTGACATTGGTTAATAAAATTATATAGGTTTCAACTGTATAATTCTATAACTAATTATCTGTATATTGTATTTTGTGTTCACCATCCAAAGTCTAATCTCCTTCCATCACAATTTATTCCCTGTTTACCCACTTCTACCTGCCCTACCCCCCAAAATAAAGATATTTTATTTTTTTATTTTTTTAATTGAGTTTTTACAGAGAGGAAGAGAGAGGGATAGAAAGTTAGAAACATCGATGAGAGAGAATTATCGATCAGCTGCCTCTTGCACACCCCCTACTATGGATGTGCCTGCAACCAAGGTACATGCCTTTGATAGGGATTGAACCCGGGACCTTTAAGTCCACAGGCCAATGCTCTATCCACTGAGCCAAACCGGTTTCGGCAAAATAAAGATATTTTAAATGGAAGCTTTAGCTGTTACTTTTATAGGTTCAGAGATTTTAAATTTTTCAAAATCTTTATTGTGCTACTGTCTGGACTAAGGAATACAGGGAAAGTGTGATAGAGCAGAAGTTTCCATGCAGAAGCCTAATCTGGATACTGAATACAGGAATAGAAGGAAAGAGCTTGTGTGTTCTTTTATTGACATTATTTTTCCAGGGCCAAATGCTGTGGAAATACGAAGGAGAGAATATATAAAGTAGAAAGTTCCTTTGATTATATGAACAAGTGAAATACCTTTGGGAGGTAAAATATTTTACTGCTAAAATTGCTAACGGAGATTTTCCAGAATTGGAGACTTGGTAAATTAGCTAAATACTGTAACTAATAATAAACACATAATCAAATTAAGTACTATAAACCTGGAGAGATAAATTTATCAAATTCTTAACATAGAAGGTCAAAGTTCTTAAGAATTTAATTTAAACTACCTAGGTTGGATTGATTTTCTAATTATATTTCAAAAGACAATAAGTGACTTCCTTCACATAAATCTATCAAGTGAGGAAAAAAGGAAATAACAGATTCAGGAAAAAAAAAAATAACATAAACCGGAATTGTTATTCTCATTTTTTTTAAAATTGTGGTTCTTTTTAATTGTGTTCTGAGAATACTTATTCTTTATATTTTTTGCCTTATTAATGTATTTAGTGTAAAACTTTCAATATATGTTTACAAATTCAGCTTTTGTTTCGTAAGTGAAGCATATTTATTATCAACAATGTCAAGCTGTATTCAACAAAGTGGGCAAAGGACTTAAGAGACATTTCAGCAAAGGTGATGTAAACAAGCACTTGAAAAGACATCCACCCTCATTAGTGCTAGGAAAATGTAAATCAAAACCACAATGACATACCACTTCACACCTATTAGAATGCCTATTAATTTAAAACAACAGAGAAGCTGAAACCGGTTTGGCTCAGTGGATAAGCCTTGGCCTTCGGCCAGCAGACTGAAAAGTCCCGGGTTTGATTCAGGACTAGGGTATGTACTTTGGCCAAGGGCACAGCCCCAGTAGGGTATATGCAAGAGGCAGCTGATCGATGATTCTCTCTCATTGTGTTTCTAACTCTCTATCCCTCTCTCTTCATCCCTGTAAAAAAAAAAAATCAATACAGAATATATTTAAAAAACAAAACAAAACAGGAAAAATAAGTGGTGGTGAGGATGTGGATGGAGAAATCTGAACCTTTGCACTTTGCTGGTGGGATGTAAAATGGTGCAGCTTCTGTAGAAAACAGTTTAACAGCTTCTAGATGATGGTGGTGATTACACATCATTGGAAATGTACTTAGTACCACTGAATTATACACTAAAATTGGCTTAATTGGTGACTTTTATGTTTTGTTTATTTTACCACAATTAAGAACAAAATGAAGTAATAAAGCAAACTACAAAGAAGAGTTTGACAAATTGTTTTAAACCCAACTTTCTAGGAAGAACCCATGTTAACTTGGTAGTAATTCTAATACCTCATTCTGTGCTTTAAGCTTTTTGTTGTGAGGTCCTTCAGAAATTATCTCTTAAGGAAAAAGAATAGATAATAATATAAGCAACGCTTATGAGCAGAGGCATGTTGAATTGTTTCACAGGAGCTATGGCCCAGGCATGAGCAGGAGTGCTTTGTGCCTGCAAAGTTAACCAGCCTGTGCAGGTTTTAAACTCGCAATTGTGGCCTTGTAGAAGGTGGTCTAACCAAGCAACTTAGACATGAAATGATCATTAAATGAAGTGGGAGGCTATGAAAATGTATCTGAAATAAGCATCATTTCTGTCTGTTTATGTTATTTGGTAATACTATTTATCTTACTTCAGTCTAATCCTAAATGTTATTGTACCAGTAAATGTTTTTCTTTTATTCTATTTCAAATGTTTCTGGATGTAACATTAAAAAAGAATATTGATGCCCTGGCAGGTGTGTCTCGGTGTTTGAGCATCAACCTATGAAGCAGGGATCATGGTCCTATTCCCGGGTTGCAGGCTCAATCCCCAGTGGGGCGTGCAGGAGGCAGCCAATCCATGATTCTCTCGTATCATTGATGTTTCTATCTTTCTCTCCCTCTACCTTCCTCTCTGAACTCATTAAAAACATTTTTAAAGAATATTGGAAATATATGCTTTTATAGATCACTGGAATATGTTTTTATGGAAAAGATGTAATAACATCAGTTGATTAACTGGCTGTAAATTACATAAAGTTTAGAAAATCAAGGGGCACTTTGTTCCAGTTTAAATTCCATCTTTAACTTTCTTATAACATTAGATTAACACACCATCATAAAGCACAAATAGCTGTTGACTATTTTATGCATTTCTAGGAAGGCAAAGTTAATATTAAAAAAATGTAATATCCAATGAAATGACCAAAATGCCATTACTATTTATCTCCCTCTTCCTACCTCTTCAATTTTAATACATATTATTTGCTTAGCAATTATAAATAAAGAAATGTCAGAATTTCTAACCTTGCTCCACCACTTATTAGTTGTGTGATAATTTTTTAAACCTTTCTCTGACTAAATGCCCTTATCTGTAAAATAGACATAGTAATAAGGCCTACATCATAGGTTTGTTGTGAGAGGTCAGTGGATTAATTTGGAAAACAAATCTTTAGAACAATGCATGCATACAAGTGCTCCATAAATATAAGCTACTTTTATTATTGTTGTGAGGATGATACACCTTCTCTGTATTCAGTCCTAAAATGAATATTGTGAGAGCCAATAATACGATATACTTTCTTATATTAAAGATTTTATTTTTGGAGATAATGTCAGAAATATGATTTGTAGTCCTTCATGAATGTGAGGTCCTAGCCAAATGAAAGACTTCACTGAGAAGAAATAATCTGAACTGAGCCCTGAAAGACAGAATTTGCAAAGATGAGGGGAGGGACGTAAGCGGGGAGGCGAACCAGCCTATACTCTGTGCCAATGTGCTCCACAACCTTCCTTTTCCTCCCTCCTGACAGCCTGTCAGGTCACAGCTAGTGTTTACCAATCAGGGATTTAAAATCCTCTCTAGCCCCACAGCCGTTCTTATTGCCACACTATGCTGCTCTTTGATAATTACAGGTTATATTCTGTGTCTTGGCCGATTATATGCTTTTAAACATCCCATTTGATTTTTAGTGGCTAATTGTTTTTGCTGATTTTTTTCCCTTCGTTTTCATATTTGTAAATATGAAATTGTACGTTTGCTTTTTAACTTAGGTTTTGCTGGTTTGTGTCCTTTCACCGTGTCACTCAGGTGTCATGTCTCTGCTGAGGCCTCTCCTTCTGGACGTGGTGCCCACCATCCAGCAGACGGCCGCTCTGGCGCTCGGGAGGCTGGCTAATTACAATGACGACCTGGCGGAGGCAGTTGTCAAGGGCGACATTCTTCCACAGCTTGTTTATTCACTGGCAGAACAGAATGTAAGAATCCTTTTTAAATAAGTTATGTTTTTTACTTTTAAAATTAGGTAGTTTGGGTACATTTGCAAGCTTGTAGGCATTAGAATTATTAGGATGTTAATGCACATTACATTCAATTATTTGAACTGAACATAATATCCTTAGGGCAGTCTACTTGAGGTTTTTTCCATTATTGTTAATATAAAGAGAAAGAGATTTTAAAACTTAATGTAATTATACATCTAGCAGTATTTCTGTGTGTGGGAGTGTTAAAATTATAGGATCAGCCTTAGGTATATAAAGCCTTAGGCAAACAAAAAGTTGTTTACAGAAATCTTTATATACAGGAGAAATTTGGTTAATGGCAACTGTAGGAAATTGCTTTAAAGTGAGGGGAGATAAGTATCCAAAAAAAAGGAGAATGTATTTAATGGAAGGTTTAGTAAAGCATTTTTACCAAGTATGCAAGCATATCAGGCTTTTTAAGGCTCTGTAGTTAGTACTGACTATTAAAAGCCCAAGGATTTGTCAGTGAATTTGAAAATTCTACAATATAATAAATTAAAATAGCTTAAGGCGATGATAAGAAATGCATCACCATTATTTTTTACACAATTATAGGAAAATCTGTAGAAAGAGCTACTTTTAAACTCTTAATTTTCCCTTAGTTTTATATAATAAAGAGGTAATATGCAAATTAAACATCACACCCTCCTGAGATGACTGCCAATGACCAGGCCGGCAGGGGGGTTAGTGAGGGACAACCAAATGACTGAACAAGGAGGCTACGTGGGGCGTGGGGTGACCAGTCCAGCAGGGAGGGAGCAGTTGGGAGCAACCTGGCTGGCAGCAGGGGGCAGTTAGAGGTGATCAGGCCATCATGCAGAGACAGTGAGGAGAAATCAGGCTGGTGGGGGAGGGGGGTTTAGGGGGCAGGAGGGTTGTTGCAGTAAGGAGCTACCAGGCAGGCAGGCAGGCAGGCAGGCAGGCAGATAAGCAATTAGGAACCAGCATTCCAGGTTTGTGAGAGGGATGTCCGACTTCCAGTTTAGACCTGATTCTGAGGGGTCCTGAATTGGAGAGGGTGCAGGCTGGGTTGAGGGGACACCCCCCATGCATGAATTTCATGCACCAGGCCTCTAGTTCTTATAATAAATTAGTAACTATTTGGTTTACCTACTTAAAATTAGACTTTACAACAAATATTTAAATATCTACATGTGTTACATTTAAGAAACTAAAGAAATACATGAAATTAAAGCAGCATTACTAAGTAGCATATTTCTTGTTTTGTTTTGTTTTGTTAATCCTCACCTGAGGAGATTTTTTCCCATTGATTCTCAGTGGGGAGAGAGAGAGAGAGAGAGAGAGAGAGAGAGAGAGAGAGAGAGAGAGAGAGAGAGAGAGAGAGAGAGAGAGAGAGAGAGACTAGCATCAACGTGAGAAAGAGACATCGATTGGGTGCCTTCCACATGCACCCAGATCAGTACCGGAGGTTGGACCTACAACCCAGGTACTTGCCCCTGACCAGAGTTGAGCCTGCTACTCTTCCCTGCTCCAGAGCTCTAACCACTTAGCATACCAGCCGGGGCTAATATATGGCTTACATCATCAATACATACCAGTTTTTGAGCTATAATGTTAAAAATATACTTGGTATATTTTCTCTCTTATAAATTATTTGCATCTTAATATTCTAGCCTAAGTAAATGGAATGCATTCAAAACAGGTGCTATGACACCCAATCACTTTTTAGTAGTCACTGTAAAGAAATAGAAACAGAAACTTAAATGTAGGGTTAACTGGATTCTGTTAAAAGAAGATTTAGGAAATCATTGCTATGTAATTATGTGCACCGTAAAACATTTAATTTTCTTAGCTATATAAAGAAAATCAAGTTTCAGTTTTATTTCTTAACCTTATAAAGTTCATATGTAGAAAATATTGTAAATATGAAGCATTCACATAATAGTCATTTGTATTTATCTTTTTTTAAAAGCATTTCTAAAAGGGGATAAATAACATATCTCATTGTTTGACTAGTTTATTTGCCAGGAAAAGGTTTTTGTTTTTTTTAAATATATATACAAATATTTCAGAGGGGGTAATGGAGAGTGAGAAAGAAACATCAGTGTGACAGTGAAACATTGATTGGCTGCCTTGTGTACGCCCCCTACTGGGGATCGAACCCATAATGGACTGTGAATCAAACAGCAACCTTTCAGTGCCCTGGACAACACCAAACCAACTAAGCCACATCGGCCAGGGCTGCCAGAAAAAGTGTTAAAATGTATCATGGATGTTTTGCCTTTAAATTTAGGACACCAGAAAGATGATTTGAGGTTATGAAAGGCCTACCAGCCTTAGAGACTGAGGGCAAGTGAAGGAAACGAATTTGCCAGTTGACAGTTTAGTTTCTTTCATATGTTAACAATCCAACATGTTTCAGGTGTCAAACTAATACCTTCAGTGTAATGCAGACACATAAAAATCTCAGTGCTTTATGAATTTGTAGAAAATAAAATTTGCAGGAAATAAAATATTTTATAAATGTATGTTTTAAAGTAAAACATTTGAAATGTAATATGACTTGCATTGTTTTGTTTAGTTACTGAACGAAAGCAATGAGGAATGTCAACAAATCAAAATGATGTTCAGGATGTTTTTCTTTAGTATTTAAAAGCGTTTGATCTTTGCTATATTAATGTTATTTTTAAATTGGTTTTGGTCTTTTTAAACTTTCATTGTATAAATGCTCAATTCACTTTGTGCTTTATCTATTTAATCCTTGTTAGCGTTTCTATAAAAAAGCAGCTGCCTTTGTGTTGCGAGCAGTTGCTAAGCACTCCCCACAGCTAGCTCAGGCAATAGTGGACTGTGGAGCACTGGACACACTAGTGATATGCTTAGAAGATTTTGACCCAGGAGTCAAAGAAGCTGCAGCCTGGGCTCTTGGATATATTGCAAGACATAACTCAGGTAATGGGGCATATTTTAAAGTGGGGTTATTAAAGTATATATTTACTAGGTAAGTCTGGTTTTGCTTAATAAAGCATAAGTGAGGTTCTAATCATGCTTCTATACATTATGGGAAATAAGCTTTGAGTGATGCCCAAGTTATTTGGATTACAAATTCACACAAAAAAAATCAACACATTCCAGTCTTATCTTAGTTAGCAAAAGAGAAATTTGTAGACAGAAAGAGAAAGGGGATGGGGTGGGAAAGGGGACAAATGAGATATTCTCAAAAACCTTGATAAATTGGTTCAGTTAAGAATCATTTTAGATTGTCACTCCTCAGGGTAGGTTGAGTCTTCACTCTTCCTCCTAACCCAGGGTGTTCCTAATCAGTCAGGGCCATATCATATGAGTGAGCAATGTTGAAAAGACCTCGACTTAACTTTGTAGTACATGTTTGTATTCTGCCCACATTGGACAGGAAGGGGGAGAAAGAAAAGAGTCACCTTCTCTTGAAAACTGACAGCTCACATGAAGGCTGTGCTGACACACCTAATTAGTAAAAGATATATAGGGACCAAAATTGCCCCACCACTTTACAGAAGTTGCTAAATAACATAAATAAGTAACACAAGAATATGCAGTTTAACTAATATGCAAAAATGATCACTTTGCTCGTTATCAAAAACTGCATATTAAAATATTGGTGCAAATGGCTTTTCCCACCTGTTATTAATTGGTGGGGAAAGAGTAAAGCAGAACTATAAGCAAGTGGTTAAGGGCACTGTGGCATTGGATAAGACCTAGTTTGAGTCCAAGTTCTCCTGCTTAGTTGCTATTTGACATTGGATATGGCTTTTAACTTGCTGAACCTTTACTTCCTCGTGTGCTAAAAGAGGGTAACTACTTCAGAGTTATTCAAGATTTGTTGTGAGGATGAAAATACATGGTCAATACTCAATAAATGAAAGGTATTAGTATTAATACTGAAAGTTGGAGAGGACTTGATAATGTGTATGCCCTACAAATTGTGTCAA
The DNA here is from genome assembly GCF_964339955.1 of Pipistrellus hanaki. Lineage (NCBI taxonomy): Eukaryota > Metazoa > Chordata > Mammalia > Chiroptera > Vespertilionidae > Pipistrellus > Pipistrellus hanaki. Next base: position 86,304,640 of record NC_140503.1, read on the forward strand.
CATGTGGAAAGTTGTTTGGTAAAACTAATCTAAGTCACAAAAGAGTTTATGGTTACTCTAAAAAGAATGCTTTGGGAATTCATCACAAGGAAAGAATTTCACAGAATGAAAAACTATATTCATGCAAATGTTATTGGAGCATTATTCATAATATCAAAAAACCTCAACTATTCCACAGGAATTCAGAGGTTAAATTATGGTAGTTTACATAATGGACTTTGATTCAACAGATTAAAAAAGCAATTGTGAATCCTACATGGTAACATGAAAAGATGACTATAATGTAAAGAAAAAAAAGACAAAATTGTATATTCCAGTTATAATAATCTATATATAAAAGCCTAATATGCAAAGTTGTCCCCGTGGGAGTTTGACTGACTGAGTTCAATCGCTTGCTATGATGTGCACTGACCATCAGGGGGCAATGTGGAATGAAGGAAGGCCCTGGCCAGCAGCTGGCAGCCACTAGAGACCCTACCCATGCAAGAATTTCCTGCCCTGGGCCTCTAGGATAAAAATAAATTTTTATGTGGACATAATTATAAGAGATTCGTGTTTGTGTTACTAAGATGATAGAATTAAGGATATTTTTCTTCTTTTTCCAGATTTTAATGTGTATACATGTATAAAATAATAGCTACCATTTATTGAGTAATTACTATGTGCCTGGCTCTATATAGTATATGTCAAATACATTATCTCATTTTGACTGTGCTACCCTTAGGGTAGGTATTACTCACCTTGTTAAACAGAGGAAGAAAGTGGAGCTTAGAGAGGATGTCTGACATTATGTTAAAGGCAGAATTGGAATTTGAGTCTAAATCTGTCTGAATCCAAGCCCATCTTAATCACTGTTACATTCAAGCTTCACTGAGTACTTCATGAAAGTATTGAAGAAGGAAGTCAAAACAGAAACAGTAAGAAGTTCTCCTGTGGTTATGTTTAATATGGTTCTTAAAGTGGTGACACTATTGAAGACAAAAAGAAATAAAGTGATATAAAAGTAAAAAGAGAAAGAACATTATTATCATGCTTAGAATGGTTCAGAATTAGTATATTAAAATTATTTCCTTCATATCTGGATTTTTGGTTTCCCAGATAGGTTCACCTTAGGACTATTGATTAATACATATTGATTGGGGAAACTAAGGCATTGTTTTAAATCAGAAGCTGGTTATAATGGGAAAACTACACGCATATGTTTAGTAATTTTTTTTAAGCCAGAGGACTTAATGGTAAACAGATTATAACATGAGTATTACAAAGGGTGGTGCCAAAAAGTTTGGAGAGACAGCTGTGTAGATACATTCTCAGGCAGGTGCCCATAGGTAACCTTTCCAGACCTCCCTTTTCTTGAGTTTGAGGCTAAATGATAATAAAGAAATGCCTTATAATATAGGGTCTGTTGAGGGATTCCATTTAGATTGTTTTTGCTATAACCAGCTCCCACATGGAATCCCCCCTCTAATGGTACTTAAAAGCCTGGGACCCAGAAGCTCCCAGAGGAGATTACTGCATGGACTTCTCTGAAGGAAAAGGAATTGTTATCAAGATTAAAGTTGGCAGCAGAGTAGGTGGATGCTGCATGGACATGCTCCCTGGAACAAGCTGGAATTACAACTGAAATATGGAAAGGCTTCCTGAATAATCAATGAAAAACTCACAGGAACAACCAATGGACACAAAACTCTGGGGAGAGAGGGTATGTATGGGGGGGGGGGGGGCAATGTTAAAATATGTACACAGATAATAATTTAATTTTAAAAAATAAAATAAAAAAATAAACAAAAAAAGAAAAAGAAAAATTCACAGGAGAGAAACCTGATACCCAAGGATCAAGAGTGGAGACAGCACAGAAACTAGTAGGAGGAGCAGAGGTGTGAAAGGGCTGGTTGGGCACCCACAGACAGCAGAAAGGCTTAACAGTATGAAAAAAAAGATGTAACTATGGAAAAAAAGAAGAGTCTGAGATAAAGAATGATATAACACAAAGTCCTAGAGAGATATCTCAGCTGTGAGGGGGGGCCGGGTGCCACTGAGAACTCTAGGATCTAATCCTCAAATTGGGCTCCTCAGCAGAGTGCATCAAATCTGAGGAAAAGCAGTGGGTGCTTTCTGCCAGGATGTGGCAGCTAAAAGTTCCGGCACCCCCTTGAGGGCCAACGCATAAAAATTTCCTTTGAAGCCACCCACCTTATGTTCTGTCAGAGGGAAGGTGAAGTGGACTGAAGCTATGAGAGCAGAACCCAGGACTGGGGAGTCAGGGAATAGAGCTCAGAAGGCAGACACCCCAAGTTTCTTGCTGAGTCATTCCCTCACACAGCAGAGGACATCTTTCTCACATAGACATTTGCCTTGCCTGAGGGGAAGACAATCGACACACCATAATGGAAAACACCTTGCCCTGAAGCCACTTAAGAGATTAAAAGTAACGATCAACCTCCAGGCAGAAGCAACTGCCCCACCCTTTTGAAAAAACTCTCACTACACTTCAGGATGATTGCCTGGGGGCAATTCAAGTCAGAATCCTATTAATCCTTAGGTAGAGGCCATCTTTGGCGGCTTTGAATCTTTGCCTGATCCAATTAGTCAGAAATAGCCTTTAACATTGTCCTGTACTAAAGATTGAGAGCTGTAGAGGACCTAGCTAATACATAGTCACAAACCCAAATAGACAACCAAAATGAGGAGACAAAGAAACAATCCCAAAATGAAAGAACTAGAGAATTCTCCAGAAGAAGACATAAATGAAGCAGAGATAAGAAATTTATCTGAAATACAGTTCAGAGCACTGATGGTAAAAATGCTCAACAGTATGAAAAAGATATAGTAACTATGAAAAAATAACAGTCTGAGATAAAGAATGATATAACACAAATAAAGAACACATTGGAAGAAATACACAGCAGATTAAGGGAAGCTGAGGATCAAATCAGTGAATTAGAAGACAATTGAAAATATCACTAAATCAGAGAACCAAAAAGAAGGAAAAAAATTAGAAATGGAAGAAAGCTTAAGGGAACTGTGAGACAATGAAGAGGAAGAAAGGCATAGAGAAGGTGTTTGAAGAAATAATGGCAGAAAATTTCCCTAACCTGGTAAAGGAAAAAGTCACACAAGTTCTGGAGGCAAAGAGAACCCCAAACAAGAAGAACTCAGACCCATGCCCAGACACATCATAATTAAAAAGCCAAAAATTAAAGGCAAAGAGATAATCTTACAGGCAGCAAGATAAAAGAAAATTCTTACCTACAAAGGAGTTCCCATAATGCTGACACCTGATTTCTCATTAGAAACTCTACAGGCCAGAAGGGAATCACATGACGTACTCAAGGTAATGGAAACCAAGGATCTGAGAACAAGGTTACTATGTCCATCAAGGCTATCATTCAAAATAAATAAGTAGCTCTCAATAATAACCCTAAATGTATTAAAAGGGGTAGGGTAACTGAATGAATACAAAAATATGACCCAACTATATGTTATCTATAAGAGACCCACATCAAAACAAAAGACACAGATAGAATGAAAGTGAAGAGATGGGAAAAAATTTTCCATGAAAATGGAAAAGAAAAAAAAAGCTGGAGTAGCAATACTCATATCTGACAAAATAGACTTTAAAATGAAAGCCATCATAAGAGACAAGAAAGTTCACTACATAATACTAATGGGGTTGATCCAACCGAGGACCCAATCTGAAAGCTGGGCATGTGCCCTGACTGGAATTGAACAGGTGACCTTCTGGTGCATGGGTAGACACACAGTCGTCAGGGCTTTAAAATATATTTTTAAAGCCGAAACCGGTTTGGCTCAGTGGTAGAGTGTCGGTCTGCGGACTGAAAGGTCCCAGGTTCAATTCTGGTCAAGGGCACGTACCTTGGTTTCGGGCACATCCCCGATAAGGGGTGTGCAAGAGGCAGCTGTTCGATGTTTCTCTCTCATCAGCGTTTCTATAATAGCTCTCTATCTCTCACCCTTCCTCTCTGTAAAAAAATCAATAAAATATATTTTAAAAAATATATTTTATTTTGGGTTTGTCTAAAATATATTTTAAAAAATATATTTTAGACAAACCCAAAATAAAATCCTATTCTAGAGTGGGGACTCTTGAGGAATGGAAGTTCTATTATTGCTGATTTCAAGGATTTTTTTCATAATACAACAAGGAACTGAAAACATTACAATGGTTTATTTGTAATTTTAATTATTTGCTCCCCTCCCCAATCTTGAAATGGAAACATGCTTTAAAGGACCTTATGATAAATGTGGAGATCATTGTGAAACTCAAGCCTTGGAGTTTTTAAAATACTGTAAGATGAAGATATTTTAAAAATTGGCATTATTAGTACAAGATTCATGTTAATCTTTACTCATGTAAATAGTATAAAATACTACCCAATTAGCATGGTTGGTAAATTTTTGGTACTTCTATTTTCTCTGTTATTGTAAACCATGTATAAAATGCTTGCCTACTAGAAATGCAGAAGTGTTAGAGCTTCACCAGCTGGCATCTGTGTACTCTCTTAAAAAAACAAACAAGCCATTTTAGCCAAATCTATCTCAAATGTGTTCATGTAGATGGAGGTCCATCTATTGACCTGTATTCTTTTCAGCTCCGATGGGTCCACATGGTTTGTGAAGCAAATACAGATGTCGAGACAGTGAACAACCTCCCCTTTTTTGCTTTGCTGTATCTGTCTGGGAGGAGAATGGCTTGCAGAGGGTCAGTCACCCACACTCACTTCCTTTTCTTGGACCCACAGAACTGTCACAAGCCGTGGTGGATGCGGGAGCAGTTCCTCTGTTAGTGCTTTGTATCCAGGAGCCAGAAATTGCTTTGAAAAGGATTGCTGCTTCAGACCTCAGTGATATCTCAAAGCATTCACCAGAGTTAGCACAGACAGTAGTGGATGCAGGAGCTATTGCTCACTTAGCCCAGATGATTCTGAACCCTGATGCTAAATTGAAGGTATTTAAAAATAAGTTTAAAAACAGACTTTTGTTAATCTATGAGAATGAAAAATGTGTACAAATGAATATATTTTCAAAAATAATTTGTAAATTATTATTGAAAACAGATATGTCTATGTTATGTATTTGGTCTTTTCATAAGTGAAAAATATGCTGTAAGCATTAGATAATAAAGACATGACTGGGTAAAATATGTACAATGCTAAAAAGTAGAAGTAGCATCAGTATTAATAATACTAAAGTAAGGAATCACAAAACGATTGAATCTCGAAGTGGGAAGGCACCTAAAAAGGTTTTCTAGCCCACCGCCATATTTAAGTTTATTATGAAAGTTGTCATGTATTTGTTTGTCTTTTTTATAGCTTCCTAAATCTGATTTTCAGTTAATAGTCTCCAATTATACTTTTACATGCTAATAGTTATATCTTTAATATTTTAAAATTGTTAATGTTAACTAAGCAATAGAAAGTTCTTTGAAATATTATCAGCATCATGCCAAACATAAGATGTTCATTCTGCCTGATTTTTTTTTGTACTATATTACCACATATATTGTAAATGAACAGTTTAAGTATTACATAATTAAGAAATAGTATTTATCCAGAAGTCATATTCTTGATCATCTGTGATAGAGATTTAAATAGTCCACAGAAAACTGTGACATTTAATATGGAAATTAGGGAATTTAAGAAATTGAGTATTTAGGTTTAAGAGTAGGATGTGAATGTCTCAAGACTCAGAACTCTTATGTTATATTACATATGTAATTGGTTTTTTTTTCTTTTGGTAAAGGAATTTGTGTTAAGCTGCTTAAATTATATCTGATCTCTGCAGTGGACTCTATGTAATGCTTTGTTTCATTTTGGATTTTTGCTTTATAGCGTCAGGTCCTTTCAGCTCTCAGTCAGATTGCAAAACATTCTGTGGATCTGGCTGAAATGGTGGTAGAAGCAGAGATTTTTCCAGTTGTACTTACCTGCCTGAAGGACAAAGATGAATATGTGAAGAAAAATGCTTCTACTTTAATTCGAGAGATTGCAAAGCATACACCCGAGGTAAAAAAAAAAAAAAAAAAAAAAAATTAAATAGTTTTTTAAATACAATAATATTAGTCAGTTTTTGTTGTAAAGTAAAACATCAATTTGTATACAAGGCCCAGCTGCTGCACCACATGATTTGGTTGGGGCAGGCTTCTCATTGAGAGCACTGTGCACATTTTGCATTAGATAATTCTTTGTTATGGGGGGCTGCCCTGTCCTTTCACTGAGGTTTAAAGTCCTTGTTCTTTATTTCACCTAACATCTTCACTTGCTTGAAATTTTTTATAATTGGAATGTAATAATCAGCTAGTAACCACTGTTTGCATAGGGGGACAATTAGGCTCAGATATTTTAAGTCTGACATTGTCACTCAGCATTCAAATGAGTAATCTGCTTCATAGTCACTAACTGTGATTGGGGCTATCAGTAGTTAGTTAGTTAGGAACTGGCCCTAGGCTTATACGTGTCTGGGTGAGAAATTTTGATATCCATTAGAATAGGGATAAAAGTTGTGCCATCGATGCATGAAAATTGAAGCACAGCGTAAAAGTGAGTATATTTGTACATTCAAAATTGGGTTAATTATAGATCAATGAAACAGAACAGAGAACCCAGAAATTGACCCAAGCTCAATTAATATTTGACAAAGGAGATAAGAGCATACATTGGAGCAGAGACAGTCTCTTCAATAGATGGTGTTGGGAAAATTGGACCGATACATGCAAAAAAAAAAAAAAAATGAAACAAGACCACCAACTTACGCTATACACAAGAATAAACTCAAAATGGGTAAAAGACTTAAATGTAAGACACATAAAAGTCTTAGAAGAAACCATTGGCACCAAAATCTCAGACATCTCTCATAGCAACATGTTTACCAACACATCTCCTAGGATAATGGAAATTAAGGAAAAAATAAACAAATGGGACTTTTTATGAAAATAAAAAGTTTTATGAAAATGAAAAGTTTCTGCACTGCAAAAGAAACCATTGTCAAAACAAAAGACCCCACTACATAGGAGGACGTATTTGCCAATGATACATCTGATAAGGGGTTAATCTTCAAATCATATAGAGAACTCATACCACTTAACAAAAGGAAGACAAACAATCCAATTAAAAAATGGGCAAAGACCTAAATAGACACTTTTCCAAAGTGGACATACAGAAAGCCAAAAGACACATGAAAAATGCTCAAAGTCACTCAAAACAACAATAAGATATCACCTCTTGCCTGTCAGACTGGTTATCATCAAAAAATCAACCAATAAGTGTTGGAGAGAATGTGGACAAAAGGAACTCTTGTACATTGCTCGTGGGAATGCAAACTAGTGCAGCCACTGTGGAAAATAGTATGGAGTTTCCTAAAAAAATTAAAAATGAAACTCCCATTTGACCCAGTCATCTCACTTCTAGGAATATATTCTAAAAACATGAAAAACTCATCAGAAAGGATATGTGCACCCCTATGTTCATAGCAGCACGATGTACAATAACTAAGACTTGGAAACAGCCTAAGTGCCCATTAGCAAATGAGTGGATAAAAACACTATGGTACATTTACACAATGGAATACTACTCGGCAATAAAAAAGAAAGAATTCTCAACATTTGCAAATCATGGATGGACCTGGAGAGTATTATGCTAAGCAAAATAAGCCAGTCAGAAAAAGATAAGTATCACATGATCTCACTCATATGTGGTCTCTAATGAACCAAATAAACTGCTGATAAAACATTAGACCCAGAGTCATAGAAGCATGAACAGACTTGAACCTCAGAAGGAAGGCAGGGGAGGGTAAGTGGAAGAGATCAGTCAATGAACTTGTATGCATATATGCATAACACCCATAGACACAGACAATGGGGAGGGCCTTCAAGGGTCGGGGGATGATGGGAGCAGGCTGGAAGAGATTCATGGGGGGGAAAAGAAGACCTATGTAATATTTTCAACAATAAAGATTAAAATAAAAGAAATCAATGGAAAAATGTCTTTGGGTGAGGATTGACACACACAAAAAAATTGGATTATTATATTTGTATTTTTTAAATAATTATAGAAATCTCATTAAATCTTAGTTCAAACTTTACCGGGTGTTTTCAGGTCCTAAGTAAAAATGTTTGACAATAGTGAAGTAGTGTTTAATCGTCCTATGCTTCACAGTCACCTTCCTTCCCCAGCTTTCGCAGCTGATAGTGAACGCAGGCGGTGTGGCGGCCGTGATCGACTGCATCGGGTCCTGCAAAGGGAACATCCGGCTGCCTGGCATCATGATGCTCGGCTACGTGGCGGCTCACTCTGAGAACCTGGCCATGGCGGTGATCATCAGCAAGGTGTGTCCTTGCTCGGCTTTCTTCTCGTTACTGCAGTGAGTCATTCCAAGACAGAACCACGGTCATACTCTCCCACCCATCATCAAACGTAACTGACCAGAGAGAAAGAAACCTGAGGCATTATTCAGGGTTCATTAGTAAGTTTCCAAAAGAAATGCTTGAAGTAAGTTTTACTTTCAGGCAGTTTATAGTTTCACTCAGTATTTAATATCTACAAAATATCAATACCTCTGAGTATTAGTGTTACCTTTATTGACACCTGCAGTGTACTTGTAATCTACATATTTACAAACATGTGAAGCATACTTTGGCTAAAGACCATTCTCATAAATTACATGCCAGGTGGTCATGCTCCCCTTACCTGCCATTTGGGCAGGAGATGACAATGGCTAGAACATCCCCTTTTATCCACTTTCCTTCAGCTTTCATGAACTAATTTCTCTTTTTAGATGTAGGCAATTCGGAGCTCACGTCAGATAGTGATGTTTTGTGTCTTTGCTCTAAGATTTCAATTTATAACTTGGTATTAACACAACATACAGTGTATCTCTGACACATAGTAGGTGCCCAGAAATATTGATTAAATGAACAAGTATTGATCTCCTGAGAAACACTTCAGAAGCTGTGTGCTTACAGCGTCTCCAGCAACCCTCTAGGGCAGTGGTCGGCAAACCAGGACTCGCAAGCCACATGCAGCTCTTTGGCCCCTAGGGTGTGGCTCTTCCACAAAATACCACGTGCGGGCATGCACATACCATGAGATTGAAACTTCGTGGCCCAAGTCCAGAAGTCGGTTTTTGGCCTGGGAGAGTCTATTTTGAAGAAGTGGCATTAGAACACTCAAGGGGCCAAAGAGCCACACGTAGCTTGTGAGCAGTGGTTTGCCGACCACTGCTCTAGGGTTCAGGTTTCTTATCAGCATAGAAAATCTGCTGCTGTGTGTTAAACAGAAGTGAGGATTTTTTTTAATCCCTTGCTAATCCTCAGAATAAAAGGGAGCCTCAGATCTTTATTTCCTACCTATTCCTTGATAATTCTTTGCTTAGCTCACTTTTTATCCTACACTTTTCCTTTTGTTCTTCTATTACCACCGACTATGATAGTGACTAGAACAGGAGTGCTGCTTTCTGAAGGGTGACTGTGGAGATAGCACTGGGATTTTTGATTCTTGGTTCTTTTGTGGATCTCAGAAAGCACATATATGTATGTATGTATGTATATATGTATGTATATATGTATGTATATATGTATGTGTGTATATGCAGAATGATGGAAGAAGCAGTGATTGCTTTTGCTTCCTGTATTTCCTCTCCAAACTAAACAGGAGGTTCCCCCCTCCTTTGGTCCAGGGTTGCTGCTGGCCTCGCCCACCTCATTGTCACTCAGTTAGTTGAAGATCTCAGTTGAAGTTGAGAAAAACCACACAGCTATGAGTCATTCTTTTTCCTGCATAGAACTCTAAGGACTAATAGCAGTACTTCATGTGTAAATAATACTTTATAATTTTCAAAGCATATTCATGCTTCTTATCTCACTAGCCATTCATAACAACTGAGGCTGGGGTGGAGGAGGCTGACCTCTTTTCCTCCTGCTTCTTCAGTCTTGCTATGTCCCAGAATATGGCCTTTCTAGAAAAGTTGCCTCATTCTGAAGACAGATCTGACCTTTTGTATTGGCAGATAGACATTTTTAGTTGGAGAAAGAGAAGCCAATGAAGAAATACGGCAAGTCTCTTGAGAAAATTGGTCTTAATAAAACGAATTTAAAGGCACAGAGGGGAAAAGTGTACATGATAATTGGGGTTTTGCATGATGCTGTGGCATTGACTTTAGTGGTACTGAATTTAAGGTGATAATTATTATAGTCTCAAATTAATTAGAAAGTTATTCCTATACAGAATCTGGAATTATAATTTAATTTGGCAATTGGATTCTCCCTTAGATATAGAAATAGATGTATTTGAGGCCTTTTAATTAATTCTGTTTTGATTAATTAGATAAAACTGAAGCTTGAAATGCAAAATGCAAGCATGCACTATTTGTGTAACAAAAGTAATAATTCCTGTTTTGACATTCAGTCGTGTTAAAATGGGCAAAGCTATCACTTAAAAGTTGACCATGGCCGAAACCGGTTTGGCTCAGTGGATAGAGCGTCCGTCTGCAGACTGAGGGGTCCCAGGTTCGATTCCGGTCAAGGGCATGTACATTGGTTGCAGGCACATCCCCAGTAGGGGGTGGGCAGGAGGCAGCTGGTCTATGTTTCTCTCTCATCGATGTTTCTAGCTCTCTATTCCTCTCCCTTTCTCTCTGTAAAAAAATCAATAAAGTATATTAAAAAAAAAAAATGTTGACCATGCCCTGGTTAAGCATCATCCCATACAACAAAAGGTCACCACTCAATTCTGACAGGGCACATGCCTGGGTTGAGGGCTTAATCCCCAGAATAGGGCATGCAGGAGGCAGCCAATCTATGATTCCTCTCTCACAGGGAGGTTTCTCTCTCTCTCTCTCTCTCTCTCTCTCTCTCTCTCTCTCTCTCTCTCTCTCTCTCTCTCTTCTCCCTCTCTAAAATAAAATAAATTAAAAAAACGTATTTAAAATAAAATAAAATCTGACCAAAATTAATGAACATTTATTTACTAGTTCAGGAAAGGTCTTAGTGAACATATTTAACCTAAAAGTTACTTAAGTAGAATTCTGGCTCATATTATTCATTGGATCTCAAATCTATACTAGTTATTTTATTGTCAGATCTATTATACTTAGTGAAAAGGCAATTTTAAAGGATTCTAAATTAAGTTTTTTTAACAAAGTAAAATAAAAGATTTTAAAATCTAAGCATTTAAATTTGTCTCAGTGGAATCTGGCTTTGCCTACATACTAATCTGTGGCACCTATTGTTTGGTTAAATACCTCTGTATTTGGTAAGTAAATGCTAGCACAGATAATTTAGTTGAATTGTAACAGATAATTAAGGTAAATTTGCTCTAGTCATTTTATTGACTTGAAAAGTGACAGCCCCTGTGCTGCGCCCATTCATTGAACCATCTAGGGGGAAAGATCAAGGCCAAATGATTTCTTCTAATGTTTGAGACATAGAGACTCTCTCATCCTGGTCTGGGTTCATAACACTTGCTCTTTTGACCAACGCTGCAGGGTGTGCCCCAGCTGTCAGTCTGCTTGTCCGAAGAACCAGAAGATCACATTAAGGCTGCCACTGCCTGGGCCTTGGCACAGATCGGGAGACACACTCCGGAGCATGCACGGGCCGTCGCAGTCACAAACATCCTGCCAGTGCTGCTGTCTTTGTACATGTCGCCGGAAAGCTCTGAGGATCTTCAAGTAAAAGCAAGTGCTTAATTCTTACAGTTTCGTGAAGATTTGTTAGATTTTGACTCAATGTGTAATTTAAAATATTTTAATTTTCATTATGGACAATATTGTTTTTATGAGTCAAGAAATACAAATTTATCAGAAGAACTGAGAGTCTTCTTTGAAAATGGGTTACCCTTGTCTCTAAACACCAGTGATATGTTTTAAAGAAAGATCTTTTCAGATGCAAAGTTGTTTGTGAAATGAATGTCAGGTTGTTGCCTTCTACACCCCTGTTGCTTTTTCTTATAGAATAGGCATTGAAGAATAATAGAATCTTGGAGTTAGAATTGGCTGCAGAGTAAATTCATTTTACATTAAAAGTTGAGTCCAGCCCAGCTGGTGTGGCTCAATGATTGAGGGTCAACCTATGAACCAGAAGGTCATTGTTTGATTCCTGGTCAGGGCACATGCCCCATTTGCAGCTCAATCCCTAGTAGGGGGCACGCAGGAGGTAGCCAATCAATGATTTTCTCATCATTGATGTTTCTCTTTTTCCCTCTCCCTTCCTCTCTGAAGTAAATATAAAAATATCAATATAAACTGATATAAAATATATATATTATTTTAAAATTTGATTCCAAAAGAACTTAAGGTGCTTTCAAATGTAAATGTAACTCGGCAAGGGGTGTTCTGAGCCATGATCCACTTCTCCTAACTCCAAGTCTGCCTATTTTTTAAGTTATATGTCTTAAATTTGTTCCCTAAAAGAAAAATGTCCACATTATTCACTAAATTAAACATTTTAAAATATGTATTTTTTACGTCCAGCTTTCTGAAAAAATATTACAAGCTACTAAAATGATTCACAAAACATGACTATAAAGTAAGATAGGTTGTTTAATAATTATAGAATTTTAAAGAAAGAATACACTACCTCATTCAGAAAAAGTTATTTTTTTAAAACAACTTTTAGAATTGAGTTGGATTTAAAGAAGTGCACAGAAAAGACAATAATTCAAAGTAAAATTAAGTGTTAAATTATATTTAATTTTTTATTAAAATACAAATTAACAAATAGATGGACAAAAGTTGGTTTATAATTATAATACAAATAAATATAGTAATTAATTAATAATGCAAGAATAAACTGTTTCACATACTCACAACTGTAAACCTTCTTTGCCCATCCCATATACTTTATATACTACCGAGTTTATATAACTTAGCTTTATTTTTTTTTAAATCAATCTTTATTGTTCATATTATTACAAAGGTTCCTCATTTCTTCCCCCCTCCACCAGGTTCCCACCCCACCCTCCGCCCCCTCCCCATCCCCCATTGTCCTCATCCATAGGTGCACAGTTTATGTTCAGTCTCTTCCTCCCTCCCTTTCCCCGATAGTAAATCCCTTTTCAGATAGTAAATCAGTTACTTAGCATTTTCTCATATCAATAATACCTCCACATGCCCAATGATACATTTCACACAAAAGACATTTCCAAATAGGTCAACCAGCCTCATCCAGACCCCACCCAAGGCACTCACAGATCAACACCCCAGCCCTATACTAACTCAACACATCCAGATCTAAGCCTTCATCACTTGATTCAGCAGACCCTCAAGTTCCCACAAAAGTTTCCAGCCATGTCTGACAGGCAGCCGTGGGGCAGGAGCAGGCGAGGAGCGAGCTGTTCCGGGCCTGGCTGCTGAGGGCCTGGCCTCTGTTGCTCTGGTTCGTTCCACAACCAGCTGCTCCGGGTCTGGTCACTGCCGCTCCCGACCTAGTTGCTCTGGACTTGGCTGCTGCTGCTCCGGGCCTGGCCGCACCCGACCTGGCTGCTCCAGGCCTGGCCGCTCCCAGCCTGGCAGCTATAACTTAGCTTTAAATAAATTATAATGATATTATGATGTATAAATATCACTGGAGTAAAATATAATTTTTATTGTGTTTTATTTTAACAAAGGTGGTTTTAGTAAAATATTTAGGTTTACTAGTAGAAGTTAAGGTTCCTCCTGCCTATATTTGATATAATATTTACTTTTAGAAAATACACTAGGTATTAAATTAAAGTCTATCAATCATTGTACTGTTAGCAATCTTCCAAGGCTTTAAGTCAAGCATATCAAACTCAAAGGCTAACACAGGCCAAATAAACAAGGTTTAACTTTATGTGGGCCGCAAAAAAAAAAAGAAGAAAGCTTCAATTTTCATAGAAAAGTAGGTTTATTTCTCTAGAAATATGCTGAATACAAAGGCCTGAAATAAATGAGTAATCATTAACATAAAATAATAGAACATTTTAATAAAAATTAATATATTTTCTTGAATATTGACTTACCAGACACTGAATAACTGTATAAATTAATAAGAAATGCAAATAAACCTATTTTTCTTGTTCTCCAAAAGCAAAATATTTCCTGTTGCACACACCAAACAAGTCGGTCCAAGACTAATGACATGGCAATCGGCTGCTAAAATATTAGCTGCTAGGATTAGTGGAGAAAAATGGTGCACCTGTGCATAAGGTGCGTAAGGGAAACGAGTGCAACATGATTATAGTAATCCATCATTAGCAAATGTTGTAGTTCGTTATTCATTACTAGTGGCCCAGTGCACAAAATTTATGCAGGGGGGACGGGGAGTGTCCTTCAGCCCAGCCTGCACCCTCTCGCAATCCAGGATCTCTGGCTCCTAACCACTAACCTGCCTGGCTGATCATCCCTAACTGCTCCACCCTGTTGGCCTGATCACCCCCAACTGCCCCCACCTGCCAACCTGATCACTTTCAACTGCCCCACCACCACCACCCTGCTTGCCCCCAACTGCCCTCCCTTCCTGGCCTGATCACCCCTAACTGCCTCTGCCTCAGTCCTGCCACGGTGACTTTGTTTAGAAGGACGTCCAGAAGGTCTCCCAATTCAATTAGCATATTGCCCTTTTATTAGTATAGATTATGTATAACAGGATATTATAAAAATTAAGTTACAAAATTTTTACTAAAATGTTTCTTACATACTGTTATATTAGCTATGCTCCAAATATATTCATTGTGGGCTGCATGCAGCCTTCAGGCTGCAAGTTTTATATGCTTGCTTTACATCCATCCAAACATTTTCTTAATGTAGAGACTTGATCATCCTTTTTTTTTTTTTCTTCCCCAAGGTCTCTTAGATTCTATAAGTTGTTGGGTGAGAGATTAAGTCTATTTGATTTGGCATTAACTCATTAGGGAAAATGCAACCAAGAGCTTCAGGAACTGTCTAATGGTATTTCTCATTTGTTACTCTGTGGCATATTTCAAATTATAAGGCCATGTTTAAGTTTATTTTTGTCCCAAAGACATCAACTTCTATAAGCATTCTCTAATTGGTTCTGATCCAAGAGAACCAATGAGCAATCCCTTGGAATTTCTTGCATATTTTTATATAGCCTTACTCTCTGCCTGTACATATATTATTTCAAATACCTGATTAAAAACTGAAAAAAATACATCTTTTTAATAAGCTTACCCATATATATATTTTAAATATTCAGGCAATTGCATTTTCACTTGTTTTGATTGAGAGGCGTCCTATTGAAATGTTAGTTTTGGCATTTGAATAAGTTCATTCTATCACTTTCGTTATAAAACTATTTCTAAGATAATTATTTGATGGTTCTTCCCTTTAATTTTTAGCAGTTTTACTGAAATATAATTCATATACCATATAGTTTGCCCATTGAAATGTATAATTCATTGGCTTTTAGTATATTCACAGAATTGTGCAACCACACCTCAGTTTAATTTTAGGACATTTTTATTCCTCCATTTGCCATCATTCCATATCTTCCAACCTCCCAAGAATGGCCAACCTCCTGTGGTCTCTCCCCCGAGCTGGCCAACCTTCTGACCCCGATTGGCCCTATCGGGACAGGGTAAGATGGGCCCGGATCGGCCCTGATCAGTGACCAGGTTGAGGGACCCACCCATGCACGAATTTATGCACTGGGCCTCTAGTTCTATGATAAAACCAATGAAAGATAGTTTTTCTGACAACTATTTTTTAAAATGAAACAATTGCAGCTTAGATCAGGAAATTCCAGAAACACGAGAAATGAAATCTGGACAAGCTTTAATCGATTGCTTACTTTGATATGTATTTTGCTTTGTGTTTTAATAGAGTAAAAAGGCCATAAAGAGTATCTTACAGAAATGCACCTATTTACCAGCCCTGGAGCCTTTTCTCTATGATGCTCCTCCCAATATTCTAAAGCATGTGGTTGGACAGTTCAGTAAGGTAAGAAGTGCTCTTAGCCTGCAAGGAGGGGAAGAAAATGAAGATGAATTAACTTGTTTTTTCTGGTGAATCAATGTTTTCTATAAGATGGGTGCAGGGTTCTCCTACTTTCATTTATTGTATTGACAGGGATGGAAACACAAATTAATAAATTCACACATACACAGTCCACACTTCCTTCTTTCTCATGGTCTATTCACCTTTTTTAGTGTTCTTGGGAATAAATAGTATGTCAACACATGAAACCCTCACAATATAACTTATACTGGTAAGTAACGTTTAGTAATTCCCCTGCTGTCTGTTAGATTCACTCATCTGGGAACACTGCAAGGATCTTATGAAGAAAAGAAGAAAAGAATCTTTGGGAAGAATATTTCAGTGCCTATCTCTGAGGCACTGAAATATTCTTCCCAAAGGTCATGCAATTACCAGAGTCCTCTCCGACAGTCATTTGAAGTTAATTGAATTATTTTATGAACAATTTAAACAAATGCAGCTGTCACATTTCTTAGATTGGTACAGATTAAAAGTAGTAAAGTAGGAAGGTCAGGTTGCTAGCGGTGGGCAGCAGCCAGCAGGACTGACTGCTGATCGCAAAGGCTGAGAGAGAATGACCGCATTGCCACAGCCACTAATGGCCAGGATGGTGACCCTAAGCTACCAAGAACTGGTTAAACTGTGCTCAGGAGCCTTGACTTAAGAAAAATCAGTCACTGAAGTAAATAAAAATAAATCAGTGAAATTTTTAAAATGTTAGACAGCCACAATAAAAAAAGACAGTGCCTCATATTATGTACTCCTGTAAATATGCCTATGGGAATATTTAGTTCAGACAGAATTTTGTGTTTTCTTAATGTAAGGGTACCAGAACATTAGAAAGAGATGGGAAAGCAAGGCAGAAGGTAAAAAGATAGTAGTTTACTGTGCCTGGGGACAGACATAGGAGTCATGAAAACTCTCCAGACCAAAGAATATTTAAAACTGATATATCTGTGGGCCATTCCACTTTTTAAAAATATATACTAGTGAAATCTTTTACTGTCCAGGTGATGCGTATTAATATTCTATTAGCCTGATCCTTTTGTAGTTTTCAGTATTTGTTAAATGCCTACACATACCGTGCGAAGCTTTGAGAGATAAAACAAAAAAGAGTAAGACAATGTTCTTCTTCAAGGGACTTTGCAATCTAGCTGGGGAGACCAGAAGAAACAATTAGAAAGTACTTCAGTGTGGGAGGCTTCATAATGAACTTTTCTAAAAAGAAGGAATAAGTGGATGTAGTCTGAGGTATTCCTGGGGGGCTTTAGTGGAGGAAGTGCAAGTGAATAAAAGCTGGTAGCATTTAAGAAAGAGTCAGAATGGTGGAGATAGAAAGGGTGTTCTGTCAGAGGGAATAGTAGCGAGGACCATGGAAGAGAGTAGGAATCCCCACATTGAGAACCCCCTTTCCAGGACCTTCCTTGTCTGGTCAGCTGTTGTCGTGCATAATCAGTTCCTTCATCTGCACTGGCTCTTTCTTCTCAACACACACACACATCCGCTATCAAGCCCAGTGACTTTTTGTAGTTCTTATTGGCTGCTTCTTAAAATCTTAAAATCTTCTCTTGGGTTGATTTCTTAACTTTCCTGATTCTTCTATCTCTTTAACATCTCCTCGGTTTCCTTTACCTGCCTACTCCTTAGTACTTCATTCCTTTGTTGAACGTTAATTGAGCATCTATTAGGCACCAGGCATTAGAGAAATAAATTAATGGATAAATGTAGTTTCTGCCTTCATGACATTTATGTGTGCAGACATATAGACTGATAATTTAAATGTTTTGTGGCAAGTGTATAGGGCTTAATACAATGCCATGAGAGAAGAAAAGTACCTGACATCCTGGGATAAGAGAGTGGGGATGTCTCGGAGGAAGTTTCTTAAAGGAGGTAACACCTGAGCTGAATCTTAAAAGACAAGCAAGCGTTAGCCAGGAAATGGGGGGAGGTGTGTGAAAGATGGAAGGGCATTCTAGGAGAGGGAACAGCATGGGCAAAGGCAAGAAATGGCCTGTCATGTACCCTTTGAGATTATTGGACAAAATTTTGGATAGAGACTGGTGGGAAAGGAAGCTGGGTCACGGAAAGCTTTCTGCACCTTGTTAAGGTGTGTGCCTTTAATTCTGTAGGTATTGGGAAGATGTTGAATGGGGGTCAGCAAAGGAGACACAACACTCTGTTTTATGTACAATACATGAGTGGATCTCCATTGCCTTTGCTCATATTCATTGCCTTTATTCCATATGCACAACATAAAAAGTTCATACATTTCTAAAAAGACTGAATTTTACCTTTAGACACCAGCAAATTTAGGCTCATTATGTTACAGGTATGGTAGACACAAATTCTCTCTTACATTTTCTCGGATATATTATTGCTTTTCAGCAGTAACACTCCAACTTGGAAAAGCAAATCTGACATCTTAATGTGCTTCCCTTTTCAAGGTGCTGCCACATGACAGCAAAGCTCGACGACTGTTTGTAACAAGTGGTGGGCTTAAAAAGGTTCAAGAGATAAAAGCCGAACCTGGGTCTCTTCTACAGGAATACATCAACAGCATTAACAACTGCTACCCAGAGGAAATAGTAAGGTGGGGAAAACAGACTTTGAGATGTTCAAAACTAGAATGTGGTTTTTCTGTTTTCAAATCTATATTTTATATCCACTCTGTCAAAATATTGCATGAGACCAATGCATATCTTCACCCCTGCTCTTGATCACTTTCTCCCCCGCAAATTAAATAATGTTCTGATTGACACACACATTTCCAAATTAAACTGGAATGGCATTTGAGACATTTCTGTACTAATTTAAGAATGCTTCACTAAAAAATACCCAAATCCAGAGTTCAAATTAAATTAATCTTTAATTTATTATATACTTTTATTATATAGGATATACATTATGATTTAGAAAAGGGCCTATGGATCCTGATTTTCATAGTTCCCCAGATATATAATTAAGCTCACACTTCTATTAACAGGAGTATTACTATTACAATAGAAAAAGAGATATGTTGAGTGTCAAAAAGAAAACAATCCATATTTGAAAAATAAATAAATAAACAATGTTGTGTATGATATGCAGGTGCTTTATGGTAATGTAGGAGGATGCTACTTTTAAGATTAATTTCTTTAATGAGGTTGATTTGAAGAGGATTAAACCTAAGCCTCAGACCTTGTAATCCTAAGAGAGCCATATCACTAACCCCAAAATAATTATATGGAAAAAATGCCCACAACACATGCAGAATTAAAGGCCATATTTTTCTAATCCTATATTTATTATTTACTCTCTATAATTAATATTAGAGAATATAATTCCAATTTAAATTTTTTCTATCCTATATAATAAAAGGCTAATATGCAAACTGTTTTACCTGACCAGAAGTTCAACTGGGAGTTCAACTAGGGGGCAGGGCTGACCAGCCAACTGCCCAGGGCCCCTCTGCCCAGCCAGCCCCAACCCCAATCGGCCCCCTGCCTATACACAAATTCATGCACTGGGCCTCTAGTAACGTATAAATGATTCTCCCTATTTAATATTAGTGATTCTTAATACATATGGTAACATTGATTCTAAAAACACAAAAATAATTTTATTTAAGATTAAAATTTGTTTTCTGTTCACATATATTCTACAGATAAATTCTTTCTAAAGAGATAAGTTTATGCCCTTTGGAAGTTTATGAGAACTCCTTGACCAAAAGAGTTCCAATATACCCAAGGAATAGTATATCATAAAATGTATTTCTACAATATATACTTTACAAATATATCGAAAAGTTTATATAACACTAGAGGCCTGGTACATGAATTCATGCACCAGTGGGGTCTCTTGGCCTGGCCTGTGGGATCGAGATGAAACAGGCTCTCTGACATCTCCTAAGGAGTCCTGGATTGTGAGCAGGTGAAGGCCAGCCCGAGGGACCCCACCGGGGCACAATCAGGGCCAGGGAGGAACATGGGAGGTTGGCCAGCTGAGGAGGGATCGCAGAAGGGCTTCAGAAAGTGTCCAGCCCATCTCACTCAGTCCCGATTGGCTGGACCCCAGCAGCAAGCTAGCCTACTGGTCAGAGCATATCCCCTGGTGGTCAGTGCACGTCATAGCAAGAAGTTAAGTAGCCTTAGCATATCATTAGAATATTATGCTTTTATTGGTTGTACGGCGGACCAGTTGACCAGGCACTTAGCATATTGGGTTTTTATTATGTAGGATATACATTATGTGTAAAACTACTAAATGGAGAAAATATATAAATCTTTTCTCAAGAAAAAAATACTTTTTACACATTTGCACATCCCTTTTGGAAGAATGTTATTTTGTGTAAGTTTAAAATAACTTCCAATACAATTTTCTAACATAAACAAAATTATAGAAAAATGAAAACTAAAGGGCCCCCAAATGAAATGGCCTATTAGAATTAACCAATGGTAAAGAAGTTTCTTGAACAGAAGTTGTCTTTCTACACTTGTCCAAGATTATTTTACAGAGCACAAAGGGGGAAAAAAACTCTGTCATGTTAGAATCTAATTTGATATTTTGTCAAAATACCATTGTAAATTTTTCACTTCTAATATTCTGTGATCTGGTATTTTATTTTTAAAACTAGAGGCCTGGGTATGAAATTTGTACACAGGTAGGATCCCTTGGCCTGGCCAGCGTTCAGGGCCTATCAGGGCCTTCCAGCTGCCGGCCAGGGTCTCCCCTCCCTGGCTGCCAGCTGCCATCCAGGGCCTCCCTTAAATCTGTAGTGCCCGTTGGTGGTCAACACACATCAATAGCATGTGATCAGTCTCCTGGTCAAATTCCTATGGGGGCAATTTGCATATTAGCCATAGATAGATAGATAGATAGACAGGCTAATTATCATGAAGAATTTTGGTTAGCTGACTTTTTCAAATTTCTGATATATTTTTAAAGCATTAGGTTCTATAAAATGGTGTTTTATAGAAATCTTTAAAACATTGTTTATGAAAAGAGACAATATAACCTTTAAATGGTTTTATTTTTACAATCATATTTCCAATTTTAATAATCTTTAAAATTTTCTAATAAAGGTAGTTGGTATGATTAGAGAGGAGGCACCCAGGACTAGAGGTTAGAAGATTTAAGTTCTAATCCTCGTTCACACCACAGTCAGAGATATTTTTGGAACTCTTTTGTCTTTTGAATCTCTGCCTAAATTAGGGAGGGGAAGATGCTTTTAGGAATCTTCTAATCTGGGGAGAGAAGCATGCATACAAGTCTTCCATTTGGCACATTTCTGGTAATGGTAACTGTATAATAATCCAAATTCTACATGGATCTATGGTAAGGTTAATTCAGTTATATTCTTAAAAGCCATAGAGAGCTCTAGCTGGTTTCACTCAGCCTGCAGACTGAAGGGTCCCAGGTTTGATTCCCGGCCAAAGGGACATGTCCAGGATATGGGCTTGATCCCCAGTTGGGGGTGTGCAGGAGGCAGCCAATCAATGGTTTTCTCTCATCATCGATGTTTCTATCTCTCTCCCTCTACCTTCCTCTCTGAAATCAATAAAGATTTTTTTTTTAAAGTTTGAACAACTATTTTTTTAAAAGCCATAGAGAAATAAAGTGGAATAGCAGTGGTTGACAGGCAGGAAAAAAGGAATTTCATCTTCTTTTTTGGAGGTTCATTTCAATCCCTTTATAAGTATATGTGGTTAGTACCTACCATATAGTAGCACAATTTTTAAAGTTTGGGTTTTTATTTGTAATCTACTTCTTGCTATTAAAATTAAAAAGTACCTTTCTTGTGTCTGACGTATTTATAAGGCCGAGGAAGGTGAGGCCTACTTTAAAATTTGTGACTAACTCAGAGAAAGCAGTTGTGAATTCCTCAGTGTATGAATACTTTGAAGAGATCCACTTGTTGAAGGACTTTTCTAGAGTAAGAGGCTTTTAGAGAAACAGCATTCTTTAAGGTAGCTTTTTACGTTTGTATGTATCTGTTTATGGCTACCTATAAGAGCACACTATTGAGAAAATACAGCTCTTTAGACAAATTATGGAATAAATTAGTATACTCTCAGTTATGAATTTTTAAGTCAAGCATCCAAGGATAAAGATAACTAACAAAGGACAACGCAGTCTCGAACATTAGGTTTTATCTGGAGAAAACATCTTATGAGTATTCATTATTTTAAGTGTTTTCTAAAGTTTTAAATTATAGTTTAGTTTTTTAGTCATTTATTATATTCCAGAATGTCTGCCAAATTTTATTTGACATATTTTATATTCATGTAAGTTTTTTCCATAGTATATGAATCATCCCACAGTATATTAATCAATATATCTAATACTTCTATACTGTCTTTTATAAAATGTTCTATTTATAAATACAAATTTATAGATGCCCAAGAACAAATGAAATCAATTAACTTCCTAGGTATGTATGATGTATATTTGTAAAACACTTATGAAATAGTTCTGTAATATGAATTATGCTCCCCCAAATTTTTTTATGTTTGAGCAGACCTGGTTAAAACTGCATTGTGAATAATACCTACGACAATCTGAATGCAGGAGATGGTTAGTAATGATAGATTGTGTTGTCTAACTTATTATAAAAAGTATTTGTTATGAAGGTTAAAGCAACATCAGTCACTTGACATAATAAAACAAGTCGCTTTAATAAATACTATCACTGGGTCCAAGTATCTTACTTTGAAAGTATCCATTCTTTGCCGCTGCATTGAAAACCCTTAAGTGTTTTATTTACCTAGCACAGTCTTGTGAGTTGGTGTTCTCTTTTTTTTTTTTTTTTAAATCCTCACCTGAGGATATGTTTAGAAAGAGGAAGAGAGGAAAGAAGGGAGAGAGAAAAATATTGACCGGCTGCCTCCCATATGCACCCCAATGGGGTATCAAATCTGCAGCCTAGGTATGTGCCCTGACAGGGAATCGAACCTGAAACCTTTTGGTGTATGGGATGCCACTCTAACCAACAGAGCCACATGGCCAGGGCAATGTTCTTTTTTCTTTCTTTCTTTCTTTTCTTTCTTTCTTTCTTTCTTTTTCTTTCTTTCTTTCTTTCTTTTTTTTAAAATGTTTTTATTGATTTTAGAGAGGAAGGGAGAGGGAGAGATTGAAACGTCAATGATGAGAATCTTCATCAGCTGCCTCCTGCATGCCCCCCACTGGGACAAGCCCGAAACCCAGGCATGTGCCCTTGACTGGAATTGAACCTGGGACCCTTCAGTTCACAGGCTGATGCTCTATCCACTGAGCCAAACTAGCTAGGGCAATGTTCTTTTCCTGAAAGGCTCTAACCTTGTGCGCAAGCATTACTGGAGCATCATTATTCAGAGGTTTGATGCTTAGAATTACTTGAGGTAAATACAACCTTTATTGAATCTTTTATGACTCCTGGGCTAAATCTTTTTACCAGTATCTAATTTTTTTTTTCTTTTTCAGGTATTATTCTCCTGGATATTCAGATACACTTTTGCAGAGAGTGGACAGCTATCAACCACTTACTAACTAAGCAAAGTTATATTTATATATTCAAATTCACAGCAGAGTAATTATGAATGGTAGTTAAATAAAGGACTTTCTAATTATTTTAACTAGGTATACTCTAGATTTATTCAATGTAAAGTACCTTTAGGTAATATTTTCAAATTTATGTAATACTTTAAAAAATAGTGACTTGACTATGTGAGAAACTATTCATGATCTCTTACAGAGGATTCTCTCTAAAAGTAGATATAAAGACATTAAATAATTTTATGGCATTTGTTATTGCTCTTATTAAAAATCACACACGTACACACACACCTCCAACTAGAGACAGATAAAAGGTATTTAAAAAACTTAGTTATTTTGGCCAATTCTTCATAGGCATAAACAAGGAAAACTGGGCTTACAAATTCTACAGTAGGTTATAGAAAGAAAATAGTTTAAAGAGGAAACTGATTGACAGAAGCACAAAGACTCTAATGCTGGTGACATAAATGCATTGATGTAGCACACAGACTCTGTGAATAACCTGTCATAGATAATGAAAAGGAAACTCCTTTCATCCCAAGTTTTCTAAGGTCTTTTCTTACTCTACCTACACTGTTTCTTGCCTTCCCCGGCCAGAGAAGATAGGTCAGCATGAAGCATTATGCTACTGCACACAAGCTTTCCATTTTCATAGAAAGGTTCCTTAGTCTAGCTCTGCTCATGAATAAACAAGGAAGCAGGCATGTAAAATAAGTCATCAGTATTCCTTTGTCCTAGCTTCACTTTCCCAACTCTCAAAAGTCACATTTTCAGAGATTTAAGACATAATTTGGAAAGAACACCATTAGGCTCAGATTTTACACGTTTCTTCATTCACTTAATGGAGCTAAAATGGGATGAGAGGGGAGTTCAATAAAATTTTAAGTAAAAACAGCATTAGAATTGTCCCTTTCATTTTTCCTGTCCAGTGTGCTTCTGACCTTGAAGAATATGTGATTAGACTTAGGAATCTTGGTTAGTTGGTATGTGTGTATCTTTTTATCTAAAGGAAAAGTCCTTATATGAGCTCCTCTGGACAACTGGAAAGGAGTGGATGAAAACCTGGGAGCTCCAGCCCTCAGTGTTTCTAATCCATCTGGCTTTCAGGTTTCATTCTATTTTTATTCCTTATTTACTGGGCATGCCTATAATATTTGGCCTCCCTTGTTGCTTTCCAGTTCATTAATATCCAGGTTATTACACTCGGGGGGGAGGGGGGGACACACACACATCTCTTGTAACCTTATAAAGGAGAAACAGACAGGGTCTGTCTTCTTGTAACTGCTTTCTGCTACCAAGGGGTAAAAACCTATCTGTCCCAAGGTTCAGAGGTTCTTCTCCATCTGCCAGAGGAAAGGGGAAGCAAAAAGGAAAGGAGTTCTAGTGCAGAGAAGAGGAATTTTGCAAAGTCCAGGTGAATCTGGTGTCCCTTGGGAGGTGGCATGGATGATGACTCTTTGGACAAGCTTGTTGTAGCCTAGAAATGACCAATTTGACAAGGTTAAAAGACACAATTGAAAAGTGTGGGGGGAAAATGAGGAAACATCTAAAGGTCTAGTGAGAGGCAAAACCCATTTGATAAAGGAAAAGATTAACTTAGTTTCCCCGATTAGATTAGAGTGGATTCCCTGGAGGTAGATGTGTGTAGCTGTCTGAAGTCTTTTTGTTCTCCATAGTTAATCTAAATTAAGGTAAGGAAATATACTGAGATTTCTCCCATGAGAAACTGTGGGCCCTCTCTGTCTTTTCTGTTGTTTGAACAGAAAAGTTTCAAGTGAAGCCGATAGACCATTCATCTTTCATTGACTTAGTCTTATTGAGTCTCATTTCAGAGGACAGTGATGTAGACAGTTTCTAAAGTGAGGTCTATATTTTGTGACCAAGCACTCAGGTAAATGAGGACATAGGCACATATTCTATAACAGAAGCCAGAAAGGTTAATGTACACAGCAAATCATAAACCAATTGCAAAGATTTCTATATGCAAAGCTTTGCTGGGATGAAAGTAAGCAGTGACAATCTCATAGATTGCAGTTAGAACATCTCTGGTGATGTCATTAGATGCTGTATGGCATACACAGACACAGACTTAAAACTTTGAAGACAGTTAACTGCACTGGAGACCAATACACACAATTGGGCATTATAGTTTTCATTAAAACACAATTTTTCTCCCTCATGTTTAAGAAGATTGTATTAAGTCCAATTTTAGTTTGACTTATTTGCATAAACACAAGAGTAGCAACTGATCAAATTTGTTTGGCTAGAATCTTCCTTATTCATAAGGAATCTTTAGATTGACTTTTAGTCAGCAGTCAGCGCCTCACGGCAGAAAGCCAAGGACCATTTTCCACCAGGCTATGCCCAGAACACCTATACATTTGGGTCAAGTCATTACAACCTTGAGGTCCCCCAAGGTGTTTTGAAGTTCATTTAGTGTTGTATTTCAGGAAAGCAACCTTCAGTCCTTCCCTGGGAAGACTGTCATGAACCATGTGACCAAGCAAGATGTCAGGCCATTTTTGCCAATGGCTTTTGGTTGGCTTTGATCAGTTTGAGGGTCAGTCTTGATTCTGTAAGGCATTTTGGTGACATCCAGAATCCAGGCATGAATCTCTCTTCATGTCAAAGTCTTGGTCAATAAGACCACATAGTTTGGAACTGGTCTTCTTGGATTTATACAAAGAAAAGTGTTACCATCACTTATCAATTAAGCACTGCCAAATTCTTGAGGGACAGGTAGGGAGAAAAGCTAAAAGTGAGTAATTAGTATTCCCTAGATTGGCAAACACATTCCATAACTTTTAGAAACATAGGCTTTTTTTTTTTTTTTTTTTTTTACTCCCAAACATACTGACACTTAGAGACATACTTCCATGGTGACAGGTATTCAGCAAAATTCAGATTCAGCAAACCACAGGTGAACTGAATTAAACTGATTGACTTAGCTAGCTCAGGCTCAGATGAGATTTGTTTCTCAGAATCAGCATTCCAATAGATGATTCAGATAAGCCTACTGGAGACTAGGTGTTAGCATTATGGAGGCAGACAGTTTTTTGGTCTTTAGACAAACCCAAAATAAAATCCTATTCCAGAGTGGGGACTCTTGAGGAATCGAAGTTCTATTATTGCTGATTTCAAGGATTTTCTTCATAATACAACAAGGAACTGAAAACATTACAATGGTTTATTTGTAATTTTAATTATTTGCTCCCCTCCCCAATCTTGAAATGGAAACATGCTTTAAAGGACCTTATGATAAATGTGGAGATCATTGTGAAACTCAAGCCTTGGAGTTAAGTAAAGGGGTTGTGAGTATCACTGCTTTCTGAACTTTGAAGCAAAAGACAAGGCACATGCCTTACTAAACATACTGCTCTCTCTGATTTCAGGTCCATTTCCCAATTGTTTTGGGCTCCAGAAAATATCAGGACTTCATCAGATAACTCAAGTCAGAATGAGATCTACAAGATTATTTTATACTAAAGGCCCGGTGCACAAAATTTGTGCACTGAGAGTGGGGGGGCTGTCCCTCAGCCCAGCCTGCACCCTCTCCAATCTGGGACCCCTCGAGGGATGTCTTACTTCCCATTTTGTCATGATCCCAGTAGGATCGGGCCTAAATGTGTAGTTGGACATCCCTCTCACAATTCAGGACTACTGGCTCCCAATTGCTTGCCTGCTTGCCTTCCTGATTGCCCCTAACTGCTTCCACCTGCCAGCCTGATCACCCCTTAACCACTTCCATGCCAGCCTGATTGATGCTAACTGCTCCCCTGCCAGCCTGTTTGCTCCTAAGTGACCTCTCCTGCCAGACTGGTCAACCCCAATTGCCCTTCCCTCCAGGCTTGATCGCCCCCTACTGCCCTCCCTTGCAGGCCTGGTCCCTCCCAACTGCCCTCCCCTGCTGGCCTGATGGCCCACAACTGCCCTCCCTTGCAGGCCTGGTCCTGCCGAACTGCCCTCCCCTGCTGGCCATCTTGTGGTGGCCATCTTGTGACCACATGGGGACAGGATCTTTGACCACATAGGGGCAGCTATCTTGTGTGTTGGAGTGATGGTCAATCTGCATATGACTCTTTTATTAGATAGGATGAGTCACCCCAAACATAAAAGCTGGTCTAAAAGGGAAAACATTTGACTTTAAGGTTGCATTAGGAATAATGTATTTATCAGATTATAATCACTCATGAGATTTCTCTTCACTGTGAAAACCAGGACAACTCCATTGCCCAACTTCCTTGTCTGCGCTTACACCCAGCTCTCTTGACATGGGGCTCCCTGCTGTGGCTAGTCCCCTGTAGTCAGTCAGCTATGGGAGTCTGGGGTCAGTTTAAGAACCTGTGCTCCCCAAAGACTTATCCATCACAGCAGTGACACTTGAGGGGCACTACTCCTGCAGTGGATGGGCGCATCTGGCACATCAGGCACCCCTGTAGGTGGACTTTCCTCGGAGCTTGCCATCTTTGTGTGCTCCCACAGGTGTGGCAGCTCAGCCAGAGCCCTGAGCCAGCCTCATGGCTGGCGAGCACAGTGATGGTGGTGGGAGCCTCTTCCGCCTCCATGGCAGAGCTAAAGATGGGACGTGGGCCTAAGCTGTTAGTTGGACATCCCCCGAGGGTTTCCAGATTGCCAGAAGGCACAGGCTGGGCTGAAGGACACCCCCCCACACACACACACACAGTGCATGAAATTCATGCACTGGTCTCTAGTTGTGTAATGAAACATATTGACATTTTGAATATCTGCATAACTCAGTTGATCCAATACTTTCAAATAATCAATGAATACATAAATACTTTTAAAGATTGTCAGTTTTAACTTCTAATACAGTAAAAATATTGATAAACACAAACAAAAGCCCTTTGGAATTCTCAATAATTCTAAGTTATTGTTATGGAATAAAGTATGGAGATCAACTTAAGAAATTTTCTAAAACAGGTAATTTTTTCTTTCCTCTTTCTCCACTGTTTCTCCACCAGGTTGTTTCAGCCTTCCTCTCAGAGCTGACCGACAGCTGTGTGTATTGGGAAGAGGGGTGGGGAGGGGTGATATAAAAAGCCGGGCTTTATCAGTAGAAAGGAATCAAAGATTTTCAAAAGCCAATTCTGATTCTGCCCTTTAAATTTCAGATGGGCACAAACCCTTAGTAAAGCCACAGACGTGAACGGCCAGAGGAGCGGGCAGAATTCCGCAAGCATCGCAGACCGGAGTGGGTCTGAGGGGCAGTTTGGGGGAAACGCTGCCAATATCTTGAGTTTTCCTGCAAACACTCCACCCCCCCACCCCTCCACCCCGACCCCCCGCTCCCCGCTTCCGTCCCCCGGCTCCCGAGAAAGGAGTCTAGGGGAGACCCGGCGGGGCCGCTCCAGGAAAAAGGGGGAGAAGCCTCTCGCTAACCCCACGCCGCCCGCACCCCTCTCAGACCCCCGGCTCCTGGGTCCCTTTCCGCCGCCACCCATACCCACCACCCCCACCAGGCCCCGGCCTCCCCCAGCCGCCGGCCGGAGGACCCCCGCCTTCACAGCGTCCACCTCGCAGCCCGGGGTCAAACTCGAATTTCCCTCTCCAGGTCCTTGGCCAAGTTTCCCCGCCCCCACCCCTCACGGTTACAGAAAATCCTCCAGAAACTGCGAGCCCAACAGGGGCCGCTTCCGGCGGAAGCTGAGGTGAGCGACAGGAGGGAAGAGAGCGCCCCCGGCGCCTGTTGTTGACGGAGCCGCCGTGGATGAGCGCCCCCTGGCGGCGCCCTCCTGAAGCGCGTCTGTAGTTTCCATCACAACAGATGGAAATGTGGACCAGAGGAAACACGAGTCTTCTGAGTCGTGTAGAGGTCGACATATTTCATTTTTAATGACACTATATCTGCTTGTACCGAGTAGTTCAGATCCAGAAACTGCTTCGCAGAACATCTCAATTTCTGTATGCTGAATAAGGCCAGATCCTTACTTATCACATCAGAGTTTCTGAAGTTCCCTGCTTGCCAAAATCAATGTACTAGAGAGGGAGAAAACCAGAACTATACCACAAGCTCATGAATATAAATTGGAAAGGTGGTGTTCATTGCTAGACTGTTAAATTCCCTATAAAGTTAAGCAACTACACCCATTTAACTCTTTTTTTTCAGAAGTAAATTTGTCTTTCTCAGTTGTATGTGGATTGAGTACATATCTTAGTGATAATTGAACATTTACTCCAAGCTGAAATAATCTTTTTGGTTTATCTGTTCAGCAATCAAGATTTTCAGTGACATGATTGAAGACATAATCAGAAATCTTTTTTTCTTTTTTTCGGTCCAATCAAAGAAGAAAAATAAATTGGGGAGAAAATTACACCAGATATCTTATGTTTAAAAGACCCTTAAATTTGTTTACAATGCATTTATTTTGGTTGTAAGCCACTGAGTCTTCCTTTAAAAATTCTACTTAAGTCATCACTGAACAATATATGACATGTTTTTCCCAATCAAAAGGAAAGAAATATCATTCATTTCAGTTCATTGGTAATGGATAAAATGGTTTATCAAAATAAAAGATGAGATAGAATTGTTCATTTCAATTTAGATTTTATTGTATACGTGTGTGTGTGTGTGTGTGTGTGTGTGTGTGTGTGTTGGTTATTTTGCCTCTAAAGATATCTGACTTTTGCCAGGAATAAATGAATATAGAAAGTAATTCTCTTTCTGGATTAAAATGATTTGCTAATTTTTTAGAGCTTTTGGAAGCTTAAGATATTTTACAAAGAAAAAGTTCTTGAACTAATAAGAATGTAATATTCTTACATGGATATCTGTTTCCCAAATCAGAGTTAGGGATTAGAGTTAGGGTTAGGGTTAGGGTTACATTAAATTCAAACATGGGGGGGGGGGGGGGGTCCTTCAGCCTGCACCCTCTCACAATCCAGGATCCCTCACTCCTAACTGCCCGCCTGCTCACTCCTTACCACTTGGCTTGCCACTCCTTAGCACTTCCACAGAGGCGGGAGAGGCTCCTGCCACCGCCGCTGCGCTCGACAGCTATGAGCCTGGCTTCTGGCTGAGCAGCGCTCCCCCGTGGGAGCACACTGACCACCAGGGGGCAGCTCCTGCATAGTGACCGGTTGTTCTAGTCATTCCACCATAACAGTCGCTGGGGTTTTATATAGATAGATTAGAATCCCTCTGGGGAGGGATGGGTGAGTCAGAGATTCAGTCTTCATGGAGTCTTGAAAGGCAGGAGTGAAGGAGGGGGCATGTGTCTGAGCACTGCCATGGGTGCCTCTCAGAGTGCCCACCCACTCACAGTGACATTTGTATCAATTTATTTTTATCTTTTATTTTTAGGGATGCATATATCTTTTCTGTTTATAAAAAAAAATCTTTATTGTTGAAAGTATTACAGATGCCCCTTTCCCTCCCCCATTGACCCTTTCTAGCCCACCCTCAACCCACGCCCCAGGCCTTTACCACACCATTGTCTATGTCCATGGGTTATGCATAGAAGGTCTTTGGTTGATCTCTTCCCCCTGATTCCCACGTTCCCTCTGAGATTTCACAGTGTGTTCTATGTTTCTATGTCTCTGGATCTATTTTGTTGAACAGTTAATGTTATTCATTAGATTACACGTATAAGTGAGATCATGTGATACTTATCTTTCTCAGACTGGCTTATTTTGCTTAGCATAATACTCCATATCCCACCATGCTGTTTTAAAGGGTGACATATCCTTCTTTTTTACTACTGCATAATATTCCATTGTATAAATGTTCTACAGCTTTTTTGTCCACTCATCTACTGACGGGCACTTGGGCTATTTCTAGATCTTAGCTATTATAAATGCTGCTATGAACATAGGGGTACATACATTCTTTCTGATTGGTGTTTTGGGTTTCTTAGGATACATTCCTAGAAATAGGATCACTGGATCTATTAATTTCTTATTGGAAGGGGGCTATTTACCTTTGGATGCACTCACATTCAAGTGCTTGCTTTGTGTGGTTCTACGATAGGCAGGTACCAAAGCTATCTGGGCAGTCAGAGCCAGTTCCCTGGAAATTCATAGCGGAGTTATGTCAGTGGCATGCTGGATCCAGACCAGTCCATTGTAACTTGCAAGAGCCCATTGCTAAATTTTAAAGAATTTTGTGAGTCATTAAACATAGCCATTATTAACAGTTAAATTATTTATTTATAATTAAACACATTGCCTATGTGTAAAGAAAGGTAATAAATACACAGAACCTATTACTAATTAAATTACTACATTTTACTATTTTTATGCTCTCGGAGTTAGATACTGTATAATATGGCTACTGCATAGCTTTTACCCATTCCACACTTGAAGATGTCATACTTGAAATCAACCACAATGGAAGAATTTGTGCCACAAAAATTGGCAAATGCTACAAATAGGGACTTGACTTACTGTTTTGTTGATTGTATAAATTTTAAAAATTTATAGAAGGAATGTTCAGAATACAGACCAGAGTTTCTCAACCTTGGGCCAAATAATCCTTTTTTTTAAGGGGGAGGGTGGTCCCTGAGTCTATACATTAGATGCTAGTAACACGCCTTCTTCAGTTCTGACAACCAAAAATGTCTCTGGACATTGCCAAATGTCCCCGAGTAGCAACATCTCTCTCTACTTGAGAATCACTGACATAAATTAAATATGAAAGTGCTGTGTCTGTAGCTGTTACATAGCAGAGGACAAAGACTTGAGGAGATATTCTTCCAGGATTAGAAAACTATTATCTGATTCAGTTAAGAAGTTTCTCACATCATTGACAAGCAAGGGAAGTTCGAATATACATCTTTGTGTTTCACTTTTGTCTTATTCATTAATTTATGCAAAAATATCAACCAACGTTCATGTTAAAGCCATACTCATCCATCACAGATTGGCTAGGGATATCAGTTCTGCAAAAATCAGTTAGACTAGCATTTTGTGATAATCAATTGGTTATATGGAATTTACAATAAAGATATTGTGCCATTCACTATTACTTATAAATTGTGTCCTCCATATTATTTATATCAGTAAAAAACACATTAATATATCCACACGCTTATTTTCCTCCAGAGAGCCAGTTTTTAAACATTTACCTGCACAGCATCGTCCATTAGCCATCTCCCATGTGGGCTTTGCTAAGTATTTTGGCAAAGAAAGTTGGAACATTGAGACAGGAACAAAACAGATTTGCAAGAAGAATCATGAATGACATGCAATGGAGAAAAACCCCGAGGCCCCCCTGGGTTTCCAGTTCTCTACTCCGGTCCTTCCTGCAGTCTAGTTTGCATCTCCACACCAAAATCTACTACCATCTTCCTACCTTTTTAAAGGTGCACTTCCCCCCAACACACACACACATTTTTACATTTCTTAATTCAGGATGCGCCTTAACAGTGCATATGTTTGTAGTGAGGGCTATGATATTCTGTCCAAACACTCTCTTCAGGGCCAACCCCCAAGTTTTGTGTATAGGGAGCCCACCGACATTCTCTCCCCAGGCATAGCCACAAGCTCCAGGGACCTGCCTCAGAAATAGTGATGGGGCCCTCACAACCAGTGACTGCCTGACATGGAGATTTCGAGGCCCAGGACCATTACTCTAACTTAGGTCAATTTTAAGTGGTCATTCTAGCTCCAGAGCTCCCTATGGGATCACAGGAGTGTCTGTTGCAACCTCATTTCAGTCCAGTTTCTCCCTCTGCCAAGTCCTGCCTTCCTCGATCTTACAAAGACATCTCCCAAAGCAGTCCCTAGGAAACCACAAACACTTGTATGCAAAGAAGAGAAGTGCTTTGACAGGTAGACATGGATATTCTGGCTCATTTGTTAGGGAACTATTCAACTGCCATTCTAGCTTGCACATCAGTCATTTTTGTGAACATGATTAGCCAGAGTTACTCCAGAGCCTGAGCCAAGCCTGGTTACACCAGCAAAATAGCATATACAGATGTTAAAAGTTGAGAGGCAGGGCTTGGATCCCGGTGAATCTACAAATATCAATGGCCCTGTGAAGCTGGCCCTGAGAGACCAACTGACAGTCCCCACTGACATCTTTTTCTCTTGAGCTTTCACAGTGATCCAAAGAGGGAGACAGCCCTACAGTACATCAGCCCCCTTCCTTCCTTCTTGCCATTTCTTGTCAACTGTGCTCTCCCCTTTTATTCTCTGTCCCAAAGCTTTCACACTGTTTTATTAGTGGTATGTGCAAATGAATGAAATAAAGAGGGCATTCAGGAGAAAAAAAATCAAGATGAGGAATAAGAAAAGAGAAATAACCAAGATGCAAAAAGTATTAAAGTAAATATGATATATATCCTGTAAATCAATAGCAATAAATCCAGAAACCCAAAAGATGTGCTTTCCTAACATACCTTAATCTACCAAATTGTTCAACAAAAAATAGAAATTGTTCAACAAAAAGCAGAAAACTGAAATAAGCAATTACAGCAGAAAGAAGAGGTGATTGTAGGTCCCCTATTTAAAGGGCACCAGATCCAGATGCTTTTATTGCTGAGATCCATGTCATCTTTAAAGAACAGATAACTCAAACATCCAAATATCAGAACCCCTTTCTTTTCTTAAAAAGGACCTAAGAAGACTTAAGAAAAGTTGCATGTATGTGGGCAATAACTATCAATATTTACCATACAGAAATTAAAACAAAAAAATGTAAAATGATTAGTTCATTTTAAAATAACAATAACAAACACAGTATGTACTAATTCAAATTACACATTATTGTGAAAAAGATGTTTTTCAGAAATTTTTAAAGAACAGTGGCATTGCCGAAACCGGTTTGGCTCAGTGGATAGACTGTCAGCCTGCGGACTGAAAGATCCCGGGTTAGATTCCGGTGAAGGGCATGTACTGTGGTTGCGGGCACATCCCCAGTGGGGGGTGTGCAGGAGGTGGCTGGTTGATGTTTCTTTCTCATCGATGTTTCTAGCTCTCTATCCCTCTCCCTTCCTCTCTGTAAAATATATATATATCTTCTCTGTAAAAAAAAAAAAAAAAATATATATATATATATATATATATATATATATATATATATATATATATTTTTTTTTTTTTTTTTTTAAAGAACAGTGGCATTTTAAAAAATATTTTTTTTATTGATTTTAGAGTGAGGAAGGGAAAGATAGAAACAGACCGGCTGCCTCCTGCACACCACATATCTGGGAACAAGCCCACAACCAGGCATGTGCCCTGACCAGAAATCGAACCAGTGATCTCTTGGTGCCTGGGTCGACACTAAACTACTGAGTCACATTGACTGGGCAAGAGTGGCATTCTTTTACACTATTGCAACCTCTATACTGTCTAGCCTAAATAAAAGAATCCTGGGTTCTCATGCTTCTACATTCAATCTGTTGTAACATGCTATTTTGTTTGATGTATACAAAGAAAATCTAGCTTCACATAGATATGTAGTTGGAAAAGAGAAGAGTACATTAATCAGATAACTGTGGACATTCTGTTTTGATACTATATCCAAACATGACAAATGGTAGTTTTCTAAGAGCTAATTGCAATGTGGAATCTGAAACCATATCCACAAACTTTTCATATTATTACATTAAAAATCCATTGGCCTATTTTGAACTTTGAATGGATCTTTTACACATGCATAATTACCATGCATGAGTCTGTTTCTATTTTGTTTGTTCATTTATTTTGTTCTTTAGATTTCACATATAAGTGAAATCATATGGCATTTGTCTTTCTCTATCTGACTAATTTCACTAGCATAATATCTACTAGGTCCATCCATGTTGTCTCAAATTGTAAGATTTCATTCTTTTTATAGCCAAGTAATATTCCATTGTATATATGTACCACCATTTTTTAATCCATTCATCTATTTATGGGCACTTGAGCTGCTTCCATATATTTGCTGTTATAAATAATGCTGCAACAAACAAACCTTGCATGTATCTTTTCAAATTAGTGTTTTGGATTTCTTCAGATATATGCAGAAGTGGAACTACTGGGTCATGTGGTAGTTCTATTTTTAACTTTTTTTAAAGAACCTCCATACTGTTTTCTATAGTAGTCTGACCAATTTGCAATTGGACCAACAGTGCATGAGAGGTCCCTTTCTCCACATCCTGCACATCATTTGTTTGTTGATTTATTAATGATAGTCATTTGTGTGAGGTGGTATCTTATTGTGGTTTTAATTTGCATTGCTCTAATGATGATTGAACATAAAAATAATACTCAACTGGTAGTTTCAGAGAGGAAAGGAGAGGGAGAGAGAGACTGAAACATCAATTATGAGAGAGAATCACTGATTGGCTGCCTTCTGCATGCCCCAGAGTGGGGATGGAGCCCACAACACAAGTATGTGCCCTTGACAAGAGTGGAAACCAGGACCCTTCAATCCATGGCCAACACTATCCACTGAACCAAACTGGCTAGGACTATATGTCATTTTTTATGGTCTTGAATAGAGAAAATTATCCAAGATGTGTTTGTGTTAGTGTGCCCTGATGTTACACCTAGAAGCTATACTTCCAAAGTTTGCATTTCTCCCCTTGAATTCTAAGCCTCTTAACCATTCAAAGTGAAACCTGGCTGCTGTCTAGAATTATCTGGGAGCTTTAGGAAAATATTGATGCCCAGGTCTTATTCTAGACCAAGTGTACCAGAATCTCTCAATGTGGAGCCTGGACATTAGTCATTCTAAATCTTCCCAGATGATTCTAATGTGCATCCACCAATTTGGAATCACTGGTAGAAAATTAAACACCAGTTCTACAGTGTGAATATCACACATGTATTACAATACACTTTTCAATGTTATCTCTCCCGAAAAGATTTTGTCAAGTACATGCATACTCCATATAAGGTATAGCACTAAGTGTTGACTATCGTGCATCCTTTTTCTTAAACCCCCATAACACTTCTTTTATAATGTTCTTGTGACCAATAGACTATCTTATTGTGTAACTATTTTTATACATATTTAAGCCATATTTCAGTAACTACCTTACTTAAAGGCAAGAAATATGATAGCCCCCTTTAATGTCAGTACCTTATTAATTGTCTTTCAGTTGCCCACCTTATAATTTCACCTTGGAATGGCCGGCCCTGCATCCATCTTTCTAGCCTTCTCTCCCATCATACACCTTCCCTCTATTACACCAATAACCTTTTCCTATTTTCAATTCTCACCTCACACACTTTATTTTTGTTCTCATAGATTTCCATTTACCAATCATCCTCATTCTTTCAAGTGTTTTATCCCCAAAATATTACTGAAACAGCTTGACAATCCTCCCTCTCCCTTCATGGTTCATCCTACTATCTCTTTGCCTCATTCCTTTCCCCTATTACTTAACCACTTTCTTCTAATTTCCCCATTGGGGTATTAGCCCTTGTCAAAGGAATCAGTTGTTAAATGGGAGGGGCGTTTGGGAGCATTGTTTCTGGTCACTTTTGGTAAAGTGTTCAAAGAAAGCTAGACCTTGAAAGAGAGCAAAGGGTGGCAGTTGGGGGAGAAGGACCTGATCATTCCGCATTGAGTAAGCAGGATCGGGGATAGGAAGGGGGAGATACTATGGGCCATTGTTAAAATGCCAAGTGGAAGAGGTAAGCCAAAAATACAGCCAGCGAGTTCAAGGATCCAGCCAATAGCCAGACAAGTTACAGTGAGGGACAAATAGAGAAAAGATGTAGGTAACCCAGTGCAGAGATCAAAGTCCATTAGCAAAACAAGGAGATAAATATGTATTTATAGCTTCCTAGTTTTAATGGCACTCCACACCTCTTTTTTACTGTACCCTCTCAGCATTAGAGTGTTCGTACTTAAATGCTTTCTGACTGCTCGCTGGAGACCTTTCTCCAGAGTGTTATCAGGTTGGGACTTTGTGGGACAAAGAGGTGAAAGTGTCTATGAAACTGTTGTCATTACAGTAGATAATAGGCTGTTATGTTAGTTTCTTATATGTGGTTCCTATTAACAAGGCTGGAGTAGAAATACCTGCCATTAGTAGGTAATGTCAGGTGTTGTGGGGACTGGTATGAACCAGACAAACGTGTCAACTCTGAGAGGTGGAAGCAGAGATAATATTAGGGGTAAATGCAAGATGCTATTGTATAAAGATAAATCAGAAGTCCATGCCCCAAGAGAAGAGTACAGTAGGAGGTAGGGGCAGGGAATCAAGAGCCAAAGGGATCCATACTACTTCATACAGCAGAGTGCAATCTTGAAATAAACATTTGGTACTCCAGGCTATACACAATATATCAGAGCAGCCATCCATTTACTTTGAACATTGGACTGATGGCTGGGGGAGCTGGCCAGTTTAAGGGCATAGGATCAAGTTAGAGTCCTCAAATAGTGCCCTCCTATCAGACAGGATAGGTTCCAACTGGGTTTTCTTCATGGAAGGTCGATTGCTCTTTGAGGTACATATGAGTATCCTTTGAGGTTCATTCTGTGTGTGCCCCTCCCATTGGATCAGAGTTGGAACTTGTCTTGGAGGTTGTGCTACATCACCTTCACTATTTATTTGGGACCTCATATAAGATTGCTAGGAGAGTTTTTAGAGTGTGTAATAGAGGACAGGTGCTGATAGTTGAGGTACAACTTGTACAGAGGGAACTAAATATGGAAGGCAATCAGAGCTATAACATTTGTAATTACAGAGGGCCCTAGATTCTCTGGCAAATAATGATAGAAAGAATGGTAAAAGGAGATTTCTCATCTGAATCATTCCCCCTTGTGATTTGGTACTTAATGACGATGGCCTGGTACTGTAATGTCCATTGTGGTAGTAGAGGTTGTGCTGTAGGTGTTTCTGAATTCCAACATAGATTTGGCCAGCAGCTGGGTTCACAGAGGTTCTGGATGATACTAGGAAGAGGTGGTGGTAAAACCATAAATACCACAAAAGGGAGTATTTAGGCGGGTTGAGTTCTGAGAGGTATTATAAACAAATTCAGGGGTTATTTCTGGACTATTCACTTATCTGTTCATCTTTGCTCTCATTAAGGTGGACAAAGACTGCCTCATTCCTAGCCTCCTCTGAATATTGCTGTCCTCAATAAATTCTGTAGCCCAGCCAATATGACTCAGTGGTTGAGCACTGACCCATGCACCAAGAGGTAACAGGTTCAATTCCCAGGTTTCGGGCTTGATCCTCAGCAGGGGGCATGCAGGAGACAGCTGATTGATGTTGATGTTCCTCTTTCATTGATAAAATATCTCCATGTCTCTCCTTCTTTCTCTCTCTAAAAACCAATAAAAACATTAAATAAATAAATAAATAAGTAAGTAAATAAATAAATAAATAAAATAAAATAATAAATTCTGTAGCTACATAACAATATCTGGGCGCTGGATGATGATGACTTTCAAACTACCCCAAGAAAATCATTAATGTAGACAATATTTCAGACCCTATTGAGTTACAAGGCAATGAACACAACCCTGCCCTAACCTCCCCCGAATGTGGGACACAGGACCTACACAGGACCTACCCAGAGCCCTTTTCCCTTAGCAGTAACTTGGTGGGGCTGAATGACAGCTCTATCAATAGCTCTTCCTTAGCCTTGTTAGAACCACCCTCCAAACCCACAAGGTAAATAACATCACCCCCTGAGCAAACAGAACATGGCATGATTAAATATGGCATGATTAGTTGGTCCGAAGGTTGTGGGTTATTGTTAAGCTGATTAAATATGGCATGATTAAGTAGCGCTCCCACAGTCACACAACTATGAGCAGAAGACACAAAATTAGAACCTGGGTATGCCTTATTTCAAAGTCCATGATCTTATCAAGTCTATTCGTATGCTAGTACCGTGTCGAGGTAGATACAAAGAAACACAGCTAAAAGCCAATGGTTAGAGCTTTTGATTTCAATATTAATTCCCATCATGGCCAAAAGGGAAGGGAAAGTGACTGCTATAAATTATGGGCACCTGGTGACCTAGAAAGGCACTGAAGCCCAGTTATGCTAAAAATCAATAAATTAAGCCCAATGTGAAGGTTTTCAGCAAGTAGGTTTTTCTTGGGGTGCTTAGAAATAGATGTTTTGGTTGTTGTTGTTGTTTGTTTGTTTGTTTGTTTGTTTTTGGTGGTTAAATAATGACTTGCTGAAAGTGGCTACATTTATATTCACTCAAGGCTCATTCCAGGATCTAGGATACATTAGAATACCAATTAACTTATCAAAATAATCATTTAAATAAGAGAAGGAATTAGTCTAAATAGGAAGTTATAATTATACTAGAGGCCCAGTGCACGAAATTCGTGCACAAGGGTAAGGTGTCCCTCAGCCCAGCCTGGACTCTCTCCAATCTGGGACCCATCAAGGGATGTATGACTACCTGTTTAGGCCCAATCCCTGATCCCACTGGGATTGGGCCTAAATGGGCAATCGGACATCCCTCTCACAATCCAGGACTGCTGGCTCCCAACTGCTCACCTGCCTGCCAGCCTGATCACCCCCTAACCTGCCTGATAGATGCCTAACTGCTCCCCTGCCAGCCTGGTCCTCCCAACTGCTCTCCCTGCAGGCCTGGGTCCCCCTCAACTATACTCCCCTGTAGGCCTGGTTGCCCCCAACTGCCCTCCCCTGCCGGCCATCTTGTGGTGGCCATCTTGTGTCCACATGGGGGCGGCCATCTTTGACCACATGAGGGAGGCCATCTTGTGTGTTGGAGCGATTGTCAATTTGCATATTACCTCTTTATTATATAGGATAATCTTTAAAATCAATATAACCATATTATAGATATTTGGAAAACATAAAATCACACAATTTCAACTCCATCACACAATCACTGTTACCATTTGATATAATTTATGTATATATTTATGTACATATCTTTAGACTTTATAATAAGTGTGTGCATACTATTTTGTATCCTGCTTTTTTTCTTAATATTATATATGTGCTTTCCCATTTTGATTAAGTCTTTATAAGTTTGTTCACTTAGTTACATAATCTTTCATTAAGTGGGCTATAACCAAAATTTATTTAAATCATTCCCTTGCTGTTGGATATTTAAGTTGTTGAAAATTTTTACTATTATAAATTTAAACATCTTCATGCAAATAAGATTTTATCTGCATAAAATATTTTAGATTCATTACTTTTATGTTCACTACCTCTCTATGCCAGATCTTAAGCATAACACACCTGAATTAATGGATTAACATGCTGGCCAGTCTCCCCTGCTTTTATCCTGCATAACATTAAGACATTACTCATCCTAAAACTCTACTTTCATCATGTCACTTTCATACTTAAGGTATACTAACTCTACTTTCATCATGTCACTTTCATACTTAAGGTATACTTATGAGCCTATCTTCCAAGTAGTATGATTTGATTACTCTTATAATGTTATAGACCAAAATGTGAAACAGATCAGACCCCCAAAGGCTAAGCAGCAGAAATCAGAAAATAAACTGGAACTAATGATACTAGATTTAGGATACACCAACTAAAAAATATTGAGCCCCAAGACACATGCTACAGTGTCTTCATGTGTAGACTTCATGCAGTAAGTTGAGGGCACAGCATTGATGGTCCCTGAGTAATGGTAACATCCACAGTCAAGTAGAACCAACAATTAGAGTCTCAGAAAAATGTATCCAGGTTGACCTAGACTTAGAGTAGAGTGAGCAATGTCAGACACCCTGGGGCACAGCAAAAACTAGACACGAAGTCAAAGCCCATATGAATAGGTCTAGGTTTGTGGTATGGCTCCAGAAATATCACATTGCTAGGTGGAACCAAGGCAGAAGCCCAGTTTTATAAAGCAGGCCTTCCTGGGGAACAATAGGGAAGGCTATGCCCATATGCAGCAGGCAGGCTTGTAAGCAATCAGATTTTGAGAGAATCACCACAGTAGATTTCCAGTTGAGAGCAGTACATCTGGAATTCATGGACAAGGCTTCTTAATCTATTATTAATGGACTGAGAAAAATCTATTACTCAAATACTGTGAAGACAGCCTGCTGATGTAGGTACCCACTATCTATAGGTAAGTAGAGACAGATAATCAGGAAGAACCTTCAATGAAGACAAAATAATGAAAACACACATATATATGTATGTGTGTATAATCAAATGCTGGTATGGTACAGCCCACCAGCCTTTTAGCACTAATTTCTTTTGATATGAAGGCACTATACTGTAAAAAAACATATATAATGCTCTGTCAATTTCACAAAAACAATACCTTAATGTAAATTATCTGTTTCTCCACAAATTGAGAATTAGCTGAAAGCTGATTTAGATTAAGAGGGGAATGGGGGGGGGCAAGAGGAATTCAGAATAAGTAGTGAATTATTGGCCATTGTATTAGTCTAAGAATGAGGGTTCTACAGAGAAACAAAACCAATAGAATATATAGATTTATATCTAGAAATATATACCTAGAAATATATATATTTATATTTATATATATGTGTGTGTGTGTGTGTGTGTGTGTGTGAGAGAGAGAGAGAGAGAGAGAGAGAGAGAGAGAGAGAGAGAGAGAGAGAGAGAGAAATCTGAAGAATAGGCCAGCAGGTTGGACCAGGAAAGAATTCATATTGCAGTCCTGACTCCCAAGGCAGACTGGAGGTAGGGAATCTCTGTCATTTTCTCTTAAGGCACATTATGAAGGGTAATCTGCTTTACACAATTACTGATTTAAATGTTAGTCACATTGGACTATTTGGAAAGAAACCTTATAACCAAGGATATAAAGTGTAGACCCCAGAGACTGGTAAGAAGGGTGGAAGTGACCAAGACGGCAGTGTAGGTAAATATCTCTACTTGCCACCTCCCACAACCACATCAAAATTAAAACTAAAATACAGAACAACTATCATCCAGAACTACCAGAAAGCTGGCTGAATGGAGTCCTACTACCAGAGAAGCTAATAAAAAAGCACATTAAGAACAGTAAGGGGGCAGAGGTGTGGAACAGGCTGGTCCAACCTCTATATGTGGTGTGTTTTTTTGTTTGTTTGTTTGTTTTTTTATTGGGAGAGAGATTGTTTCTACAGAGGCCCCCTGTGAGGAGAAAGGGGTCCCAACTCCACACCAGACATTCAGGTCTGAGAAGAGAACTCCCCGAAATTATGAGCCATAAAAACCAGCAGGGATTGGAGCCCAGTGACACAGAGGCTTCTGGAGACTCAGGTGTTCCTCTTAAGGGGCCTGCACATGAACTTACTCAAACTCACTTACTCTGAGCTCCAGGGCCAGGCCGCAGCTCTGGGGGCTGCAAACACATATGGGGAGGACCTGGATTGTCTGCCATCAGAGCAAGAACTTGGGGGCAGCTTTCTCCCAGATGGAGGTGCTCACAGGGGTCATTGTCCTTGTGCTGGGATCTCTTGGTCTCAGGGCTGACTGGCAGCCATTTCTGTTTTCTCTGCCTTGGTGATTCTCTGAGACCCCACTGCATCCAATTTACAGCCTCACCAAACCTGTGTGCAATGGCTTTTGCATATGAATGGCATGTCCTTGCTCAGGCCTCAGACTTTGCTAAAATCTCTCAAAAAAACATCAGCTGGGTCAGGGTGCTCCAAACCTATCAATAAAAGGCCCAAGACCCAGCACTAGTACCAGCCTATCTTGCTTCATAGCTGGGCCTCACCTGGGTACTTCCAAACACAATACAAATAGGAAGAATGTGAAGATCTCTTTGCAGCTCCTACCAGGTGGCCAGAGGCTGTGATTGACTTTGCACCTTCCTGGGGACCCAAGAGTCAGTGCACCCAGTGGACAGTGACAGCCATACCAGATTATAACTCTATATATCCATAAGTGACATACTCAAGGGGCAGACTCAGTGAGCACCAAAGCCCCACTGAAGCAAGTCCTTCTCCATAAGGGTGTCACCTGAACAGCACTGGTCCTCACAGCCAACTGGCCTGCAGGTCAATTCCTCCAAGTGACACCAACAGCAATCAAAGCTCAACTATTGTACAATAATACTCTGCACCTAGCCCACAAAGGGGTGCACCCAGAGTGCCCAGCAGAGATAACTGGGGCGGGGAGGGGTGGGGGAGTATGTTACTGGGCCTACTATACAAGGCTACTCTACTACACAAGGCTACTCTACCAACCACGGGACACCTACTACACAAGGCTACTCTACCAACTCAAGGAAACATAGAAGCTCTACCTAATACATAGAAACAAACACAGGGAAGGAGCCAAAATGCAGAGCCAAAGAAACATGTCACAAATTAAAGAAATGGGAGAAAGCAAACTACTGGATATAGAGTTAAAAAAAAACAAAACAAAACAAAAACATGGTTATAAAGTTACTCAAGACTCTTCTTGAGACCTCCAAAGGATTTAGTGAGACTTTCAAGAATCTTAGTGAGAATGAAAAAAAAAAAGGACAAATCAGAACTTAAGCATTTATTAACTGAAATAAAGAATAATATACAGAGATTCAACAGTAGAGTAGAGGATTATGAAAATCAAATCAATGCTTTGGAATATGAGGAAGCAAAAAGCACCCAATCAAAACAGCAAAAAAAAAAGAATCCAAAAATATGAAGATAGTATGAGGGGCCTCTGGGACAACTTCAAGCCTACCAACATTCATATTATTGGGGGGGGGGGGCGGGGGCAGAAGAAAAGAGAGAACAAGATAGTTAAAACTTATTTGAAGAAATAATAACAGAAAACTTTCCCTACCTGTTAAAATAGACTTACAAGTCCAGGAAGCACAGAGAGTTCCAAATAAGAGGAACCTAAAGAGGACTACACCAAGACACTTAATAATTAAAATGCCAGGGTCTAAAGACAAAGAGAGAATCTTAAAAGCAGCAAGAGAAAAACAGTTACCTACAAGGGAGAGCCCATATTACTGTCAGCTGATTTCTCCACAGAAACTATGCAAGCCAGATGGAGTGGCAAGAAATATTCAAAGTGATGAATAGCAAGAACCTACAATCAAGATTACTCTACCCAGCAAAGCTCTAATTTAGAATTGAAGGTCATATAAAGAGCTTAACAAACAAGAAAAAGCTAAAGGAGTTCAAAGTCACTAATCCTCCAAGAGATGCAAATCAAAGTGACAATGAGAAACCATCTCATACCTGTCAGAATAGCTATCAGCAACAAATCAACAAATGGCAAGTGTTAGCGAAGATACAGAGAAAAAGGAACCCTCGTGCACTGCTGGTGGGAATGCAGACTGGTGCAGCCACTGTGGAGAACAGTATGGAGTTTCCTCAAAAAATTAAAAATGAAGCTCCAATTTGACCCAATAATCTCATAGAGCCAGAGAAAAACGATATTTTAGAATATAAGTAATCCTGTTATTTGCATATTTATAATATGTCCTACAACATTTATAACATTATGTTAGTACAGTTTTGGTAA
Source organism: Pipistrellus hanaki (assembly GCF_964339955.1). Classification (NCBI taxonomy): domain Eukaryota; kingdom Metazoa; phylum Chordata; class Mammalia; order Chiroptera; family Vespertilionidae; genus Pipistrellus; species Pipistrellus hanaki. Next base: position 86,349,471 of record NC_140503.1, read on the forward strand.
TATTATTATATTTAAATCTTTTTTTCTTGAAATATTAATGTTTATTGCATGTAATGTTATTATATTTAAGTTCATTTTTCTTGAAATATTAATGTTTATTGCATGTAAATGGCTAATTATTTTGTATCTACAATCTGGTAATAGATTTATGTATATTGTAAAAAAAAAAAAAAAAAGTAAAAATAAACACATGTTTTAAAAAAATAGAACTCCCATTTGACCCAGTAATCCTACTTCTAGGAATATATCCCAAGAAATCAGAAAGGATATATGCACCCCTATGTTCATAGCAGCACAATTTACAATAGCTAAGATTTGGAAACAGCCTAAGTGCCCATCAGCAGATGAGTGGATTAGAAAATTGTGGTACATTTACACAATGGAATACTATACTGCCATAAAAAAGAAAGAACTCTTACCATTTGCAACAGCACTGATGGACCTGGGGACCATTATGCTAAGTGAAATTATCCAGTCAGAGAAAGATAAATATCACATGATCTCACTCATTTGTGGAATATAATGAACAAGATAAACTGATGAACAAAAATAGATCCAGACATAGAAGCACTGAATAGACCATCAAACCTCAGAGGAAAGGCAGCGGGCAGGAAGGTAAGAGATCAACCAAAGGACTCATATGCATGCATAAAAGCACAACCAATGGACACAGGGGAGTGGGAGCATATGCTGAGGATGGGAATGGCTGGGGAGAAATCAATGGGGGGAAAGGAGACTTATGTAATACTTTAAACAATAAAGAATTTAAAAATAAAAGAATCAAAAAGAGAACAAAAGAGGCAAAGTAACAACTGACACCATAGAAATACAAAGGATCTTTAAAAAAAAATACTATGAATAACTATCTGCCAACCAGCTGGACAACCTGGATGAAATGAACAAATTCTTAGAAAAATACAATCTTCCAAACTGAATCAGGAAGAATCATAAAACCTGAATAGGGCAATAACAACTGATGAAATTGAAGCAGTAATCAAAAGCTCTGGTCTGGATGGCTCTACAGAGGAGTTTTACCAATATTCAAAGAACTAATACCTATACCCCTCAAACTATTCCCAAAAAAAAATCCAAAAGGAAAGAACACTTCAAAGCTTTTTTAGAAGGTAAGCATTATCCTAATCCCAAATCAAATAAAGACACCACAAAGAAAGGGAATTACAGGTTAATATCCCTGATGAAAATAGATGCTAAAAGCCTCAACAAAATTTTGGCAAATCGGTTCTTGCAATATATTAAAAATATCATACATCATTACAAAGTAGGATTTATTCCAGGGATGCAAAGCTGGTACAATATTCACAACTCAATAAATGTGATACATCACATAAATAAATTGAAAGACAAAAAATCACATGATCATATCAATAGATGCAGAAAAAGCTTTTGACAAAATCCAATACTATATTTTCATAAACGCTCTAGGCAAAGTGGGAATAGAGGGATCATATTTCAACATAATAAAGGCGACAGATGCCAAACCTACAGTCAATATCATACTGAATGGGAAAAACTGAAAGCATTTCCCCTATAAACAGGAGCAAGACAGGGATGTCCACTTTCACCACTTTTATTCAACATAGTACTGGAAGTCCTTGCCTCAGTGATTAAACCAGAAGAAGAAATAAAAGTCATCCAAATTAGAAAGAAGGAAGTAAAACTGACATTATTTGCAGATGACATGATATTGTACACAGAAAACCCTAAAGATTCTACTAAAAAACTATTAGACTTAATAAATGAATTCAGCAATGTAGCAGGATACAAAATTAACAGCCAGCATTGGCTGTGATTTGGTGGGCTGTCGCTCCAGAGTGGTGGCAGGGCCTGTGTACCACTTGGGGGAAGCCGAATGTTGCTTTGTGGGCACCAGGTCTGCAATGCTAGTGCAAGTCATGGCAGCTTTTGTGTTGAGCATCTGCCTCCTGGTGGTCAGTGCCTGTCATAGCGACCAGTCAGACGGTTGGACACTTAGCATATTAGCCTTTTATAGATATAGATAATTTTATGTGTCACATAAAATTAAGCATCACAGTGAAACAAATCAAGGTCATTGAACTCTTGAGCCTGGGCAAATGATAAAGATGAATATGCTCCTACCAATTCTTCCCAGATTGTGACTAAATCCAAATTTCTCATTGTTACATCTAAGGACTTAAGGATTTATTTCTCATGGCTCCTGAATACAAACCTTCACTCATCGAGTCAGGCCAGCTCTGCCTCTCTCCAGCTCACCACCACTCGCCAGTGGGCTATGACTACTCCTGCTTTATGAATCCCAATCTCTGTCTATCCAGATCTCCCACTTCTTTCAAGTATATGCTCACAGCACTGCTTCTCAACCAAGATTTTTTTCACATGTGCGCTTAAATGAGAGGCGGCATTTCCCTTCTGACTAAATGAAAAGGAAAAGATATAATTAATCATCAGAAAAAAAGCCACAGTTAGAGAAATGAAACCTGGACCTGAAGTTTCCCCTCTGCATATTAGTTAACCTGAAGAAGTCCACATCCACAGGGTCTACATTTGGGAGGGTCAGTCTCCACCATTCATGACACTCAACAGCACTGCAGCATCTCTCAAGATCAAAAACATGTAACAAGCCCTAACCAGTTTGGCTCAGTGGATAGAGTGTTGGCCTGCGGACTCAAGGGTCCCAGGTTTGATTCCAGACAAGGACATATACCAGAAGGGGTTGTGCAGGAGGCAGCTGATTTATATTTCTCTCTCATTAATGTTTCTAACTATCCCTCTCCCTTCCTCTCTGTAAAAAAAAAAAAAAAAAAAAAAAAAAAAAAAAAAAAAAAAAAAAAAAAAATTAATAAAATATATTAAAAACAAAACAAAACATGTATCAATAGCTGTGTTTTTTCTTTAAGAATTTTTGTTTATCTTTTCAATTAATATAATATTTTAAAGCAGTTTTAGGTTTATAGAAAAATGAGCAAAATACAGAATTCCCATACACCCCTCTTCACTCCCTGCACTGAGTTTCCCCTATTATTAACATCTTGCATGAGTATGGTACATCTGTTATAATTGATCAGCCATCACTGACACATTATGATTAACTAAAGTACAAAGTTACCTTCAGATTCACTCTTTGTGTTGTTCTAGTACATTCTATCTGTTTTGACAAATATATAAAAATATGTGTATACCATCACAGTATAGTTTTACTGCCCTAAGGATCCCTTGTGCTTTACCTCTTCATCCATCCCTCCCTCCCCCTGTCCTCTGTAAACTACTAATCTTATTATTGTCTCCATAGTTTTGCCTTTCCCAGAATGTCATATAGTTGGAATCATCTATACCAGTGTTTCCCAAACTTCTCTCATGATGAGAATCACCTGGTGGAGTTGTTAAAATACAGATTCCTGAATCTCAACTAAGAAGTATACAGGAATCTGTATCCCAACCAAGAAGTGCTAAACTAGAATTTTTGGGAACATATAGGTAAAATTGTATACTTAACTAGTGCTCTAAGTTTAAGTATACAATTTTACCTATATGTTCCCAAAAATTCTAGTTTAGCCATTCTTAGTTGAGATTCAGGAATCTGTATTTTAACAACTCCACCAGGTGATTCTCATCATGAGAGAAGTTTGGGAAACACTGATCTACACTAATGAAAGAGAAACATGCAAATTGACCATCACTCCACTTTTCCCACCAGCCAATCAGGAGAGAATATGCAAATTAGAAGGACAAAGCTGGCCTGGTGCAGAATGTCCAGGTGGGGCAGGACACCTGCTATGAGAGGGAGGGCAGGGGGCGAAGGGATCTACATGAGCGGCACTTGACTGGAGCGTAGACCAAGACTACAGACTCAGGAGTCTGCAGCGAAGACCAAGAGGGCAGACTCCAGCCAGAGTCTGCAGCGAAGACGAAGAGGGCAGACTCCTGCTGGAGTCTGCAGCAAAAGCAACAGACTCTGGCCAGAGCGAAGGCCTGGGTCGTGGGTGCCAAGGGAAAACCGCTGCTGGAAGCCAAGGGAAGGAAGGCCTAGTGCATGAATCTCTTCGTGCAACGGGCCCCTAGTACAGTACATAGCTTTCCCAGTTGGCTTCTTTCACTTAGCAGTATGCAGTTAAGCTTCTCCCATGTCTTATCAGAGCTTCGGAGCTCATTTCTTTTCATTGCCGAATGTTCATTGTATGAATGTACCCCAGCCTGTTTATCTGTTCAGGTACTGAAGGACATCATGGTTGCTTCCAAATTTTGGTAATTAGGAATAAATCTACTATAAACATCCATGTGCAGGTTTCTGTGGACATTTTTAACTCATTTGGCTAGGTGTTTGATTGCTGGATCTTAGGGTAAGAGTATTTTTACTTTGGAGGTGTGAGATGTGGAGAACTGCCAAACTGTCTTCCAAAGTACTTGTATTTTTTTGTATTCCCACCAACAACAGAAGAGTTCCTGTTGCTCCACATCCTCACTAGCATTTGGTGTTGTCGGTGTTTTGAATTTTAGCCATTCTAATAGATGTACAGTGCTATCTTGTCTTAATTTGCAATTCCTAAATACATGATATCAATCACCTTTTCTTTTTTTTACTTTTAAGGGGAGGGGGAGGGGAGGAGGAGTGGAAAATGGAAGGAGAAGGAGACATGGGTATGAGAAACATTGATCAGCTGCCTCTGGCGTGTGCCCCAACTGGGAATGAAACTCATAATCTGGGTATGAGCCCTGACCAGGAATCCAACCTGCCACTTTGGGTGCATGGGACAACAGTCCAGCCAACTAAGCCAAACCAGCCATGGCTTGAGTACCTTCTTTGATCATTATTTGCCATTTGTATATCTTCTTTTTGAGATGTCTGTTCAGATTTTTTGCCCATTAAAAAAAAAAAAAGTTTTTCATTTTCTTAATATTGTGTTTTAAGAGTTCTTTAGATATTTTGCATACCTTTATTAAATATGTATGTAGCAAAGATTTTCTCTCAATTTGTAGCTTTATTAATTTTTTGAATGGTGTCCTTTGAAGAACAGAAGTATTTTAATTTTAATGAAGTCCTACTTATCAGATTATTCTTTCACAGATCATTTTTTTTTTTTTTTTGGTGTTTTATCTGAAAAGTCATCATAAAAACCAAAGTCACTTTGGTTTTCTCCTAATTTATCTTCTAGGAATTTTGCCATTTTGTACATTTAAGCCCATGATCATTTTGAGTTACTTTGTGTAAAAGGTGTGAAAGTTATGTAGATTCATATTTTTGCATGTGGATGTCCAGTTCTAGCACCATTGTTGAAAAGACTATTCTTTCTCTATTAAGTTGCCTTTATTTCTTTATCAAAGATCACTTAACTATGTTTGTGTGGATCTATTTCTTACCTTTTTATTCTTGGACTAGAGACCTGGTACATGAATTTGTGCATGGGTGGGGTCCCTCGGATGGCCGGCAAGAGGGGCCATTTAGGGGGGCTGGCCAGCTGTGGGGAGAGACCCAGGATGTTAGCCAGCCAGGGGGAGGGACCATGGGAGGTTGGCCAGCTGGCCTGGGGGCGGGACTGCAGGAGGTTGACCGGCCACAGGAGGTTGGCTATGGAAGTGCACTGACCACCAGGGGGCAGTTCCTGCATTAAATGTCTGCCCCCTAATGGTCAGTGCACATTATAGCAACCAGTCAACCAGTCGTTCAGCCGCTTAGGCATATATATATATATATATATATATATATATATATATATATATATATATATATATATATATAGACTAGAGGCCCAGTGCATGGGATTTGTGCACTGGTGGGGGGCATGGCCTGCAGGGACCAGCCTGCTGTGGGAGTGCTGCTCATCCTGGTCAGCTAAGTGGCTGTGGACTCGCCCTCTGAGCGGCTGCTCCCTGGTCCGCATCTTCTGTGGAGCCAAAGCACATGCCTCTCCAGGGGACCCAGTTGGGGCTGGGCCCAGGGACAATAGCACTGAGAGGCAGCAGAGTAGGTCTCAGTCCCATGGCAGCCACGAACCCGAAGGTGGTGATACGTGGCCTATGAGCATCTGGAGGAGGCAGCAGGGAGTGAGGAGGACCCCAAGGAGAGGAGGTGATGATCACAGCCAGGGTTCCTGCCCATCAGCTTGGGGTTTGCAGCAGGAGCAGCTGCTCATCCCGGTCAGCCAAGCAGAGCTCCCATGGTGGTAGCACACTGACCATTAGGGGATAGCTCCTATATTGAGTATATTCCCCCCAGTGGTCAATGCATGTCAAAGCAACTAGTTGACTGGTCATTCTGGTAGTTTTGCCATTTGGTCACTGGGCTTTAATTATATAGGATTGGGATTGCAGTGAATCTATAGATCAAATTGGGAAAAACTGGCATCTTGACAATATTGAGTCTTCCTACCCATATACATAGAATCTCTGTCCATTTATTTACAATAGATCAGGAGTAGAAAACCTTTTTTCTGCCAAGGGCCATTTGGATATTTATAACATCATTCACGGGCCATATAAAATTATCAACTTAAAAATTATGCCTGACCAGTGTGGCTCAGTAGTTGAGCATCAGTCCATGACCCAGAAGTCAGCAGTTTAATTATTCAGGGCACATGCCCAGGTTGTGGGCTCAATTTCCAGTAGGGGGTGTGCAGGAAGCAGTCAATCGATGATGTTTCTCTCCCATGGATGCTTCTATTTCTCTCTGTATCTCTTCCTTCCTCTCTCTAAAAATCAATAAAAACAAATTTTTTAAAAATTAGCCTCCTATATTTTGTCAAACATTTATTTAATTCAACCCTAATGCATTGGCAAGGTCAGACCAAATGATTTTTCGGTCCCTACATGGTTCAAAGGCCAGATGTTCCCCACCCCTGATTTAGATCTTTGATGTCTTTCACCAGAATTTGTCATTTTCCTTGTATCAATCTTATACATATTTCCTTACACTTATATTGACTAGTATTTTATTTTTTTGTGTTGTGGATGTAAATGGTACTATGTTATTAATTTCAAATTTTACTGTTTGTTGTTATATAAGAAAGAAATTGATTTTTTATATTAATCTAGTATCCTGCAACTTTGCTATAATCATTTATCAGTTCCAGTTTTTTTGTTGTTGTTATTTCCTTGGGATTTTTTTACATAGGTGTCATCTGGAAGCAAAGACAGTTTTATTTCTTCTTCATCAACCTACATTCCTATTTTTCCTTTTTCTTATCTTATTACATTTGCTAGGACTTTTAGATGATCTTGGATAGGAATGGTGAGAGTGGACATCTTTAACTTATTCTCAATCAAATAGGGAAAAAAATCTAGTTTCTTGCCATTAAGTATGATGTTATATGTAGATTTTTTTTTTTAATATTTCCCCCTTATCCATGGAGGATATGTTCAAGACTCTCCATGATACCTGAAACCGTGTATAGTACCAAACCCTCTATGCTATGTTCTTTCCAATACATACATATCTAAGATAAAGTTTAATTTATAAATTAGGTGTAGTAAAAGATGGACAATAACTAATAAGATAGAATTATAACATACACTTTAATAAAAGTTATTAGGGCCATTATTAGGTAAAATAAAGGTCACTTAAACACAAGCACTACATTACTGCAACAGACAAATAATTGAAACAGCTACTAAGTGACTGACAGTTGGGTATTATAAATAGTACTAGAGGGCCTCACAGGCCCAGCTTCGTCCGGAAGGATATTACGCTCTTCTTATTATAGATAGAGATGCTGGACAAAGGGATGATTCATGTCCTGGATGAGATGGAGTGGGGAGGTGAAGATTTCATCACACACTCAGAATAGCGCCCAATTGAAAACTTACTAATTATTTATTTCTGGAATTTTCCATTTAATACTTCCATACCATGGTTGAACACAGGTAACTGGAACCAAAAAAAGGAACATTGTGGAAAGAAACCACAAATAAGATGAAGGGAACTTCTCTATTCTTTATCAAGTTAAGGAAATTCCCCTCTATTCCTACTTTGTTGAGAGATTTTATCATAAATGAGCACTAAATTTTCTAAAAATCTTTTTCTGCATCTATTCATAGGATCATATGACTTTTCTTCTTTAGCCTACTGAGGTGATGGATTACATTAATTGATTTCAAATGTTGAATCAGCCTTGCATAGTTGCAAATAAATCTTATTTGGTTGTGTTATATAATTTTTATACATTATTGGATTTGATTTGCTAATATTTTGTTGAGGAGAAGTAGATTTTTAAGCAATGCTAAAACAAATATTATTTTACAATAATCTACTTGGATTCATGCAAAAAAATTATTTCTTTTTAAGTGTTCTTTGCATAGGAGAATTATTAAGCAGGCATGTTAACTGGGGCTATATATTTAAAAATATAAAGTAAATAGATTGTGTTTAAATTATATCTATCTGGCGGAGCTTGAAGATGGTGACCGAACAGATGGACTTGTTCTGACCCCGGTCCCAAAACAGATAGAAGCAACATCTGAGTCGCTCAGGGAATGTTGATTAGCAGCTAAGGGGCAGCGGATCACTCTAGGAAGGTAAGGAAGTGTCCGCTGGACAATTTTTCCTGACCAAGCGGCCAGCACTCCCGACTTCTCCCGGAGCTCCGGGCTCGGCGCAAAGGCGGCGCCACCCTACCAGGAAGGGAGCAGCTTCTCTGAGGCCTGGAAAACCCACAGCCGAGGAGTCCATCGAGCACCTGTGGCGCCCCGATCGGAGCAAGCGCGTGGATTCAAGGAAGCTCTTCAACCACCCACAGAAAGGTCAGAGTTTGCGTGGCTAGCCTGCGAGTTCAGGCTACGATAGCCCCATTGCTCCTGCGAGGCCCCGCCCCCAGAGCGGCCCTGAGCGCCACGGCCCGGAGCGCCGCGAGGCCCCGCCCCCAGTGCAGCCCTGAGAGCCACGGCCCCACCTATTGATATATTGTAGCACCAAAGCGCCGTGAGGCCCCGCCCCCAGTGCGGCCGCGGCCCCGCCTATATTGTAGCCCAGGAGAGCTGCGAGGGCCCACCCCCAGAGAGAAAGAAGGCCAGAGCAACCAAAGTCTGGGAGGTCAAACCAGTAACACTGACACCTAAGGGCTGAACTACAAACTGCCTTTTTTTTTTTTCTTTTTTCTTTTTTCTTTTTTCTTTTTCTTTTTCTTTTAATTAATCAAAAATAAATGGACACAAATAACTAAGATATAGCCTACCTAAAATTAAGGACTACCTTACAAAACTGAGGTGCAGTGGAAAGCTGGGAACTGCAAGACTCTCTGATCCAAGAACCAGGCATACCAAATACAATAACAGAGGAAGTGATTGAACTCTACTGGACAATTTTATGCTAATTATACTATTCTTTATTTTATTTTCATTTTTTACATTTTTTATTTAATTTTCATTTTTTACATCTTTTACTTCAGAAACGATTTTTTTTCTTTTTTCCTTACTTGATTTTACCTTTTCAATTATTACATTTCTCAATCTCTATCTTCACTATTACTACTGCTATTTTGCAATTTTTTTTTTCTTTTTCTTTTCCTCCCCAGTACCATTTTACTTCGTCTTTATTTTACATTGGGAGTAACCTTCATTCTATTTTAATCTCTACTATAGTATCATTCAACCCTATCTCAATTCGACCTTTACCCCATCACTCTCTTACTAAACTTTAACCTTTTAGTCTCCAGTTTATCCTATCCCTTTCCGGCTTTAGTTTTTCCTCTATTCTTTCTGTATACCCCCTGCTAAAGCTCTCACTATACTCATAGACCTAAGTTCCAACCCCTGATACAAGTGTATAAATATCACTCTCTGCACTATATTAACTAGTTAAAAAAAAAAAAAAAAAAAAAAACACAAAAAAAAACGGTTCTACTTTCTATCCGTTTCTCATTGTTTGAGTGAAGGTTGATTATTGTGAATATTTGTGCTTTTCAGTGAAATTGTTATGCTTATTCCAGTGTTGTTATTGTTGCTTTGTATTTTTTTTTAAATCCTCTGTTTTTGTTTGTTTCTTTGACTTCTGTATATCATAACCTTACTTAATAATAGTGGATATTGTATTGTAGTTTGTATTAATCTCCAAGTATTGTTACCGGCATTGGCTGGGCTCAGTGGTTGATCTATGGCAATTTTCTCCACATATATATAGTTTGTTTCCCATTTTTTTAGTTTGCTTCTTCTCTCTCTCTCTCTCTCTCTCTCTCTCTCTCTCTCTCTCACTCTCTCTTCTTTTTCTCCCTGTTTTCTAACTTCATTTTGTCATTACTTTATTTCTTCTTTGACTTTTTTTTTTTTTAATTTTTCTTTATTTTATTTTTACCTTCCTTCCTTCCTTCTCTCCTATACCCTAATTTGCCTATCGCTAGGGGTTACCTTTATTAGAGGTTATTAATATTGTAAATACATTCCTGTTAAGTGCCTCTCGTGTTGTACCTGGTAGTGTTGTATTTTGCACCTATAAATTAACGCAAGAGAAAGAACACCACATAACCAGACATCCTGAAAAGAGATACCATGGGAAGACAAAGAAACACCCCACAAATGAAAGAAAAGCAGGCATCACCAGAAAAGGAAGTAAACGAGCCAGAGGCAAGCAGCCTACCAGAGCAAGAGTTCAGAATAATGATTATTGGTTGGCTAAAAAGAATGGAAGAGAAATTTGACAATAACCAAGAAGAAATGAGGAAGAACCATCAGGAATTGAGGAAGAACCAAGAAGAAATGAAAAATGACATCGCTACCATGAAGAACTCAATAGAAAGCATCAAGAGTAGACTAGATGAAGCGGAAGACCGCATCAGTGAGCTAGAAGACAAGATGGAAAAAAATACCCAATTAGAGCAGCTTCTAGAAAAAAAGATTAAAAAGCAGGAGGAGAGCCTACGGGAGCTTTGGGACATTACAAAACAAAATAATATTCGAATAATAGGGGTTCCAGAAGGAAAGGAAACTGAGGTAGACGTGGAAAAAGTATTTCAAGAAATAATGACAGAAAACTTTCCTGAGATAGAGAAGAAAAAACCCACACAAATCCAAGATGCTCGCAGAGTCCCAAGCAAAATGAATCCCAGAAGACAGACGCCAAGGCACATTATAATTAAAGTGGCAAACAACAACGACAAAGTAAGAATCTTAAAAGCAGCCAGAGAGAGACAGAAAGTTACTTACAAAGGAACCCCCATCAGACTAGCAACTGATTTCTCAACAGAAACATATCAGGCCAGAAGGGAATGGGATGAAATATACAAAGTCATGCAAAGGAAGGGTTTGAATCCAAGAATACTGTACCCAGCAAGACTATCAATCAAAATTGAAGGGGAAATCAGGAGCTTCACAGACAAAAAAAGACTGAAGGAATTTATCTCCACCAAACCAGCAATGCAAGAAATGCTAAAGGGTCTACTGTAAAAATAAAGAAATAGGAATTGAAGAAGGAACATGGGTATAGAATAAAAATGCCATCAAATGAGTACCTATCAATAATAACCTTAAATGTAAATGGATTAAATGCTCCAATCAAAAGACATAGGGTGTCAGATTGGATAAGAAAACAAGACCCTTACATCTGTTGCCTACAAGAAACCCACCTCAGAAAAAAAGATGCACACAGACTGAGGGTGAAGGGATGGAAAAAAGTTTTCCAGGCAAATGGAAAGGAAAGAAAAGCTGGGGTAGCAATACTTATATCTGACAAATTAGATCTCAGAGTGAAGGACATAACAAGAGATAATGAAGGCCACTTCATAATACTAAAGGGTACAATCCAACAAGAAGAAATAACCCTGGTAAATATATATGCACCCAATACAGGAGCACCCAAATACATAAAAAAACTGCTGGAGGACATTAAGGGAGAGATTAATAGCAATACAATCATAGTAGGAGATTTTAATACCCCACTGTCACCCTTCGACAAATCATCTAAACAAAAAATCAGCAAAGAAATATCAATCCTAAACGACTCACTAGACCAGATGGAATTAATTGACATCTTTAGAACATTCCACCCCAAAGCCACAGAATATACATTCTTCTCAAGTGCACATGGGACATTCTCAAAGATAGACCACATTTTGGGACATAGGCAAAGTCTCTTCAAATTCAAGAAGATAGAAATCATATCAAGCATCTTCTCAGACCATAGTGGCATAAAACTGGAAATTAATTACAATAAAAATAATCCAAAGAAATCAAATACATGGAGACTAAACAACATGCTATTAAACAAGGACTGGGTTACCAGAGAAATCAAGGAAGAAATTAAAAACATCCTGGCAACAAATGACAATGAAAACACAACAATCCAAAATCTATGGGACACAGCAAAAGCAGTTTTGAGAGGGAAGTTCATATCCTTACAAGCCTATTGCAAAAAACTAGAAAAAATGGTAACAGATGAACTAACTCTACAACTCAAAGAGTTAGAAAAAGAGCAACAAGAAAAGCCCAGTGTAAGCAGAAGGAAGGAAATAACAAAAATCAGAGCACAGATAAATGACATAGAGACCAAAGAAACAATACATAAGATCAACAAAACCAAGAGCTGGTTCTTCGAAAGGATAAACAAGATTGATGGACCTCTAGCCAGGCTAACCAAGAAACAAAGAGAGAGGACCCAAATAAACAAAATCAGAAATGAAAGAGGTGAAATAACAACAGACCCCACCGAAATACAACAGATTGTTACAAAATACTACGAACAACTCTATTCCAACAAACTAAACAACCTGGAGGAAATGGACATATTCCTAGAAAAATACAAACTGCCAAAACTCAATCAGGAAGAATCTAAAAATCTTAATAGACCAGTGACGTGGGAAGAAATTGAAACCGTCATCAAAAAGCTTCCAGCAAACAAAAGCCCAGGGCCAGATGGCTTCACAGGAGAGTTTTACCAAACATTCAAGGAAGAACTAAAACCTATCCTCCTCAGACTATTCCAAAAAATCCAAGAGGAAGGAACACTTCCGAACTCCTTCTATGAAGCCAACATCACCCTAATACCAAAACCAGATAAAGACAACTCAATGAAAGAGAATTACAGGCCAATATCCCTCATGAACATAGATGCCAAAATCCTCAACAAAATTCTAGCAAATCGACTCCAGAAGAACATCACAAAGATCATACACCATGACCAAGTAGGATTTATTCCAGGAATGCAAGGATGGTACAATATCCGCAAATCAATAAACGTGATACATCACATAAACAAATTGAAAGATAGAAATCATATAGTCATATCAATTGACGCAGAAAAAGCATTTGACAAAATCCAACACCCTTTCCTGTTAAAAACTCTTAAAAAGGTGGGAGTACAAGGATCATACCTCAACATAATAAAAGCTATATATGATAAACCCACAGCCAACATTATACTCAATGGGCAAAAACTAAAACCATTCCCTCTAAGAACAGGAACAAGACAGGGATGCCCACTCTCGCCACTCCTGTTTGACATAGTTCTGGAAGTACTAGCCATTGCAATTAGACAAGAGGAGGAAATAAAAGGCATCCAAATTGGAAAAGAAGAAGTAAAGTTATCCTTATTTGCAGATGACATGATATTGTACATAAAAAACCCAAAAGACTCCATTAAAAAACTAATTGACTTAATAAATGAATTTGGCAACGTAGCAGGATATAAAATTAATGCCAAGAAATCCATGGCATTTCTATACACCAACAGTGAAACTACAGAAACAGAGGCTAAAAAAGCAATTCCATTCACCATCGCACCAAAAAAATTAAGATACCTAGGAATAAATTTAACTAAAGAAATAAAGGACCTATTTGCGGAAAACTACACGACACTGAAAAAAGAGATAGAGGAAGATGTAAGGAGATGGAAGAACATACCATGTTCATGGATTGGTAGAATCAACATCATCAAAATGTCCATACTTCCTAAAGCAATCTATAGGTTCAATGCACTCCCCATTAAAATACCAACGACATATTTCACTGACCTAGAAAGAACTCTCCAAAAGTTCATTTGGAACAATAAAAGACCCCGAATAGCCACAGCAATTCTGAGAAAGAAGAGTAAAGTAGGAGGGATCTCAATACCAGACTTCAAACTATACTACAAAGCCACTGTTCTCAAAACAGCCTGGTACTGGCACAAGAACAGACAAATAGATCAATGGAATAGAATTGAGAACCCAGATATCAACCCAAATCACTATGCTCAATTAATATTTGACAAAGGAGGCACGAATATACAATGGAGTCAAGACAGTCTCTTCAATAAATGGTGTTGGGAAAATTGGACAGACACATGCAAAAGAATGAAACTAGATCACCAACTTACACCATTCACAAGGATAAACTCAAAATGGATACAGGACTTAAACATCAGACGGGAAACCATAAAAATACTAGAAGCATCCACAGGTAGCAAAATCTCAGACGTATGCCAAAATAACTTCTTCACTGATACTGCCCCTAGGGCAATGGAAGCTAAAGAGAAAATAAACAAATGGGACTACTTCAAAATAAAAAGCTTTTTTACAGCAAAAGAAACCATCAATAAAACAACAAGAAAGCCCACGGTGTGGGAGATCATATTTGCAAATATTACCACTGATAAAGGTTTAATCTCCAACATTTACAGACAGCTTATACAACTAAATAAAAGGAAGATGAATGATCCAATTAAAAAATGGGCAATCGACCTAAACAGAATATTTTCAAAAGAAGACAGAAGGAAGGCCAAAAGGCACATGAAAACATGCTCAAAGTCACTAATTATCCGAGAGGTGCAAATCAAAACAACAATGCAGTACCATCTCACACCTGTCAGAATGGCCAACATCAACAAATCAACAAACGACAAGTGTTGGCGAGGTTGCGGAGAAAAAGGAACCCTCGTGCACTGCTGGTGGGAATGCAGACTGGTGCAACCACTGTGGAGAACAGTGTGGAGTTTCCTCAAAAAACTGGAAATGGAACTCCCATTTGACCCAGTAATCCCACTTCTAGGAATATATCCCAAGAAACTAGAAACACCAATCAGAAAGGATATATGCACCCCTATGTTCATAGCAGCACAATCTACAATAGCCAGAATTTGGAAACAGCCTAGGTGCCCGTCAGCAGATGATTGGATCCAAAAACTATGGTACATCTACACAATGGAATACTATGCTGCCATAAAGAAGAAGGAATTCTCATCATTTGCAGCAACCTGGATGGAATTGGAGAGCATCATGCTGAGTGAAATAAGCCAATCAACGAAAGAGAAACACCACATGACCTCACACATCGGTGGATGATAAAGATCTTTATAAACTGATGAACCAAGAGACAGATATAGAGAAAGTAAAGCAACAGGCAGACTGTCAAATTACAGTGGGGAGGGTAGGGATATCAGGGGGAGATAATAGATCAACCGAAGGACTTGTATAAATGCATATAAGTACAACCAATGGACATAAAACTATGGGGAGGGAGGGGATGTGTGGGAGGGAGGGAGGGGGGCAATAAAAAAAAATCAAGAAAATATGTAAAAAATAAATAAATTAATTAATTAATTAATTTAAAAAAATAAAAAAATAAAAAAATAAAATTCTTAAGTGGGGAAAAAAATAAATAAATAAAAATAAATTATATCTATCTATCTATCTATCTATCTATATATTTATATTGTATTTCCTCCTCCCCCTCCCCCCCGGCCTATCTTCACCTAGAGCTTGTCTCTCCATGAGCTATAACTGAAATCCCTACTCAGTTCTTTCAGTTTCTAGTTGCCACTTTTCCACCGGGCACTTTGTGGTCTCCCACACTGATGCAAACTTCAGTGGTAAAACCAGAATATGAGCAGGGTTTACACATACTTGGAGACTCACCACCTCCACAGCTCCCTTCCTTCTAGGATCCCTCCTTGCTTCCCAGCTGCTCTTCTAGTTCTGACCTCTGTATTCTTGATACCACCATCCAGTAAAGCTGAAACTTCATCCTGAGCTACCTAGTGGGTTGGTGAGCATCTCTGAGCAAAAACTGCAAACTAAAAAAATCACCATAGTGCAGTTCCAATCTTTTAAGTGTAGATTCATCTCCGATTTCTGCCTGCTTTTTATCTCTGATCAATGTGTTTAAAAAGTCGATCTGCAATATTTTTATACATACTTTACCATTATTTTCTATGGGAGGGTTAGTCCAACTAAGTTATACCACCATTACCAAAAGCCAGATTTCCCAGCATCACTATTTTGCTCCATTCTAAAATCACACTCCGGTATCCACCCATTTTTGTTGGTGGTGGTGTTGGTAGTGGCAGAACAAGAATTTTGTTCAGATGTCCATCCTCCTCCCACATACCTGATTAATAAATCCTGATTAATCTGTGTCAGTGCTGTAACTCATTTCCCTTGCATCAATGATATGCTTAGGAAGGGTCATCAGTCAGGCAACCAGAAACTACTCTTTACATAAAGGGTTTTTAAATAGGAAATTGGTGGCTTATCCAGAGAAAGGGCCTAAGGGAGCAATGGTCAGAAAAATCACCGCTGACCTTCTCAACTGGAAGCGCTCAAGCAGGCTGTTCTCAAGACTCACCTTGAAGTTCCTAGGAGTGTCACATCCACTTATGATTCTGGCTCCAATTAACTAGAGAATAATGATCTCTCCAGCAGACTGGCTCAAGGGTGTCTCCCATCAACACACTCTAGCCTAAAAACACACGACAAAGGGAATTCTGGCAAAAGCTCCGCACTTTTCCTCTTCAAAGCAAAGGAGACCTTAGAAGGGGTAGTGGTGATGCCAACTCAACACTGATAATCTGACACAGGGCATGTGACCCAAATTAGCCAAGGGCACAGGAGGGGAAACAGCCGGAGAGCCTCTGAAGATTTATTTGCTGATAAACTAAATGAAACAAAGACTCACAAGAACAGCCGCTCTTCTTCCACTGGATTTTTCTTCCATGTGACTCTTGGAACTAAATCGTGAATCTTGTGATCGTGAGAGGAGCCCGCTGAGATGGAGGCAAACACAGTCTGAAGCCTGTCCAATCTGAACTTATTATGTGAGAATAATACTTAAGTCATTTTCAATAGGTTTTTTTTTTTCAAGTACAGCATATTATTTAGATCATGAAGGTAAATCTCAGAATAAATCATTTAAAGGAGTGAAAGTATGTTCTATTATGTTTAAAAATTAAAATTAAAATTAAAGGAATGAAAGTAGGACCCTTTAAGAAGAAAGAGTGGGGATAATGAGATGTGGTGTTTATTCGCCTTTCGCTATTTTACATTGTCAAGATATATACACTACTCAAATAAAAAATTAAATTAGAAAAGAGGCAATCTGACAGCTCAGTACCATCCCCACAGCATGCTTTTCTTGATTCACTCTGACTTAGAGTACAAAAAGAAATGGCAGCTAAATGCAGCAATTCTTCCTCACTCTTATTTCAGACCATCATCAATTCTAGCTGCCTCCTGAGGAGTTCCTAAGTAAAGCCCATCCTCTTCCCCTTGATCTACTGCCTGTCATCAAAATAATCATCCCAAAAGGGCAAATACGATTGCATCCTCTTCTGCTTAAAACACTGACTCAACGGTCTCTATAAGACGCAATCCAAATTCCATAGGATGGTATCCAAGGTTCTTTGTGATCTGGCTCCTGATGCTCTTTCATGTATATATTCCAGATGTTCGGAAACTCTTGTTTTTCTCCGTATACCACACTCCTTCGCACACACGGTTTCTTTGGTTTAGAATGTCCTTCCTCACTAATCCCTTTTTAGTTACCTCTTCTGTGAAGATTTCTTACTCCCATAGTCCTTCTACTGTCTTTCCAGATACGTATCGGGTACCTAAAGCCTCCATCAGCACAAATTATATTACATATCAAAAATCACTTACTGGAGTCTGAAAAATATATGAAAACTAAAATATTTTTGGTAACTCATTTGATGGCAAAAACAGAATTGAAGCATTTAGATTTGTAATTTGAATTTATTCTACTTTGTGTGAATGTTCATTAATTTTGTTGCATAAATATTAATGGATTTCATTCAGAATGAAGCCTCAGACCCATAGGTGGTATTATGTAAATGTAGCATATGCACCTGTGGTCCATTCCAAAAATGGCTACTGCAGTGTTTCTCATCCCAGAAATTCTAGAACTTTCACTACTCATCAAGTGAGGTCTATACATCCTTGAAACTGGGAGTGATTTTATAACTTCCCAGATGAACAAAACTATATTTCTTATGCTGTACATTACATTTCCATGACTTTCTTTTGGCATGGTGGGGGGTGGGGGGACAGGGGGAAGAGAAGCACTTTGATGCTTACCCTCACCCCTCTTTAAGTTTTCCAGTGTAGTGCCCTTTAATTTTGGCACATGGTGAGGCCTCATGTAGGTGTTCTGGCCCACATCCCCGCTAAGGTCTCAACCACCAGCCATCAACCGCCAACCAGCATCAACCACCTGATGTGCAGCTAAGTGATGCTTTAGGTGATGCCTGTGCTCAGCATTAAGGAGCCCCAATTGCTGTCTGAGTAGAGCAAAGACAAGCTGGTGCAAGCAAGCTCTGCCCCAAATGCAGATTTATTAGAAAAATTATTGTTTTATTGTCTTAAGGCAATAAGTTTTGGGATCTACTGCCATAGAAACCTAAAATTTCATCATGTAACCTTGCAAAAAATGTGAACTGTCATTAGAATGTAATGCACAGCATAAGAAATATATACACTAATAAAAGTGTAAGATGTAAATTGTCCAATCAAGAAGGAATATGCAAATTAACTCAACAAAGATGGTGGGTTAATTTGCATACATAGGCACTGAGCGGCATGCGAAAGGGGTGGGGGGTGGCAGGATGCTTGTGTTGTTGCCATGGCGATGACCCAGGTGTTCTGCACCACCCTAGGCACTCTGGACCTCTGGGCAGTGTGGGAAGGCAGAAAGGTGGCTCAGACCAGAGTCAAAGGCAGTGTGGCAGCCAGGAGAAGTAAGGTCCATTCTTGCATGAATCTTTGTGCATTAGACCGCTAGTAGTCAATAACATTGTAATAACTATGTATGGTGACAGATGGTTACTAGACTTATCATGGTAATCACTTTGTAAGATATAGAAATGTCTAATCACTTTCTTGTACACCTGATAGTGATTAGACATTTCTATACCTTAGAAATATATTATATGTCAACTATAACTAGTATTATATGTCATCTATAACTCTAAAATAAATTAGTTTGTTTAAAAAAAAAACCTCATAAGGGGGAGGATCCAAGATGGCTGCTCAGGTGGACACCTAACCGCAGCAGCACACAACAATTTCAATGGAATACAACTAAAATGTAGAGTGGACATTGCCCAGAGCTACAGGTAGTCGACTGAAAATTCTACAACAAGAAGGAAAGAGAAAACCAGAAGGAAAATCAGAGGAGCTGAAAAAGACTAAGGTACAGAGACATGCTGCACGCACGCACGAGCGTGGAGAGGACGCAGACGGAGAGGAGGAGAAGGCTGGGTGCCTGCCTGGCGTTCCCTAGCAGGAAGGAAATAAAAGCCCCGGCCTGGGCTGAACCCCAGAACCAGCAGCGCTGAGCCCCAGTTATGGGCCAGACCCTGGAGACCCAGGCTCGGGCAGGGGGAGATGGGGCTGTGAGGCGGAATCCCAGGGGAGCGGCGAAAAGCAGAGCCCCCGGAGTCGAGCACATTGTGCGCAGAGGACAGAATGTTGACTCTGATGCTGGATTGCCCTAGTGGGAAGAAACAAAGCCTCCAGCGGTGCTGAGCCCCAGTCCCGACTGCTCTGAACCCCAGTTCTAGGCCAATCCCTGGGGACCCAGGCTCAAGCAGAGGGAGACAGGGCTGTGAGGTGGAGTCCTGGGGGAGCGGCGAAAAGCGGAGCCCCTGGAGTCGTGCACATTGCGTGCAGAGGACAGTCTGTTGACTCTGATGCTAGACTCCCCTAGCGGGAAGAAGAAAAAAAGCTCCAGATTGGACACCAGCCAGCTGGGCGCCAGCAAGGAGCCAGGCGACAGGGCCCCCGGGGCGGGGGGTGGGGGTGCCCCTGGGCCTTCAACCACTGAGCGCGGCCACGGAGCCTGGGGGCTGCTTCCTGGGCGGTGCCGACCCTGGCAACAGGCTGAAGCAGCACAGGAGCCCGCGGAGAACAAAGGGGTGCCACAGGCCAACCTGCTGAGCTTCCAGGGCAAGGAGGAAGAAACCGAAGAAGTTTCCAAGGTGAAGAAATCAAGTGAGAGCAAAAGATAGTAAAATTACTTAAGAAAGAATACAAAGAAGATCTTGAAAAATCAAGACTAAGTCAGAACTCAACTCAGCAGCCAACATTGCAACATAAATGCGTTTTTTTTTTGTTTTTTTTTTAAAAAAAGGACAGAATGTTGGAACAGCGGCGGCCAGGCCTAGAGTGGCCAGGCACAAGGCAATGGCAGCCGGGCCTCGAGCAGCAACAGCCAGGCCCCAGAGCAGCCGCAGCCAGAACCAGCAACAGCCAGGCCTGGAGCAGCCAGACCTGGGGCAGTGGCAGCCAGGCCTGAGGCAGAGGCGGCCAAGCCCAGGGTGGCCAGTCCAGGAACACCCAGGCCCGGAGTGGCCGGGCCGGGAGAAGCCGGGCCCAGAGCAGCCAGGTCGGGAGCAGCCAGACCCAGAACAGCAGCAGCCAAGCCCGGAGCATCCAGGCCGGGAGCTGCCAGGCTCGGAGAGGCTGGGCCCGGGGCAGCCTGGCCCAGAGCAGCTAGGTTGGGAGCAGCCAGGCACAGAGCAGCAGCAACCATGCTTGGAGCAGCCAGGTCTGGAGCGGCCAGGCCTGGAGCGGCTGGGCCGGGAGCAGCCGGGTCGGGAGCGGCCGGGCCCGGAGCAGCCGGGCCCAGAGCAGCTGTGTCGGGTGCGGCCAGGCCCGGAGTAGCAGCAGCCACACCCGGAGCAGCCAGGTCGGGAGCGGCAGTGGCCAGACCCGGAGCAGCTGGTTGTGGAACGGACCAGAGCACCAGAGGCCAGGCCCGGAGCAACCAGGCCCGGAACAACTCGCTCCTCGCCGCCTCCGCCCCAAGGCTGCCTCTCAGACATGGCTGGAAACTTGTGGGAACTTGAGAGTCTGCTGAATCAATGCAAACAGCTACTGACTCAGTCTATAGACTCCAACAGAGGGAGCAGAAACGAAAAAAGATTTATAATGACCATTTAATAGCTAGTGAAAACCACCATATAATCCAGTGGGAAGACTTCATGAAAGAACAACACAACAAACAGGCTGAAGTGGATGAAGAGCACAGAAAAGCTGTGGAGAGGCTTAAAGAACAATATGCTGAGATGGAGAAGGACCTTGGAAAATTTTCAACCTTTTAAGAACCTGAACCACAACAATGTGAAAGCATTGACTTCCCCCAAAGAACCAACTATTCTCATCAAACCATTTAGCCTCTGCTTCAAGCTTAGCAATATATTTAATGGCACTCCTATAAGGAGAAAGGAACTTCTACTGGAGTACTAATTGTTTAGTGGAAAAGAGTGCTATATCTTTCCTGTTTAAGTGCCTATATATGATTATTTGAGCAAGAGTATGAAGAAAAATTGGATAAATTTACTTTTTTGTTAATCAGAAAAAAAAACAAAACTCATAATTCTTTTTCTTAAAAAACACTAATACATATTGAGTGAAAAAAGTGAAAATCTGAAGTGCTAAATGCAGTTTAATCTAGCTAATTCTCACTTTCTTACCTTCAATTCTGATCATTTTCATAAAAAAAGAAAAATAGGAATCTCACCCTAATTCTTAAGAGATGGAAACAATTGTAGTATCGTGTAACTTCATATGACTAAATCATTATTCTAAAAGACAATGTGGAATATATTTACATTTTATTTGTTATGTAACTATAAAACGTATCAGTTATATTAATAAAAATTGTTAAAAGTACATAAATGGTTTGGATCGATTTCTGGGTTCTCTATTCTATCCCATTGGTCTATAAGTCTGTTCTTGTGCCAATACCAGGCAGTTTTGAGAACAGTGCTTTGTAATACAACTTTATATCTGGTATTGAGATCCCTCCTACTTTGTTCTTCTTTCTCAAGATTGCTGCAGCTATTTGGGGTCTTTTTTTATTCCAGATAAATTTTTGGAGAGTTTGTTCTAGGTCTGTGAAATATGCCGTTGGTATTTTAATGGGGGTTGCATTGAACCTATAGATTGTTTGGGGTAGTATGGGCATTTTATGGGTTTTTTTTTTTAATCTTTATTGTTTAGATTATTATAGTTGTTTCTCTTTCCCCCCCCCCATAGCTCCCCTCCACCTGGTTCCCACCTTACCCCATGCCCTTACCGCGCCCCCCAATGTCCTTATCCATAGGTGTATGATTTTTATCCAGTCTCTTCCTGCAGCCCCCACACCCTTTTCACCCCAAGAATTGTCAGTACACTCCCTTTCTATGTCCCTGATTCTATTATATTCACCAGATTATTCTGTTCCTCAGATTTTTTATTCACTTGATTTTTAGATTCACTTGTTGATAGATATGTATTTGTTGTTCACAATTGTTATTTTTACCTTTTTCTTCTTCTTCCTCTTCTTAAAGAATACCTTTCAGCATTTCATATAATACTGGTTTGGTGGTAATGAACTCCTTTAGCTTCTTATTATCTGTGAAGCTCTTTATCTGCCCTTCAATTCTGAATGATAGCTTTGCTGGGTAATCTTGGTTGTAGGTTCTTGCTATACATCACTTTGAATATTTC
This sequence comes from Pipistrellus hanaki, assembly GCF_964339955.1. Taxonomy (NCBI): domain Eukaryota; kingdom Metazoa; phylum Chordata; class Mammalia; order Chiroptera; family Vespertilionidae; genus Pipistrellus; species Pipistrellus hanaki. Next base: position 86,372,147 of record NC_140503.1, read on the forward strand.
TTGCCACTTCCTTCTGGCCTACATAGATTCTGTTGATAAATCAGCTGACAGTCATACGGGTGCTCCCTTGTAGGTAACTGTTTTTCTCTTGCTGCTTGTAAAATTCTCTCTTTGGCTTTTGCTCTTGGCATTTTAATTATGATGTGTCTTGGTGTGGTCCTCTTTGGATTCCTTTTGTTTGGGGTTCTGTGCACTTCCTGGACTTGTAAGTCTATTTCTTTCACCAGATGGGGGAAGTTTTCTATCATTATTTCTTCAAATAGGTTTTCAGTATCTTGCTCTCTCTCTTCTTCTGGCAGCCCCTCCTCCCCCTTCCCCTACATTCAGATGTTGGTATGCTTGAAGTTGTCCCAGAGGCTCCTTACACTATCTTCATATTTTTTATTCTTTTTTTTTTCTTTTTTTCTTTTCCGGTTGGGTATTTTTTGCTTCTTTGTATTTCAAATTTTTGACTTGATTCTTGTGATCCTCTAGTCTGCTGTTGAATCTCTGTATATTATTTTTTATTTCAGTCTATGTGTTTTTAATTTCTAGTTGATCCTTTTTCATATCCTCGAGGGTCTCACTAAATTTATTGGCCTTTTCTAGAAAATTCTTGAAAAACCTTAAAACCATGGTTTTGAAATCTCTACCTGGTAGTTTTCTTTCCTCCTTTTCTTTCTTTTGTGACTATTTTTGCTGCTTCCCTGAGTTGATAGAATGGCTTTGTGTGCTAGGTGTCCCAAAGGGCCCAATGGCTCAGCCTCCCCAGTTACCTGAGGTGGACACTCTTGATGCACACCTTTGTGGGCTGTGTGCACAGTCTTGTTATAGTTAAGTCTTGATTGTTGTTGGTATCACTGGGAGGAATTGACCTCCAGGCCAATTGGCTGTGAGGATCAGCTGTGTCTATGATGGGAGAACTTCTATGCTGGAGACACCCTTATGAGGCAAGACTTGCTTCAATGGGACTTTGGTGCTCACTGAGTCTGTCCCCTGAGTGTATCCCCTATGGATCTGAGGAGTTGTAATCTGGATGGTCCCACTCTGACCACTGGGTACACTGGCTCTTGGATCTCCAAGGAGGTGCTAATTTAGCCTCTGCCTGAGGCTATCCAGCAGGAGCTATGGAAAGATCTGCAGATTCCTCTTCTTTGTTTGGATTTTGGAGGTGCCAGATGAGGCCCAGCTGTGAAGCAATGCAAGCTGCTGCAGGGCCTTGGGCCTTCTTTTGGATATTCTGACTCAGCTGCAGTTTGTTAGGTAAGTTTAGATTTCAAAGGACCAAGCCATTCATATGCAAAAGCTTCTGTGCACAGTTTCAGGGCAGAGCAAACAGCAATGGCTTCCCATCAAGCCCAGCCCTAAGAGGCCCCCGGGTCTCAATGTCCCTTGGTAATCACTGCAAGCACCTCTGAGAGAAAGCCACCCTCGAATACTGCCTGCTGCCAGACAGTCCAGTTTCTCCCCGTATGATTCTGGGTTCCCAGAGTCTTATCCGGAAATGGAGTTCAGAGTAGTTGGGAGCTTGTGTCTCCCTGCGGATTAAAAAAGCCAGCCGCGTACTCAGCTGCCAGCCCACTCCACACACACCTCCGTACCTCTGCACTTGACTTCCTCACCTCCTCAGAGTCTCAGTGTGCTTTTCTCTTCCCTTCTGGTTGTAGAATTTCCACCTAGCCAACTTTCCTGTGGTTCTGGATGATGACTGTTTTGTCTTTTAGTTGTAGTTTTAATGTGGTTGTGTGAGGCAGCAAGTTCAGGTGTTTATCTATGCTGTCATCTTGGTTTCTCTCTAGTATAGAGATTTTAATGATGTTGATTCTACCAATCCATGAACAGGGTATGTTCTTCCATCTGTTTATGTTTTCCTCTATCTCTTTTTTCAGTGTCCTGTAATTTTCTGAGTACAGATATTTTGCCTCCTTAGTTAAGTTTATTCCTAGGTATCTTAATTTTTTTGATGCGCTGGTAAATGGGATTGTTTTTTAAAATCTCTCTTTCTGTAAGTTCACTATTGGTGTATAAAAATGCCATTGATTTCTTGGCACTAATTTTGTATCCTGCTATATTGCCAAATTCATTTATTAAGTCTAATAATTTTTTGATGGAGTCTTTAGAGTTTTCTATGTACAGTATCATGTTATCTGCAAATAATAACAGTTTTATGTCTCCTTTTCCAATTTGTCTACCTTTTATTTTTTCTTCTTGTCTAATTGCTATGGCTAGCATTTCCAGGATCCAGACTGGCGCAGCCACTGTGGAAAACAGTATGGAGTTTCCTCAAAATAGTAATAATGGAACTCCCATTTGACCCAGTGATCCCACTTCTAGGAATATATCCCAAGAAATTAGAAACACCAATCAGAAAGGATATATGTACCCCTATGTTCATAGCAGCACAATTTACAGTAGTTAAGATTTGGAAACAGCCTAAGTGCCCATTAGCAGATGAGTGGTTTTAAAAACGGTGATACAGCTACACAATGGAATACTACACTGTGGTAAAAAAAAAAAAAAAAAAAAAAAAAAAAAAAAAAGAAAAGAAAAGAAAGAAAGAAATTCTTACCATTTGCAGCAGCATGGATGGAACTGAAGAGCATTATGCTAAGTGAAATGAGCCAGTCAAAGAAAGATAAATATCACATGATCTCACTCATTTGTGGAATTTAATGAATAACATAAGCTGATGAACAAAAACAGATCTAGAGACAGTTAAGCATCGATTATACTGTCAAACCTCAGAGGGCAGGTAGGGAGGGTGGGGATAAGGGGGAGAGATCAACCAAAGGACTTGTATGCATGCATATAAGCCTAACCAATGGACACAGACACCAGGGGAGTGAGGGCCTGAGTGAGGAGGGTTGAGGGTAATGGGGAGGATAAGGATACATATATAATATCATAATCAATAAAGAGAGAGAAAAAGCACATAAATGTATCTATATAGATTATTAATTACTAATAATCAAATTTTAAAAAAACAGATAAATCACTACATCACCCAAGTTTCATGGCAGATATCAATTTATTTATTTTTCCTTTGCTGTTTTTTAAACACTGCATTATCCCCATAAGATACAGGGCCCATCGAAGCATTCTTGAGCAAAGGTTCTACTACAAAGGATCCTGCAGATGAGATGAGATGAGATGAGATGAGATGAGATGAGATGAGATGAGATGAGATGAGATGAGATGAGATGAGCAGGGCATGTGCTGCTCAGAGGCAGCAGCCTCCATGGAGGATGATGAGTACCTAGCTGCCTCCTTGCTCACAGCTATTTCCTGTTGCCCCGGAGCTTGGGGATTCCGGTGGAGGCTGGGTCAATGATGAGATTCAGCCTGAGCAAAAGCAAAGCTCTGAGAAGAGCAGAGAAACAAGGAGATGCACTTAGAGCGTGTCAGAAGAATGGGATGGGGCAAGGCTTTGGAGTAAAGCCCCAGGCAGCCACTGATAAGACTGTCCTGCTTATACCCCTCTGAACAAATCCAAAAGTTGTTTCCCACTTCAAATTCTATATTTGAAAGGAATGCTATTCTGCTAAAATGTGATATCACAGTTGTGATGGTTAAATGTTATGTGTCCCTTATTATTTCTTGTTAATCCCTTATTATTTCTTGTTGATCTCTTATTATTTCTAATTGAACCCTTTTCATATCCTCTTAGGTCTCATTTATTTTATTGGCCTTTTCTAGGAAATTCTTGAAAAATCTTGTAAGTGTGGCTTTGAACTCTATATCCAGTAGCTTTTTGTCCTCCGTTTCTTTCGTTTGTGATCTGTTTCCTTGTCTCGGCATTTTTGCAGCTTCCCTGAGTTGGTAGCCTTAAAAGTCTCTGTGCTCAGCTTGGATGGGGCGGAGTTTCAGGGTGGAGCCTACAGCCTTGGCTTCCGTCAGCCCCGCCCTATGAAGCTACTAAGTCTCAGTGTTCCTCAGGGTAACTTCGGTACTCACTACAAGCACCTCTAAGAGAAAGGTGCCCTTGAGTTTCACCCACTACCAAACAGTCTAGGCTCTCCCCCAATGAGCCCAGAACTGGGGTTCAGTTCAGTTGGAAGTGGAGTTGGAGGTGGAGTTCAGAGCAGTCTGGAGCTTTTGTCTCCTTCCCGCCAGGGCAATCAGCAGCACAGCCAACCATCCCTTCTCTGCGCGTAATGTGCGCGCCTCTGGGACTTCCTTTCTTCCTTCCTTCCTTTTCTATAGGTCATTTGATCTTTATCACAAACCTTCTTTGACATTTAAATATATGTTTTTATTGATTTTAGAGAAAGTTAGGAGTATCAATATATATATATATATATTGTATGTCTACTTGACTGGCCCTGGGACACCCAGATTAAATGTTATTTCAGATGCTGTTTACAGATGAAATTAGCAGTTGGATTAGTGGACTTGGCAGATGGCCCTCCCCAGTATGGGTTGGCATCATCCAACCCGCTGTGGGCCAGAATAGAACAAAAAGGTAGGGGAAGGAGAAATTCACTGCCTTTGCTTCTTCCTGCCTGCTTGAGCTGAGACATCAGTCTTCTGCCCTTGGACTAGGACCAACACCATCCTCTTCTTGGTTCTCAGGCCATTTGACTCAGACTGGATAATACTAGCAGCTCTCCTGGGACTCCACTTCACAGACATAGGTTGTGGTACTTCTCAGACTCACATGAGAAAATTCCTCAAATGAATCTCTTTATATATATCTGTCTTTACCTATGTCCATCTCTATATTTACATTTCTCCTATTGGTTCTGTTCTCTGGAAACTTTATCCAAGACTAAAAACAAGTCCATTGAACATCGTAGATGGAAATAAACTTATACTCACCCAACCTGGCAATCTCCTCCTGCACACACCCTCTCCCCAATACCCACATACCTATCTGAATTCCATTTCCCACTTTTCATTTATTATTTAGAAGTGATGACCCATATGAAGACAATAGCTCTTTCTCATTTTAGCAACTAACTAACTGTACAGTCACTGAAGACAGGAGTAGTATCTCAGAGATCTGTATTTCCTATAGGGCCTAAAACCCAGAAGCAAGTGCTCTGCACATAGGTAGGAGTTTCAGCTAACTAATGAATTCAATTTTCAAATTAAATATTAATATTTAAGAACACTAATTAGTATTGCACTATTAAACTCAAAATCAAAGAAAACTGAATGACATAGAGACTGCCCTGCCTTTACAGTTCTCACCCAGAATCCTTTTGAATGAGACTGAAGTACAAGTCAGGGAAGTAGAGAACAGAATGCAGTCTTCAGGTCATCGATTTGGCCCCCTTCACCAGCATTAAATTAGCTGTGATAAAATGAATGGAAGTCCTGTCAGCATGTTACACACATTGGCAAAAAGAACAAATGAAATAACTTTTTATAAAAATACTCACCAGAGAGCATGTTTGTTTGTTTTTTAATTTTTATTTTAGAGATAGAAGGAAAAGAGAGAACACTGATGTGAGAAACATTGATTGGTTGCTTCCCACCTCAACCAGGGATCTACCCCCCAACCTAGGAATCAAACTGCAACCTTTGGTATACGGAGGACCCTCCAACCGAGCCACCTGGCCAGAGACCAATAAATAATTTTGACAAAAGTCTGTCTCTCTTTTCTATAGGTCATTTGATCTTTATCACAAACCTTCTTTGACATGATAAACCAAAGATTGAAAACTGAAGATATGAGATACACACAAACTTAGATTATATAGTCCACATTTAGTCCACATGTTCTAGAATGTGTTCCCTATAGAAATATTTTCTATAAATTTGTCTAATCCTTTTCCAGTAAACTTCCTCTAAATGTTTTATAGTCTTTTCTAAAGAGCTTAATCCAGTTAGACACATCTTAGATAACTGACAGTTTTTCTGAAACTTCTGTTTCAACTTGTCTTATTTAAATTTTGTCTCATTACTCCTGCTCAACCTCTTTTCCTGTCACTCTATTGTAGATAATGTTCACATTCCTTCGTAGGCATAATTTAACCACGCTTCACACATTAACTTGAGCAGACAGTATATGTTATAAATTACAGAAAACAGAGATGTACAAAGACATTTGTGGTGAATAAATTAAAGCATTAATTTCAGACATATCAAACTAACACTTTTTAAAATTGTGGTTCCTATAATTTTCAGGCCTGTTTCTAAAGTTTGTGAAATGGGGGAATTAAATGAAAGATTAGTTTAAAACTACTTTTATTTCATAGGTTGAAGATCAGCCAGTGCCATGAATATTTAAAAGAGGAAACAAATTTAAAAGAGAATTTAACACAGAGGCCTGCCTCAGACTTAAGATGCTGACATTTAGACATACAGGTGGGGGGAAAAAAACTGGCTTTAAAGCTCATCAGGCATAATCACACCAATCTGGAACTTAAAAGAGTATTAAACTGCTGCTCTTGGGAAAGAACTTTATTACCCCCTGAGTAATATGCCAGCGTGGTACCATAAACCTGAACTGACTGACGAAGTGAAGATGTTTATACTGGAAAGGGAAGATTTAAAACAGGAAAACCTAACTCAAATTTAACACAAATCTCTATGTGGAAAGGGAAACATTCCCATCACAGGCTCTCCTGGGATCCTGGGTTTCTGATTTCCACAAGAATACACATGGAATTGGCATCAAAATACACATACATACACACACAAAATGCTCTTTTTTAAAGTAGTAAGACAAGAAGAAGAATCAAATTTATCCTCATTCTCAGTTTTGTTTATTGCCTATCTCCCCCAGCTACCCGCCTAGAATCCAAGTTCCATGAGGACAAAAATGTTTTGTCTTGTTCACTTGTATCCCAGGGCCTAGAACACTGACTCACAGTAGGCAATTAATACACACTGAAGGAATTAACTTACTTGGCACTGACTTATCTATTTAAAGACTCAAACGAAAGGTATCATAAATATTTTATATAAAAAGAGCTAACCCCCCCCCCCTCCAAATTGTTATACTATTGAAGTCTTTACATCTCTAAAGGTAGGTTTTGAGATAGTATTGACCCTTCAAATATAACCCATGGGGCATCTCAAATCTGACCATCTAATTAAAGGTGCTAAAGATGACGCTTCATGAGGGTGGGGGCAGTGACCTGATTTCCTATCGAGATCAGCTGTGACACAGGCCTGTGAGGGGCAACAAATAAGAGACAATTGAAAAAGCTGACTGTGCTAGCCACTTACATCTAAGCACTTAATATGCATTCATTAACACGTTTACTTTTTATAATCATTCTGATGAGGAAAATTAGACTTTTTGGGGGGAGCAAAGGGGGCATAAAGAACATAAGGGAATAAATAACTGTTAGTTGTCAATGTATTACCTCTCAGCTCCAAACCCACCCCTCTTTGCCCTTTGTACTCTGGAGCAGGCGGGATGTTAGGCTCTGTCAGAGAGCACCAGAGGGACACTGCAAGGCTGCATCCCCAGGAAGACCCTCCCTTACAGGTTCTGACCCCCCAAGGTCTTTATTTAATGTGGGAGCCCAGATGCCAGCTTGGGGGAGTCCCAGCTACACCTTTGGCCACCTTCTCCTCACTGGTTACTGCTTCTGCAGAGCAACTCTGGCCCCATTTCTTAAAAGTCTTTTGCTACCAGCAGGTTACATGTCCTTCTAGTAGCCAAAGCTTCTCTGAAAAGGACTGAATCCCAGCCTTGGGATGGGGGTGGACCGTCCTTAGTTCCTTTATTATTCCTTCTCCCTCAGACAAAAGTAGAGACTATACTCTGTACCCCTTAGACACCTTTACGCCTTTAGCACTAACCCCCTTTGTATTAGTTAACAATTCTATTAATCGTCCCTGGATATAGTGCTGGGAGGGTAACTCATTTATATCAGTCCTTGAATTGCCCAAGATTGTGCCAGTAGGAAGCAATCATGCTGGGTTTCAAACCCAGGAAGTCTGATACCAGAGGACACTTTCCAAACTACGATGCTACACTGTCTTAAACATTTGGGATAAAATCCAGGCTAACTTCCCCTATGCCCTGGATACCTCTAATGTCACAGGAAGTATTCACCTACCTAGGAATTTCATTCATTGGCAAAAATGTGAACTTTGATAGCTAGGTAAGATACTCAATTTCATCTTCTCAAGTATGGCATGGAGTAATATCACATGACCCTAAATTTTAATTTTAATATTTCAAATCGCTTTTACATGAAGGATTCCACCGAAAGAACTTTGTAGAATTGATAAGACATGTTATTATTTTTACAGATAAACAGAGACCCACAGATATTAAAATTTTTGACCGAGTAGTTGCACTCATTTCCAAATTCCCAGCCAGAATTTGTCTATAATGTAACTATCTTGCCTTAATCATTTAGTTAATCTGGAGGCAATCTGACTAAGAGACTTAAACATGGATCTCCAAAAACACCCACATCCTAATCCTTAGAGGCTGTGATATAACCTCAAAAGGAAAATGATCATTGTAGAAGTGATTGAATTAAGGATCTTGAGATGGGGAGATTATTCTGGATAATCAAGTGGGCCTTAAATGCCATTGTAAGAGTTCTTACGAGAGAGGCACAGGGAGACTTCACTCGCATAGAGGAGGGGTATTGTGAAGAAAGAGGCAGAGATTGGAGTGATGTGGCCACAAGCCAAGGAATGCCTGCAGCCTCCAGAAGCTAAGTGAAGCAAGGCACAGAAAGAGGCAAGGAACGAATTCTTCTCCAGAGCCTCTGGAGATAGCACAGTTCTGCTACCACCTTGATTTTGGCCCAGTGACAGTGATCTCTGACTTCTAGAACTGTGAGAGAATACATTTCTATTGTTTTAAACCGCCAAGTTTGTGGTAATTTGTTATAGAAGCCTTAGGATACTACTACACTGACAAATTCAAGTTTGCAGGCCCTGGTCAGATAGCTTAGTTAGAGTGTCATCCTGATACATCAAGTTTTTGGGTTCCATCCCCAGTCAGGGCACATATAAGAATCAACCAAGGAATGCATAAGTAAATGGAACCAAAGATCAATGCTTTCTCTCTTTTCTCTCTCTCTCTTCTCTCTTCCACTCTCCCTCCCTCCTTTCTTTCTCTCTTTAAAAAAAAAAATTAGCCAAAACCGGTTTGGCTCAGTGGATAGAGTAGGGGTGTCGAACTCAATCAGAGAAGGGGCCAAAATCTAAAATCCAGCCTAAATCGCGGGCCGAATGGTTTACTGAACAGTCATAAACTGACAATGTCATAAACTGACAGCGGAGTGCAGTGATGACAGCGCAGTGCGGGCCACATTGCAAGGCCTGGCGGGCTGGATTTGGCCCGCGGGCCTTGTGTTTGACACATGTGGGATAGAGCATCGGCCTGCGGCCTGCGGATTGAAAGGTCCCAGGTTCGATTCCAGTCAAGGATGTACCTTGGTTGCGGGCATATCACCGGTAGGTGGTGTGCAGGAGGCAGCTGGTCAATGTTTCTCATTGATGTTTCTAGCTCTCTATCCCTCTCCCTTCCTCTCATAAAAAATCAATATATTTTTAAAACCTCCTGTTTAAGGGTTTGCTTTAAGGAACTGAAAGAACAGCTCTTCCGGCACCTAGCAGCATAGCACCTAAGATCTCAGGATGCAGACCAGGCCCTGCTTCTGCTCCTTGGTTGCCTACCTAGTTCCTTAGTTTTGTTTCCCAGTTTGTGTATGTTTGGCTAGTTGCCTTCAACTTCCCCTTTCTCCCAGTTGTCCTACTCACCAACATGGACCCTGAGTGGCTGTCTCATTTCAGTGAGACTCACAGTAGCATCTACCACATTTATCAATATACCCTTTCCCCTTATTCCTCTTTACTCTTTGGGGGCCACCTGAATTTGCCACAGTGGTGGATGTGTTTGTTGTCCATTTCTTCATTCTCTGTATTTGGGTCTAGACATGATCAGTGTGGCCGGGTACTTTTAATGATCACTTTGTTTTGTTTTTTGAAAATATATTTTATTGATTTTTTTTTTTTTTTTTACAGAGAAGAAGAGAGACTAGAGAGAGTTAGAAACATCAGAGAGAAACATCGATCAGCTGCCTCCTGCACAACCCCTACTGGGGATGTGCCCGCATCCAAGGTACATGCCCTTGACGGGAATCGAACCTGGGACCTTTCAGTCAGCAGGCCGACGTTCTATCTACTGAGCCAAACCGGTTTCGGCTAATGATCACTTTGGCTTGTTGTATCCCGTTCTGCCATTCCCAGGTGGTGTGACATTCTTTCCCATCCCCACCTTAAAGCTATTAGCCCCCCAGAAAAGAATATTATATAAAACTGCCAAAGCATTCTGTTTATGTCAATGAATGTGGCACTATCCCATCAAGTGCCAGCGTCCCATGCACCTGCCTTGCCGGTCTCTTCCCTAAGAGACAGTAGGGCGATCATGTACCCACACACTTTGCACCTGACCCTTCCACCCGCTCCAGGTTCTCTTCTTGAATATAACTCTGGATCTTCCCGCATCCCTCTTTGCATTGGGGTAAAGAATTGAAGCTCACTCCTTCTACACTCTTCTCACCAATCAATTCTAAAATCTCTTCGTTTCCTTGCAGAGCGCAGATGGGTAAGTTTCCGGTACCTGTTTTTCCCTAAAACTTGCCTAAAACCAGCGAGTCTCGCCCTTGGACATCCTGGATCTGCAGGCGGAGGGGCCGGCCAGAAAGGTCCCCGACACCCAGGACTGTTTATAACCAAATCCACCCCCGGGAGCGGCAGCCACAGGCCGGCGAGCCGCAGCGCCGGGGCTCCCCGCGCCCCTCCCCACCCGCGCGGGCTCAGGCCCCGGGTGCCGGCGGAGCCGGGCCGAGGGCGCCGCGGCCTCCGGCTCCGCCGCGGGGCGCGCGCGGCCAGGTGGGCGGGAGGCGGCGGCCGGGCCCGGGGATGGCCGCGGCCGCGCTCCGCCAGCAGGTGGCCCCGGGGTCCCCGCGGCGCCGCCCCCTCCCGGCGCCCCTCCTCCCGCGGGGGCGGTCAGCGCCCCGACCCGGCTCGCACCCGCCGCCGCCGCCGCCTCCGGCCCGCCCGCCGCGTCCCCGGGGCCGCGCTCGCCGCCGCCGCCGCCCCCGCCGCGCCCCGAGCTGCGCCCAGGCCGGCCCGCGGCGACACCCGGGGCGCCCGCCGCCCCCGCCCCGGCGCGCTCCCCGCGGAAAGTTGGGCTCCGGCCGCGTTATCCCGGAGCCGGGAAGGGAGCCGGGAAGGGCGCCGGGGCCGGGGGCGTGCGGCGGGGCCCGGGCGGCGGCCGGGAGGGGCAACTTCTGCCGGGAAAGCGCTTCCCGCCGAGCCCCGCGCGCCGCGGCCCCCGCGCGGCTCCAGGCGGCTCTTCCCCGCGCCGGCCTCCCCCGCGGAGCCGGGGCCGGACCTTGGTCCCGGCGCCCCCGCCGCGGTGACCCGCCGCCGGCCGCCGCGCCATGGAGTTCTCGGAGAGGAAGCGGAGCAGGAAATCCCAGAGCTTCAAACTGCCCAGCCGAGGTGAGCGCCGCGGCCGGACGTGGCGCCGCGTCCGCAGCCCCGCGCGGCCCGCCCCCCCTCTCGCCCGGACCCCCGGCCCCCGCTCCCTCCGCTCCCTCCGCGGCCGGCTCCCGGGGGCGGGCAAAGTTGTCCGGGGGCGGCGGGCGGCGGTGGTTCCAGGTAAACAAGTCGGAGGCCACTGAGGAAATTAGCAAACAATGACACTTGGGGAGCCGGAGCCCTCTTTGGTATTCCGCTCCCGTGGCCGGGCGGGGGCCGGGGGCGAACCGCCTCTCCCCGGGCCGTGCGGACCCCATCCGACTGGGGATCGTGGGCTTGGGGTTTGTTTGGGATTTTCACCCCCGAAGAGAAAGGAAGAGGGTGGAGGTGATTCTTTTTAAGAACGAGAAAGAAGCTCATGTGCCGTACAAACCCTTATAAGAATGGTCCATTTCCGAAGCCGTTTCTAGGGACGTTATTGGAGTTGCAAAGATATCTTAGGATAGATCACCTATCAGTCAGATAAGTATCATTTTTTAAAAAGAAAAAAAAAGAAAAAAAAAAAACCCAGTCAGTTCCTGATGATTTAACAGGTGTGCACCGCAGTGTCTGGGCTGGGGCTGATTGTATCAGGGGAGGGGAAAGTTGAATCCTGTCATCACTGAACAGTGTGTTCTGTTACTTGTTAGAGTCTTTATTTTCCTGTTTCGACCTTTTTTTATAAAAAAAAATGATCAGAACTTAAGAACAGATGTAAAACATGTCTATGGAAATGCATCGTGTCTCTTTAAATGAGAGGCAGGTGCCTTTTTTTTTTTTTTTTTTTTTTAATGGCAATAAAAAGTCCTAATACTGAGTTTAGAACCACTCGGTTTAAATATCTTTGAATCAACTTGAGGCCAAAACCAAACCACAGAACCTGTCCGTTTTTCCTGGGTTGCTCTGTCTAACTTTGGTATCAGAGTAGAGAGCAAGGCAATTGTTTTAACAATCTGGGGGAGTCACGGATAAGCTGGTGAAAATTATAGGGCAATTGCAAGCTAACCTAACTATCATGTAATAAAGGCAATAAAGCTTGCTTTCAGTTGGTCTGAAAATGGTTTTCTTGCAGATTTTGAAGATCTACTTGTATCTGTTTCCCCTGCTTTAGTTTGACACGTCTTAATGAAAGAGGTCTGAAATAGTTTTATGAATTCAAAATATTTGGCTCTGTCCTCTTTCTGTGTACATTTTTCTCCTAGCGGTGCTGATTGCTCAGTCATTTGTACTTTAAAAATCTCCCCATGTATGATTGGCCTATTTGTCTGATTCATTCAGGAATGTAGGCTGCCTACTTATTTATGACCTCAGGGAACTTACTACTTTATCTTAAAAGTGAGAGTACTTCTGTAGACCTTGCCCTGTGAGGTTCAAGGCCATGAAAATAGCTGTTAAGAAGGAACAGCTCTTTGCTTACCTAGTTGATCCTACTTTTTAAGAAATGGATTGTGAAAGAACAGTAGCCTCTATAAAGAAACCTGTAAAAATTGTATTTTAAAGTTGACTGACATAGCAAGTTTTTCTTCCTTTTTTTTTTTTTTTCTTTTTCCCCCTAAATTATGGGTCTGATTCTTTTCTCTGCAGGTGCTTTTTAGAAAATAAACTATTGCATATTAAAGCACAGTAGCTGAATGCAGAAGACTCACTTGTGTGAAAGATGTAAATCTTGCTTTCTTATTCCAATTATACTATATTTGAAATAACGCGTCAGTATTTTCCCAGTGTGATTGCCGCTAAGCTGCTTAAAGGTGGGGATTTTTCTGGGTAAACTGAGAGTGCCATGGAATTAAAGCATATTGCTATTCACATGCTCATGAAAATGGGTTGTGGAGATCAATTTGGAACCCTCCCCTGGCCTATGCGTGGGCATGGTTTTCTTTTCCCTATAAACACCCTTGTCGTTTGAAAGAGAAGAAGTCTCGTAATTGGCATCTGTGGGCCACATTTACTCTGAAAACCGTGTGGTCAAGCGAAGCTGTTTTCTGAAGTCAAAGTAACATTTCAACTTGGTGTACTTCAGAGTAAGCAAAATTTTTAGATTATTACTAGCAACTACAAATTCTGTGATGGACCGAGTTCTGGAAAATTATACTTGTAAAATAAAAGTATAGATTACCCATACTTATATATACAGAATGAGATTCTAGTCTATATTGTTTGTTCATATTGTGTAGGTCATTAGAATTCTAATTTTTGGTTGTTTTCTCATCCCAGATTACCACCATGAGGTGTATAAGATGTCAGAATTCAACAGTGATGTCAATGGGGAGGCCAAAGAGACCCAGCCCATTTTCTTAGGTAGGTTCTTCAGTCAGTGAATTCCGCAGTAAAACAAGGCGGCCATTTCCAATTAGCAGGGGGGAAAGGGGTTGTGCCCGAATGGGAAATGTCTGTCATTGCTTAATGTATGACATTCTTTTCCAGACCTTTTATTTCGCAGATTGCCAATATATCCCTTATTAACATGGGTAAAAGTTGTAATTTCAGACATAAATGTTTATTAGTGTCTGCACACAGTGCTAATTATCACTCACTCGCAGAGCCAGATGCTGACGGTGCAGTTTTGTCGCTCTGTGCTCACCCCATTTACATTGCATATTCGCTGGCACGCTTCGCTGGCAATAGTTTGTGTAATTGGGGTATTACATCTTTGACATCTGGATAACAGAAATTCAATTTCCAGGAAGCCGCTATTTGTTTGGTTTTGCTTCTGCCTTGGGTGGGATAGAGGATTAATATGCTGTCTTATTATTGTGTCCCTTTGCCTTTGTGTCCTGGTTGCTAATCCTGCCATGACAAAATTAAATTAAATCTATAGTCAAAGAGCGCAAGGAAAATAAAAGTGTGATTGGCCGCCTAACCCCCTCTTGATAGTGCGAGTTATCATTGCGCAGCTCCTCATTTTCCTGGCTTTGTGTTCTTTTCATGACAACGTTTGGGGTCAGAGACTGGCCCTGCTTTGCTTTCACTGCCCTCATCCCTGCCTCAGCTCAGGGACAGAGAGCAAAAGCAGCACCTCTGAGACCTTTTGACAAGTGTGGCTGCATGATGAATGAGTAGGTAGCCCAAAATGTTGCCACTCTTTCCATGTGCAGCTTTGGGTACCTGGCTTGTGCAGTTCCTTATCTGCAGAGCTGAAGCCCCAAATTAGGATTTTGCCTCTAGGAGTGAAGGAGCCATAACATCAGAGTGGAGAGTAAATGGTGGCATTTGGCTGTGACCTTGCCCATCCTGGACGCCTCACAGCCGCTGGTAGGGGGAGGACTGGATGCTGCACAGTAAGGAAGCAGAGAATGGGGGAAAGTGTGGGCTAGAGTGATTAAAAGCAAAGGTCAGAACGGGGGAGAGTTGACGGAGTTTAAGGAAGCAGATTGCTGCTCAGAACTCGGGTGAGTAGTACTAGGAATTAAAACAGTGTGAAAGCCAGGTGGCATAGTGGTCTGTCACCAGGATCTCTCTTTTTTGCTTTGAGGAAGAGAAAGGGTGAGTAACAAAGGACGGAGAAATCGAACAGACACTTAATAGAGGTGAAATAGGAGGGACATAGCATTTCTTACACGAGTGGTCATTGAAGGCACATGGATCTTTCCATCGAGGGGGAGAATATTACTGAGGCCAGCATTGCTCTCGGCACCTGTGTACTCTTAAGAGAACTAAAAACCAGAAGGTTAATAGTCAAGTGAAATGCTATGACCCAGAAAGAGAATATTCTGGAATTGTACTCTTGCCAGTTTCTTAAACTTAATAGTATGGAATTCTGTATTTTCATTTCCCTAAACTTGATTGGTTGGAATATTATATCTCGATACCACCCGATTTATCCATTTGAAATAAAGAATTTGCCTATTAATAAAACATTTACATTTATCATGGAAAATGGAGCAGCATGACGGGTTTAGCATGCTCCAGTGAAGCAGGCCCCCCCCCCCCCCCCCCAGTCTGCTGTGTACTTGGAAAATAGTAAGGAAACTTTATAGTAGGTTAATTCTGGGTATGAGAGAGTGGAGGATGAAGAACAAGAAGATACTAGTGCTCAAAATTCAGTAAATGTACACTCTTGAAGGGGGAGTAATTGCTGTTTTCATTTTTCCTACCTTGAGTCTAGGAAGCTGAGAGAACACCAGCGACAGACCAGGGTTGGGATAAACTTTCCAGATTGGGCAGGAAGCCCTCAGACATCAGGAGACGAAAGACAGAACAGCATGAAAATGTGCCTGGGTTACTTTTCAATCTTTCATTCAATCTGGGCAAGAATTGATATGGTTCCTAAAGAACATTTTTATTTTACCTCCAGGTCAGTTTTTTAAGTGGAAAAGCAAACGTAATTTCTAGGGCAGTTGGGAATAGTTGTGGATAGCAAATAAAATTAAGAATTTTGTTGACGTTGCTATAAAATGGACTTTTTTTTAAATATAGTTTGTAATTACTCTTCTGAAAACATAGAGTTAAATCATGTTTGTTTGGTAAGTCACCAGCATCTATCCATAATATTACACGGTATAGAGATCGGTGGGAGGTTTATGACATCCAAGGAAGTTTGTTAGCAAAACACCAGAAGAACTGTTTCACCCTTATTGCAGCCCTAAAACATGACCCTCAGGTTGCTGTTCAGCATTTTCTGTGTTCACACGTGTGTCACCCATGATGCTATCTACACTTAAAAGATTAAAGGTCATGTCTTGTGAAAAGAGAATGCTCCAGAATTTTTCAGAGGTCCCCACAGGAAATCTATTTCTCTGCAATATTTCTAGGCTGTTGACTGGTGTCTGACATGGGAGGACAGCTGAGCAGTGGGAATAGCTGGGCTGTGTGCTTTGGGTATCACACATTTTAGTGTGACAATAGGGCTAGCATGAGTAAGTTACTTTATCCTGAGCGCGTTGACTTTGTCAAGCTGGCTGTGATGGACTATTGTAAAGATTTGAACACTGTTTAGAGAACAACTTAATTCACTTTACTCAATTCAACAGGTGTTTGTAGGGAAAAACTATGAACTGAGCACTTTTCTGAAAAGGAAGTGGGTTTGGGGGTAACCAAGTTAATGGATAGGACAGGGTCCCTGTTCTCAAGGATAAAAATCCAGTTGGGGAGATTAGACAAATTCAGGACACAGTGAAAGAACAAGATTCAGTAGTCATAACACCTACAGTTGTTTGAGCACTTACTGTGTGCACAGCCTTGAGTTGAGTGCTTTATGGGAATAATGTCATTTCCTCTTAGAGCAAATCTGTGAGAGTCATTGTCGTCCGGTTTTGTAGATGAGACTTAGAGATGCTAGGGAGGCACAAGAGGTTTCAAACAGCAAATGCTATAGCCTCGATCCCCTGCAGGTCCGCCTGAGCTACAAGCACCCCACTGTGCTACCTTTCTGTGTGACGGAGAATTAAATGACAGTTGTGAACCATTACGGCAGCGGGCAAAAGCAGAGTTGGAAGGGAAGGACCCAGTTCCGGTTCTGGTGGAGAGTTACTGAGAAGCTAGACCTTGAACTATGGGGAGATTTGGATGATGGGGATTTGGCTGACAAGACTGCAGGTGGGAGGGGTGATGTGAGCCACAGCAGGAGATAAGGGTCATTATACCCAGACTTTCAGTGTGGGCTGCACTTTGCAGTTCAGATCCTGCTTTCATATCTGTCATCTCCTGATTTTTACAGAGCTCTTGCAAAGTAGTTAGGGTGGGTGTTATCAGTCCTGCTACCCAGCAGAGGAAACAAGCTCAGAGTTAAAGTGAGTTGCTCATAAACAGCAGAACCTGGAGCAAACCCAAATCTCCTGTCCAAAGATCTGTTTCCTCCAGCAAGTTGAGCCAGGCAAGTTCAAGGATCATCGAAGAAACCTTAGCTGGTAGCAAGGCACTTTTAAAAGGCAGTTAATGAACTTATTATTCAGAACGATAACAGAAACACTTAATAAAATCTCTTTGTTGACAATGAATGTTGGTTTTTTATTACTGTAGTATATAAATTTGAACCTTATATTTTTCAAGGGTTCAATGTCAGCCATTTATTCACTTAACAAATATTTTTGTTGTTGTTGATCCTCACCCAAGGATATTTTTCCATTGATTTTTAGAAAGAGTGGAAGAGAAGGGGAGAGACAGAGAGATAATATCGATGTGAGAGAGAAACGCACACACACACACACACACACACACACACACACACACACATCCATTGGTTCCCTCCAGGGCCGGGGATCAATTGAACCTGGAATCCTTCCCTTTAGTCAATGGGACAACACTCCACTGATCTGAACTGGCGAGGGCGGCCTGTTCTTTTTAATATTTGGTTCAGCTATACACCTTTCAGAAAATAAAAGTACAGGTGTAGTAGCCATACCCAGCGACCAGGGTTGAGATCTCTGAACTTTTTAAAAAAATACTTTTATTGGTTTCAGAGAGGAAGGGAGATAGAGAAAAATATTAGTGAGGTAGAATCATTGATGGGCCACCTCCTTCACGTGCCCCCCACACTGGGGATCGATGCCCTGACCAGGAATCGAACCATGAACTCTGGTTCATAGGTGGATGCTCAAACACTGTGCCACACCTGGCCAGGCTAGATCTCTGAACTTTTGAGTCTGCTTTCAGTGGCTTTCCTGAGGACAGCTCAAGGGTCCCCAGAGTCTCCTCAAAAATGACACACTTGAAAAATTCCTTCCCACTTTTCCAAGTGAGAGAGTTAGGCCCCAATCACAGTGTGATTCTCCTTCCTGAGAAGTGGATGGGTCCATGATTGATGGGAAGCTCTCCCCTTAGAGACCACATGCCTGGGTACCTTCCTGTTCCTGTTTGGCATCAAAGGGCTTGGGAGCTGGGCCTCCTTCCAAGCTCTAATGTTTCCACTGCTCTGTGGCTGGAGTTCTCAGAGTGGGAAGAAGCCTCAAATAAAATAGAGGTCCAAGCCTTAGCTGGGTTGCTTAGTCAGTTAGAACATCATCCTGTATACCAAAGGATTGCAGGCTCCATCCCCAGTTGGAGTTTCTCTCTCTCTCTCCCTCTCTCTCTCTCTCTCTCTCTCTCTCTCTCTCTCTCTCCAGCAAAAAACATGCTTTGGAGAGGATTAAAAAAAAAAAAAAAAAAAAGGAAGGTCCAGTAGAGAGGAAAAGAAACACACACACACACACACACACACACACACACACACACGTACACACACACACACACACACACCACACCCACAAAAAAGCTCATCATTTGGAAATAAGAGTGTTTCTTCTCTGCTTCTCTCTAAAGCTCCACGCTCAGCACCATGGCCCACTTTGTCCCCATGTCCCTGACCCTTTCGTGTCAGTTCTCACCTTTTTTGGTGGTGGAGTGAAGGAGACAGTACAGTGAGAGTGGCTCTTGAGGTTAGGAATGTGGCCAATAATAGTAGGTGTCATTTATGGAGAGCTAGCTGTGTGTCAGGCACTATGTTCCCAACTTCCTGTGTGTGGTCCCATTAATTGTCCCAAGAAAGTTATTGTCACTTGCCATTTATGGATGAGGAATTTGAGGAGTTCACCCAGTTACTCAGTGACAGAACCAGGATAAAACCAGGGTGTGTCTGTCTCCAGAATCATGCCCTTAACCCCAAGAAATGCTTTGTTTAATGCACTCCCCTGTGGGACCCCCGATGTGTCTAACAGATAAGAGAGGGTGGGGCTGCTTGAAGCAGGTCGGGGAGACCCAGAGCACCTGGTGCCATGTCCCACATTCCCCTGCCTCCCCATCCCTGCGGGCCTCTACAGAACTTCTAGGGTGCCCTCACCACAATTTTAAAACCTCCATCTAGATTGTTTCCAAAGTTTCCTGCAGCGCTAAAAGTATATCTGGTTGTACTACGGATCCAAAACGTGGCTTCAAAACTATTCTAGGGTTAGCATACATTTTCTCCTTTCAAAAAAGGATGTAAGTCTTAATTTTTATGCCATCTGTTAACTTACTAGCTAGTTACCTCGTAAATGAGAAGTCATGATAGCTCTCCATGTTTAGTTTTGCTTTATTACTTTAGTTGTTTAAAAGGCATTTAGAGCTTCAAGAGTGATATTTATATACGATGTTGTTTTAAAGTTTGATTAATCTCATAAAATCGCAGTACTCTTCATTATAAGACAACCTGAAAGTCCATGGGATGTTGTTCAACACACAGACAGGCTGGCTTTGGTCCCTTTTCACTTTGCCTATTTTTAAGAATAGGACCTATTGTTTTGGATTACTACCTGAGAATTTAATGAATTCACTCCTGGATGCAGGAGATCAGAAAACATTTGATTCATAACTTATATTAACCAATGTAGTAAATAAATAAATAAATCTCTCCCCACACCCCCCAGGAAGGAGTGATGAGAGACCAGCTGGGCAAAGGCAAATGTTTTTTAGTAAGGAGGACACACACACACACACACACACACACACACACTGATTGCAAGCAAAGAGAAAGATGAGCCTCTTAAGGAAACTTCAGCACTAATGGCATCTTTGAACATACTAGTAAGTGCACAGATTAACGTGTTTCTGTAGTTACAGATGCAGACTTAGTCATTCTTAGATACTACCTACTGCCCAGAGTTTGGGAGGCATTTGCAGTTAGGCCTGTCTTACTACCACTTAGTTAATATCACAACTACATCATAAGGTCTGAGTTATATCTGTTACACAAATGGGTAGCTGAGCTCAGAGATGGAAGTGATTTGCCCATGGTCACACAGTAATTAGTGGTTGCATCCAGTTCTTCACTCCTCACTATGTCAGAGCTGCCTGCAGTCCTGACCCCTCCCCTTCTAACCAAGCGGACTGATCTTAGTCATAACCCCTCATCCTCTCCTCCACAGAATGGGACTTCAGATGTGAAGGGGAACCATAGATAGAGGGATAAGGGGGGACATGAGACAGCCCCAGGACCCATCTGGGAAGAGAAAAACTGAGGTTTGTTTAACATCTGTTGTATGCTGGGCACTTCCCATTCTGTATCTTATTTACCCTTTGCACCAATTCTGAAAAGATATTGTTATGACCATCTTCAGATGAAATGTCAGTTTGCCTAAGGTCAGATAGCTCGGAGATAAGAGCCTGGATTTGGATTTGGCTTGCCACATTTCTTTATACTTGGCCATACAGCCTTTGAGGAAGTGAAGTCCCACTCATCTCCCTCCTTTGCTGTTAGCTATTGCTAACCTTCTAGCCTTATTTCCCTCCTCCTCCTTACTAAAAAAACATTTGCTTTTGCCCAACTGGTCTCTCATCACTCCTTCCTGAAGCATCTTCCTGTTCTCACCTTGTTCCTCTCACCATCTAAGTTTCTCCATAGCAGTCTCCTCCCATGTCTTACCTCAGTCTGCACTTCATCTTTTCAAACCTGTCTCTCCTATCAGTCTTTAAAGCCCAGTTCAAACATTACCCAGGAGCCTTTTCCAGTTATAAAGCATAGTAGAGAGAAGTAAGGTTTAAAGTCAGAAAACCTTGGTTGGGATCTCAGGTGAACAGGTAATAACACCTTGTATTAAACTCTTGAAGGTTTTATCTTCTGTGATAGTAACATTGGCCCTACCAGGTTTCCTTTACAGCATATAGGAAATCCTATATGGTAAGACACTTTTTCAAAATAGAAAATGCTATCTTCTTGCTATTATCCCCTTCTCTTTCTTCTGAATAGAAAGGTACGTATCAAGAAAAAGTTCAAATCTTCGTTACCTAAATGCATGAATATATTGGACTTTGTTGTACAGCATTCTGAAGATTTGTTTCAAAATATACTGTTATGTTGAGACTTTAATGACATTTAGTGAGCCAAACTAAAATGTGCTGAATTTAACTGGAAGAAGCTTTTTAAAGATACTCAACTAACATAGAAATTTTGGGTTTCTGATGTTGATTTGTGAGATTTAACTTGAAATATTTTTGAAAGTCAGCTACATGTTGAAAAGCAAAACTGAAAAATAGCATATGCTCTGTCAGTTCGGAATTCTCTATAATATTAAGGTGCTTAACATAATATTGGCCTGTTTATAACTTGATTTTGGCATTGTCTAGTTCTCTGGCCCATAGGAGGCAAGCATTTCTTAATTTAAGAAAACAAAGCCATGCATTAGCCAAGACAACTTGGCGGAAGTCACATTTGTGTGGGAACTGTCCCTGCATACAGCTGCTCCGAGGGGGGCCTGCTCCCTAAGGCAGTGTCTTGAGGGAAAGCTGTGGCCTTCTGTCTCTCACAAAGGCTGGTGTGGTTTAGCCCCACCCCAAGATTGATCCGTGTGATATATTGTGATAGTTTGCTTTTCCTCCCCTAATCTTGATCAAAGCATTAAAAAAATCTCCAAGAAGGACAGACTCTAAGGAGATATGTTAACAATTTAGCTTTCCTGGTTCCCATGGGAATATGGATTTTTACTTTTGGAAGAGAATAACATATAAGATAAAATAAAGATGTGGGAGCAGTGTGTTTTGCATCTTAAGGTTAAAAATAGACCTAGGAGTTTACATGGCAAGTCTGTTATTCTTATAAGTCAGCAGATGATTAGAGAGAACATTCCTTGGACAGGTGTGTAGCAGCAGTGGCCGGGGTGGGCTGTGGGTGGGGAGAGGAGTAAGCGGAACCTGCAGCGGTTTATCTGGTTGCCTTTAGCTCCTGGTGCACGTGCATGACTCTGAGGTTGCTCTCCTGCCTGAGCGTCTTGGTCGTCTGTAGCTTTCAGATTAGGACCTGGGCTCGCAGGCATAACCAATAAGACCGAGCTTGCACTGCCACCTGTCTGCTTGGAGCTTTCCTGTGACACGTCCTTTCTGCCTCCTGGGCTTCAGCCGCACTTAACCTCTTTTCTTGCCTGCAGTGGCCCTACTTCCTCTCTCTAGGCCAGTCACTTTCTCACCTCAGTGGCTGCACATGCCACCTCCTCTGTTTGGATACCACTTCCTCCCTCTCCTTGGCCCTCTGTTAATCCCTAAAGTCTCCAAGTTGAGGTAATCTCCAGGTAGTCTTCTCTGATTCCCTCTCCTCTGCCCTTCCACAGCCTCCTGAGCACGTCTCTCACAAAGCTTATTACATACCTCTGCCACTGGGTTGGAAACTCCATAGATCATCTCAGTGTCCACACTGCCCAGCGCCATGTTGGTCACATAACAAACATCCATAGATGCTCAGTGAGTGAGTGAGGAGTCCAACTTCCAATTTAAAATGAAGTGGCCAAGTCATCCATTTTTAAACTTTATCATCCAACGCTTATCTCTAAGCTCCCACCCTGGCTTTCAAGGTGAAAATTTATACATCCTCTTACTAGCTTACTGGACCTCACAAATCAAGGAGTAAAATACGTCAACACTGACAAGGGAATGTTTATTTTTCATCACGTATTTTTTTCTTTTTCATTTGGTTAATGGCAGACCCTTTCTAAACGTGAGCTCTAAAATGGGATGCACCAGTGCTCCCCTGTGTGCCAGCCCCTCCAGGGCCTTGCAGAGTCACTGCGCGAAGCGAAGGTGCCTCTGGGCTGTCGCAGTGCTGTGACCCTGGCATCTGCTCTGCTGGTCTCTCCTAAGGACTCTTCATACCCCTCAGGGCTTAGCTTGAATTCCTGTAGGATAAGACCTTGAGTTTACTGTATTCTTAGTGCACAATACTTGGCACAGAGTAGGCTCTGAATAAGTAATCTTGAATAAATTAATGAGTACCATTTAAAACATGTTAAAATTGCCCTGGCTGGTGTGGCTTGGTTTAACGGTTTATTTCTATGGAAGAAGTTGATGCAACATAATAACCTATGACGTTGCTTGTATGGCTTGGTTGGTTGACTATTGTCTCAAGCACCAAAAGGTTGCCAGTTTGATTCTCCGTCAGGGCACATACTCAGGTTTCGGCTCAATCCCCAGTAGAGAGTGTATAGGAGGCAGTCAATCCATGTTCAGCTCTCACATCAATGTTTCTCTTTCTCTCTCCATCTCCCTTCTTCTATTAAAAAAAAAAAAAAAAAAAAAAAAAAATCAGCCAAAATAATTTTTTAAAACATATTAAAATGTAATTTGCCACCAGTAAGCTGATCTGAGTGGGATGGTCTGTTCAGTTGGGATAGTCCTGTGCAGGACTGTCACACACTGCAGAAGGTCTTAATTCCAGCCTCTGAGTATTGGCAGTACACACACACACACACACACACACACACACACAAATGTTGGGAGCACCCATCTAGTCATTGTGACAATCAAAAACACCCCTACATATGTGAGCTAGAGCGTGGTTCTTAGCAAGCCGAGGTTGTAGAGTCATTTAGCTTTGAATACAAAAAAAACAACAACAAAAAAAAACAATTGCATTGCCATAGACCTGAGACCCTTCACTCATGTGTTGTGTCTCAGATGCCCATATGACTGGGGAACAAAGGAGAGATTGTGATGGATCAGTTGAACCCATCACCATACCCAAAAGAGAGAGATCAAAGGGCACATTCCATTCATGGTCAGGTTATTATGCCTCGTTTCTATACAAGGACAGCTTATTACATGCACATTTTATTATATATTATAAAATCATTAAGAAGTTTAGATAGATTTTATTTCAGATTTCCAGATAATCAGTATCCTTATATATAATAATCCATAAAATTATTTTTTTAGTATTGCCTATTTTTCCAAATGTGTACAAATATACTGTGCTATTTGAATTCCAAGGGTTTTACAATGTTTTTTTTTACTTGGAAATCAAATTTTATATCTGAAAGGTTAATGGAGAAAACTAATTATGTTATCTGGTAACCAAATGTGTGATGAGACATTTGTCTCTGTAATTAACAGCAAGGAACTTTTATAGTTTCATAAAATTGAATGCTACATAGGATATTCTGTGAGCATTTGTTTGGACGAGGTGTCCAAAACAGAGATGTTTATGGGTGATATAAAGTTGAACCGAAATGTAATGCAGGTGTCTGTGCATCTCCCAGCATTTCTCATTGTTGAAATGGAAACCAGAAGATTAATAACTTTGGTTTGTCATGATAAAATAAGTAATGTGTTCTTGGAACAGTGGTACAGCACATAAGTTACTCAGTAATTCCAAGAATTTATTCTGTTCCAGGAATAATATCTTTAACAATTTATTTCTATGGAAGAAGTTGATGCAACATAATAGCCTATGCAGTTGCTTGTATGGCTAATGGAATTATATCTCAAATACGACTTTATACCTACATATAAAATGTAAAGAACCCCTAAAAAAAGCAAGGTCAAGGTACAACATAAAAGTAAAAAGTCAGAAGATGCAAAAGTTAAAGTTCTTCTGTTAACATTAATTCATCCTCATTGCACATATATAATTTTTCAATTACTAGCAAGACTTTAATGGGCACCTTAATAAGTACTGCATGAAATACGGTTCAGAAAAAGTTGCTACAGGAATGTTAGCTTCAGCATTCTGTAAGTCTGCTGCTCCACTGTTTGCTCTGGAAGAGAGAACATGATGCCTGAAGCAGCAGCAGGTGTGTGGCCAGATCTGATGTCTTTCTCTGGTTTATGTTGGTCACTTTGGGCAAGCAACTTAGTCTCCTCATTTGTCAAATGGGTGAAACCACTTTCTATCTAGCCTCTTTGATGAACTAAGAAGACAATGATGAGACATGTACCTTTGGGAAAGCTTTCATGAGAAGACATGATGAATATGGGTACCACGTGGCCTCTGTTAGTCACCACCACACAATCCCATAGAAATGGGAAATTCTTTCAGAGGTGTCACGGGTGTTGGTTTATGTCTTGCGCATCATTGGTTTTTTGCACATAGTTGTTGTTTTTTTTCTTTAGCTTCCCTCAACTGTGGCTTCCTGTCATATCTGATACTAGAATTAACTCATTCTTGTATTAATTTTGTAGTTATTTATTGAGTAGCCATTAGTGGCAGGCTAGGATGATTTAAAGGCTACTAGGTTGTCATAAGAGAAAATTAAGGATTCTCAGGAACATGGAATGGGGGCCTCCCAAGGTCATATCTCATTAATGGATATGACCTTTGAGAACATGACATTTAAGCAGAGTCTTGTAGGATAAGTCTGAGGGGTTGGTGCCAAGGATCCAGGAAGTGGTGTGTGAATCCAGGAAGTAAGACCACTTCTGAGACCTTGCTATATGTAAAGCAGAGCACCCTCTGGCTGTCCATCCTTGTCATTAATTAGATTCTGGTTTAATTGTCATGAAGTGAGGCCTGATTACTGCTATTTTAAAGTTGTCCCCATGAACCATATGTGCCACCAGACCTGAGGGCCACTAATTTAGGATGTGGCCAGAGCCAAGGCTGCAGAAAGTGGTGAGGGAGGCCTGATGTGGAGGGCCACTGGGAAAGTTGGGTGAGGAGCAGGACTCCATCCTGAGTTATTGCATTCTGCTGAGGTGAGTCATGTACTGAGATTTGCATGTTTGAAAGATCACTCTGACTTCAGGGGGAAGCAACACTGCAGGCCTCTGACAGTAGCCCCATTAAGTGATAATGGGAGAGTGGAGAGAAATGGAAGGATTCGAAGTATTTCACAAGCTATAATAAACAGCCCGGTGATTGTCTATGAGAGGGAGAGGAGGAGAGAGGCAAGTCCAATGTTTCTGGCATGGAAAGCAGAGCAGGTGCTATTTATCAAGGATTGTAAATGATTGTTATAAAATAAATTTTGAGCCTTGGCTGGTGTCTCTGTTGGTGGAGTGTCCGTCCTGTCCACCAACAGGTTTGATTCCCAGTCAGAGTACATCCTAGATTATGGGTTCAATCGCTGGAGCACATACAGGAAGCAACCAATCGATGTTTCTCTCTTTCTAAAATCAATACATATATCCTCGCATGAGAATTCTTTTAATAATACATTTTGAACATAATTTTAAGGTTGCTTTTAAATGTCCAAGTGGGCTGTCCAGTAGGCTATTGGATGTACAGGTCTGGAGCCCTGAAGTGGGGTCAGGTCTGGAGTCCACACATGGAGATAGTCACTGGAGCCAGGAGAGAGGACCCAGAAAGTGTGGAGGGCAGAGTCCTGAAAAACTTTGATATTTAAGGCAGTGCTTTTCACAACAGTTGTTGAACAATGTTTGGATTGATCCCAGTGTTTCCATAGTAAAATGATGAATGCAGTAAATATCCTTGTACATATTTCTATAGGATAAATTCCTCCAATAGGATTGCTAAATTTCTCTCCAAAAAAGTTCCCACCAACAACATATGAAAGTGACTATAAGTCTACACTTTCACCATAAATGGGCTTTATGAATCTAGTAGAGGCCCAGTGCACAAAATTCATGCATTGGGGTGCAGGTGTCCCTCAGCCCAGCCTGCACCCTCCCTAATCCAGGACCCCTCGAGGGATGTCCAACTGCCCATTTAGGCCCAATCTCACTAAATGGGCAGTTGGAAATCCCTCTTACAATCCAGGACTGCTGGCTCCCAACTACTCACCTACCTGCTTGCCTTATTGCCCCTAACTGCTTCTGTCTGCCAGCCTGATCGACACTTAACTGCTCCCCTGCCAGCCCGATTGCCCCTAACTGCCCTCCCCTGCAGGCCTGATTGCCTACAACTGCCCTTCCCTGCCAGTCATCCTGCGGTGGCCATCTTGTATCCACATGGGGTGGCCATCTTGTGTGTTGGAGTGATGGTCAATTTGCATATTACCTCTTTATTAGATAGGATGGTCTTTGCCAAATTAATAGACAAAGAATTAATTTTTATTACATTAATAATCAGGGAGGTTAAGAGGTTTAAACTGCTTATCTATACATATAAAGAGGTAATATGCTAATTGTCATTACAGTGTACCCATAATGACCAATTTTCATATTGATGCATGTGAGCAGGGGGGTGGGCAGCTGAAGCCAAGTTCCTGGGGTTCTGAGGAGAGTGCCTGACAGGAGCCTGGACTGCAAAGAAGGAAGAGGAAGCGGCCATGGGGAGCTCTCCCAAACCCCTGCATGGACACCCTACCCCAGCCCCGCACTCCCTGGGGGGACAGACCACCCTCCTACCCCAGCCCCGCACTCCCCGGGGGACCGACCACCACCCTACCCCAGCCCCGCACTCCCTGGGGGACCGACCACCACCCTACCCCAGCCCCGCACTCCCCGGGGAACGGACCACCACCCTACCCCGGCCCCGCACTCCCTGGGGGACGGACACCCTACACCCTACCCCAACCCCTGCACCCCTGGGAGGACGGGGAGGCTGACCAGACGGGGAGAAGACCCAGCCTCAAGGGTAGCTCCAGCCGCATCTCCAACTCCCAATCTCTTCCCCTGCCATCCCCACCAGGGGGGCCCACAACAATAGCACGCCGGTGACCACCTGTCAGCGCCCATGAGGCACCTGGGGCGAGGCATACGTTTCCTCCAGACCCGGGTGGAGGCAGGCCTGAGCGGTCCTCCAGGGTCAGACCCTTCCCCCTGACAGCAGCAGCGCTGAGCTGTCTCCGCAGAGGAAGCGCTCTGAACCTCACTGGGGGCACGGCTAAACCTGCCCTCCTAGCCCACCTGGCTCTGCCCATGCCAGGCCCTCACCCCACTCCAGGAGATTGGAATCCCGACCTGAACAGGTACACCTGCAAAATGGCCACATACAATTTAAAGAATGGCACCAACCAGAAAGGTTTGACAGTTACTCCCTCTTGGGCCTCACCACCCTCCCTCCTAGCGCTTCCCAAACTCCCTGCCACCCCCCCAGTGCCTCCAGGGACGACCACCACCACTACAGGGCTGCGGAACCCTCTGCAAAGCTTCCACAGCTACAGTCCCAGGAAACAATCATGCCCTCCTCCCCTCATCAGCACCTGCTGCCTGCGAGGGTACCAGTGAGCTTAAAAATAACAACCCCTTCCTGTTTAGGCATCACTTATGTGATGAAACATTTCTAGGTTTATTAGCTCAGAACCTCCTCATGACAACCCAGTGAGGCAGGCAGAGAAGAGATTACAATTCCTGTGGTATATGTGTATGTATTCAGAAATGAAGCTCAGAGAGGAAAAGTGTCAAGCCCAGTGGTAACCAAAGGGCAGCACACACTCCAGTAGGTCAATTGGATTTTAAGTGGGGGCAATTCAAGAATGAGTTAACAGTGAATTTTTTTGCATTTTTTATGGTTCTAGGGGGCCTCATCTACAGCATATCCTACATAATAAAAGGCTAATATGCAAATGACCAAATGATGGAATGACCTGTCACTATGATGTGTGCTGACCACCAGGGGGCAGACACTCAACACAGGAGCGGCCCCCTGGTGGTCAGTGTGCTCCCACAGGGGGAGCGCCACTCAGCCAGAAGCCGGGCTCATGGCTGGCAAGCACAGTGGCAGTGATGGGAGCCTCTCCCGCCTCCGTGGCAATGCTAATGATATCCAACTGACGGCTTAGTCAGACATCCGCCAGGGCTCCTGGACTGTTAGAGGGCACAGGCCAGGCTGAGAAGCCCCACCCTCAAGTGCACAAATTCATGCACTGGGCCTCTAGTTTCTCTTATAAATTACATGTTCATGTTCTTTGCCCATTTTTCCATTGTTAGTATTTGTCTTCTTTGATTTATAACACCTCTCTATATCTGGGATTTTAACTTTTTGGCCCTATTATTCCTGAACATTACTTGAAATGGTAGCTTCTGACCTAGTCACTTAATGATGAGTTACATTTGAAAGGAATATTCAGTAGGACAACCATGTTATAGTTATTATAAAATAAAAGTCAGTTGTTCATGTAAGAACATTTGGAGGAGGGATAGTAGATACCCTGAATCAGTTGGGTAGTTCTAGCTGTGTCATACTATTCTCTTATGAAAAATCTTCATTGATATCCTGTTATTTTCAAGATAAAGTAAAATCATCAAAGTCCTTCTGTCTCTGACTTTGCCCATTCAATGCCTTTACTTCAACAAAGCTTATTCACCATCATCCTCTTTGTTTTCCTCTGCCCTCAGTTTAATTCCCTTTTTCCAAAACCACCCATGGAAATGCTGAGCATCTTTTATTGACTAACTCAAATCTTATCAGCTTCCTGAAGCAGGCTTTCATCCTCCCAGTTTAAATGCTCTCTTCCTCTCTGATTTCTGAAACACTCGTAATTTATGCAATGCCCAAGGAATTTATCATACATCCTCTTGGTTTGCCTGTTTCATTATGGGAACAGGCACCTGTGTTCCTAGAACACAGGAAGGACATTTAAAAGCCCTACTTAAAAGCAGCAGCCCTTTGCTGTCTCTGACAGTCCAGCCCACCCTCCCATTGGCCAGTGCATCTTACCTGGCAGGTGTGTAACTGTGGGCCCTGTGTTGTTCATGGGCTATGGGAATCTGCACATCTTGGGGGATAGAGAGCAGGGTATAATATTGACATTAATTTTTAAAGGTAAAACAAAGACATCAAAGAAAATTGTTCTTTATTCCCCTCTCAGGACGTTGCCCCAGACTCTTTCATGGATGTTTATTTTTCTTTAAAGTGTTCTTTGAGGAGCACATTTGAGAAGCAGCTTGACAGCCCATTTCAATCGCTGGTCCTTGATTCACTTCCAGGTATTTATTTCTATGCTCATTTGGCCCTTAATACAGGTCTTAAAGTTTTTTAGCCCCTTTTGCTTTGAAGACCTATTTTCCAGCTAGAATCCATTCCCTCTTGCACCTATCCTGGGCTGCCTTCACCTTCATAGCCTGCTTACAGAGCTCCAGCCTCCCGCCCTGGCAGCAGGCAGCCCATACTGGGTAAGCCTGCCCATGTGTTTGAGGAGAGGCATTGAATTAGAATTATTTGTGCATTCATTTGTCTTCCATGTCGGACTGCAAACCCCTGAAGGGGAGAGCCTGTGTTTCTTTTTCTTTTCTTTTTTGTCATGGTATCTTATATTTAGTAATAGTACAATAAACATTGATTGAATGAATTAAATATTATCTAAATACATTTTTAAGGAATTTGGATGTCCTTTAAATGAAAATGCCATGTATACATTGGCCTACTTAATTATTTCAGTTTAACAGTGCTCTCAAACATGTGGCAATAAATTTGCAGTCTAGATGCTCCTAATCATAGTATTTGATCTAACCAAGTAAATGATTCTTTAGCCACTTTTTTGCCTCTTTCATTCTCAGTGACATTTAGACTGTGTGTGTATCGCACTTGGAATTCTTGAATGTATTGCAAGCACTGATTCAGGAATGTGTGTTCTAGCATGTTCTCTTCAACAGAACGGTGCTCTTCTTCATTTATTGTGATTCTGCTTAATATTGCATTGGAAAAAAAAGGTCTCACCCAGAAACCATTCCCTGTTCTACAAGCTAATGCTTTTCAGACCATTTTTGCTGAGTTAGAATCCCAGTCTTGTCTCTTATAAGCATGGCTGTTGCCCGTGAGGGCGGCCAGGTGGGTCCGTGATAGCATCTGTGTGTCAACATGGGTTTGGAATCAGTGCCAACTCTAGGGCCTCTCATAGCACTGAGTCTTCAAATTTCTTCGCTTGTAGACTCGTCGGCTGAGATTTCTAGGGAAGGCTGTCACACAGGCAAGGACCCTATCTCCTTTCTCCTCCTCCTCCTCTTGCTATCATGCGACAGGTCGTAGTTCGGTTTCTACACCATGGCTCCGTATCAACTTCTAGTATTTGAGAGGAGATATTTGAACCATTTACTACAAGTCCTGATTATCTTAGTATTTCTCACTGATATACCCAACTTCTTATGCTTATTTTAGCATGTCAGTACCTGAGAAATGTAAGGAGTTTTAAAGCTGCTTTTTTTTTTTTTTTTTTTTAAGTGGATTCACAGGTTGTGCAATCATCACCACTATCCGTTTCCAGAACTTTTTCTCATCCCAATCAGAAAAGCATTCTTATTGTCACTCCTGCACATCTTCTCAGGCGCTTCCACACAGTTTCTAGTATTTGTGAACCAGAAGGGTCCAGCTCTTTAAGATCATCTGTTGCCCAGTCTCCTGCCTGGAAGCCACAGTTTCAATCAGTTTTTTCCTTGTTCGTACAGAACAACGTTCTATCCATAATAACCCTTAGTATGCTTGAAGATAACTAAGCCATTCAATAGCTGTTTATTCCTCAATGAAACACCTCATTTCCTTTCATCTTTCCTTGTTCCTATAATCTTTTTGTTGACTTTTTCATTATCTCCTTAAATTTCTCAGCAGCCTCTTTAAAATAATACAGAACCAGACATGATGCTATAATAAAGTTGACCAATACTGAATATAATGGAGGAATTGTCCCTTGGGTTTGTAAGATTCTGTCAGTCCTTCTGTGGAGGTGGGTTACTAAGTATAAGTGCGGCGCCCCTGGGTGAAGGATTGGGTGTCAGGTCAGGAGAGCCCCTGTACTGACTACGGCTTGTCACGGAGATAGGAAGTCGGGGGGGGGTGGGGGGGTTTGACTCTCTTTGCCAGCCTTGAAACAAATGAGGTCACAGCTTTTTAAATATTGAAATGGGGGTATTGAGCTCCTCATGTTGGATTAATAAGAAATCTGTATCTCCATATAAGATGTCTTTTCACCCCCTGAATTGTTAGTGACCCAGAGCCTCTCAGTTCAGAAACTAGCTACTACTGGTAGTAGCAGCAGTAGCAACTACTACTGAGAGTAGTTTTAGAGTGCTACTTCATCGGCAGCTTTAAGTACCACACAACTGTATTTCTAATTGCCTACTCATTACTTAAAGTTTCCTTGTCAAAACTAGGCTCATTCCACCCTGCTCCCCTACAGTCTTCTTTCCTAATTTTTTGACTGGTATTAGTATCCATCAGTCACCTCAGCTAGAAGTGTTGGAGATTAGTAGATTCTTACTCTTCAGCACCCCAACCCCCAGCCCAGATGAAATTTCTTAAGTGTCTCTCTCTCCAGTCCCACCCCCAGCATCCTGGTACAGACCTCACATCACTCATGTAACCTTTAACAACAATGTTCTAACTGGTTTTCTCTCCTACGCCACTTCACCATAGTTTTGCCAGAATTGCTCATCTAAAGGATAGATCTGATTATTTACTATCCATATATTAAAAGAGATCATGAATTTAAAATTACCCGGAGTAATAGCCCAATACCTCCCGTGTAAAATCACTCTTCCTTCGGCTGGCGGGTAAGGCCCTTAATGAGATGGCCCTCCTGTATGTTTCAGCTTCATCACCTGCCACTGCCCTTAAGAATCTTAAACTCCCGCACACAGAGCTGCAGGAGATGGTACAACTCTGTGGCATCGACTTCGACAACTCCGAGCTTGCTCCCGGGGTGGGAAGGACATTTTGGGGAGCAAGCCCCATGGGAGGCGAATAGCTGTCACACAGGGGCTGCCGGAAAGAAGGCTCCTCAGGGCAGGTCTGTCAGCTCTAGCCAGAAAGCAGAGTCCCCTGCAAATAGTCCGCAGTTTGCTCACTGGAGTTCTGGGGGCCGCGGTTAAAAGACGTAGGGATCAGCAGGCTGGGAAAATCAGGCCATTTCTCAGGATTAATATAAATGGATTTAGATAAAAGATGTTGAGAAATTTGGTGCCATTTAATTGTACCAGATGAGCCTTATATCTTAGGGGCTAAGAGGCATTTAATAATTGTTTGTTGAACAATTTATTTCTGCTACTTTTTTACTCCACTCTATGAAGATACTGTTTGTTTATAACCTTAGTATTACATTGAATTCTTCTGTATTTGTTTTAGTTCTGGTCAGCCATTTCTTTTATTACCTTAAGAAAGGTTTACTTCCCTAACCCACTTGGCTCACTTCATTGGCCTGCGGACTGAAGGGTCCCAGGTTCGATTCCAGTCAAGGGCATGTACCTTGGTTGCGAGAACATCCCTGGTGGAGGGTGTGCAAGAGGCAGCTGATGGGTATTTCTCTCTCATCGATGGTTCTAACTCTATACCTTTCCCTTCCTCTCTGAAAAATTCAATAAAAAATATATTTAAAAAAAAAAAGGTTTACTAATGAATACCTACTGTGCATCAACACTAGTTCATTTGTAAGGCAAAGATATGATGGCTGTTCTTCATGAGCCTTCTAAGAAGACTTACGTAGATGGACATATGATCTTTACATTCAACCACTCACTTTTTGTATATTGCCATCTTTTTCTTTTATAATCCCAGACCATGAATAATCAATCATGTTCTGTGTGAATTATCTTTCTCTTCTGGCAAAGTGAAGGGAGATCCTGTCTGATGACTTCTCTGTTACAAAACTCTGTATGTATTTAATGAATTCTTTGTGTGAAGGAAAATGATCTGGTTGAGTCTTGAAATTCAGCTGCAATCTTTTTTAGAACTTGTCCAAAGAGCACAGTTACTAACTCACAACAGGATTTCAGTTAAGGTTGTTAAGGGAGTTACATAGCATAGATCTAGTTTAGTAAGATTTCTTTTTATTTGTTTTTCTAGAAAGATTCCACCTCTTAGAGTTGAGTGTAAGCAAAGACAGAGAGAGGTGTGGAAAGGAATCAGGAAAGTGCATAGATTTCTGTACGGAATCACGCTGCTTTGGATACCCCACGGCCCCTAACAGCATCCTCTCCTGGCACTTATCCCTGGGCGAGAAACTGACTAATTAGAACTGGAAAGACAGCAGAGGGCGGCTAAGGCTTCAAATGTCATTCTCTTACATACCTCGCACCATTTTTTAAAAATCGAAGAACTTGCACTCCCTCGATTGAAAAACAAACACACAACTTGGGCTCCAGTAATACCGAACAGACCTGCCTAGGCCCCACCCAGCATCTGGGGGCCGAACTTCTGCGGGTTCATTTACTAACCTGTGGTCAGGTTATGTGGGTGGACTCGGTTTTCTTCGTCATCCCTGCTTATCATCTTCAGGTCTCCTTTCTGACCCTCTGCTCTTTCGGTCCCAAATACGCAAGGAGACACTGCCAGAGCCCATGTACACCGGCTCCAGGACCTGTCCCCACAGCTGGTATTTTCACAGTTGCTCCCTGCTTCTTTGGCTAACGGTAGGGCAATTCCGTTATCCCAGAGATCATCATACACATCCAGTTGCCCTGAGGGACACCCAGCCTGTCTGCTCTAAGAAGTCCCACCCCCCACCCCAGGAAGCCCTTCTTCCACCTTCCCCACATCTCTTCACTTTTCTCTTTTTTTTCTATTTTCTGCCCTTTATTTTTTTAAATATATTTTATTGATTTTTTTATAGAGAGGAAGAGAGAGGGATAGAAAATTAGAAACATCAATGAGAGAGAATCATTGATCAGCTGCCTCTTGCACACCCCCAACTGGGGATGTGCCCGCAACCAAGGTACATGCCCTTGACCGGAATCGAACCTGGGACCTGTCAGTCTGCAGGTGGATGCTCTATCCATTGAGCCAAACTGGTTTCGGCATATTTTCTGCCTTTAAAAGTCCTCACAGTCAGATAGACTGTGACTCTCTGAGGAGTGCAATCCGTCAGGGGGGCCTTGGCCACTTCTGTCCTTCACAGCACTCTTTCTTCCTCCATGGTGCCCAGGTCCCTATTTGTTGTTTGGTTTTTGTCTTTATTTTGGAAGAAATGTTTTTAAACGTTGCAGAGGGCAGCCCACAGCCAGAATCTCCCTTTTCCACTTTTCCCTTCTTTCCTCCACTCAGCCTGCATCAGGAATCTGGTCTTCCATAAAGTATGCAAAACTCACATTGTATTTTCAGTCTCATGATTTTCAGAGGTATAACTTCTGGAACTAGGAGAGTAAGGTTATGTGCTCAAAAAACAAAGCAGATGTGCTCTTAGAAAGTTCCAGACTCCCCCCCCCCCCCCCCCCCCCCCCCCCCCCCCCGCCTCACAGTGCTTTATCATAGCATCGGTCACCTTTGAAAAGAGAGTGTCCCTTGTGCTGGATGTGCAGGGCTTCGGTGGGGAAGCAGGCTGGCACTGACCCAGCCAGGGAGAGAGTGGCCTCACCATGCAGCTCTTGCCAGGGAACCAGGAGGGCGGAGGCTGGCAATCTCCTGGCAGTGCCAGCGAAGACCAGTGTGCTGCAGCCTTGGTGGGTGCACAACGTCCATGATCTAGAAGATCGAGGACAAGACCCCTGCAGGAAAGGAGCTGCTTCTTGCCCAAACCATGCTGCTAGCCAGCCAGGAAAGTATGTGTTTGGTGCTGGAACTGACCCCATGTTCGCCTGTAGGTTTGTCTGCCAGAATTCCTCCGGGAGCGCCTCCAGACACGCCCTGTTCTAGACATCTTGAAGAGGCTGTAAATTCTGCCGGCTGCGTCATTTCAGTCGTGCTTGGTCATTCTCATAAAGTTTGGAACAGGATTTATTGTCTCTAAACTGTGATCTTTACAGGTGTTTGATATAAAAATGGTTCTGTTACAAACTAAAATACTTATCCTCTCAAGCATGTAGCAGCACATAACAATACTGTAAATTTGGAAATCTGTGTAATGCCTGTATTCACCCATGATAGATATTAAAAGTAGAATTAATATTCATATTGCCATTTTTAAAAAGGAAGGTACTTATTTCCAAACAGAACATAAAAGTTTCCTTAAACCCCTGGGCAGCGCTGGGCCGAGCCCCAGTTCTAGGGGCATCTCCCCTGTGAGTTGGGCCGAGAAAGACAAAGCCTTCCTCCTGTGCCTCGCTGTCTCTCTGCTCCTGCTCTGTCACCTCTGAGGGCGATGTCTCCACCGACTGTGTCCTCCTGGCCCTGCTGCTGTGCCAGCAGCCTCAAAAAGCTCTGCGTCTCAGGCCCTGAGCCAGCGCCACACATTCTCCCTGGTGTCTGCACCCGATGGCCGCTGGTGGGCCGGCTGCCCGCAGGCGTGGCCCCTGCAGGGGGGTGGCTGCAGCAGCTCCCAGGAGGGGATTTCAGGCTGCAGTCCCATCCTCCCTTCTCCCCTCGTCTGCCTCGGCTGCTTCCTTGTGATGCCGTCACCCAGAAAACACTCCCAAGAAGGAATTTTAAGTGTGCCCCAGATGAAATGCACTCAGGAAATCTTTTACCATAAGGAAATTTGTCCAGAAAGAGATGAAGCTGAGATGCATCAGGAATATAATTGGTTTCTTCAGGCCATAGCCAATTTCTTTGCCTTTAATTTTTACGGACTACTTCGTATCTAGAAGCTTGTATCTGGAAGCCGTAATTTTTGCCATTTCCAGAGAAGGGGTGGTGGCATTTTTGATAGTGGACTATTTTTTCTTTTGCTAATTTACAGTGCTCTCTTTTGCCCTGCTCCCATTAGGAGGTGAAAGCATGGAAATTAAAAAACAAATTACAGGAATGAGAAGATTGCTGAATGACAGCACTGGGAGGATCTATCAGCGTGTTGGCAAGGAAGGAGAGAAGTTAAAAGAAGAACCCCAGGATTTGGATTCGGTCTGGCCTCAGCGTTTGAACTCCTCTGCTGAGGCCCCACCGAGCCTCCACCCTTCTTCTCGGGGTGCTTGGAGTGAGTTCCCAGCCCAGAGCGGCCAGTTCTCAGGGCAGCCTGGCCCCCGCTCGAGAACCTTCCAGAGTCAGCCCCACACTGCTGGGAGCTCCAACGGTAGGTATGACTGATAACAGACATTCAGAATGCACTTATGGGGGGCTGTCCGAATGTTGTTTTATTCCTAAATGTTCACTTAAGGTTTTCAGTAGGTTCTTGGAAAGTTTTTAAGCAAAAGAAATGAAATCAGTTTTACTATAGTCTGATATAAACAAGAGATAAGTTCCTATGACCTATTTCTTATCACAAAAGCACCACCAAACTTGCAAGACCCAAAAGACTTCTAATATTAAACATTGAAGTAAATATAAGTTATTCCATACATTTAAGAAAGGTTATTAAAAATAAGTAAGAGCCAAAACCGGTTTGGCTCAGTAGATAGAGTGTCAGCCTGCAGACTGAAGGGTCTCACGTTGGATTCCGGTCAAGGGCACGTACCTTGGTTTTGGGCACATCCCCAGTAGGGGGTGTGCAAGAGGCAGCTGATCAATGGTTCTCTCTCATCAATGTTTCTAACACTCTATCCCTCTCTCTTCCTCTCTGTAAAAAATCAATAAAATATATTATTAAAAAAAAAGAAGAAGAAGAAGAAGAAGAAGGTAAGAGGGTACTTTGCCAACCCCCTGACTACAGATCAGGGTCACCTGTGGCCAGAGCCCTTCTCAGCAGCTCAGGTCACAAAGCAAGGATTAAGGACACCATTAATCCTAGAGCCTCACACAGCCCACTCTCACTCAGACTAGGACAATGTAGACACACCAGTGAACGTCAGGTACTGAACACTTTGAGATGTGGGTGGAAACAAGTCCCTGGAAAAACCCACGCAGATACCAGGAGAACATGCCAACTCCACGCAGATAGTGGCCCAGACCTGGAATCAACTTCTTTCTCACCAACATTATAAGAAAACTAGAGGCCCAGGGCACAAAACGCATGCACTTGGGGGGGTGGTCTATGCTGGCAGCCGGGAGTGGTCTAAGCTGGCTTAGGACTTAGCGCTGCTGTAGAGGTAGGAGAGATTCCCACCACCGCTGCTATGCTAGCCAGCCTTGAGCCAGGCTTTTGGCTGACCAGCGCCCTCCTTATGGGAGCACACTGACCACCAGGGGGCAGCTCCTGCATTGAGCATCTGCCCCCTGGTGGTCAGTGCGCATTATAGTGACCAGTTGTTCCACTGTTCAGTCGATTTGCATATTAGCCTTTTATTATATAAGATAGTCTTTGGTTGATTACCTCCTACCCACCCATGATCAGGGCCAGGGAGGGACCACAGGAGGGATCCAGGGCATGTCTGACCCATCTCACTCAGTCCCAATCGGCTGGACCCCAGCAGCAAGCTAACCTACCAGTCAGAGAGTCTGCCCCCTAGTGATCAATGCACATCATAGTGACTGGTAGACCTGTCCACTGTCTGCCTCCTTGGTCAGTGTACATCATAGTGAGCAGCCTTAGCATATCATTAGCATATTATGCTTTGATTGGTTGAATGGATGACTGGACGACTAGACACTTAGCATATTAGGCTTTTATTATATAGGATGACATTCGTTGAGGATCTGCTGTACATTAAGCCCTCCCTTAATCACCTGCCTTAGCTCTTATTTCAAAAGACAGGGAAGACATAGTGGAAAAGTTGCAGATTATAGGATACCAGTATTGAGAAGCAGGGAAGAATGGGGGTTCTATAGTAAAAGCGGTGATTTCTTAGTAGAGATTTTAGCCCATCATTGTTGATGGATCATTATTGTCACAAAAAACTGAACATTAGGGCAGAAAGAGCTCCCTTTTGTCATTAAAAGAAGCTTCCTGGTCATATGGTGTATTATTCATATATCCTCTTGCTGACATGGTTGCTTTTTTTCATTATCAGAGGAGTCTGATATAGGGAGGACTGATAACCTAAGACCCTAGTACCTTCATTTTAACTTCACAGTCCAGCTACTGAACCAAATCATTCATAGTTCGTAACTTGTTTCATTAGAGTTGAAATCTAGCCCTTTAAAGTAACATTTTCTTAATTTAAAATTTTAATTGTTTACAAAAATCAAATGGGAGTGTTTCAAAGCTTAAGAGAGAAAAATGGGTGATTTTTTTTTTTTTTTTTAGTTATGTTCATTTCTATTCATAGATATTGGGTGTAACTTGTTCTATAAATTATGTATAGATGTGCAGTTCTATAGTTCACACAAAGAAAACAAGAAAAAGTAATGCATTTTTCTTTTCCTTAACAAAGGATTTTTCCTCATCTATTATCCTTCAAGATTAAGAGAACTGTTTTGATTGTTGTTTTTTTAAGCACAGTTTCCAGTAACCAGTTCAGATGCATGAAAAGCCACCCTGAGACAGTGGTGATGAGATAGCAAGGGACCCCACGAGATGTACTGGTGTCTTCTGTTTCCCTCAATATTACATAAGTCAGTATCAGATTCACAGGCTGGCATGCTTCCAGGTTGGAGAGAGGTGACTCTTGAAAGACTCCTCCATAAAAATAAAAAGGCAGTTCTCTTTCAAATTTGAAAATGATTTATAACACACTGAAAAGAGTTGGTTTGTCCTCTAAAAAGGATAAAGACAGTACTTAAAATAGTGACTAGAAATATTCTACAGGCCCTCCTGGTTCTTCAGCCACGAAAGGAACGAAAGAGAAATAAGATGCCCTCAGATGTGGATAGAGTTAGTACACCTCACATTAGTACATTTTGGGCTAACAGAGTTTGGTTTCCAGTACACAACAAGGAAGGTGCATTTTCTTTGGAAAATATGTTAAAAGCTGCAAACATAAATTCCCTCATATTCATTTGAAAATAAAGCTTTTGTGTTTATTTTCATATTATATATAACTGTGACTGGTATGTCATTAAAATTATTTGTAATTTTAAGGTGTTATAACATCTCAGTTTGCTACAACTTTGAATGTGAATAATTGTGCTATTCCAAACATTAAGTTATCTTTAAGTATTTCATAGTTTTGCTGTAGTGAATTTTTCTTTTGTAACCACATGTTATAGAGTTTAGATTATATGTAATGTATAATAAAAGATGTAACTCACCAAAACCTATCTTAGAACTTACTCTTCCAACCATGGAAAAACCCGAAGTGATAGTAGTGTCTTACACAGTCCACTTTGTGGTAGTGGGTTGGATACTGATGCAGCAGGACCACTGAAACAGTGATTTTCCAAACGTTCCATTTTATTCTAAGGAGAATAAAAAATAATTTTTTTTTTTACTTCTAAGGGAAACAGAATAGGGTTGATATTTTAAGGAAATTGTATTAGATTTAAACAGTTAAAATCGTCTAAAATAAGGGAAATCTAAGAAATGGGAATGAAAAAAATATATAGGATCATTACCTTTATTAAGGTGGAGAAAAGCCAGTACAAGTTCACATGTCCTCCCATACTCTGCTCTCCTACTCTTCCCCAACCACACACCACACTCAGAGGGCCTAAAAGTTTTAATGTGTTGACAGTTCTTAATTTTTGAAATAGCATGCTTAACACTAAGACTATTTTATTAATAGTTAGACACTTTAATTCTTAACTGGAACCTGTATAACACATGCAGCTACTGGGTTTTTTGTAAGGTGGTCCTCAGATCTAGATTTTTGTGCAGAATAGCGTGAGCACGTTTCTAGTGAAGTTTTAAGCTATTGTTATCTGAGATGAACTGGTGTGACAAGAGGGAGGCCTGCTGGGACAGCGCATGGTATGCAGATGTTCCTGCGGCTCCACCACCGGTGAAACCGCAGGAACCTTATAACACAGAGGAGCCTGGATAATTAGATAAAGTCAGACCCCCACATTTAAGTTGTGAAAATTATTGGGTACGTGCTCCTTAGGCGCAATCTCATAATTGCACAGGCTTCAAAGTCCTGTCAAGGTACCTTTTTTCTCTCTCTTTATAGTTTTGGTATTGTTTGGAGTATGTCATTCTTTTCTTTCGTGCCTTAGGAGAACTTCCAGTGGTAAATTCATCAGTTGGATCAAACTGCTGCACTTGTAACTGCCAGTCAACATTGCAGGCCATTCTCCAAGAACTCAAGACCATGCGGAAATTAATGCAAATTCAAGCAGGTACAATGATTACACATCAGATCAAGTCCTCTGATTCCTTTTTTTTTTTTTTTTTAATATATTTTATTGATTTTTTACAGAGAGGAAGGGAGAGATAGAGAGCTAGAAACGTCGATGAGAGAAACATCGACCAGCTGCCTCTTGCACACCCCCTACCGGGGATATGCCCGCAATCAAGGTTCATGCCCTTCACCTGAATCAAACCTGGGACCTTTCAGTCGGCAGACCGATGCTCTACTGCTGAGCCAAACCGGTTTCGGCCAAGTCCTCTGATTCTTAATGCATGCCTGACATCTTCAGTTGGGATGTTTTTTATTGTGCTTTTATTGTTGAGTTCTTCCCTCTGCTGTCTTGCTATTATTTTTTAAGTATCCATTTTCTTAGCTTTTCTTCCAACCTATTTTCCTTTTAGAACATCTAACAAAATGTGTATTGCTAAGAATACTAATCCTTTACTTAAGTACATGTGCTCTGCATACCTCAATCCCTGTTCTCTAGCACCTCACGTGTCAGTTCTTTTTTTTTTTTTATTTAGTTCATTATGTTCTGAAACAGTTCTACTTGAAGGGAGCAGAGTTCTTCAGCTCATTGTCCGAATGTGAACGGACAAAGGTTCCAATCAGGAAAGAAAAGGAGCTGCCTTATCTGGCCCCTTGCGGTGCTGTTTGGTGGCTGCCTGCATCTTGACCTCCATTCCTGCACGAGTCCCTTTGGGGCTTGGCATGACAGTGTGGAAGCCACATAGTCCGGTCGGTGTGGAGGAGGCCTTTGGGAAGCATGGACCCTGCTGGTTGGTGGCTTTTCTCCCTAACATTCAGGACATAGGAGCTCAGGCATGGCTTACCTTCTTCATTTACCTGATGCCTTTTTTGTCCTCACTCCTCTGAGGCTGAAGAACTCCTGTGCAACTTCTCTGAGCCTCAGATTTCTCCCCCGTCTCCGGAATACTAACCTCTCACTCTCAGGGCTGTTTTCAAAGGGGAATGAGATAGTAAATGAATTCTGTTAGGCATGGCACAAGTGTAAGCAATTTGTTAGTGTTGTTATAAAGACCACAGAGCATTTTATAGAAGCCTAGATCTTGACGATAGCGGCTCTGTTTTCTAATCTTCACAATTAGGGGGGCAAAACAGAACTTTTTTGTTACAGGTACTAAAAATAATCTATCATTTTATTAACTTTTCCTCTTGTCAGGGAAAACAGTTCCTTGGCCTTGGCCTAAAGCAGGAAACAGTACAGTGATGTGTGACTAGCATTCCCCTCCTTTCATTGTAAAGGTGTTCATGAAGGTCATGGTTCAGAAATTGTACATGGTGCCTTTTAGTGAATTCTAGTAAAACTTTACTTTTTAATGATATGGTTTTGATATTAAAAAGCTTATTACTTAAGACATCTCAGTCACCCAAGATCACATAAAAGTAAGGTGAGTACCCAGCCCAGTGTGGCCCAGTGGTTGAGCATTGGCCCGCACACCTATGGATTGCAGGTTTGATTCCTGTCAAGGGGTTGTATAATACCTCAGTTGCACATTTGATCCCTGGCACTGGTTAGGGCACATGCGGTTAGGGCACATGCGGAGGCAGCCAATGTGTCTCTTTGTCATCGATGTTTCTCGCTCTTCTCCCTCTCTCTCTGGATGCAAGAAACTTTGACTATGTCCAGACTTGCAAAAGGAGAAGAAAACTGATAGTCCCTGTGTTGAAACCAAAAATATGTTCACTTTTAATTTAAAATAGTGAGTCTTCGAGAGGCGTGTGTTCTAGACTATCTTGATAATTGCTTTAATAGTCCACTTGACTTTGGGGAAAATTCAGAGAGAAGAGAGAAAAGTTCTCCACTCTGGCTTGCACATTAGAATTTCTTGAGGAGCTTTAGAAAAATCTCAGTGCATGGGAACCACCCTGAAAATTCTGATTTGATTAGTCTGGGGTAAGGCACTGACATTTTTTTCAAGCTCCAAGGTGATTGTAATGTACAGCCAAGGTAAAAAAAAACAAAAACTGTAAGCTCAAAGAATTACTGCATCGGTGATTAAAAACTTTTCAGTTTATATGCAGTATAAGTAGTTTGCTTCCAACAGTTAAAATTTATTTATAGGCTGGAGATGAAAATATCAAATTTAAAATGTAAATATTGTTTATTTGCAAGCTGATAGGAAATGATCTATATTTACTTGCATTTAAGGATATTCAGTTTTCATTTGACATATTTATAGGTATATTTCTACAAAAAGGCAGGTCACATTTAGTAAGCCATATTAACACATGAAAATTTCATATTTTTCCTTTAACTTTTCCATGAGAGTATTTTTA
This sequence comes from Pipistrellus hanaki, assembly GCF_964339955.1. Lineage (NCBI taxonomy): Eukaryota > Metazoa > Chordata > Mammalia > Chiroptera > Vespertilionidae > Pipistrellus > Pipistrellus hanaki. Next base: position 86,415,335 of record NC_140503.1, read on the forward strand.
AATGGTTAAAAGACATTACTTCTCAAAGTGCACCTGAAAAAAAACTATAATTACCATCCTTGTTTCTTTAAGTGTATTTTCAGTATTAGTACTTAGTTCTTGTTCAGTGCTTTTTGTCTTTGGAATGCAAACTATTTCTGGATTTTACTCATTTGCTTGATGAGTGTAGGACTGTATTATTTCTATTTTCAGCCACATAAAACTGAGGTGTGGAGAAGTGGCCAGTCTGAGCCAGCAGTGTAGTGCTGTGGAGATAATTGATGTCTGTGAGGAAGGAGTTACAGGGCCTGACAAGCGACCAGCAGGCTTTGCCCACATGCTTACTAGTACATGCGTACTGGTCGTTCCAGATTATTCATTTGTTCAGACTTTCCCAAGTGATCGTCCTTGTCCAGTCTTTGTCCATTTTAGCGCTAGCAACTGATCAGTTTAACCCCAAATGACAATTAAATATTCCCGAGACTGGTTTCCCAGAAAATATGGATATCTACATTTCAGTTTAAGTTCTGGCGTTCTCATTTATAACAACTAGAGGCCTAGTACACAAAATTTGTGCAGAGGCGGAGGGGCAGTCCCTCAGCCTGGCTGCACCCTCTCTCAATCTGGGACTACTGGCTTCTAACTGCTAGTCTGCCTGCCTGCCTGATAGCCCCTAACCATTCACCTTCCTGCCTCATCGCCCCTAACCACTCACCTGCCTGCCTCATCGCCCCTACTGCTTGCCTGCCTGCCTGATCACCCCTAACCACCTCTGCCTTGGCCCCCACCGCCATGGCTTTGTCCAAAAGGACGTCCGGAATGATGTCCAGAAGGTCATTTGACTATCCGGCCTAATTAGCATATACACTTTTATTATAGACTAGTGGCCCAGGGCACGAAATTTATGCACAGAGGGGGGTTGTCCCTCAGCCCAGCCTGCACCCTCTCTAATCTGGGACCCCTCAGGATCAGGCCTAAACAGGCAGTCAGACATCCCCCTTGCAATCCGGGACCACTGGCTCCTAACTGCTCACCTGCCTACCTGCCTGATCGCCCCTAACCACTCTGCCTGCCAGCCTACTTGCTCCCAACTGCCTGCCCTCACTAGCCTTCTCTCCCCCAACACCCCCCCCCCACCCCTTGCTGGCCTGATTGTCCCTAACTGCCTCCCCCCCCCCCCGCCAGCCTGCTCGCCCCCAATTGTCATTCCCCCCCCCCCCCCGCTGACCTGATCATCTCCAACTGCCCCCCACTGCCAGCCTGCTCACCCCCAACTGGCCCCCCTGCTGGCCTGCTTGCCCCCAACTGCCCCTTCCCCCACCGGCCTGATCATCCCCAAATGCCCTCCCTCCTGGCCTTATCACCCCTAACCTCCTCTGCCTTGGCCCCGCCACCATGGCTTTGTCTGGAAGTACGTACGGAAGGTCTCCCATAAGGTCTCCCAGTCTAATGAGCATATTACCTTTTATTAGTATAGATGCCATGCGAGTGTAAAATCACGCTCAGATGTTTCCTCATAGCTCATCACTGAACCCGGCAGTAGCCATACGATTGATTACTCACCAGCATCTGCAGCAGAGTTCTCTCTTGGGTGTTTTCCTGCCTGTAGAACTGTGAGGTGCTCCAGAGCCTTTATTTGGCAAAGCCAGGTCCTGCGTGCTCTATGTGGTGTGCTCCATCCTTGAGTGAGCCCCATTAAAACCTCAGCCAGTGGACCATGCAGATAGATGGTGATACATTTCCCCAAGTTGGACACAAGTGCCTGTACCATGTTTTTGTTTATTGTTCACAGTTGGAACCCCAAACCGACAACAACCCCCAATTTCCCTTGTATGCTCCCAGCGAACTGCTGTCTCACGCAAGAGAAACAAAAAGAAAAAAATGCCCCCAAAGGCCGCTGAACTTCTTACTGTGAAGCAGAAGCCCAGTGTGGCAGAGACTGCGAAGAAGACAGGGGTGGCCTCAGAGCCGTCGGCCCCCCAGGCAGCTGAGCGCACCTCCTCGGGGGAGAACCACGTCCTAGGGTTTGGCATTGTTCTGGAATCGCCTTCCTCAGATGTAAGTTGATGCTTTCTGGCTGCTGACTCTAATGTGACATAACTGTTAGGAATTTTCTCAAATACTATGCTTCCCCCTTAACTCAGGCTGCCCAGGAAACTGGGAAAAACTTGCAGAATACATGTGGGAAAGAGGGAAGGAAGACGACGAATAATTTCCTTGCCTAGAATTTTCCCTTCGGAAAATTTTATGCCTTATTTAAACTTGTTTTCATTCTGTACCTCTGAAAGAAGGGTGAGGGAGTAATCTACTCACGAATTTCTTTAACATTTTTAATTTTGAAGTGGCCATTTTCAATTTCCTCAGTGTAGAGCTAAAAGAACATAATTAAATCCTTTGTAGATGGGCATAAATGAATCAAACCTTACAGAACAGGTCACACCTTTCTAGAAACACAAACTAATAATAAAAAAGGAGCAGCAGTGCTAATTCTATTTTATAGATGCAAGCAACACTGCTAATTAGGCTGCAGTGCCATGTCATTTACTCTGTGTAATGATAGTTAATGCTCTGCAAAGGTTTTCTATTTTAATATCATAGCCAGAATATTGTTGCAAGTCCAAAATGTTGGATGACATCTGAGATATCTATCTGACTTGCCATTTTATATTCAATGAACATAAACTAATTTTGTTAATAATGTGCTGAATGTGCAATTGCATACTCTCTTTATAATATCTAAGAGCATTGGTATTTCTAACACAACTTACTGGGAGAGTTCTTAAAATAAACAAGAGTGAGTGATCTGTTATTATCAGATTGCATAGAATGAGAATCCTGCTGAGAACTCCCATAGGCATATGTGGGATTGGAGTTTGGATCTACCTTTTAAGTAAGAAATGAATTGCTGTTTTAAAAAAGTGTTCTCTTTCACATTTCACAGGAAGACAGTTTGCTAACATGTATCCGTGTTGGGTCTTAATAAAGGGGGGGCGTGCAACAAAAATCATCTTGTGACTTCTTTAGAGTAGAAAATCATTCGAACTTTTATTCAGTCCTCAGTGTCAAAGGTTTTTTTGTTTTAATTTTTTGTTTATGAACACATGCTATAATTGTTAAGAAATTTTTCTAGACTAAAACTTAATTTTAATATATTTTATTGATTTTTTTTTACAGAGAGGAAGGAGAAAGATAGAGAGCTAGAAACGTCGATGAGAGAGAAACATCGACCAGCTGCCTCTTGCACACCCCCTACTGGGGATGTGCCCACAACCAATGTACATGCCCTTGACCGGAATCGAACCCGGGACCCTTCAGTCCCCAAGCCGACGCTCTATCCATTGAGCCAAACTGGTCCCGGCACCCATGAATCTTTTAAAATTTGGTGGAAGTCCAGAGGAAAAAACCAATTATATAATACTCTTAAAGGAATCTTTCTATAAAACAGATTGGAGAAAATACAATTGGATATATATAAGAGAGTGGGAAATGTGTATTTAAAGATAGACTCTGAAAAGTACACAGCATTGGGAGAAGTAGATCCAGAGTTGTAGGATTGGGCAAGTGGTAGCAGATAATGATGTAAAAGTAGGGCAGGGCCAGATACTGAAGGACATATAATGTCTTGCCATTGCCCGTGGCCTTAATCTTATGGGCACTAGGGAGCTATTGCAGGTTTCAAGTAGAGAAATAATCATGCCTGTGTTTTACAATGGAAAGTGGAACAACCTGTTGTGGATGGAGAGAAGATACTAGACGCAAAGAGACCAGAGGCAGATAATGACAGTCAGCCAGGCAAGAGATTGGGAGGGTCAGTACATAAGCAGTGAGCCTGACGAGAAAACATAAGAGACATTTAGGAGGTACCCGACTAGGAAGTAACCCCCAATTTCTGTCTTGGAAAACTGGGCTGCTTACATGCTTACTAGATGGTCCTGACTTCTTTAATTGAGATAGGAAAAGAAAGCAGCAGCGGCCTTCAGCTCCGGATGGAAAGTAAAAGTTTGGAGGGCAGGAGAAAGATTAGAGCTAGAAGCAATGAAATATGACACATAAAACCTATGCTATGTTACCTTTTTAAGTGTAAAATATTCTGTACATTTTTAAAATTAATAATGTATTTTTTTTATGCTGTGACTTTTAGAGAGACCCAAATATAAATTTGTATCTCTATGCACAAACACAAACCTAAGCACACATGTGGGGCCATAGATGGTTGCAGGTAGAACATTGATAATGATTTCCTGTGTTCAAAGGCAGAAAAAACAGTGAGCTCTAATCACAGCCAACTGCAGTGTCAATGCCTCAGTCTTGGGAACAGGAAATGATGTAGAGTATGTGGGAAAATCCTATTGCTGTGCCTTGCGTATAAAAGGTACTTAGCAAAGGTTACTTAGTCTACATGTGATGAAACACCTGCATTTGCATTAAGCACAATATCTATCTATATAAAAGGCTAATATGCAAAGTGTCCTCTTGGGAGTTTGACTGGGAGCCAAGAGTTTGATCACTTGCTCTGACGTACGCTGACTACCAGGGGTTGACGCTGAATGAAGGAAGGCCCCGGCCGGCCGGCAGCTGGCAGCCAGCAGTCGGGAAAGTAAGGCCCCAGCCAGCAGCTGGAAAGCCCTGGTTAGCCCTGATTGCCAGTCAGACCTAGGGACCCGACCTGTGCACGAATTTCATGCACTGGGCCTTAGTATAAAATAAGCACATGACACTTTGGGTCTAGGACTTGGCTTTAATTTAGAACCTCCCCTCAGTTTAACTCCCATTTTCTCCTCTTTCCTTGTTACTGCCCTCTCCCCAGTCCCCAAGGCACCAGTATAATTTCAACAGTCTTTCCTTCTGGAACTTTCTATATTGGTTTGTAATATTTGTTTACGATCCTTTGCTAAATAATTTCTCACATTTCTTCCTTACTCTGAGGCATGATTATTATAGACAAGGACACCGTGTCATAAAAGACTTAAAGCACAAGTTCACATATCCAGAAGAGTGGAGCTGGTTCTCAAACCCAGGTCTGCAGTGAGCCCTTATCTGAGTGAGGCTCAGGCACCTGCCCTAGCGCATTTCTTATACATACCTAACATTTAGTAGCTGTTCATGGGATGACTGCTACACGAAGGGGAACTGGAAGGTTAGACTACAACTGTGTATTCTCTTTACTTAGGGGTTTCTGGGTAGGAGAATGGTTAAGGGTACAGGCTCTGAGATCAGGCTACCTGGGCTAGAAGCTCAGCTGTGTGACCCTGAGCAAGCACAGCTACCCTCACCTTCCTCAGCTTTCCCTCCATAAAATGGGCATAGTGATAGTGCTGGCCTCACAGAGCTGGCCTGTTGGAAGAATTAAATGAAGTAATCTATGTAAAATTTTTTGAATAGTACCTGGTAAATTTCAAGCTCCCAGTAAATACTGATTATTTTTAAACTTTAGTAGTCCTAGCTAAGTATCTTTAGAGGGATGAGTATAAATATTTGTTAAGTAAATTTATGTTTACATATAAATGAACAAATATACATGAACAAATTGTGTTTTTTTAAATGAGTGGCCAGAAATGTTTCTCTTTGGGGGCAGGATTATGTGACCCAAATTAATTAGCTCATTAAACAAAATTGAAATCTAAATTACACCAACACAAAAGCAGAAACCCCAAACCAAACTTTAGATTTAAGTATAATATTTAATTCTTTTTTGACATATGTAGTACAACCCAATAATCTAGTGGTATTCAGACAAGACAGTTGTGAATTTTTTACAGTTCCTTTTTTGTCTTGCTTAGTTGGATATATTGGTTTGTGTTTTTTAGGGCAGATGTACATGGCTTAGGTTTGTTCCATTGTTGTTGCTTCTTGTTTGGCTTGGTATTTTGGCTTTGGTGAAACACTAGAATCAGTTTTTTTAAAATATTTTTAAATGTTTTTTTAAAACATAAAAAACACTTTTCTATTTTTGTAATAACAATGAATATTTTTCAGTAAATCCTAAATTACACAAAAGTTATCAGAGGATAAATCTAAAGACATTATTAATTTAAGATATTTTTGTTAGTGTTTCTTTTACGTCATTATTAAATAATTTAAAATGCATTGGTGCTTTCAATAGAAGTGACTTCTGAATTTAGAATCCGTTTTCTTCTTCTTAGCACAATAAATAAAGCAATTCACTGGGAACTAGTAAAGTAAATCAACCAGGCAAGCCGTTTTTAAATTTATTCATTGACACATTGAATTAAAGCAATATATGCTTGTTAGTGTAAGTTCCAGCCAAGACTGCCTGGGTTCAAATCCTTATCTCATTACTTATTAGTTGGGTAATTTTTATGTTACCTAATGTCTCCAAACTTTAGTTTTTGCATCTGAAAGTTGGGGATAATAATAGTAGCCACTTTATAGGCTGAGAGTTAAGTTAGGAAACCCATGGAATGTGTGTTACTAGGGCCTAGAATATAGTAAGTAACAAATAGTAAGCCAGTCTAAAACTTGCCTAGCTGGCCTGCCAAGTATGCAAACTCTTATGTCTATTAAAAATCTGGGGCTAGTGCCCACTCTGAATATTTATACATTTATTTTTACTCTTTTAACCTGTGATCACATATAGCTTTTTACATGTCTTACTAAAATTTGGTATTGATAATCCTACCTAATAAAGGGGGAATATGCTAATTGACCATCACACCCTCACAAAGATGGCGGCACCCACAGCCAATAAGGGAATGTGCTAATTGACTGTCACACCTACAAAGATGGTGGTGCCCACAGCCACTAAATGGTGGTGTCCAGTCCCCTCAGCCCTGCTGGGGCGGCAGGCACGCAGCAAACCTGGGCCTGCTCCCAGGCACGTCCAGCCACTCTGTGTGCCTGCCTCCCGAGTCCCCCACCCCCCTCAGCTCCCTAGCCTCCCAGGGCCGGCCTGAGGCACAGGCAAGCCTCTGATGTCGGCTGCCCAGCCACCCAGGGCCACATGAGGCTCAGGTATCCAGGGCCAGCCTAGGCTTGCACTGCTGGCAGTGGCAGCAGCAGAAGTGTGATGGGGGCATTGCCCTCCCCTGATCGCTGGGTTGCCTCCCACCCTTGAGGGCTCCTGGACTGTGAAAGGGAACAGGCCAGGCTGAGGGACCCACCTCCAGTGCATGAATTTTCATGCATTGGGCCTCTAGTACCTTATATAAAAAGCCTGTATCAGAAATGTTCCCTCTGTGATTAACTTGTATCATTTCTTTCAAATTATTTTACATATTTTTCTTTAGATTATACAGGGAAGTCACATGATATTCTCAGAGGGCCTTAAGGAAGAAAAAAATTAATTTATCTGGTCAGAGGATCTCTTATCCACCGTGGGTTTTGACCCAAACTACAGTTGCCAACCCCCCACATAGTAAAACATCCACATGTAACTCTTGACTTCCCCAGAATTTAACTACACAGTTGTTTCTCAGTACCTGAGGGGAACCGGTTCCAGGACCCCCTGTGGATACCAAAACCCACAGATGCTCAAGTCCCCTATGTAAATGGCAGAGAACAATACATGTGATAAGCTCTTCGCATCCTAGATCAAAAACAGTACAGGGATTTATGGGGAGAAAATCCATGTGTAAGTTGACCCGCACAGTTTCAAACCCTGATATTCCAGGGTCAATTTACTTCTAAGCAGAGGGAGACCATAACTGAAATGGAAAGAGAAACAAGATAATTGATGTTCACAAACCTGGGCCCAGGAGCATTTTCAAGAGTCCTTATGACTACATGCCGTTTTCCTCCAGAACTTCACTCAGTGTCAGATGGAATGCCACTGGATAAGGAAAATTCAACATGTGATACGTTACTGTGCTGAGTAGCTGAGGTACATGGGATGCATGAAAATCCAAATTTATAGTGGGAATTCAGACTCTTAGCTCTTAAAATAATGACTGTAAGTGCTATAAATTATGCCCCACACTTTGGATGTCACCATTCAAAGATCTTAAGTACTCAATAGAATATATTGAAACATATTACTTCTGTAATGAATAGAGTCTGAAAATTGGTGTGCTAACTATCTGTCTTCATGGGAGTATCAAATAGTGATTCTGTCCAAGGAAGTCTAGTTTTTAAAAGGATATTCACTTGGAATGCTGGTTTCTGCCATAGCCATGATTAGTAAGCAGAGAGATCTCACTTAAACTAGAGACAATAAACAAAAAAGAGATTCAGAGATACAATTAAAGAGTTTAGCCTGTTTTTAAATATATATACAAAGATGTGGGTCATTAGATAGTAGTAATGTTATATTTATAAAATGGAGAAAATAAAAAGGTTTCATGTGAAAATTTAAGATTATCTTTTCCTCATTATCTCAGAAAGTGAAGCTATTTTTAAGAAATTGGTTTGCATTGTGTTGCATCGTAGATATAATGTTAGTGTTCATTCACCACCAGCTAAGAAATATGCATAAGAGAAAGCACCTGAAAAGCAGGAAGGGGGCAGAGATTTGTGGCTTTTGCTCTGTCTGCTGCTGGAGCTGCCTCAACTAACAAAACTGACTCCCTTATACAGGGTGCATATTGGGGCGAGTTCGTGTTCCTTGATCTGGAAAGAATGCTGCAAAAATACTTTTCTGGCAGTGGAAAGTGGAACAGGAAGCATTAACAACTTCTGTTTGGGGATAGTGTCTCAGAAATCGGAATACTAGTGCCGAATCCGGTTTGGCTCAGTGGATAGAGCGTCGGCCAGTGGACTGAAAGGCCCAGGTTCCATTCCTGTCAAGGGCATGTATTTTGGTTGCGGGCACAACCCCAGTAGGGGGTGTGCAAGAGGCAGCTGATCGATGCTTCTCTCTCATCGGTGTTTCTAACTCTCTATCCCTCTCTCTTCCTCTCTGTAAAAAAATCAATATATATATTTTTTTTTAAAAGAAAGAAAAGAAAAATCTTGTGGGGAAAAAAAAAGAGAAAAAGAAATCAGAATATTATTATGATCTCACAGGGAGTCTCTTGGCTCCACATAAACTTCCTGGTATTTAGATTTAGGACTCACAGCAGATGGCAGAATCAGCAACCGCATCTCTGCCCCCTAAATCCCATATGCAGGGCCTGATGAAATGCTTCCTGTCCCCTCCTATACTCCTTCACTCCTCGCCAGTCAAATGCTGCCTAATGCCTGTACCTCTCTCATACGTAGCATTTACCACTTTCTACTTTGCAGGTTGGTATTTGTGTATGTGACTCATCTGCTGAGTGCGACCTTAAAACTCTCCCTGTGTTAGGAGTGCAAACTCCTTACACACGAAGCGTGCTCAATAAATAGATACTGACTCAGGCAGGTCCGTGTTCTCTGAGTCAGTGCAGGTACTGTTAGGAAAAGACTGGGATACTGAACCACGACTCAGACTTTCAAACCCACTTCTTCATTTGCACAGGGATAAAAAATTGCTAAATACTAGTCACGTTGAATGAATTTCTACATAGCTTTTTGCGTGTCCTAACAAATATCTGTCAGGCCCTCACTGGAGGGTTGGCAGTCCGAATACAGAAGAGTGCACAGTCTGATGAGAAACACAAACTCCCAGCCAGATGGGTGCAGTGTGGAAAGGGCCATAAACATAGCTCGCAGGAAATACTGTAAGTGCGCGGAGAAGGGCGTGGCTGGCTCCGCCTGGTGGCTAGGGAACCAGGCCCTGCAAGGTCCATCGCAGGGGAGGTTCTGGGAGTCCCAGCGGTCAGGTGGCTGAGTGTTCAGAGCTTGTGTGATGGTTTCAGAGTCACGGGAATGAGAGAGGTCGGCATCTTTCCATTCCCTCTTGCAAATGTAAGAGCGTCTGTTTCTCCCTAGACCCTCAAATAGTTGGGAGTAGCTATTTCTACAAAGTAGGCAGGGATTCTTTTTTTCCCCCCATGGCTTTCAGATGATACAGAAGCACTTAGCAAAAACTGCAATCACTTCATTTAAAATTTGCAGCTGTTTATGAACAAAACTTGTTCTGAGATTATGTTCGTAAAATTCTCTCAACCCTAATATTTCTACGTAAATCATTTGACAAATATGCACCACGTGCCTGGGGTGTGCCAGCTTCTGCTCTAGGAGTCTGAGTCCAGCCCCAGCTCCCATCTGCCTCCTCTTCGACCTTTACCAGGAGCAAGGTGCAAAAGTCGGGAAACCGTCTGACAGCACTGTTTTCATAGTGATATTTACCAAGCACTCAGAAACCAAACGTTGAATGGCAGAGTGAAGCTGAGAAATGAGATGTCTTTCTGGACGACGCAGTCGGGAATTCCATTTGGGAGGGGCGGAGCCCAAACTCCTTCCCACATCATCTGAATAATTTAAGGCCTTCTCTGCTCCCTCTTTACTCTGACCATAGTGTGCAGGCCTTTTGAAAAGCAATAGGACAAACAAAAATAACAATTCCAATTTTTCTCTCCAGGAGAAGAAATAATTCCAAATCCTCATGTTTCTAATATGACTTAGAAAAATCTAAAGTAGTGCCAGGTTTGCAAAGTAATAAATATGGTAACTGAGAATAAGCTTTTCTAATACATCTTACTTGAGATTTCCTCTGACCTTTTTTTTTTAAATGAAAGTTTACCAGTTGCATTTCTTCAGATTAAAGTATTATTATTTTCAAGTCATGTTATGACCAACAGATTATGACTAATGAGTTTTTATCCACTGGACAAGAATTTATTGAGTGCTTACTTATGTGCCAAGCCATACGGATACAAAGTCGGAGCTCCAGGCATCAGGAAGGACCACAGTCTAATAAATAATTTTAATACAGTGTAATAAATACAGTTATGAAAGCATGTCAGACAATTAGCGGTGACAAAGAACACACAGCCCCTCAAATAGTTGGGAAGGAAGGAGTTAGGAAAGGTTTTGAAAAAGAATGTTTCCATATTATTGACATCTTAGAATAAAAAAAACTGATAATGCAGAATGTTTCTAGGAGACTTGCAAAAACTGATTATAGTAATAGGGACTTGTGAATCAGTTTTTGTTAAAGCATTCCAATTGTCCTATATAATAAAACCCTAATATGCAAATAAAAAATAAATAAATAAATGATGTGAATGGGTGTGAAGATGAAAGGCGAATTGTAAAGATTCAGGCCGTGGTGGCAGAGAATGTGTTCTTAGACTCCACTGCATATGCTCAGACACTAAGTTGAAAGGCACCATGTAGATTTTCTGGTCCAGTGTCCCAGTCACGAAATCCCTGACAGTGTGACTGATGCATTCGTTTTCCATTGGTGCTCTGGGTACAGCTGTACACTTCTTCCAGAACTAGGGGTCGGGTAGATTTAAACTGCCTGGGGCACCTGTCTATTATTTATGTTTATTTCATATATTAGTTTACATGAGTTTTCATTGGAGAGAAATAACACAGTTCTGTTACTAAAAACTATTGGCCTAGTACAAAGAGCATGGGACATGTGGGAGAGTCTCTTATTGGTGCCCTTAGCAAATAGAATTCAGTTGTTTCATGTAGGAGAAAGTGATCTGTCAGCTGTAAGGCACTAAATATATTTAAATTATTTTTAAGTCATTTGGGCCTGAGTTCCTTCATCTGAAAAATGAGGGTGTTTCACCCAGAAGTCTCAAGTCCCCTGTAGCTCTAGACTTATGTGATTTGTGGTTACCCAGCTTTCCCTTAGCTAAATCTAAAGACAAGAATGCTTTTTCAGTGTATCCCTTCCACCGCTTTTGACAAGACATAACATTGGAATTAAAGCATCTTGTTTCAGTGTATCCCTTCCACCGCTTTTGACAAGACATAACATTGGAATTAAAGCATCTTGTTTTGTGAATTATGACTAGTAATTGTTTTTTGTAAATTGCAAATACACACAAAGCTGAGATGAGACTGTGTGGTTCATAGGCTGTGGACATTGTAATGGCTAGTACGTAATGTTTGTTTGTTGCACATATGCCCAAAGTCACATGCTTCAAATCTTGCTTTTAATAAAATATTTATGTTCTTTTGGTAGCCAGAAGTGCAACTTGCTGAAGGCTTTGATGTGTTTATGCCTAAATCTCAGCTGGACTCTATATTGTCAAACTACACTCGCTCAGGAAGCCTTCTCTTTAGAAAACTGGTGTGTGCGTTTTTTGATGACAAGACTTTGGCTAACTCCTTACCCAATGGGAAGAGGAAAAGAGGACTCAATGACAACCGGAAAGGACTAGACCAAAATATTGTGGGTGCAATAAAAGGTTGGTCTGCATCATTTCATTTTATGGGTTCTTTGTTGAGCTTTGTTTCATTCCATAAAGATGCAGCTGAATGAGTAGAGGTTCATTTAATAGGCCGTTGGCATGGTTTTTGAGTGTGAGCTCCGTAGCTCCCTACTCTAAATACCACAAGAATTTGGTAATGTTCTAGTGATGTTCATCTGTTAAAATAACAATTTAAGAACTAGTGTAATCTGCTGCAGAACTAAAAATTTAAAAAAAGTTGATTCTTAATCGATTTTTAAAATGAAGATATTTTTTCTCTCAGTAATTTCTAACTAAGAACTTCATCAAATTTTACCTTAAATTTTTAATTGTAAATAAGAATAAAGCTATGATGTATTTTTGAAAATAAAGTAAAACTGTTGTCTCTAAAGGTCAGAAGTTGCTTTTAGAAGGTCATTGCTTCCAAAGACATTTTAAATATAAACGAGCCCTCTATGAAACCAAACCCTGTGCATCTCTACACACTCCTGGTCTCCTCTGCTCTCCTGGCTTTGTGACATGGAGTCATGCAGGTACATGCAAAGAAGACCATGAATGTCTTCCCTTCAGCCCCTGTGAACGTGTGTCTGAATTCCACCGCATTACAATAGCCATTCCAGTGCATGTATGAGGATATATAAATATATATAAACGTACTCATTTATATCCAGACCCAGATCCTAGACCTATTTCTTAATTTTAAAATGTTCTTTCTTAGGGCTCTGATAGATGTTATTTTAGGAAATAGAAGTATATGTGTTATTTTTTTTAAAAGGAATGTAAATGAATTCTCAACTATAAATACAACTACCATGAACATGGAATTGTACATCAGGCCTTAATGATGACTGGAATCACTGCCTCAGGTCCTGCATTTTTGGCTTGTGGCCTGGGACGGAATGCAGAGCCCTTTCCTCCCCACCCTGGACCCGTTATTCTGCAAAAGGAGCAAAGTAATTTAATAGTCCTGAAGGGAACTTGGAAACCCACAATGAACCTCACAAAGTAATACGATTTTTAAATGGAGTCAGCAAGTTCCAGACACCTTTTGTTATGGCCGGAAGGACATAAGCCTCATTAACAGAAAATTTTTCATTCTCCAACAGAATTTTTTTCACTTAGAAGCGATAGTTGAGTCGTCTTAAGTAAGAAAAACTATAGAGATATCACAATCGGTGTCATTTCTGAAAAGAATGATTTGGCCTGAAGTGACACTAACAAGATTGCAAGCTTTGGGAATGGTCAGTGGTGAGCAGGACTTGGGGGTGAAGATGTGATGTGGCTATGGGAGACAGGAAAGTCAAGGCTGGTGCTGCTTTTCATTGCTGAAGCTTTGAAACACTGAAATGGAGCCAGGATTTGTTTAATTTTCTTTTTGGGGGGACAGTGTACTAAGATTATAAAACTGTTTGGAAATTGGGGAAACATAAATGACCATGTTCCAATTTAACAATAGAAGAGTTACCCTAATAATAGGTGGTGATGAAATATATCATTACTAATAGACTAATATGGGTTTATACTGCTGTTTTCAAGCTAACTGGACATCACACAGTAGTTTAAAAATGTGTATTATAAACAGAAATAGAGAAGATGCCTTAATTTTCTTCACAGCCCTACTCTTTAGCTAGAAATAAATGTGGCAATGAGGTTTCTGCTCCCTTTGCATAATAAAAGTTATTCAAATCAATGAACTTAAAGTTTCTATACCCTTCTTATGTTATTGAATTAAATTTGCATTAAAAATTATTTTAAAAGAACAAAATAACTATGAAATAGGCAGAAATCTAGCCATAAGCCACCAACAACCTAAGTCAACAAATATATATTCGTTTGTTTTCTTGCAGTGATTATTCATAGACCTTTTTTTTGTTTTTTCCTGATTACAAAAATAATACATTTGTAAAAATTCCAAACCATAAAAAAAGGTATGGAAAGCTGAAAGGCTCCATAATTTCACCCTGCAGAGGTTACTGTGTACTTTTCCTACAATCTTTACTTAAAGTATGGATGCGCTATAGTTTGTCTTTCTTAATAAGAACATTCTCTTTGTACTTACTGGTCAGCTAGCATTCTCACCTGATTGATTCTGATTATTTCTTGTATCTTGAGGACAAGCTTTGTCTTAAATATTTTTTATTACTTGTTGCACTTTACTGAGCTTTGTACAGAGTAGGATTTCTGAAAATACACATCAGGTGAGTGGATAGAAAGGATTTTATTTTTCATCTTGACTTTAGCCTAAATTTATTGACCTATTGGGTCTAGCACTCACCATGAATCCTTTTGTCTTCTCACAACTCATTTGTAATGATCAACATCAAAACATTGTTATGAATTTCTACTGGGTAATAAATTGTCATGAAAGAAAAAAAAATAGAAACCAAAATTGAATATAAATTTTAATACATTTCTCTTAATTCCCTAATACTTTTTTCCTTTGTATATTATACTTTATAAGTTTATTAACCTACATATTGTAATATAAAGTGATTTTGGAAATAGCTATTAATTGAAGATCTTTTAGAATAATTATATTCCATTTTTCTTGCTAATAGTAAAGAGAAAAAGAAAAATTTATTTCCCTAACCCAGGTCTTTTGGACCTGAGCAAACTGGGAAAGTGGTAAAATCATTTCTTTCTACATAATAGTGACAAGGCTACTTGTGTTACTACTGTAGACTTTGAAAAAATTTTGCAAATATTAAATATTCAGTCTTCCTTTCTCTGTCTTTTGAGATAATGCACCAATACTATATTAATGTGAAACATTCTACAACATAGGAATATACAAAGACTGGTAGATTTTATAAAATCTGAGGAATAAAAATAACAGTAGAGCCTGGGTTTTCTTTCAAAGGGATTAGGTTGGCTAAGACAGCAATGGGAAAAGAAGTGAATGGAAACTTCTAAAATGCTTATAAATAGGAACAGAAATGGACTGAAAAAGAAAAGAATTTATTGTGTAATAAATATAGAGCTCTCTGTAGTGATAATTAATATTCCCCATGACAGTATCTTAAAAATAAAATAGAATCCTCTTTGTAGAGATCACACTTGTCACATAGTCTCATCTGTTTTATGGTGGCTTACAGATATTGGTAATTAATTAAAAATTCATTTATAGGTATGACCCAAGGATCCTTAATGAGTAGTACACCTGAACTCTTTGAGTTCAACTGGGAAGAAGCAGCGTATGCTCTTATTAAGTGGAGTCTGAGGTCTTGGTGCTGAGGATAGTTTAGCATCTTTGATTTAATTTGGAGACTGTTTTACAGCCAGACAACAGAGGGGAATTAGTGCCCTGTTATGCTCTACTCACTTCATGCTATACCTGCTGAAGACCATCTGATTCTTGATATCATTTACCAGGAGACCATGAGTTAGAGCCACCTAAATAGTGATGGAATCATTGGATCTCTGAATGCTCTGCAGAAAATATAGTTACCACAAAGCCATTTTTAGAACGTGGGTTATGATTTCTCATAGACATTAGCTGAGAAAGTTTTATTAGTATCAAACTACATTAGATTCTTAAATCCTCTTACATTCCAAGGAAATTACATATGCTTGTCAAGTTAAAGAACTGGTCAGCTGCTCTTTATTTTACTCCAGGCAACACACACCCGCTATACACATGGCTGTTCTCCTGGGGAGTGGTCAGTATGATGGTCTGCCAAGGCACACACCAGGCATCAGAGCAGCCCTGGGAGGGAGCACTCCTTAGATGATGTACTCCAAAACTGACTGTGCTTCTGACAAGATTCAAGGCCCGATGTACAAAACTTGTGCGTGGATAGGGTCCCTAGGCCTGGCTGGCGATCAGGGCCCATCTGGGGCTGCCAGAGGGGCAATCTGGGGACAGCACCAGCCCACTTGCTGGCTAGCCCCGCCCCCCGATCGCCCCGCAGCCATCAGTCGCCTCCCTCTGTGGAGCAGGGCAATCTGGGGGTAGGGGGACCCACTGGCATCCACCTTGGCTGGCCTGAGGCCTGTGGGCTGGGGGCAGCTCCTGCATTGAACATCTTCCCCCTGGTGGTCAGAGTGCTTCATAGCGACTAGTTGTTTAGTTGATTTGCATATTAGGGTTTTATTATATAGGATTATTATTATATAGGATTAAAAAGTACTGGCTACAGTTTACTTCCCCCTCCGTAGGCTCTGCTTAACTGACCACCAAAACTTCTAATTTCATTTCAGCATCTCTCAAGACTTATAGAGCCCCTATTTATCACTTGAGAAAACCTTTCTTTTTTATTTTTACTGCTTATCGTTGTTCATTTCCTTGGATTTAATTTTTTAAAAAAAGTGAGTAGCTTTTTAATATTTTAATCTCACATAGACCTAAATTAATTTGGTTGGGGTATAATTTACATCTCACTTGTTACTTCTTGATAGTAACTTCTAGGTTTTCTCAGAACTCTCTGTGAGAACTAGGCTGAAATATCAGCTTGCATTTGAATATCCTTACAATGTTGATTTTATTTTCACTTACAGGAGAGGAAACTAAGACTATGAGAAATTAAACTTACTTTAATTAACTTAAACAGCTAGTAAGTGGTAGAGCCAGAATTTAACCTCAGGTCTCTCTGACCCTAAAGCCATTGTCATGTGTTTCATTCCTTTTAGAAGTATTTGAAAGGGAAGAAAGGTATCCCAATTTTAAATTTCTATCTTAAAATTTAGCATTTTGAATTCTTTAGAAATTTCACTAGAAGACTGTCATATTACTTACTTAAAACAACCAGTCAGTTGTTGTATATGCAGAGCACACTCAAAGTGATTTGAGGGTAAAGTGTAGCCATGCCTTAACTTAACTTACTCACTAGCTTCCAGAGCAGGTCTTTCCCTGAAGACAATGAGACTCAGGCCCATCATGCAGGGAGGAAAACGGAAGTGTGACCCCTTCCTTCAGGAAGGAGACACTTCTGAGACTCTCCTAGGACACAGAACCACAAAGAAAGAGCTTGGAAGTCACACTGCACCTAAGTAGTCTTTCAAAGGATGTAAATTCTAGTTTAATTGTTTGGCAGTTGGAACCCATTGATGAATGCTTTAATTCAGAAATCGTTTTGGAAGATGAATAATCATTGTCAACTCATCTGCTCAAATTTTCACATATCAGGTCAGCTTCAAACAGGATAGAGCTGCCTAGTATATAACAACAGAATAATATATAACAATGTATATTGACATCAGGCACATAGCTTATCTCTCAGCTCTGTTTATAACTCCTGCCCGATGGTGGTGGTTTTTATCTTCCCGCTTTTCATGTGGCCCAGTGACAGAGAGGTGATGTTGACTCTTGGCCCTTCTATACGAAGAGCATATGTTCAATCCCTTCACAGAAGCTTTCCTATTCTAGTGTGCATCAGCATTACCTGAGGCATTGGTTCAAAATTCAGATTTTTAGGTTGTATCCTTAGAGAGTTATTTCATAGGTAGCCCCAGATATATGACTTGAACATGGGTGTTCAGACCACCCTGGAGAAGCAATGCCACCCCAGCTCCTGATCCCAACAGCCCATCTGGGCCGCATGCGACAGCCCTCCTGTGGAACTCTTCCTTACGCTGTTTTTCAGGGCACCCTATTTTCTGAAGGCCGCCCTACTTCTCTCCTGGATCAAAGGGGAAAATAGCCCTCACCCTTTGAACCTCTGGGGCTTAAAGTGTTGTTTTTTCTGTCATGTCACAAAGGGTCCTGGCCTCAGACTTGCCCGCAGTGCCTCTCCAGGACCTGACTGGGCTGCCTGCCTCACCATGCTGGAAGGAAGGCGTTCCAGACGTCAGCACGACTTGAACGGACAAATCACCAAACAAATGCCATGTAGTTTCTTTATGGCCTTATCATTGCAGCCTTGAAAAAATGTAGTCTCCACTCTAGGCCAGTTCTCCCTGATTACGTATTTGAAACCAAGTTTCTTCAACGAACAGTGTGATACAGAAGATGTGGTTGAGTCATAAAAACACCAAAGTGTTGCAGGACTTTCATTGACCTTGCAAATGTAAAAATCCTCAGCAGGCAGGAAATTTCTGTCACAACACTAATGTGTACTGTCCACTCACTGTGAGGGAGGAACCAGTGGCATAAAGGCAAATAGGACATGGCCCCTGACTTTAAGAAATGTGCATTCTAGACAGTCATCATAACATAGAAGCATACTCCCAGGAAGGAAAATAACATGGCAGGGGCCCAGTATGGAAGGAGAGGAAAGCATAGAGAATGTAAATCTCTCAGGAGAAGACCTCAGGAATGAGTGACATGTAAACTAGATCTTAAAGGGGGAGGAGCAGTGTATCAGATGCAAAGAAAATAGACAAGGCTTAACCATGGAATAAGTTTAATGAAGCTTAAATTAAATAAAACATTGGGTGAAAGCCTTTTGCCCCAGAACTGTTTAAAGTCTGTTCTAGTGATAGAGCTTGAGTCCTCATCAACTGTTTACCTCCAGATATTTAAATTTGTGAATATAAATATCAATGAAATGGATGCAAATACAGTTTATACCCAGTGATTTTTAACCAGAGCTGTGCTGCTTAAAGTTGCTTCTAAAACTTTCCTAAGCCCCATCCCAGACCTAATCAGTCAGACCCATGGAATTAGGGCCACAGCAAGTCAAAAGTTGTCCCTGCTTTGTCACTGGCTTTCCCTAAGCCAAGAAAAGGAATCCCCCCCTCTCCCTCCCCCACCCCCCCGCCGCCCCAAGTTATAGATCTATCTTCTTGGTACATAGGGAATAAATGGAAATGTAGAGAAATATGTTAAGAAAGATGTGTCTTTTCTTGATCTTTCTTTAACCTGACATATTGCAAGGATTTAACTTAATTCCCATTTACTGAATTCTTACAAAACCTGTGTTTTAACATCACTGTCAGAGTTGACAAAAACCACTTTCTGTCAAAAGAGAGATGTTTCTGCCCTGGTGGGTTTGGTCAGTGGTTAGAGTGTCGGCCTCCTCACCGAAGAATCTCAGGTTCAATTCCTGGTCAAGAGTGCATACTTGGGTTGCAGGTTTAATCCCTAGCCCCAGCTTCCCGTTGTTGATATTGTTGGTTTGCAAATTTATTACGATAGTTTTCTGGCACATGCCAGCAAAATGTCCTAAGGAAGGGACACCTTTCTGAATGGCACCATATGGGCTAGCCACATAGAAAGCAGTGTTTTCTGCACAGCCCATCTCCTTCTTCTTTAAATCCCTGAATTGTTTGGCTGATCTGAGATGCTCACCAGCATCTTGAGGTAATGCCACATGTCTCTTATTTTTATTTTATTTATTTATTTATTTATTTATTTATTTATTTTTTTTGCAGGGAAGCAGAACTGTATAGTATGTCTAGAATTGGCCAGATTACATTCTTCATAGCTTTTCTCCTGGACCTATAGTTGGTACCATTAATCTGGCAAATGTTTCCATTCCATGAACAATTATTGACTGTCTCAGACAAGGTATGCTTCAAAAATCTGAGAGACTCAAGAACTGAACTTGGCTTATATTTTTGCCCTAAAGGTGCATATGCAAATGATCAGGGGATGTCTGTAGTCACTGTAGTACTAATGATGAACCCACAAAAAAAAGAAAGAAAAAGGAAGGAAGGAAGGAAGGAAGGAAGGAAGGAAGGAAGGAAGGAAGGAAGGAAAAAAGATATATGTCAGCTTCTGTTAAGGAAATCCCTTAAAAATCCATAGCCCTCCATTTAATATTGAACTGACAGTTGCATCGATTTTGGCTGCCTTTAAGACATCTTTGAATAAGAGCAAGCATGGCTGCATCCGTCAGCTTAAAAACACCTGAAAGAGAGAGGTGCTGCCTCTTAGAATTAGTCGGGTTTTCCCACTGACTGCCCTACAGTCAGGTCTTCTGTTCCATTGACTGCATTTCTAGGTCCTTCCTTGCATCTGGCTCTTGGTTAGATTTTGACACCTCTCCAAGGCCGGCTCCTGGTTTTACTCAGAACCTCAGTTAGCATCCCCTTATCAGCCCTGCCCTTTGGCACACGTAAATCCAGTGTTTGGTTAGTTTAAGTAGATCCTTCCCCACACCTCTTTATCACCACATGCACTATTTTAAATCAGCCTGTTAGGTACAACTAAGTGGGAAATAATCCCAATGAGAAATGTAGACAGAAGCGAGGAGTAAATGAGATGATGACAGTGGGGGCTAAGACATGCAGGGTATTCCGACTTAATCACAGGGCTGGGAGCCTGTCCTGGCCTCTTTCCAAGGAACTGGTGTGGTCCTTCTGACCCACACACAGTGCACCGCCCGGAAGGTGGATGGGGCTCCTGGCACTAACACCTCTTACACCACGTTCTTTTTGACAAAAACATCAACATTCTCCTACTTCGTAACTTGGAAAGCTCAGAATCAGCATCAATGCCTTTTTTTCCTTTACTGTTAATCCTGCTTAATAATGCTGCCCTGTCAGTTCTCTGTGTCCTTCCTTGCTCATTCATTACTCTTCAGCTTCTCTCACACCTCCCTTGTCCCTAAAGTTCTGCAAAACAATTTTTCTTTTTTGAGATCTAATTGACTTATAGCATTACATTAGTTTCAGGTGTATAACATGACTTGGTATTTGTGTATATTGCAAATGATCACCACAGTAGGTCTAATCAACGTCCATGACCATAAAGCACTCTAAATATCCTCCCTGCCTTTCATTTTTTTCCCTTCCAAACCATACTGTGAACTAAGAGCCAAGTAACATTTGTAAAACAAAACTTTGTGACCTTTTTCTACTTAACTCCTCTTTGCCCACTAAGTCAAGCCCAAACTTGGGCCTTTTCCAGACTTCACATAACTGGATTTCTCTCTCCTCGGAATTGCCAGGTGAACCAGCCCAGCGTTGGCACTATTCCTCAAGCATCACATACGCTTTTGAGACTTGGAGTTACACTGTATTCCCAAGGCTACAATGCTAACTTCTCTCTGTAGACAAATCCAACTCATTCTTTATGGTCCAGTCCAAGTCTCATTGCCTCTACCATGAGACTTTCCCCAGTTACCCTAGACTGCACTGATTGTCCCTTTCTCCACATTTATATAGTACCTTACTTGTACATAGTCCAGCAAATAAGTCTTGGTTAAATTGCTTTGCTATTGGTGGCTTATATGGAGGAGGATTATATCATTTGTTTCCCAAACCGGGACACTTTTGAGAGTGAAAATGATGCTGTTAATCACTTCACTAGGAAAATAGGCATTTCCAACTATCCTGAATAAATCACGATATATGGTCATCCTAGTTGTGTTTGGACATCTTGTCTTTCCAACAAGACTGTAAGCTTCTATGGGGCAGAGTCCAAGATCTATATTGCTTATTCCTTGGCACATAAAACAGTGCCACTCACAGAACTAACGATTAAGAAATACAGGAGGCATGCCCAGCCAGTGTTGCTCAGTGGTTGAGCACTGACCTATGAACCAGAGGTCATAGTTGCATTCCCAATCATAGTACTTGCCAGGGTTACAGGCTCAATCCCCAGTAGGAGGTGTGCAGGAGGCAGCCAATAATCAATGATTTGCTCTCATCATTGATGTTTCTCTCTCTCCCTCTCCCTTCCTCTCTCTGAAATCAATAAAAACATTTTAAATAAAAACATGAAGGAGAGATGGGGGAAATCAAGCGATCAATTTACCTTCACTGAAAAAGGTGGTTTCTTAAAAATCAAAAGTCCACTCCACTCCACTGGATATGCAGGACACAAATACCAAGATAGCCACACAACTTCTCCAAACCAAGTTGGAAGGAGGCAGCCAAAATCAAGCAGGCAGAATAGAAGTTTGAAGATTTGAAATCAAGTGATGCACAGCATTTCGGGGTGATATAGATCTCGACAATATCAAGGGGATCCACATACAAACCCAATTTGTATTCAGTGGGGACTCTAAAAGCATTGATTGTTAGTTATAAAAGAGGAACTTACACAATATGCAATTGGAAGTTTATCATGCATTTGTTCAAAAAGTAATCTTCAGAAGGTTAAAGTATAATAATTGCATTGTGAGATTTTTATTTAAACCCAATAATAAAATCATAAGCAGGTTTAATGTGCCATTTCCTGTTTTTTACCATCTCAAGACTTGATACATTGGTGTCCTTATCCATCCTTGTGTTTTTTAAATGTCATCATAGCAACTTTGTGCCTCAAAGAGAGAGTATCAAAAAAATATTTGAGAATTTCTTTATAATCAGCCTAAAATTTTCCTAGAGCTAATCTCAATTAGAAGGGAGTTGTCACCATTAAAAAAGAAACAGAAAACAAAATCCTTCTTGTAAGGCATCAGCCTGTTCCCACCGCTCGGCATCTTCACCCTGATGGTGGCAGGGATGGGATGAGTGTATTGACCCGACAACCGGATTCTCATAGGCAGGACCCCATCTCCACCACTGCTCTCCTGACTCACCGTTCTTATTCTTCCCACCTTGGCCGTCTCTGAATTGGGGTAGTTGTGAGGGACAGGATGGTGCCTGAACTTCCTGACTGTCATAGCTTACTCTGGTACTGTGGCTATTACTTCCAGACTTCTGGCCAGTGGATGAACTCAGTACCTCACGGAATGACTGGTAAAGTTTATATACCAAGAAACTCTAGCTAGAAAAGCTGAGAGGAAAGCCCAGTACTTTCTCGTCCATTTATATAAAGTACCGATAGAAACAGATGTATTCTGATAAGCCGTGCTTTGCAAAGAGGAGCGTTAGTGTACATGTGGTTTTATGCCACTTCCCTAGTAACTATTGGAGTTGATGATTCCCAATCTTTTCAGTTTTATTTCACTTGAACCTCAGTTACTGGTCTGTAAAATAAATGAGTTGTACTGTCCAAGATGCCTTCCAAGTAGAATTTCTATCAATCTCTGAAGCATGTCTCTTTGCCAAAAAAAAAGGGGTAAAGAATAAGGTACCATTACATCAGACCTTGTTGTTGCCCAGATCTTAATATTTAGCAGATATAATTTATGCCCGCGAAATATATGTTGTAACTCATCTGGCCAAAAGAAAGTGCCCATCATGTTCCTAATAGCTGTATTATAAATAAGCTCTCCTGTGGGCTTTCATAAATCGAAGAAAATTAAAATTAACTTTATTTAATTTGAGGAACCACTGAAGGCACTGTTTTAGACAGAGGTGCCATTGTACTAAAAACCGAACAAAGGAAGACAGGGATGTTGTTCTTTCCCTCCAGATGACTCTGGCCTCAAATACTTGAGAATCTCGCTGATTAAACAAGATCATTCAAATCTCAAAGTCCCACTGGTTTGGAGACAGTGAAAGGAGCATTGTAGGATATGGACTTATCCCTGACTCTGCCATTTAAAATCTTGAAACATTACCTTCTCTTGAAAAAAAAAAAAAAAGAAAGAAAGAAAAAAGAAAAGAAAAAGAAAGAAATAAAGGAAATGAAAAGAAATTTAAAAATTTAAAAACACACAGGGTGGCTTGGCTAAATTTTAAAGTCTCTTCCAGTTCGGAGATTCTGTGTTTAATAATTTTTGTCCTGATTCTCAAAAGTAAACCAATAGAATGAAATAAATATGACTAGGAATCAATTGTATGGATCTTTAGGGCCTTTTTCATTACAACAACCAACTGGAAGTGACAGCCCCGTACAAGGATCGGCACTTGTACTCGATGGTCATCATGGTCAGCTTTTACTCAACTTGACCAGCTGACTGCCCTGCAGTCCCTCTGCATACATAATTCAGTAGGGTATTCTAATTTCATCAATAAGTGTACTCTTGTGTGTATTACTGTATTTCCTTTCCTTTTAATTTAAAGATTTCAGTTTAGGTGCATCTGCTAAATCTTATTGTTAAATCAAACCTGAAATGAACTTCAGGGCTCAGTATGTTCAAGACCTATGGCTGTTTACCAAAGAAATTCTTTCTCCCATCCTCTCAAGTCAAGACACAGTAGCGAAAAAGGGTTTCTCGGGTTTATTCTTTCACGAATCACCTCTGTGCCACACCTGTGTGCCAGGCAGGAGCAAGGGAGCGCGAGTCTCTGCCCCTGTTGAGTTTAAGGTTGAGGTGATCAGTAGATGTTATTATTTAAAAACCACTGGTTAACAAACTCAGGGAGACCTTGACTCAGAAGGTCACATTTCAGGTGAGACCTGCAGGATGATGGCCTTGTGTCTTCACCCTTTTTACTCCAGCTCTCTCTTAAAGATAGCTCTTAGTGCTTACCCCAGCAGAGAGTGTATGTAAGACATATACTTGACATCTGGTCAGTGTCGACATTTTCACAGCATTATCCTGCAAGAAATTTCTTGATTTATTCAGACACTGGTTGAAGAATGACACTTGTTCCTGCTAGCAGTCATCTTTAGGTCAGAAGTGGAAATTACATTCCTCTTCATCTTATGTTGGAGACATTTTCCAGGATCCATTTTCTCTCCACCTTACCACTGGGATCTAAGGCAGATGTTACATTTGCTTCATACCTGCCTTCCTTTGTAGATATTGTTTTGGGTAAGAATCAAAATGATCCTGTACCATCTATTCCCTTTCTCCTTGCTCCAGAGTTACCTAAAGTTGATGTGAAACTTTCTCATTTGTATTTTTCTATTTCACTAAATATAAATCACACTTACTATTAGTTTGTGAATTTATGAATCTATATACTAGTACACATCCTCATGCTGTACTTTTGCAACTTGGTGTCCTTTTAATAAAGATTTATTCATACAAATAAAGCAATTTCTTTCTCCAGTCTTCTGTGAAGAGAGTCAGGTTGCCTCTCCTTTTTCACAATTTCCTGTGGCAGCAGTGCAGTCAAACTCGTGTCTGCTGGGCTCAGGTGTTACAGCCTCTGGGGACACACTGGGAGCGGAGCTGAGCCACACGGCACACGCATCTTCAGCCTCAGTAGGCATTGCCAAATGGCTCTCTAAAGTCACCAATATCATTCATCATTTACCAGCAATGTATAAGAAATCCTATTTTTCCTCATTCTTGCCAACATCTGGCATTAACAGACTTTAATTTTTGCCAGTCTAATATCAAATGGCACTTCACTTTTGCTTCCCTGATTATTAATGAAGTTGAGCATTATTTCATATGTATTAGTATTTGGTTAGTTTCCTCTGTGAATTTCCACCCTTTCCCAACTTTTCCATTAGGTTGTTGCTGTCTTATTTATTTATATAAATTATTTTTTCAGTTCTACATGTTGCTAATATCTTTTCTTATTTTTTCAACTTGTGAAAACTTTGCATATGATGTCTGTTTTCCATACCAAAGTTCAGTGTAAAAGTCAGGTTATTTTATGCTTTGCCATATTTATGTGCTTGTTTTAAGAAAGTCTCCCTACCCCAATTATATAATGATGTTCTCTTAAATTTTTCTAACAATTGCAAAGTTGTATCATTTGTTACTTTTGCGTAAACTGTGAGGGGAGGGTTTAATATATGTTTCTCTGTGGGTAGTTGATCATTCTAACACCATCCCTTTTTTTTTTTACATGAATTTTAATTTTACTTCTGTCATATATTGAGCTCCCATTTCACATCTTGACACTTGGTCTGTGACCTAACTCGGCCAATACTACAGTTTTCATGAGACTGGCACTGTAATCATTCCTTGTTTTTTTTTTAATATATTTTATTGATTTTTTACAGAGAGGAAGGGAGAGAGAGAGAGAGATAGAAATGTCAATGAGAGAGAATCATTGACCAGCTGCCTCTTGCACACCCCCCACGGGGGATGTGCCCGCAACCAATGTACATGCCCTTGACCCAAATCGAACCTGGGACCTTTCAGTCCACAGACCGACGCTCTACTGCTGAGCCAAACCGGTTTTGGCTGTAATCATTCTTAATGTCTTATCGTGTCTTCCTTTCTTCTTTCCAGCCTCCAAATGCGTCCTCTGCTCTTGTTGTCTTTTCCCTCGGTACAACCTTAGTAATTACTTCAATGAGGGTCTCTGTGGTATATTCTTTCCATTTTTTCCCTGAAAACTTCTTTATTTCATCCACACTATTGAATGATGTGGAGTTTAGTTAGGTAATTCTAGATGGAGGACTTTTTTCAGAGCAATTTGAAAATATTCCACTGTTTTCTAGATTTCGTTGCTTTTGTGAATCCATTGGTCTGTTATTCTTTGTAGATAATCTGTTTTTTCTTTGTAGTTGCCTTTAAGATTTATCTGCCTTTGGCATTCTCCAGTTTATTTTACCTGTAGATATATCTTCATTTTTATTCATCTGCTTGGTTGTTGTGCTTCTTGAAACCAAGTGTTCCTATTCTGATAATTTTTCATCTATCTCTTCAAATTTTGTCTTTACTCCTTTATTTCACTCCCTTTGAAACATCCATTAGTTAACACATCCATTAGTTAGAGACATTTTTATTCCATCTTTCATGTCTCTTAATTTGATTGTTATATTTCCCATCTCTCCATCTCTTGGTACTACATTCTGGGTAATTCTTCAGATTTCTCTCCCTTTTCTATTCAGTGATATTAACTTATTGACTTTTTAAAGTTCAGTTGCTATATTTTTAATTTCTATAAGTTCTTTTTTAACCCAGCCTCATTGTTTTCTTAATGACCTAAGTTCTTTAATATCTTCCATCATTTTAAACATACTTACTTTGTAATTCCATTGCCTTAAGTTATTGGGGGTTTAATCCTGATTTTCTTGAGTCGACCGACTCTTGCTTATGGCAGATTTTTCTTTATGTATTGCACTATTTTCACATATGAGCTCATCTGCAGCGGGCCTGTGTTTGTTTTGCTTGCCATGAGGAACTGTTGGGGCCCAGTTTGTGGAAGAAGTTCTGCATTTCCTTTTGTCTGGAGCCCAGAGCTATCAGCAGCACTGCTTATGTTCGTTTATGCAGGGTGTATAATTTCAAATTCCAAGCCTATGCGAGGTCCAGGCCAAGCATTAGAATTCTCCAAGGAAACTTCCTCCCTCCAAGGACTAGACAGAGCTCCTTGAAGTGGTGGGTAGATGGTTCCCTTTTCACTGTGGTGCAGCCTTTCCAGGTCTCAGCTCTTGCAGAGGCTTCGGTTCTAACCTCCCCATGCAGGTCCAGGACCTCCTTCTCTCTTCCCTTTCAGGGGCAGGAACCTCAGCTTCCAGCTGTTGAGCCTGCCTCGCTCCGTATCCCTCAGGGCAAGCACACCGTAGAACATCCTCCTTCTCTCCCACTCTTCGTCTAACCTCCCTTCTTCCTTGGGTTTCAGCTCAGCCACCACTTTACTCAGCAGCTTTCCCCACACACCACCCCCACCAGGAGTGGCCCCGTGCCCTGCTCTGTGCGTCCCGTACCCACTTCTGTAAGAGCAGCTTCACTTTGCCCTCCTCTTGACTTCATTTGCCTTCATCCCGCATTTCACTCAAAGTCTTTTGAGGACAAGGGACTGTCTGCTCACTGGTGCCTGGCATAGTCTGCTGGGTGCTGGGTAGATACTTCTCGCATGAATGCATGTTGTTTTTATAATAAAAAAGTAGGGTGCAAGGTGCTGGATGTGAAGCACCCCAGTCTCTGTATGAGGTCAGAAGACATCATCCACTGGCATTGCTCTTAATAAGAACAGCACAAGCAGGTGCGATAAACCCCGCACTGAAGTAACTGCACCTCAACAGATGCTTTGAGGCCTTGTCTCGGGATGTGCCCTGAAGGTCTGTGTGCACAGGGGCCGGCCACAGAAAGGCACAGGGGCCCACTCGGTGCTAGGGGACCGGGCATTGTAGTGGTCACTGACAGGCCATCGATGCTGGAATAAGAATCAAGCTTAAAAAAAATGAATCAGACTATGCTTCATCCCCTGTAAAATGCTCTCAAGAAGCAGGGCGTCACTCAGGTTCTCTTAGGAAACAGGAAGCCTGTGAGGCTGACGTGGAACCCGCAGGCATGGAGGCTACTCACAGGCCTGCCTGTGCTCTGCATCCCTGCCTCTCCCGCCTCGGCCAGTCCCTCCGGCTCCCTACAGCTCTCCGCACATGTGCCTCACCCTCTCCTCTTCAGCTGGCTTCTTCCGCTTTGCTTCTGCCCCCACATAGTCTTGGGTTTGCACAAGGTGTCGGGGCTGCTCACATCCCGCATTTCACTCAAAGTCTTTTGAGGACAAGGGACTGTCTGCTCACCCCGTAGCTCTCCTGCTCATCTCCTCACTGCCTGCTCCTCTGAGGAGGATGCCAGAGGGTCCTCATCCTTGGGGCAGTCTGTGGCCTGGCTGTCCTGAGCTAAGTGCCGGTCTCTGCTGCAGTCAGGCTCTGGCTTGGAGGGCACCGATGTGAAACATTCCTGCCCAGATGGCAGCAGGACCAGGGGTGGGCAGTTTCCCAGAGGCACCCTTGGGCGTGGGCAGCCCCACACCATTCAGCAACCTCTGATTCTCACCGAGCAACCTTCTTCCTTCCAGCACCTCGATTCCAAAAAGTGGGAGAGCTGGATGATGATATCCAATGTTCCAGATGCTAGAAAGATAATCAGCCCCATTCCACATCAGTTAAATGCCATCCTAGTTTATTTGTCAATCTCTTGCAGGTTCAGTTGTGAGCTGGTTTCTAGGCTTGAGCCCCTGCTGCTCTGATTTCTGAACCCGCACAGCTGAGAGCCGGTCCCTAGGTCAGTAACAACTGCACCAAGATATGGAGCACATTAAGGCCTTCCACTGGAGCCAGACTTATTCTGGCTCTTTCCTTTCTCTCCTAGTGCCTGGAGTGCCAGGTTCATTATAATTTTAATAAATTATGAGAATGGGTGGCAAGCCTATAATTTATAGGATTCAGCTCTAACTATGAAATAGGGGAAATGAAGCACCATGATATCATCAAAGAAAATATATACTCTATTGGAACCATATAAAATTGGGACCAGAGTCGTCATCTCAAGCTGGTAATGCCTACACAGCATCCCTCTGGCTTCCCTGCCACAGGCCCCGCCCCGCTCCTCGCCTGCCACGCTCTGTCTCAGGCAGTCGAAAGTCACACCAGTGTTCGCAGCTTTCTTCCACGTGCAAGTATTACCTTAGCTATTGATTTGCTTATATTTAGAATTCAACCATTTTTCTTTTGCTGAATCTGTGTGCTCATTTGCAACGTAAAATGAATGTTTCACTTATATGGAAAATAACCCCTATTAGCTGTGCCCTCTTAGGCCAGTTATGTAACCTGCTCTACCTTGATTTTTTTTTTTTTTTTTATCAGTCCTACAGGATCACAAAACCTTCTCCATCGGGTTCCCGTGAGGATTAAATGAGATAGAAAGTGCTTGGCTTAGGGACCTTTCAAATCACAGCTTTCAGAGTGAAAGGAAAGAGGAAGGTGTGGGAGGGTGCTATTTTCCATGCCCTCCGTGTGAGGAGGTGGAAACCAAGCGCCTGCAGGGAGCCTGGTCCCCTCCTCCGTGTGTGGGCTGGTCCCGGGGTTCCCTCTCCTTCGCTCACCCAGCCACAGGACTCCACTGCAGACAGGTCTTCCTCACTCGTCCCTAGTGCCCCTCAAGCTCTGGGAGTTAGCTGATGTAGTGACGGCCCAGCTGTCAGTTCTGCCTGAACAGCCTGACTTTCACTTGTCCATTTGACCAGAAGTTAAAACTGAGTCATCAGATCGGAAGTTGGGCACTCGCTCTGGCCAGAGTTTTTGCCTTATTAGAGGATTTCACAATGAAATTAAAGCTCTGCTGTGTACTCCTGCCCCTTTAAATGTCTGTATGATCCGATGACTCCCTTTAAAAACCCATCCCATATTCTGCTTTTCCCAGCACAGAGAGCCAGACAAATCTGATAGAGTCCTCAAGGAGCTGTGTGCACACACAGCTGCTGGGGGAACCGGCCAGGCTGCTCTGTTCTCAGCGTGTTGCATTCAGACACACCACCCTCTGCTGTGTTCATTGATGATTATGATATATGCCACATTCCTGGGGATGGGAGGATCTGCTCAGCCACCACTAGCCTGTTCATTATTTATATGCAGTTAAAGAGCATGGCTCAATTGAATGCAAACAGCTGAGAAAAGTCATTATTCATGTACAGATCAAATTGAACATTTGTCATTTCTCCAGTGATTTAACACATTCTTTGTGCCTTGGGACCTCAAATTATATTAAGCAGAGTAGATGCTTTAACTCTTTTTAAATTGTTGGCCTTCATCCATTTGTTCAGATTACTTGGGCTTGTTTGAAATTAGCCCTTGCTTCCCCTTAATATGTAAAATAGGAAAGGAAGAAAATTTCTTTTTAGGACCTATTGCATTCTAAGGATGAATGCAGATTGTTCTGCTATGATTCTGAACGAGCCGCAATTAACATAGTAGGAACCCCAGTACATTAATGCAGTACCTCTTTTCACATCATTACTCCTAATGGAACTGTTACCAGGATAATAGCTTGACCTTTAGCTATAGAATCAGATAGCAAAAATATATTCTGCTTACTCGATACTGCTATTCACGTGGCATATTGAGCGTTTTCAGGTCAATACAATCACAATATTTTGGCCTAAGGCCTCATCTGCACTTGCAACAGAATAGGATTTCTTCTTCAGCAGATGGATTCCAGGTAAAAGTCGCTTTTAAGTATGAATGTGACCCCAGAAATAAAAGGTCAGCAGCAGGCGCAGTGGAACTATTTGTTGTGCAGGTGTTTTCCAAGAAGCCGTATGCTGTGCCTTCAGTGATCTCAGACACAGACGCTGGAGGCAGAGGCTTCCTGGTTTCTTTTTATTGAAGCTGAAAGGGTTTTAACTGAAGAGAAAAAAAGCAGAAATGGTTGCCTTTCTAGGAGTGACCGAATACCTGAGCGCACGATTGGATTCAAAAGATCTATCAGAAGCTCCTCCCCATGTGGGAGCAGCATTTAGGCTCCCGCTGGCTCTCCTAACCCGGTTGTTGGCACACGCAGTGGCTGGGCGTCATTTTGATGTGGGCATAACCCACATCTACTAATGGGTGCTAATTTGGACCCCTGCATCTCACAACCTAAGGGAAGAGGGCTTGCTATGGAAATTAACTAAATAAATAATATTGCAAGGGGGGAGATGTTTATCTGCTAAGACAGTGTATTCACTTCTTTCGGTGGTACACACCTTCAAGTAAACGAATAGGGTGCTAAATACAAATCAAATGTTTATTGTGTTCTTGGTACAAAGTACTGTTGTAGGTGCTGTGGGGGTCTAAGATCAAAGAAGACCCTGAGGTGCCTATAACCCGGTGTGGGAGATTCTAAAGCAAACCTCATCCCCGAGGCATTGTTCCTTCTGTGTATCTCCCATCCCACATCTCATATACTGGGCAGCCTGGGTGGTGTTTCCCCTGATCTTTAATTCTGCTTCCTAACCATCACTCCTCCTCTGCTCAGTGTGTTGGGCTGGGTCCTCTCCTCTAAGGTTTCCACCACAGCTGCATCTCTGCCTCGCACTCCCCCGTCGCCCTGCCATCAAGGAAAACTTCCCCATTCACGTGAAAGGTCCATCTGATGGAGCAGCAGTGTGCCCCCAGCCAGCAGTAGGCCGACCTCACCCCCAGTGACGCTCACCTCGACTGCATTCACCTGACTGCCCTCAGCCCCGCCCGTGAGCACACCTCAGCATTCCCACCCGGGGCTGCTCGCTGCCACACACACTCAGCACCGCACTCCCAACTGCCCTTACTCCAGGGCACCGCCTTGCCAACCCTGCTGGTATTTCCATTCCATGGTCTCTAGATTCTTCGAAGCCTGCGAGCCTTTTCCTGCTTTACTTCGTTCCAGGTTTGTGTGGGAAGGGGGAGTGAGGAAAGCTGAGGTCGTTCATTCCAGGTGGCAGTGCATCTCCAGGTGCTTTGTATCCCTGCGCTTCTGCCAAGACTATCCCGCTAGACTCCAACCCAGGAGCAGCCCTACCATCCGGTGGCTCCGCTCCCGAAGAGGAGCTGCAGAGTGCCCTGGGGGAAACCGCCTGCCCCCACAGGCTGTTGCCAACTCCACAGGCCTGCTTGGTGTCCTCACATCCTCAGTCTGCTGCTTTCCGACTCCTGTTCTGCCCCAGACTTTCCCCACACTCTCCATTCCCCGCACCGGACATGCAAGGTCTTGGGAGTGATGGCTCCAGCTGGTAACCACTTCTCAGCCTGCCCGTCTTCCCTTCCTCTGGGGCCAGAGGAAGAAGCCCCTCCTGCTCGAGGGTGACCCTCCGTTTCTAGCCTGACCCTCCCCTTTGATGGTCCCCTTTTTCCTGGGTCCTGTCTTCCCGCACAACATGGCTGTTTCCGTCAGCCTGATGGCATGCTCAGATTTCCCGGCCCTCAGCCCTCCTCCCCTGGCAGCCCTTCTTCTCTCCCTCCACTGAACCCCATTTTTTGAGTGTGTCCTCTGTGGCCACCCCACCATTCCTTGATGACCCTCAGTGGACACTTTCCAAGCCTCCCTCCCTGGCCCTCCCTCTGCACTTAAACTGTGGGTCCTCCTCTGTCAGCACCACTCGCTGGCTTTACAGGATCCCCTCTGTGTCTCCAGACTCTGGCCCGTCCTGAGGTCCTCCATGGACGCCTGTGCCTTAATCTCCATTCAACCTCTGGTGTTCTCGCTGCTCTGTGCTTGGCCCAGCGCTCTGTTCACTCCATGGGCTCTCCCTGTTAAGGTTTTTTCTCTCATTTCAACTCCCATGTGTATGTTTGTGCCTGTCAAACTGGTACCAGCCTGGACCCTTCCCTGAACTGTAGGCTTCTGTATAGGGACGGGGACCCAAACTGAACATGTCCCAAACCAAGCCTAATACACCTGCCTCTGCCCTCACAAACCTCCCTTTCTTTTATAGTTGCCAGGTCATGTGATTGAGCAGAAATGCCTGTTCCATGTACAGTTCCGGTCACCTGTCCATCTTCACTCACGCGGCCCTAACTGACATGGCAGTAGCTTCCTCAAAGAGATCCATCCTCCTCTCCCTCCCAGATCCATCCTCCCGCTGCCACCCAGGTCCTCCCGCACGACTGGGTTCTTTACATTTGTGTGTGGATGTTTTCCTTCTTTCAGATTATTTCCTTATAAATTTCTAGGAGTAAGATTTCCAATGCAAAAGTCTAACAATTTTATGCCTCTCATTATATATTACTATCTTATTTCCAAAAAGGCTTTGCCAGCTTATGCCAACAGTGATGTTTGACTATGCCAGGCCAGCACAATTTTATCAATATTAAGTATTAGCTTTGTAACATTGTTCTTCTCATTTAGTAGGTATAAAATGTGTTTTTGCAATTTGGGAGCTTACATATTTGTTGAACATTTTTCCTAATGCTAAATACACTGTTGGTTAACTATAGAGACTTTTGAAGTTGCTCTTCTGTTTGAGTGAGCACTTTGTATGGTGGTAGATATTGAACCTTTTCAGTTACGTTTAGCGCAGTTAGCTTTTCTCATTCTAATGTGGTGTTTATTTTCTACTCAATAGAAATTTTATAGTTTTACAGAGTAATTGAATCTATCAACATTTTCCTTTTCATTTCTTTTTAAAAGAAGCCTTTAAAACATTAGAATTACCAACATTTTAAATATGTTTTTATTGATTTCAGAGAGGAAGGGAGAGGGAGAGAGATAGAAACATCAATAATGATGTTTTTGCTCGATTCGGGATTGAGCCCACAACCCAGGCACATGCCTTGACCAGGAATCGAATGGTGACCTCCTAGTTCATAGGTCAACCATGAGCCATGCCAGCCGGGCCACATCTTATAGATACCAAGCGGGCAGTGTACTGTGAGTACATACTTGGTCTTGACCTACAGAGAGGAGAGCACATTGGGAAGCGCTCAGGAATGGCATGCGGAGCAGCAGCGTCCACGCCGGCTCCTGTCTGTGCAGTCACACGCTGGGCGGCTTTAGTAAGATCATGGCTGGCCTCTCTGTCATCCTCCATAGTTTATTTTGTGCTTAATAGATAGCTCTTTCCCAGAAGCCAGTAGAATGTTGCAAGAGTTGACTCGATATACAATTGGAACTTTCATTGAGATACAACTGCATTCTGCCCAGCGGGTGTTGCTCAGTAGGTTGAGCATCTGTCCTTGCGCCAGGAGGTCACAGGCTCTCCCATCGGTGTTTCTATCTCTGCCTCTCCCTCGTCTCTCTGAAATCAATAAAAATTTATCTTAAAAAAAGATACAATTACATTCTACTTATTCTGAGAACTGGTTGAGTTAGTAGAAGTAACCATGAGAAGTAACCATGAATTTTTTGTATAATTTTGCCTAAGGTTTTGAATTAATTAAAAAGTGAAATGTTTTAATACAGTTGTTGAATTTTGTCATGGGGCCAGAGGACCCATAGGAAGCGTTTTCTCTGCTCATAAGACATATACAGGGACATGGAGCACTTTCCATAAGGCACTTTAGAAAAGGCAATTCCCATAAAAAATACTCACTGTGCAGAGCTGGTTTCATTTTGAAGCCCAGTACATTTTATAGTCAGGGCCCTGCCAAGCTCCACCCCCACCACAGGGGTGTAATATGGATAATGAGGCTATCTAGTGCAGAACCCTTGTCTTTAGCAATATATATATGTATTGTATGTTTTTTCTTCTTTTGATATATTTCTATTTCGGATCTGCCTGTTTTACTTATTGAAGCATTTAACAATATTTCACGTTTTCTTTCAGTCTTCACAGAAAAGTACTGTACTGCTAATCATGTGGATAAACTTCCTGGCCCGAGAGACTGGGTACAGATTCTACAGGATCAAATTAAACTGGCCAGAAGAAGGTTAAAAAGAGGCTCAGGTATGGACGCGCTGCGAGAAAACAGTTACAGAAGCCCTGCATTGAGTTCTCAGGCATTGCAAAGTGCAAGCTTTGCTCTCGGGTGCTCGGCTGTCCCTTGGCTTTTGAAGGAGATGTGCTACATAACATGGCGTGGTTTTGTTTTTTAAAGTCTTATTCAAATGAGTTTTGAAACTCACCTGAAGATTAAATAGTGAAAATATATCAGGCCATTCACTCTGAACAGTACAAAGGGAAAAGACTGCTAACCTCATCTGTGGGCTTACATTCTTACAGAGGAAAGGGAGTCTCTGTTGTGATTTGCTTTCCTTGCCTATTGATTTTTGTTTGTTTGAATCTGCCTAACTTTATAAAATGTGCTATTTATTTAAGGTAAAAACATACACTCACACACACACACACGCGCGCACACACACACACACACACACACACACACACACACACTAATCATTCCACCTGAAACACCACATGAAATAGAGATTTTAAGTCAAATATTTATTTTAAAACATTTTTTCATCTGGGCTTGGTGATTCTGGAATTTCTTCCAGGAAAAGTGAACACAAATTGAATTATGACTATTCAGTCATTTGAAGTCTCAACCTCCCAAGTGACAGAGGGCCAGTTTAGCAGTGAGGCGTTCCGTTGATGTCAGTTTTCCGCTATCACATAAAAATAATCACCTCCAGGTGGTCGCAAACCTCTATTTTTCTCTCTGTTTTTAAAATCCTGATCAAACTTAAGTGTCTGCCCTGCTCAGAACCACCTGTGCTCTGCGGCTCAAGTGCAGAGGTGCTGACATGTTACAGGCTTGGGTGGCATGGGATCCATGAGCAAGCAGTACAGTGCATGAGGCCATGTCGCTCACCAGCCCTAAAGTCTGGGGGCTCGCAGTGAGCGGTAGTCACCTTGACCGGCGGTGGAGGAGCACAGCTCTCGGCCTCAGGAGAGTTCCTGGCACGGGCTGGGAAGACCCTGGCAGTATCACTGAGACACATGGGCCTCAGGGACTAAGTGATTTTCAGTATGAAAAACCTTACAGCTCTTTTCTCTGAAAGTCACTACTAGGA
The DNA here is from genome assembly GCF_964339955.1 of Pipistrellus hanaki. Lineage (NCBI taxonomy): Eukaryota > Metazoa > Chordata > Mammalia > Chiroptera > Vespertilionidae > Pipistrellus > Pipistrellus hanaki. The sequence goes on from NC_140503.1 coordinate 86,451,270, forward strand.
CTCTAAAATGTTCAGCTATGGGGTCACCTATGTAAGCTCCGCCTGAGCATCCCCTGACCTCCCTGTGATAGAGTCATATAAGCAATTTACAAAGCGTGAGTCCCAAGGTCATGTCTGAAAAAGAAGATATTTAGCTTTGGATGATTTTTTTAAGATAAAAAATCATTTTCTTTTACATTTAATTGATGCTCTTTTTATAAAGAGCAATAGACTAATTTTTTTACCCCTCTGTGCCATTGAGTAACAGCTACCACTGGCACAGTCCCAGGAGAAGGATGCATTCACGGTTTTCTTTCAGCACCAGCTACCAAATCCTGGCCCCGCTGCCTGGGGAGGGCCTGTGAAAGTGCTATGACTACTAATATTTTTAATTGGAAAAAATATGTATTATCATATCAGGTAATAAGTCATAATGGGATCAGAACATTTGGTTTCAAGTGTTACGGATGCTCTTTACCTGCTCTGGGCACATCACCCCATCTTTCTAACCCCCAGTGTCCCTCTCATGAAGTGGACATAAAAACAAAGCCTGCCTCAGAGTTGAGAGGCTCAGACACATGGTGTACACGAATGTCTTTACAAATGAAGCTAGTGTAGCTTCTTTGAGATTACGTCATACACGGCAGTGCCTGGCCGGTGGAGGTTGCTCAGTCATAGCCCATGGTCCTCGCATCCCCGTGGGGACCGGCAGTCTGCATGCCTGGGCAGCTGTGCTGTCCCACTGCTGTCCCAGCATGACTATTAATAAGGCCCCTTTCACTCTCCAAGGTTTCAGACTTGGATAAATGATCTGGTCATCCTCCCCGGTCCCTCAGTGTTCCCTGCCTCCTCTCCTTCATTACTACGCATCACAGAGCATGATAGAGTGGAGAGAACTGGTCTGAAGTCGTAGCCCTGAGCTGCCATTTACAAATTCCTGGAACTTTTGGACAAATTTTTCAACCCCTGGCAGCCCTGCATTCTTCATTTATATAACACGGCTAACAGCTACCTCAGGGATGTTTTCAGAGATAGAATTAGACAATGTAAGTATTGCCAGAAACAGAGAACTGACACGTAATGATACTCAAAAAATGTTCATGACCTTATCTTCCTTCCCGTTGCCAACCAAAGGCAAAACAACTCCTTTATCCTTGCCACTTCTTAAAGCCACTACCTTCTCTTTCTCCCATTATTTTTGGTCAAAATTCTTCCAAATAGATTTGCATCCCTGAGTGGGCTCCCCCATCCCAGTTCACTTTAGAATCCATTGTCCCTTGCCCTCTGACCTCATTTCTATGTGAGCTCTTGTTGCATTCACATCCCAGTGACCAGATTTCACTTTATTTATGTTAACACTCCGACTTAACCTCCATCTTGATTTTTACTCTGTGGAACCTCATCCTTCTTGAAGCTCTCTCCCCTTGGATTCTATGACTTCATTCTCTTTGTTTCTCCTCCACATTTTCTGGCAGTGCCTTCAGTCTCCTTCACTGCCTCTCCTTCACTCATCTCCTAAAGCCAGCATTCCCAAGTTTCTGTCCTTCTTACTTTTCTCACTCTAAATCCTCACTCTTCACTTGAACTGTTCCGGCATTAGTGGCTCTCAGGTGTGCAGCCCCAGACATGGCCATGGCCTGAGACCCTAGACTTCATTCTCTGCCTCAGCTAATGAGATCTGGTCTTACCTGCCCCAACTAAATGCTTCTTCTAGTTTCCTATCCCCCGGAGTAAAATCCCCTTCTACATACCACCCTCTGTCCTCAGTGAAGCAGATAAGGCTCTTCATAGTCACCAGCCTCATCTTCAGACACTCCCTGTTCTGAAATATGATAGGTTTTCCAACACACGCTTTTTTTTTTTTTAACGTATTTTATTGATTTTTTACCGAGAGGAAGGGAGAGAGATAGAGAGAAACATCGTTGAGAGAGAAACATCGATCAGCTGTCTCCTGCACACACCCCACTGGGGATGTGCCCACAACCAAAGTACCGTATTTTCCGACGTATAAGACGACCCCCTAATTTTACAGTTAAAACATAGGTTTAGGCCTATATTCGCTGTATAAGACTATCCCCCACTTCAAAAAAAAAGACTTACTTTGCCATCAAGATCTGCAGGTAATTTTTGTGCAATTTTGGTCTTTTGCCCCCGATTTTCGGTTGACTTTTTTTCATTTCAAAAGTCGCCTTATACGCCGGAAAATGCGTACATGCCCTTGACCGGAATTGAACCTGGGACCCTTCAGTCCGCAAGCTGATGCTCTATCTACCGATCCAAACGGCTAGGGCCCAGCTCATGCCTCCCCTCTGCCTGTCCTAGCAGCAGCTCTCCCTCCTGCGGCCCTCTCGGGCAGTGCAGCACCTCAGTTTTCTGCCACCGGGGGAGGCGCCCACCTGCTTGTTGCAGGGACATGAGAGCCGCAGGAGCACAGATGGCTTCTGAGTCATGTGTCTGTCCCGGACGTGGTGTGGCCCAGCATGGAACCAACAAATGAACCAGCGAATCAATCAGTGGGAAAGAAAAAAAATAGTCCACGGCGAAGTCTTACTGTTTAGCTCATCTAGTTCCTGTGAGATCCTGGAGAACGTTCTTTCATCAGTTCCTTCCTCAAGGTTCAAATACTTACCCCGAAGCCCACGGGGCAGCACCATCCCTGAGCTCTGTTCTCTGGAACAAGATCCTTAGGGCCCCTCAGGAGATGCCTGTGGCCGCTCACATGGTGTCCCAGGGTGCCCTTTCTTCCTCCTCCTCAAGCTCTTTCTCATATTTCCTTCTCTGCGCCCCCAGCTTCATAGTTCCCTCCTAATTTCCTCTCTCCTCCCTTCCTCCACCAAGGTTGAGTCTTGTGTCATGCTGCCTGACCTCACCAGGGGAGGCTAACTGAGTTTTCACTCCTGTCAGCTGGGTCTCTTATGCCTTCTTAGCTAGAGGCCTCCAGCCTCAGCCTTGGCCACCTCACAAAGCCCCTTGTATTACTTTATTTTATTTTTTTAATATATGTATTGATCTCAGAGAGAGGAAGGGTGAGGGGGTGATAGAAACATTAATGAGAGAGAAACTTCAATCGGCTGACTCCCTCATGCTCCCCACTGGGGACTGAGCCTGCAACCCAGGCTTGTGCCCCATTCGGGAATTGAACTGTGACCTTCTGCTTCATAGGTCGGTGCTCAACCACTGAGCTACACCAGCCAGGCTCTTTGTATTCCTTTAGCCCCTTTAGATTTCAGGCTCCAGGAAAGGATTGGGGTGGGGGGGAAAAATAAGTTTTACAGTAAATGACAACTGTTATCAAAGACAATTGCCCAATCATTTTACACAGTAAGCAGTGCTTAAGCACTAATACTATATTGAGTGCTGTGTCTCTTCTGTTTTATATCCTAAATCAGATTTCAAGTATGTAGCCTGAGCGGTGTGGTTGCTAGGATTAAGTTGGTCTTGTGTTGCCTAAATTCTGCCTTGGCGATCTTGACTGCTGGGTATGTAAGAACTTCCATTTGTTTACTGATTTGCAGGCGATGATTATTGATCCCCCTAAAAGGGACACTAACTTTAATTTTGAGGTTTGAGAGAGATCTAAAGTTGTCATAGTGAAGAGACCTAAATTTAATACTCGGCCCAAAGGAAAGGCAAAGGGCCAAAGTAGCAAGAACCAGCTCCCCTTCGGTTCTCCACCCTCCCCCCCCCTCCCACCTGTGCCACCGCCTCCCAGCCTGAGGTGGGCTGGCACATCCCTCCACTCAGGGTCCGCGGAAGCGTGCCGGTCCCTTCCTGTCTCACCTGGGCTGGCGGGGAAATGGGAAGTGGGGAAAGGCTTGGAGCTCCTTGGGGGCTTGCGGGGAAAGAACTCTAAGTCCAGAATGCTGATGTTACTAACCTGGTGCTGCAGAGAAACCCAGAGAGAGGAAGGTGGTGGGCTGTGTGGACAAAACATGTGTCCATGCTGGAGGTGATTACAAGTCCCGGAAGGACTTGAAACACTGAAGACAAATGGTGGGGAGACTTGAGTGTCTGCTGAGTGCATTGGAGAGGCCTCTTCTCAGAGACACAGAAACAGCCTTCCTGGCAGTGGGCCATGTGACTGAAATAGGGAGACCTTTTAAATTCTGTTTCCCCATACTATATATTTTATACATAAACACACCTTTTTTCCTATTTCAGATGCTAAGACAAATTATTATGAGTTCTGGTCTCCATTCCCTTCCTCCCTCCCCCAACAAACACGCATGTACACGGTAGGGACTTTCCCCCCCTTCCTGTTTCTCTGTCCCACACACTGACCAGTGATCACACTGCTCAACCAACTCCGTGTTTGTATTAGTGAGTCACATGACAGGCTCATTTCACACGCCCATGCCCGCTTCTACAGAATGGGTCCCAGACCGTAGACTGTCCCCAGCCCTTTTCTTCCGGGGAGCCTTGCACGTGCCCAGAACATTGTGTGGCCTGCTCCATAGTTCTCGTCACACTTGATTTTGAACATCTTCACTTTGACCGGTGGGTTTGGCATCCAAAAGTGGAAGGTGCCACCTGGCTGGGTGGCTCAGTTGGTTGGAGCATCGTCCTGTTCACCTAAAGATTGCCAGTTTGATTCCTAGTCAGGGCACATACCCAGATTTCTAGTTCAGTCCCCGGTTGGGTTATGTGGGAGGCAACCAACTGATGTTTGCCTCTCTTTTTCTCTCTCCCTTACTCTCTCTGTAAAATCAATTAAAAAAAAAAAAAAAGCATATACTCAGGTGAGGATTTTTTAAAAAAAATGTGGAAGGCATCTACAGAATACAACCCTAACAAACAGACCAGACCTCCCCATCAGCAGTGACCTGCCAAATAAGTTTGTCTCCCCATTTTTTCACATCCTGTGATACTTCTTTCTCCTCGAGCAACACAAAAGTGGGACCCCAGCAAATGGGAACTAGAGCCATGGTCAAGGGCATGTACCTGGGTTGCAGGTTCAATCCCCAGTCGTGGTCAGGGAGCATGAGAGAGGCAACCAGTGTCTCTCCCACATTGGTTTCTCTCTCTCTCCCCCTTCTTTCTCCCTTCCTTCCACTCCCTCTAAAAATCAATGGAAAATTATTCTCTGGTGGGGCTTAACAACAACAAAAAAAGAGGAAGAAGGCTCGACTGCCTCTTGAAAAAGTGCCCCATGCAGATCTGAAAGGTTGTTATATGAATCCAAATAGAAATTCATTTGGGGCTCTCATTACATGTAATAATTTTTTTCTATCACTGGAATGATTCCTTTCGTGGTGTGGATTTTTGTCATTTTCATTAGATCATTTCCTCAGAGCTGAAATTGCAATTTTGTGTGTGTGTTAGATCTAAGAGTAAAACTGTCACTGCTATTGAATTTTTATTGGACTTTCTCAATCTTTTCCAAATTTTACAATTTGACTGTCACCAGGAAAGAAAGATGGTGAGGTCATTGTTGTTGACAGATGCTATAATTAAATTTGAGTAGCACAGTCATGTTCTTCCTCCATGACCCTTGCCCTGTTCATGCAGCTGGCATATACCAACTTGTACATGTTTTTGTTTACATGTATTCTGTTCTTACTAAAGCACACAATTGCATAGGCCTGCTTTTTAAAGTGAGGATAACTTAATTACAAAGGGAAGATCAACTTATACCTAAAACCTATTTTTGTTATAACTAAATGAAAAGAAATTGTACATGGAAAGAAGAGAAAATTACTCAAGTATAAAATGAACTGAAACTTGAAGATTTAAAAATTAACTCATAGTCATATATGCGATATATGTTTGGATGATTAATAGCAAAGAGATTAAGAGTTCAAGTATAAACCTGAGTCAAATCCTTGGCAGTGTCACTTACTAGCTAATGTCACCTTAGGCACATTTTTTTTTTTAATTGATTTTTTTACAGAGAGGAAGAGAGAGGGATAGAGAGCTGGAAACATTCATGAGAGAGAATCATCAATTAGCTGCCTCTTGCATACCCCCTACTGGGGATGTACCCACAACCAAGGTACATGCCCTTGACCGGAATCAAACCTGGGACCTTTCAATCCACAGGCCAACACTCTGTCCACTGATCCAAACCAGTTTCGGCAGGCACATTTCTTAACCTCTCTGTCTCAGTGTTATTTGTTAAAATGGACATAATAACAGACCTGCCTTGTGGAGTTTTCTAAGGGTTAATGACTCAATGAAAGTCAAGTGCTCATTAAATGATGATGGCTAGCATTGCTATTATTATTGCTGGAGAATCATTTAAATCCTAGACAATGAGTCCAGCCAGTGTTGCTCAATGGTTGAGCGTTGACCTATGAACCAGGAGGTCATAGTTCAATTCCTGGTCAGGGCATGTAGAAGCCAGCTAATCAATGACTCTCATCACTAATGTTTCTCTCTCTCTCCCTCTCCCTCTTCCTTTCTGAAATCTATAAAAATATACTTTAAAAAAATTTTAGTCCTAGTCAATGAAAATATTATCATGTAGTTCATCTACCTATCAAATCCAATCAAACTAATTAGAAGAAAACAATATCTTCCAAATATAAAAATAACATGTTTGTTATTTATTTTTTAAATGTACAGAATAATTGTAAAAACCCAAAGAACAAAATTTTAAATACCTATAAGCTTTTCATTCAGAGAAACACTACTAATAGTTTAGTTTATTCTGTATTTTATCTGTAAGTCTATATACAAAATTTTTTTCTTACCATTTGTCTTATTGCTTGACTTGAATGTTTTATTGTTAAATATTCATCTGCAATATAATTTTTAGGGGTTTCTACTCCTTTTTAAAAAAATATATTTTATTGATTTTTTTACAGAGAGGAAGGGAGAGAGATAGCTAGAAACATCAGTGAGAGAGAAACATCGACCAGCTGCCTCTTGCACACCCCCTACTGGGGATGTGCCCACAACCAAGGTACATGCCCTTGACCAGAATCGAACCCGGGGCCTTTCAGTCCGTAGACCGACTCTCTACCACTGAGCCAAACCGGTTTCGGCTCTACTCTTTTTTTAACCAAAATTGGTCTTGATTAGTCTTTCTCTTCTCAGTGTTTTCTCTTTGTGGTGGATTGGGCTGGTCTGCAGACTGTGGGTTACTGAGTCAGTGTGTCTCAGTCTGAGGACAAGATGTGAGAGAGTGGCCGAAACCTGTTTGGCTCAGTGGTAGAGCATTGGTCTGCAGACTGAAATGTCCCAGGTTCGATTCCGATCAGGGCATGTACCTGAGTTGCGGGCACATCCCCAGTAGGGGGTGTGCAAGAGGCAGCTGGTCGATGTTTCTCATCGACGTTTCTATCTCTCTATATCTCTCCCTTCCTCTCTGTAGAAAATCAATAAAATATGTTTAAAAAAAAAAAAAAAAGATGTGAGAGAGTGGACTAGAGTGGAAATCTTTGAACCCTGGTTGTGTTTAAAGCAACAGCAACAAAACACAAGAAACATAGGACTAGCTTGCTTCCCAGCTGAGCATTACCAAGTGTTACAAATGCAGCCCTCATTTGACGAGTCTCATGTGCACACATGCAGGGAACTCCCCCCGGGGCCACTGGCCCTGGGACAAGGAGCACTGCTGCAACTAGGCAGATAGCCATGATGGCATGTGCTGACCTGTCCTGTGGCATGCTGGGGAGACAGACAAGCCCTCCAGTTCTCGGGAGACATATGGGCACCTGTGTTTAGGTGTAGTGGGAGGTTTTCTGTGACTGAAGATCTACCTTTGAAAAATTTGTAAGGAGATTGAAATATATCAGAGATAAGAAAAGATTTGCATTTTAAAACAGAAGTGATGGTTCTTTTAAAGAAGTGCTTATTCCTTCTGATTTTCTTTATGAGACTGAATTGATGCCAACTTAGATTGCCAGCTCTAAGATCTGAATTTCCAGTAATCTCCAAAGAAAGAGTCATTCTCAAGATTTCCTAAGCCCACCCCACAGGATGGTTCTGGAAATGACAAACGAACATCTACCACAAGAATTCACTAACCTCATGCATCATATTTCAACAATTCACCCCCAAATCTGGGTGGATATTTAAGCCAATGTAAATAAGAGAAAAGCACTGAAATCACCATTGATTAAGAATAAGGTCCATAAGCTAAAATATATATTTGATACAGGAAATTGATTTTATTTCATCTTTAAAATATCTTATTTAAATATTTGTACTAAAATCCGTAATGTGAACTGGCTGGAGCTGAAAAGGAAAAGGGAAGGTGAAAACTCCTATGCACACTAGCAGTGGAGATTTTAAATTGTGAAATGGATGTGCTCCCTGAAACTAATGAGATTTGTGTTTTATGTTTGTAACCAGCAGAGGTAGCTGATGGTGATGAAAGACTGGACAGCATCTCTCTACCACCAACAGGTAAAACACATTTACATTTTCATCACCCGCTGGAAAATACAGCACAGGAAAATATTTGCATTGAAAATGTTTTTAACATTAGAGATGCAGGTGCCTGAGCAGAATGCTTCGGTAACAGACCCAGACTGCAATCAGAGGTGCTCAATGCCCTGTGTTCAGACATGTTTGTCACAGTGAATACGAAAAGCTCCAATTTTCCCAGTTTTATATTCTTAAAAACCTCAGAACAGCAAGTCCTAAGAAATTAGTGTCACAAGATTTTGCCTCCCAAAACCTTTGGACATTAAAAAAATACTTTAACATGATATGACATTTCTTTCTAGAACAGGGATCACCAGTTTTAGGATGAAATTCATGTCCATTCTGTCCTCTCCCACCTGCTCCAAAGGGCTTTGAGCGGCGGGCAGTGACAGCTCTTCACACAGCGGGCGCCTCGTGAATGTCGTGTTTTAACTGAGTGACTGAACACGCCGGTGCATCTGGCATGGGTGTCACGTTCCCAATGTTATAACCAGACCGCCCCGATGCAACAGTTCACTGAAACGCCTGCTGCAGTATAGACATGATTCTGGCCACATTATTTAACTCTCAAGTGATATCCTTCTGACCCTGGTCTCCTGCCTCTGCATCAGTTCATACCTGAGAGCTAGAGGGACAGGTGTCTAACCCACAGGCCGTGTGGCCGACGATGTATTCCTCAGTTGGCCTCATGACTCTATTGCCTGCCCTCAAAAGAATGCATGAAGATTTTCTGCCCCCAAAACCTAGCTGCCCCAAAAAACCCTAAGTGGAAAAGCTCACCGCCGTGTTTTCTCCCCTAGATGTGGCTGGTAAGCTTTAAATGGAAATCAGCAGCTAGTCTGTGTAAGCACTCCGCCAGGTCATGTGTTCATTGGTAGCACTTAACCCTGGGGTGACGTCCAAGAGTTCACGGGTGAGGGACAGACGTATGTCAGAGAACATCGGAGTAGCGAGAAAGCTCAACCATGTAAACAACAGTCCTTTCTGCCACTGAGTAGCTAAGCAACAAGTCAATGGGCAAATGACAAAGGACCTGCTTATATCAAGCTTTACCATATAATCATTACATAAAGGGATTTCTCTTCTTGTTTAGCCATGTTTCCACATTTATGAATTAAGAGAATGGAAATGCATGATCTCTACTGTTCCTTCCCATCTGTCCTCCAATATCAGAACAACTCACAATAGCCGTGTGGGTATCACCCCTGGCCCATTCCCAGTAGCCGCACTAATAATAATGAGACTGTGTATTCGGGGAGGCCCCTTGGAGGAATGCCGTGCTGCCCTGGTTGTGCTGTCCAGGCTCCTCCACTCCAGCCCATTGCCATAGGGCATTCGCACTGCCTGTCCTCACTGGCATCGGACACAGTGGGCTTTTAAAAATTGCTATTCTTGAAAACCATTCACTTTGTATTTCCATACCTGAAGATGGAGGCAGAGAGCAGTTTCAGATGAGAAAATTGAACACGGGATGGTAACACCCCTCACGGAACTGAAAAGAATTTCAAGGACCCTGAGAGTGAAGGAACGTTAGAGATCATCTAGTCCCTGCCTCCTTTTTATCCCATCCTTTTATTTTACAGGTAAAACAGCCTGAGGCCCAGAAACACTAAATGGCTTTCTCAAGGTCTCACAGCTGTTGATGGCCTCTCCAGTCATTACACCGCATAGCCTCCTCACACCCAAGACAAAGCCAGCTTTCCTCGGCATGTTTCTTAAAGATCCCGAGTCCATGGATGTGCTAATCCCTTCAGGATTCCCTCTCTCTGTCCCATAGTCTCCACAATTAAAATGCCCATCGTCAGTCCCCCAAAGTCCACTGCAGATTCAAACTCATGGAATTCTTTCTGGAATATTGCCCAGCGCTGTGAGGTTATAAGGAAGACAGGAGTAGAATGGCCCTATAGGTCTTTTCACTAGACTCTTGACAGACATTTAACAAACTACTAAACAGCATGATAAAAAAAGAAATACTGTTTATCATTTAGAAAAGAGAGAAAAGAATTCCCAGATTGGTGCCCAAAATTTGTAGTAATGAAATTAAATAATTTTGATTAGAATAGCCTGTCTCTTGATTGCCACCAAAGTAAAATCCCAGTCTGGTGGCTTCTCTGAATACAAGGCCATTACTAACCTCTCCCTCCCTGCGTGCTCCCCCAGGAGACCCCACCTCACTTGTGCAGGCGCTTCTGCCTGGGGTTTGAGGCTCACTGGCCAGACTTCCTTTAGCTTGTTTATCTGAGCTGTTAAAGATTTAACAATGCTTTTATTAACTTTGGGTCTTTTCCTCTTCCCAATTCATGTATATTGAGGAGGGTAGAGGGGAGTGTAAATGTATGAATCAGAATCTAGCAGATCAGGGTTACAGTCTGGCAGCCAAATGGCATTTGTTTCAATCCATTTCATTTAAGCAAACTTGTGTGTCTAGACTTAACAAAAATGGATAGAGATTTTATAGTGGAGAAACATTTCCTTAATGTCTTTTCCCTCAGCCCTGTCAGTGAGCATGTTGGAGCAGCTTCCAAGAATCAGCTCTGTGTTAGGTTGTGGGGAACAGACACCGCCCTCAGGGCCCCGCCCACTGCGATGGGCAGAGGCCAACCACCTGCAGCCCGGTGTGGAGTGCGCGGGGTGGAGAGTGCGGCTGATGATGGCAAAAACCTTCCAGGACTTGGGGGCAATTTGTGGTGGGAAAAAAGAGCGCAGAGGAAGTAAATTCGTAGCAGTGCTTCCTAAAATGTGATAGGAGGCTTCTGAATTCGAAATAGAGTAGTGCAGAGCACAGCTGGGCCTACCAGTCTTTGTCATCAATTGTCATTCCTTTACATATGTTTTAAACATTAACAAAGAAAAGTGTAAGGGAGAAAATGTATATTAATTTTACCACCCAGAGACAATAATTATTAGGTATTTTCCCACCAGACTTTTCTCTATATTTGATTTGGCCAATGGAGATCAAATATACAAATTTTATTTCCTGAGTTGGATTTTTTTAACCTAATAAGCACTTTTAATTATAATTGAAAAATTACAGTTTTTCATACATGTTACGTATTTGAATAGCTGAATGATCATCTATTTTACAGGTAAATTATATTTTATTTGGCTCTTTTCTGTTACTGGACAACATATGGACATTCTCTAATAGTGACACACATTCAAGGGCTTCCTTGCAAAAATAATCATTAGAAATTTCTAATGGCTAAAATTGTTTATTTAGCATAACTACAGTCTTGGAACACAGACACCTTACCAACACCATTCTTCACGTATACAAACTACCTCCAGCCATGTCATAGGGAAGTGTACAACTGCTTTCAGAGGAGTGCTCCCTTCACTCTCTTTCTCTGTTGTAGGTAACATATTTGACACCAGGAGAGGAAACAAGGAAGACACAGAGCCAGATTTCACTGCCTAGACTTCCATTTAGTGACAATGCTCATTAGCATATGCACCTCTTCCCTTTGAATTTCCTCAGAGATCCACATTAGCATTTCAGAGTACTGCAGAGTGTGAGTGTTCTGTGAAGTTTACCTGTCCTGTTTGAGTAGTTTTGATGTACTATCTTTGTCAACTGTGATAAGCAAGCCTCCAATTTGGTATAAGATTTTAAAAAATCATTCCTGGAGTTGATTTATCACCCTTGAAGTCCAACATCTGATCCAGTTCATTGTCCATTAAAAATAAGCAGCTCTCTCTTCCCTGTTTTTGTCCATAACCTCAATGTGAACATTTGGAGTTTCAAAGAATACAGTATTTATTTTAGCTTAAATTGCTTAGATGCATTATAAAGGAGAATGGCACTTTCCAGTTCTGAAAAGGGAGCAATTGTTAAAATTAACTAGACCTTCATCAGCTTAAAGGATGAAAAAGAAGTTTTGGGAAACAGGATAGCCCTGCTCTGTTAGATGAAATCATTTGTGACGTCAGTTCCCCCAAAATAACCATTTGTAACTGAACTAGAGGCCCGATGCACGGAATTCGTGCAATGGCTCAGTCCTCGCAGCCCTGGCTGCCTGGGCCCTCACAGTCCCAGCTTCATCCGGAAGGTTGTTCTGCTGCTTGGTCTAATCAGCATGTTAGCTCTTTATTATATAGGATAAGGGCAAGTGATACGTGAATTCCTATGAAAGAAAAACCTTTTAGGAGGTGGTATCCACACAGTGACAAAGTTTCTCACATTGAAAGGTGAGAAACTCAAAGCAAGCAGTTATCTATTTGATACCTACCAGCTGTTTTGACAGATGGTTTTGGCTGAGTGAGTGGTTCAGTGTTTTGGCAACCTGCCACACACGTATTTTATTAATGTTACGTATTTTATTTGGTTCCTAGTACACTTACACTCCACTTTATAAAAATCCAACAAATGAAAATCTGGATTCATTTTAGAGATATCATGCCATGTGCATATTTGTTTTACAGAAATATTTACGTCTGGATTCCTTTCTCTCATAAGACGGTGAATTTAAAATACCATTTTATGTAGAAACACTGCATTTACACCTCCTTTATTTCATAAAGCAAATTACCTTGGAACTTTGGCACTTGACCCAAAGGCCAGAACTTGAAAGAAATGTGAACTAGAAACACCAAACCCCAGAGCGGGGGAAATTATCGTGCTACTGTTTAATGCATTTCCCTAGCACTTATTTTATTGAGTCAGAGAGTGTTAGAGCTCAGAGTTCTTGTAGATGCCCCTTACTAGTAGGACTATGGGAGGCAGCTGGGGAGTGAGGTCATGGTTGCCCAGGGCCAGGTAACCCATCAGTCGCCTGGCCAGGCCCAGCACCTAAATGCCTTACTCCCCTCTCCAAGGTACTTGTGCCACATCACACTGAACAGCTAAGCCTGAGCGAGGAGGGCGCTCTGGGAGGAATCTGTTTTCCACTGAATACCAGCTCATTAACCAGCAGTGGCAGGAAGCTGGTGCTAGGTGTGGCTTGTGGCATCCATCCAACTGCTAGACAGCTCATCTCATGTATGTGTGTCTTTTGTTCGTCGTCTTTTCGGAGGTTCAGAGTGGTTGTTTCCATCACACCCTTAGTTAGCCTTTTACATGTGAGGCGAGCTGGTAATCACTCCCCTGAAACCAGCCCCTCTGATCACCGAGGCTGTTGAGATACTGTGAACAGAGCTTTTGTTTTTCTGCAACATATGTTTTCAAACTGGCCTGCTGCCTCTCAGAAGAAAGTATTTCTCAAGGGAATTGCAAGATTAATTAGTGCCCTTTCAGCTCTATTACAACACGATGATGGTGTTGCTAACAGAGGTAGAAACGTTCACCTTCCCGCTGTGGCATCTGCTGAGTGCACACCCCGAGCGTCCAGAGCCCGTCCTTCCAAGACCGGGCGAAGCGTGGAGTGGAGTGTTCACCCCTTGAGGAGGGTGGGGACTGTTCAACTCACGAGTATGTGCAATGGATCCCCAAATTGGAAATACATATCATACAACTGCAAGAGTGAGATCGTATTTTGTAAATTAAAATTGTATTTGTGTTTACTTACTGTGACTACTGTTCAGACGTTATTCAGAAATCCTTTCTATAGGCTTTCTTAGCAAAAACAAATTATTCCATGTCTATGAATAATGTCTCAATCTTCTGTATATATGTTTTATTAATATGTAAATACTTAGATTTTTTAAAATTACTATGTTCTTTAAAAAAGTTCAACACAAGGCTAGTGGTGAGAATGGTGTATGACACTGTGCTGTGATATCAATCCCCAAGACGCCCCTTATGCCCATTCTGGAAGACTACAATAAATTACTTTAATTGAAAGCGCCTGTTTCATGCCTGTGTGCCATTCCTCCCATGGTTATGAAGAGGAGCCGATGCTAGTCATTAATTAAAAGGTATTTATTAATATTCTGGTGATCTTACCCAAGAAGTTTTATCTCCTTCTGAAGGAAATAAATTTTTAAGAATAAACTAAATTGCTACCAGAACGATCATCTTCAAACATGGCGAGCCACGGGCTCTGCCCGGCAGCCAGATCAATTCCTGCAGCAAGTCCCGCAGCAACACTCAAGCATTAAGCACTGATATGCTCGAAGCCTCATTTTACATGACTTAGGTAGCTTTATAATCTTCACTTTAAAGGTAAGCCCTGCTTCTATGGAAACAACACATCAGAAGGACAAGTCAATCTTCTCTCATACAAAGTGGCTGTTAAAACATAAATGGTTTAATGCCCAGCCGGCGCGGCTCAGTGGTTGAACATCGACCTATGAACCGGGAGGTCACGGTTCGATTCCCAGTCAGGGCACATGCCCGGATTCCCGGCTCAATCCCCAGTGTGGGGTGCATAGGAGGCATTCTCTCCCATCATTGATGTTTTTATCTCCCTTTCCCTCACCCTTCCTCTCTGAAATCAATTAAAAATATATATATTTAAAAACAAACAGGCTTTAGTTTTCTTCTCTGAACACAGGAGGGCGCTACTCCTCCCTGGTACCTGCCTCTCCTCCATCCCTTAGGCTTTCCCAGCTCCCCGCCCAGAGCACTCCCAGGTGTGGGCTGCGGGGAGGAACAGCTACCTAAGCGAGCAGCTGGGTTGCAGAAGAGGGTTGCAGTGTGCCTTGCTTGCAAAAATAGAAAATCTAAATAAACTATAGCCAGTCTTTCCCGCCCCTGCACCTGTGGAGGCTGGGAGCCTGGCACCAGCCCGCCACTCCTGCCACAATGTCCCCCGGGCTTCATGTGGCCCCGTGTGCCCGGAAATTGTCTGTAAGGGGCCCACTTCACAGTATGTGACCCAAGGTCCCTGGCTCCCACACGCTGGTGTTCTCTAGTTGCCTGGCTGACAGCCCCGGAGGCTCTGTGATCAGTGTGAGGAGGTGCTGGCGCTGACACACAGGTCTCTGCCGGGGAGCCACGGGGTGTTACTTGGCTAAGACCAGGAACACTGGGCGGAGCAATTTGGAGAGTGGCACACAAGTTCAGATTCGGATGTTATTCCGTTCACTCAGTCAGCAAGCGTTTGAACACTCGGGGCACGCATGGCACTGGTTAGGGGCTGGAACAGCAGGCACGGAGCTCATTCTGACGATCACTCTTGAACGACTATGACCCCGGGAAACACCGTCGTGTAAGGCGCCTTATGTTCCTGAACTAGAGAAGGGAACTTAAACGTGGAAGCTTTGTCCCAAACTAGAGGCGATCACGATTGGAAGCACTTTTCATTCCATATAGTTCAAGTCTCCACTAAATGTCATCATCTCCAAGGGATTTGTGACTATCAGCTCACAAACAACCGCCAGTCTCCACCATCTGGTCACAGTGACCCTCGACACTCTCTGAAATTGTCTTGCTATTTATGTGGTTGTTAGCATCCATTTTTCCTCTGGAATCTAAGCCTCGGGGTGTCAGGGCTCTTATCTGTAAGGCCATTAAGATTTCAGGCCCTGCCGAAACTGGTTTGGTTCAGTGGATAGAGCGTTGGCCTGCAGACTGAAAGGTCCCGGGTTCAATTCCGGTCAAGGGCATGTACCTTGGTTGCAGGCGCATTCCCAGTGGGGGGGGTGCAGGAGCAGCTGATCGATGTCTCTCTCTCATCGATGTTTCTAGCTCTCTATCCCTCTGTCTTCCACTCTGTAAAAACTCAATAAAATATATATAATAATAAATAAATAAATAAATAAATAAATAAATAATAAAAAAAGATGTCAGGCCCTGGTGAAAGCACATTTCAGGACGCCCCTCTCCCTCTGCCCCAGCAAGCATGGCCTGGGACAGGGGGAGCGTTAGTGACTACACAACTCTTTTTTCCTGCCTGGAGTCTTGGGTCACGCGCACTTCCACAGTCCCTACATCACCACTCTTCATAAATGGTGCGAAATTATGTCAGTGCGCGTGGCTGGGTGGCTCCAAGAGAATTGATAACTAATGATTTAAAGCAACCCTTTGAATTGACACCAATCAATGCCTCTGCATTTCATAACCGCAGAAGCATGAAACTGATCATGCCGCCTAAAATATATATATACTGTATATTACATACATATGTATATTTGTTTATTGATGCCCATTTTGTTATCAGTGAAATTAAAAAAGAATGTAAAAGAGTTAACGAAAAGGCCAAAGAGTGACCTAGGAATGAGCCCGGTGGGGAAACCCAGTGTGATGTACTTTGCTCCTACTGATACCCCAGACGCATGGATACTCCAGGGCCTTTTAAATTGGTGCAGGGGCAGCCTTTTTTTTTTTTTTTTTTTAATCTGTTAATGCTGAGAAATTGGATGATATTTTTAACCTAAATTTTGAAGCCAAGTGACTTTAGATGATTCCTTTAAAATACTTTCCAAAATTGAAGCTCATGTGAGTGTGTTAAATGGGGGAGCTGGTCAGAAACCAGCCCTCTCGACTTCCAGGTGCGCCTTCTCTCCACCACGCTGCCCAAACAGATTGAAAATGTGAAGGGCCCTCAATGTGAATATGGAGAGAAAAATCAATTTTACAAAGGAAATCGAGTGACTTAAATTGGTTCAATGAAGTGGGAGACCAATTGCACACCTGGTAGAAAAACTACTTTCTGCTGTACTTTAGCAATGGAGAGAGAACGGGAATCGCTGCCTATCACTGAGTTTAGCATCCTCCAAAAGTGATGTATTTCTAGCCAATGGATAGGGAACGTCAGAAGTGACTCGATTAACAGCCCCACGCTAACCCCACCCCCACCTTCTGATGAGCACAGTGACATTGTCCTCAGGAGGAATGTTTCACTGGGTAAAGCCATGCCACCTTCCTCCACTCCCCCCTGTCTCTGACGCTCCTGTGACATGACCTACAGCTGTGGGTAGCCCTTAAAATTGTGCTTGTTGCCCTAGCCCAGTGGTCGGCAAACTCATTAGTCAACAGAGCCAAATATCAACAGGACAATGATTGAAATTTATTTTGAGAGCCACATTTTTTAAACTTAAATTTCTTCTAATGCCACTTCTTCAAAATGGACTGGCCCAGGCCGTGGTATTTTGTGGAGTGCCACACTCAAGGGACCAAAGAGCCTCACGTGGCTTGTGAGCCTCAGTTTGCCTACCACGGCTCTAGCCTGTGTGGCTTAACGGTTAGAGCATCCGCCAGCACACCAAAGGGTCCCGGGTTTCATTCCTGGTTAAGGGCTCATCATACCTGAGCTGCAGGTTCACTCCCTGGCCCCCGTCAGGGTGTGTGGGAGAGGCAACCAATCAATGTCTCTTACATCAATTTTCTCTCTCTGCACTCTCTCACTGTCTCTAAAAATCAATGGAAAAGGTGTCCTCGGGAGAGGATTAACACAAAAAACGAAGATTGTGTTTGTTTCCATGGTTTAAGTCCAGTGTGTTTGTCCGATCCACCTCCGTTGGGCGTTCCTGGGAGCTGTCTTCCCCTTGCTTTGTCCCAGTGGGACTGGCTCACCAGGTAGGGTGGAGTGCGTGTGTTTTAAATGTCAGATTGTCTCCTGGACACTGGCTGTTGACCATACTAAAGGCAGAAGCCGAGATGCACCTTGATTATGCCTAGGCTTGCATCATAACACACAGCTTTAGAAAATGAACAAACTCTCAAAGACCAAGAAATTACTTTTAATTGGAAAATACCCAATAACTTAGGAGGTGAGAAGGAGGAGGTGGTGGAAGTTGATGAAATTAGTCTGAATTCATTTAAAAAACTGAATGCAGGAGAAAAGCCAGAATATAGAAACAACTTTTACAGTCCAAACACAGAGTCCCTGGCCGGTGTGGCTCAGTTGGTTGGAGCGTCCTCCAGTGTACCAGAAGGTCAAGGTTTGACTACTGGTCAGGGCATATACCAGGTTGTGGGTTTGATTCCCTGTCAGAGTGCATACAAGAGACAACTGATCAATAGATGTATCTCTCTTACCAAACTTTCTCTCTCCCTCTCTCTCTCTCTCTCTCTCTCTCTCTCTCTCTCTCTCTCTGTTCCTATCTAAAATCAATTTTTTAAAAAACACTAAACACACACACACACACACACACACACACACACACACACACACCAATTTAAAAGTGGGTAAGCCCTAGCCGGTATGACTTGGTTGGAATGTCCTATACAACGAAAGTCACAGTTTCAATTCCAAGTCAGGGCACATTCCCTGGTTGCGGGTTTGATCCCTGGGTGCTCAGGGTTCGTACCACAGGCAACCAATCAATGTTTCTCTCTCCTCCTTTGCTCTACTGGTTTGTCTAAAATCAGAGGATTTTTGTTTGTTTGTTCTAAGTAAGATGTGCCCAGCTGGTGTGGCTCAGTGACTGAGTGTAGATCTGTGAACCAGGAGGTCATGGTTCGATTTCCGGTCAGGGCACAGGCCCGGATTGTGAGCTCCATCCTCAGTGTGGGGCATGCAGAAAGCAGCCGATCAGCGAGACTCTCCCATCATTGGTGTTTCTATCTCTCCCTCTCCTCTCCTCTCTGAAATCAATAAAAAGTGTGTTTAAAAAAAAAAAAGCTGCTTTTAAAAAATAAATAAAATTGGGCAAAAGATTGGAACAGCTTTTTCTTCAAAAATATAAAAATGTTCAATAGGCTGAAAAGCATATGAAAAGATAGCATCATAAGTCATTAGGGAAATGCAACTCAAAATCATAATGAGATATCACTTTAACCTACAAAGATGCAATAGTCACAATGCCAGACAATAAGAAGCATTGGTGACAATGTGGAGAAATTGGACCCTCAATATTGCTTTTCCCTTTGGAAAAGATTGGCAGTTCCAGAGTTACCATCTGACCTAGCAATTACACTCCTAGGTATATACCCAAGAGAAGTGAAAACATCTGCACACAAAGAGTTGCACACAAATGTTCAGAGCAGCATTATTCATAATAGCCAAAAAGTAGAAATAACTTGAATACCCATCACTGATGAATGAATAAGCAAATGTGGCATTTCCACACAATGGAACACTATTCAGCAATAAAAATGAAGTACTGATACATGCTAACATGGATGAACCTTGAAAACCTTATGCTAAGTAAAAGAAAGTAGATGCAAAAGTCACATATTCTATTATTGTGTTTCTGTGAAATGTCTGAAATAGGCAAATACATGGAGACAGTAGGTAATTAGTAGTTGCCTAGGGCCAAGAGGGGAAGCAGTAATGAGGAGTGATGGCTAATGGATGCAGGGTTTTTCATTGAAATGATGACAATGTTCTAAAGTTAGATAGTGGTGATGGCTGCACAACTCTGTGAATATATAAAAACTTTAAAGTGATTACTAAATAGCCCTAGCTTGTTTGGCTCAGTGGATAGAGAATTGGCCTGCAAACTGAAGGGTCCTGGATTTGATTTCAGTCAAGGGCACATGCCCAGGTTACAGGCTTAATCCCCTGTGGGGGTCATACAGGAGGTAGCCGATGGATGATTCTCTCTCATCATTGATGTTTCTGTCTGTCCCTCTCCCTTTCTGAAATAAAAAAAACTATATTTTAAAAATAAATAATAAAGTTTTTATTAAATAATAATAATAGCATTAGACCCTTCTACCTTACTCTATATGTGTTAATCAATTCCAGATGTTTAAAGGATTTAAGTAAAACAAGTCATAAAAATACTAGAAATTTAAATTAATATTTATAATAAGCCTGAGGAGATAAAGGATTTCCCAAAAATATTGCCATAGGAAGCAATTATCAAGTAGAAATTAATTCATTTTATTAAATATTTTATTTAATATGAAACATTAAAACTTTTAAATCATACTTCAAAATTTTTACAAAATTAAAAGCAAAAGGAAAAATAAGAAAAGTATTTGTAGAAAAATGGATTTTAAGAAAACATATACTTAATACAAAGTACCTATCCAACTTATAAAACAAATGACCAATAAACATTAAAATACTGAAATTAAATCCAAAATATAAAATATTTGGGTTATTTAATTAGAAAAAATGGGGAAAGAAAAGTATCAGCAGTGTTTCTTCTGATGAACAGTATTGATAGGCATGTTAATGGTATAATATTTCTGAGGGCAGTTTAGCAATACAAATAAAAGTTAACACCTTTGACCCAGCAATTCTATTTGAAGGAATTTATCTTAAAGAAATCTCAAAGATTAAACCAAAGGGTGTTCATCACAACATAGTTTAAATGGTTAAAAAAATTAATGCGTATATACGATAATATTTAAAATTATACTACATCCTTAAAGTGGAATACTATGTAGCCATTTTAAGTAGAGTACATTGAGACCCACAGTCAATTAATTGGAAAAAGCAAGTCACAACAATATGGACTGCAGGATTTTTTTTTCTAATATACATACTCCTAGAAAAGACTCTAAGAGAACACAAACCAAAATGTTTGATGATGGCTACCTCTCAATGGTGAGATTATGGTTACTTTAAAAAAAAATTTTCCTATTTACTTAAATTACTTTTACTGTGATGAACATGTACTGCTTTTGCAATGAAGAAGTTAGTTTTTAATTTTTTAATAATGTAGAAGAATATTTAATGTCATGAAGAAATGTTCATGATATATTTTTTGCAAAATACTAATATGTTCAACCTGATTGGATTTTTTAAATTTCAGAAACACATTTTTATAAAGTTGGATTTAATTGTAATTGTAACTACAAACACTGACAAATTGCAGTCCGAAAAATATATACCAAGAGCCACCAACAGTTCTAAAGAGGTATAGATGATGTATTAAACATCAGCCTGACCAATTTTGTAAAAGAAATATTTGTATGCATGCACAGAGAAAAAGAATATAAAGCTGTTAACAATAGTTATCTCTGACTTTAAAAGATTATTGATGTATGTTTTTTTTAAAATGAACATATGTCATTTCCAAAATAAATAAAGGTAAAGGAAGAAAAAAGGTTTAGTGGTCTACATATTTGCATATATGTAATGCTCCCCTCTTACGTACTCTTAGGAATATCTGACATATCAATGTAAACTCTTATGATACAGGCTTCTGAAATGTCACATTAAGTGCTAGTGAAAACATCATCTTGTTATTCCAGTAACAAATACATCCTCATTACTCCAGTAATGTACCTCCTCGTTGCTCCAATAACATGTAACCCCTTGTTGCTTCACTAATATAATATATACCTTGAACCTATTTACAGGACTCTGGAGGTTAATGCTTTACTTTGAAGGGCAAAACAACCATTCTGAAGCTTGACAGAAAAAGTAGAAAAGGGCTATCTTCTCTGTAGAAAGGAAACTGGGTGCTTCAAAAAAAATTTTAGTTGCAAGACCCAGAAGAAATCCATCTGAGGTATAAGTGCACTTGACACATCAGCTCAAAACAATTCCGTCAGGGCCAAGTGATCTGGAGAGAATGACGGCCCAGGACACATAAAACACCGGGTGGGTTGCTCTAACAAATGAGTGAGGAACCTAAGCAGTCAGGGCGATGGTCTGTCCTCCCGTAGGCTTCTGCACTGGTGCCGTTCTGCACTGACCTCGCAGGTAATGTACTTTGGGAAATTGACCTGTGGCTATCAAGCTCACATGCTGTGACAACTCTGAGAAAACTTGCTAACACGTGGGGGACACATGCATGCCAGACACAGTGCTGACACCTTAACATACAGTTCAACTCATATAATCTTCAAAATATCCTAAGAAGTACATACTATTATCCTCATTAACAGAGGAGAAAAAGAGGCAACTTGTTCCGGCTCACATCATTAAGGAGCAGATTTTAGACAAGATTAGAACTCAGGATGTGTGACCCCTGCTCCCACTTTCCGTGGAGAGAAGTGGTCACAAGAACCCCAATGAGTTTTTGGGGTTACAAGGCTCTTTCTACTTAGTATGCACAGAAGCATTCAACCAGGAATCATAGCACATACTTAGTGAGTGCCTCTAATGAGACAGGAACTGTCCTTGGAATTGTACAGATAGTAATTCAGTGGAACCCCATTATAATCCTGAAAGCACTATGATCAGCCCCACTTACAGATGCAGAGACCAGGTTATAGAGAGCTTACCTTACTTGCCCAAAGTCACACAGCTAATAAGTGCAGAGCCAGGACCCAAACCCAGACACCCCAACCTAGAAGCCGTGCTTCTAATCCCTGTGCCATAGAAGGTCCTTCCGTGCGAATGTGTTGGACACTGTTCTATGTCAGGCCTTGTGTTTACTTGAACCATTTCATTTGAAATATCTCTAGCCAACCACTGCCAGAAAGAGGCTGGGAAGTAGCTGTTATCTTCTATCTGACACTGGTTTTTATTAAAGCATTTCCAAGAGAACATACAGAGTGGATAAAAGATGGCGTTTTGCCATCTGAATGACCAGAGTTTAGATGCTGTCTCTGCCATTTGCTCAGCTCTGGAATCTTTTTATTTCTGATTTCCTCTCACTTTCCATTGTCCACCAGTTCACCAAAAGAATTAGAGGTGATTTAAATGGAAGTCAGGCCATTCCCAGAATAATGAAAACCACTGGGCTCACTGAGAGCCCCCACCTCAGTGTGGAGGTATTCGCTGCAGGTGGTTGGGCTGGAGAAGCTGGAAGGAGGTGATGCCCAAAACAGGGACCCTCAGAGTGTGGGCCTCAGGTTGGCAGCATTAGCACCACGTGGGAACTTGTTACCGATGCCAAATCTCCAGCCCTGCCCTGGACCTGCTGGCCCAGAAGCTCTGGGGTGGGGCCTGGGTCTTTTAAGCTCAGCAGGTTGTCCTGATGCCAATGGAGGTTGGAACTTACAGCCCTTGAACACCTGGGTGATACACGGGACCCCAACCTCAGAGCCCGGAGGTTACTTGTGGCGGATAAGGACAATGTGTGAATTCACTCCTGTTATGCAAAGTGCTGAGGTCCCAGAAAACCTCATTATGTTGTTTGTGGATTCCAAAGAAATAACCTGTAAGACTGGCTATGAAAGACATGGGTTTATTAGGACTTACGTGCACACCAGTGGTGGCCTATGAGTGAGGTTTACCACCGCACCAGCTGCCACCAGTGAAGTTGTTAAGACTCATCTGACCTGCAGAACGGTTGCACTAAGGGTGGTCAATGGGTGCTTTTGTTTTGCAGCCCCCCAGACTTTCCCACCACAAGGTTCTATAGAGTCCAGAAAACAGAGGAAAACAGGGCATGCAGGGAGAGGGAAACGTGCAGGAGATGGAAATGCTAGCTGTCTGCAATCCAGGCTCATTTAGAAGCAGCTTCTCTCTGGCCTGGATTGTAAACAGCCAGGTTCCCAAGGTCTCACAGTCCACTTTAAGATGGCCTTCACTGTCTCCCATGTTCCCACTGACCTTACAACTCCATTCATGAATCAGAGCAGATCCAAAGCTTTGCCTGTGATAGCATCACTTGCCCTTATGTTCTGAGGAGCGAGGACTGGGTGGCGTAACAGAAGAACTGGAAATGCCAGGACCGCAGTGGCCCGAGGAAGAAGGGCGAGTGCGGGAACATGGACAGTTGGTGTTGGCTGTGGGGAAAAGCTGAGGCCCAGCCCCCTTTTTACTGGCTGCTGGGCTGCGGCCCTAGAGGGCAGAGAGGAGTTAGAGGCAGAAACGGAGGCCAGAATATTCTCCCCCATAAGCCCCATAATCAGCCTGTCACTGCCTTCCCCAGATCCTTCTCAGAGGCCGTGTTCTTCCAGGCCTGCCTTTGTACGGTTCCTAGAAGATCACATAACCCACTCAGTGCTTGATCAGCACTCCACCCTCCAGAAGGACCCTGAGGGCCAGGACCATTGTGGCCCAGGAGGTCAGGCAGCACCAGCTGAGGTAGAAATCAAAACCACAAGATCCAAAACATATTAAATATTTACTGGGCACCTACTACACGGAAGGCCTTGTACCAGAACTAAACGAACCTACATATGGCCACTGCTTTCAAGAGGTCGGTGACGAGACAAGACAAAACCCACCACAATGACAGCAGCAATACAAGCTCCAGGAACTCTGTAAAGAGGCCACAAGGCGCCACACGGTATCTGGCCAAAAGATGAACAGACCATAACAAAACTCGGAGTTCAGAGATGGACACACATTGGAAGATTTTGTGGAGGAGGAGAGACCCACACTGAGTCTTGGAGGATGGAGAGGACTTGAATAGATTGAGAAGAGGGTGGGAGTTACTCCTGGAAGTGGCCAGTACCAGGAGAAGGCTGGGTGTGAGAAAGGGCAACACATGCCGATCTCAGGAGTCTGCTATCTCCAAGGGTGGGACGTTTGGCCGGGGTCGTAGGCATGGGAAGAGATGAGGCTTGGAGCCCAGTGCAACCTTTCAGTGCACAGGATGACACCCAGCCAACTGAGCCACACTGCCCAGGGTGTATTATGTCCTTAAAAAGTATACCTTAATTAAAAATATTTTAATATACATAAAAATTATTGAACTATAAAAAATACTTTATTGCTGAAAAGAAAAAACCACTATCACCTGAAACGCCAGTGAGCTGTAACTTTTTTGCTGGTGGAGGGTCTTACCTTTAATTGTAAAAACAGAATATATGTGAAGCACAATAAGACAAGGTATGCTTGTATTTCTTATTGCAGATCACAATATCGCAAGACAAAAGAGTTTGTAATCTCAGAGGTCTTAGACAGTCTGATTGGACATTTCACATGTGTCTTTCCCGTAGGAATTCTTGAGTTGTGACTCTCCAAGTGGCCTGTGTTGTATGCTGTGTTTTCCAAACTCATTTCAAGCAGAACCCCTTCTTTAAGGCTGCACGCCTGGAAAATAAAGCCCCACCATGTCGTCTACACATTTTCCACTGGAAAAATACTATTCTCAAGATGAGCTTTCACAAGCAAGTCAGGTACGATTTATTGTACTCTGTCTGTTAACAAATTCTGAAGATGCAAAGCTGATAGCATATGTATAAATAATTTGACTCAACATTGTAAACATTAATTCAGTGCTTAAAAAAAAAAAAAACCAAAAAAAAAAAACCTTGTTTCTCGGAATTGTTATACTACTTCTCTCCTTCTGGATTTTTTATTGGTTTACTGATGCCGATAGAAATGGGTTCTAAAACTGATTAGCCCTGAGAAAGACTTTGTCATCAAATAAATCTAAAGTTAGGTGTGCTTTCAATTTTGTTTAAAGGTGAGATATTTTTTCCAACTATGCCTTATTTCCCAAAGAAAGCGTGGTGTCTTTTGTTTTCTAAAACATGCCTGCTTCTGTGATTTCAAAGGCCTGCAGAACCAATTCTGTTTGTAACTGACCAATTTCAGCTCCCGAGAAAGACCCAGGGAGGAAGTGGTATGTGAATAAGATCTGAATAGAGCATATTATTAGATCTCAACAAGAATCAATAGAATCTAATGTCGTTTTCCTTGCATTGCATCAATAAAGCAACATTGTTAGGAGGCATTATAATCTTGTCTTCTCTTGGTTTGAAACCTTGTTTTTTTTTGTTGTGGTGATGGTATTGATTTACTTGCTTCGGGGTTGTCTGTCCAAAGACCTAATTTGTTTGGTTTTTTCAATGCATCGTCACTATAACCAGAACTGAAGGCTCCAAACACTTAGGGAGATAAATATGTGTTATTTTTGTGACCTCTGTTTTATCAATAAAATTTAACCTGGAAGGATTACATGGCCTCAGTCATCTGATCAGCCACAATTGGAAGGTTGATACACAGTTCTGTCTTGAGCATTAGAGAGGAATCTGACTCAACCCTTATCTCCATGCTCGTGAACTTGAGGCCAGTTGGGTAAAGAGTTGTTATGGGCTGAATTGTCTGCCCTGCCCTACTTGCCCCAAAATTCACGTTGATGCCCTAACTCCCAGTACCTCAGGATTTGGAGGTATGGTCTTTAAAAAGGTAATGAAGTTAAATGAGCTCAATGGGGTGGGCCCTAATCTAATTACTGTACTTATAAGACAGGGGCTTTGGGCACAGACATGTCCAGGAGGAGGTGTGGAGAGCAGAGTCAGTATAACTAACTCCAGCTTGTGTTTGAACCTTGCGGTCTGTACACATAGACGTCTGGGCCAGCAGCCAAGTCCTGGGCTGCCAGCAAAAGGGAGCCAACGACAGGTCCAAGGGATAACGATGACCAAGTATCTTTGCACACATTGCCAAATATTTTGATTTGGACTTCAAGGGCTAATCTCAGAGACTGCAAGGTAATCTAACAAGTGCAGATGAGGGATAAAGATAAAAGTGAAACGAAGAACAGTGACACTTGCTATTTAGCCTCCTGTGGATGAGCCATGCTGACAGCTCATAAGCCTGGCTCGGAGGCCATTGGTTATTCTGGGGCCATGCCGTCCAGAGCTGGTTCAGCAGCCTTCCTTGCAAAATGTGGACCCCTGGACACTGAGGCTCCTGTGACGCCGAGTGCCCAGGAACCACCGCTCTGCCTGGACCGAGGACATTTGAGGCCCTTGGACTTTTGGTTCGTTAACCCCCAATAGTTGTGTTTAAGTGTTCTGTGTTTGTAATTTGGATGAAACCTGCAAGTAATAAAGCAAGTTGACAGCTCAGTCACTGTGTTGGCTAACTATTGTTATTTGGTGTCAGGAACCTAGAGGACCTCCTAGGGTCCCGGCCTCCATCAGGCACCCCTGATATTACCTGGGGGGTCAGGACATAGCTTGACTCATAGGAAAGACTATACTCACTGCAAGAGTGCTCATGACAGGAAGTTGGTGTGAAAGCACAGGAGAAGATGGCCATTTACAAGCCAAAGAGAGAAACCTGGACAGATCCTTCCTCCATAGCCCTCAGGAGGAACCAACCCTACTCACACCTGGATCTTGGATTTTCAGCCGCTGGAATTGTAAGAAAATACATTTCTGTTGTTGGATCTGCCCAGTCTGTAGGGCTTTGTTTTGGTGGCTGAGCAGATGAATGCAGGGGGCTCCACGCCACTTTATCAACGGTGAGTTGGGGACCCAGTCCAGACACGGTGCTTGTGAAGGTCCCTGTGCTGGAGCCAGAAACGCCAAAGGCAGGGTTTGGTGCTCATAAGCCTCAGGTGCATCTGGGCCGGTTTGGAGGAACCGGGCATCTGAAGTTCAGTTTCTCCTCTGTAGGGGCTGTCTCCCCTGCAAATCTTAATGAGAGATTTGGAATTTGAGCCTCTGGTCAGCTGGTCCAGGCGTGGGTTGACACCCTACTTTTCTCCGCCCAGTTCTCGCTGGGGAAAGTTTCTCCTGGGAAATGTTTTCTCAGGTCCTGATTCCCAGAGGTTGCCCCACCCAGGGCCTCTGCTCGACACCCAGCAGCTTTGTGGAAAAGGCCCCTGTTCTTGTTAAGCTCAATGCCATGCTGCTGTCTGTCCACGAAGCAGTCCTGCCTCTTTCTGGGGGCCCTGGCTCCAGTCTTTTTCTGAGGGAGGAACAGAGAGGAATAAAGCACTGTGCTACATGCTACAGGCCTCACTAAACTTCACAGCCTCCCTGAGGGAAGATAGCATCGCCTCCATGTGCTACATGGAGAAACTGAGGCGTGTGCACAGCTCATAAGGGGGGAGGGGGAATAGAATCCATTATAGTCATCCTCCTTACCCACACTTTCACTTTCTGTGGTTCAGTTACCTGCAGTCAACTGAGATCTGAAAATATTAAATGGAAATTTCCAGAAATAAAAAACCCATAATTTTTTAAAAATATATATTTTTTATTGATTTTTTTACAGAGAGGAAGAGAGAGGGATAGTTAGAAACATCGATGAGAGAGAATCATCTATCATCTATCAGCTGCCTCTTGCACACCTCTTGCAAAATTTTAAATTGTACGGCATGTTGAGTGGTGGAATGAAACCTTGTGCTGTCCTGTCTGTCCCTCCCACGCTGTGAATCATCCCGTGTCCATGCTGTGGACACTCTCCCCTGGTGAGACACTTAGTAGTCACTCGGCTATCAGATCAGTTATAAGAGAGAGCTCATTCATATGACTTTTATTACAGTTATACAGACTTGTATTAAGAAAAAGACCATTTTTACTAGTATATAGTGCAATCCATTTGCTGCTCTTTCAGAAAAAAGTCCAGAAGATTTCAAAGTTGAACAGCCTTCCCAGCTCATCACAATAGCTCTGGCCCTTCCTTCCCAATTATATTGAGAGAAATAGGCCAGAGAGGACAGCAGGCCTCAGAGGCAGGGGGTGTAGTAAGACAGCATGAGCCTGGCCCTGACACTGACTAAGGTGACCTTGGGCAAGTCCATGAACTGCCCTGGCCCTGGCCCCCATAGGGTTTAGAGCTCAGTAAACCCAACTTACTCTTTCTTTCTTTCTTTTTTTTAATGTTTACTTTGGTTATTTTAGAAAGAGAAGACGGGAGAGAGATAGAAACGTCAATAGCAAGAAACATCAATTGCCCCCTACTTGCAATCAAGCCTGCAACCGGGGCATGTGCCCTGACTGGGAATCGAACTGATGGCCTTGTGGTGCATGGGACAGCAGTCAACTACCTAAGCCACACTGGCCAGGTGACCCCACACTTCTTGAGGCAGTCACTTTCAACAGGGCTCCTCCTGTCCCACAGATAACCTGATGGCCTGAAAGGAGGGCGTCCCTTCTCAGCCCCCACTATCTGCCCTGTTCATCCTCCAGGCTGTCCTGTTAAATGGATAAGCCACAGAGAGAAGGAAGAGACCCCATGACAAACAGCCAGCTCCTAGAGAGAACCTTACCACCCCACACTCAGGGTGGGCGAGGTGAGTGCTGGAGTTTGCCAGGAAGCCCTGCAGGCGGGTCCACAGGCTGCACCTGGCCTCCACACGGCCCACTTCTCTTTCCTGCACAACAAGTACTTGTGGTTTCTGCCAGCCTTGTGCCCTTCCTAGAGTGCCCTTCCTCTTCCTCCTTCCTGCCCTGCCCCTCCCCTGGATCCCCGCCTATGCCTCCCCTGATAGCCCCGTTTTCATGCCCCCATCCTGCAATCCACCCTCAAGATTTATATAGCATTTACAGTGGACAAAGCTCGTTCGTTGAATCCTCACAATATTGCTGATATATTGGCTACTGGAAAAGTCACCAGTGCTGGGAGCTGAGTGTACCTTTTGCAGTGTCTTCCCAGTGCCACTGTCATCAGCATGGCCCCTGCAAAGGGGCATAACTAGGGAATATCACATGCTTTACATACATACAGAACCTCCTGTGAGGCTCACCACCCTTGTGAGGCAGTGGTAACTTCCTTTTTATAAACGTGGAAAGCAAGGCTCACTTGGATGCTGGGTACAGACTGGATGCCCTGGTGTGTCAACCAGTCTTAAAAAGGAACAAGCACAGGTGGTCACATGTTGGCAGGCTCAGCCCTGGACCTGTTTGATGCCACAGCCCCTCTCACCCACCACGCCTCCTGCTGTGACCCCCACCCCTTGCCCCAGGTGGTCTGGGCTCTAGGATGCTCCAGCATTAGGGAAGGTGGCACCTGGAATTTTTTGGTGCCCGGTGATGGGGACAGACCAGGAGAACCAGCTCTCCACCCAGGGGCCGCAGAAGGCTTGCTCTGCCCCTAGAGAGCAGACCAGAGTCAGCTGCCAGGCATCTGATTCTGCCCCAAGGAAGTGTGCGGGGCATCAGGTTGGGTTGGCCTGGCCCAGTGGCTTGGGTCTGGAGACAGTTGAGGACTCTGACGAGTCAGTGCTGCCTCAGATGCCAGAGGGCCCCATGAAGCCTCCTTTTGCGTTCGCTCCCTCGCTTGACAGCGGCCCAGAGCACAGCATCCAGAGCTTCTGGGGCCCACTGCTGCTCTCAGGCTGCTGGGGAGCGGCGCATTCAGAAACCCCTGACAGGGCCTCTCTGTGCTCCAGGCTTTTAATCTCCTTAATTGAAATTGATTGGTCTCTTGAGAGGCAGCTCTGCATTGGCCATCAGCATGTGATCAACTTCTGCTTCTTTCTTTTAAAGACCAATTGCCACACCAGGGCATCTAATCTTCTCCCTGAATCCCGGGCCCCTGCCTGACCAGGAGCAAAATCAAAAACAGGCACACTTACAAAAACAACCTAGGAAATAAACACACTGATAAAAATGAGAGGATATTCTAGTCCCTTTGTGGCTTGGCATTATACAAAAGGCCGGTCAAAACCCCATTACCAAGGAAAGATGTAATCAGATGGGGAAGGAGCCCTGGGAAAGGGAGGGGAGTGTGTGCCTTCTGAGGCTCACAGATAAATAGCCCGGGCTGCAGCATATCTAAGAACCAGCTGCAAAAGATAAAAAGGGAAGAAAAGTGAAAGTCCTTCTTAAGTTAAAAGCAAGCCAAACATTGAGAGAATTGTTTGAGCATCCTGATTTGTGTTCATCCACACAGCACAGCAGTCACCCCTAGGTGGCTGAAGCTGGTTTGCAAACCAGTTTGGCAGGTCATATCTCTAGGGTGCTTCTGATAGGGCACCTTACTTAACCTGACTAATCGCAGATCCTGGAAATATCCCTCTGGGGACTCTCCTGTATGTGGGTCATCTCACCAGCTGGGCACTGGGCTTATAAGCACCTCCTGGCTTCCAAGCCTGGACTCTGTCCCTGCACTGGCTGTGCGGGGTGGCGCCAAGACACCGAAGCACCTTAGAGGTAAGCAAGCACAGCACTGACAAGTCAAGTAATCGTTCTGACTGACAGACTCCTTCTAAGGACATCTTGCTGCCTGGCCTACTAAAAGTCAAGTGGAAGGGAATGCATTTGGCATAAGGATTACTTTAAAGTAAAGGCAACAGAGATCAATAAGATGCAAGAAGAGTTTTCTTCCCTCCCCTTTTCGACCTAAAAGTAGGACATGAATTTCCCTTGTGAAAGTCTCCTCTCCTGTACAAGGAAGAGGAAAGAGACTCACCACCAAGATGAGAGTAGTCGCTGAGATGAGTTTGCATAAACAGACCTTACTAAATTAACTTTTATATTCCATTAGTTCCCCATATATATTCTAATTACTTATCCACAATGTATCATCCTTGAAACCCAAACCCCCTTTCCTTTGTTAAACATCCTATGTAATAAAAGGCTAATATGCAAATTTATCGAACAGCAGAACGACCAGTTGCTATGATGTGCACTGACCACCAAGGAGCAGATGCTCAATGCAGGAGCTGCCCCCTGGTGGTCAGTGCACTCCCTCAGGGGAGCACTGCTCAGCCAGAAGCCAAGTGCAGCAACCATGGCAGGAGCCTCTCCCACCTTCTGGGCAGCGCTAAGGATTTCCAACTGATGGCTTAGGCCCGCTCCCTACAGGGACATCCCCCGAGGGCTCCCAGACTGCAAGAGGGCACAGGCCGGGCTGAGGGCCGCCCCCCGCCGCCCCCCATGCACGAATTTTGTAGTATATAAACCCCCAAGTTAAAAGTGGCTCTTAGTCTCCACTTTCCCTAGCAGTAGAATCTGATGTAACAGTGAAGAAGAGGGTGAGCTCCATAAAAATAAAGGCCATCTCTGTCTCAGTCATAAGGTTGTCTAACACGTAATAGGCTCTCAACAAATCGATGGATGGATAGCTGTTGGATAAAATAGGAGTGAAGCAACTGCATGGTGTAAAAGGTACAATTTTAGCTTAGTGAGCACAGACTCCTATAAAATATCACCAAGACACCCTGCTGATAAGACAAAGCTCTTGGCGATGAGAGGTCACTACTTGGCAATCCAAGGGGAGCAGATAAAGTCAGGATATTCATCTGGTTTAAGGTTAAGTGTTTCAGTGTGAGGTGGATTAGGATTTGGTAAGTCTCGTGATACAATCTGTCAAAATTTGGGGTACAGCAAGTTGAGGTAACAGCCATCTAATGCTATCTATTGTATTTACAAGTATTTGTGTGACAATTAAACCACGATGGCAAAGACAGTGGAACAAATCACATAGTGAAGACTGTAGAGTAGTAGTCATGTAAATGCAGACTAAGAAAGCTATGTGCACACATTGTTCCAGTCCTCAGGCTAATGAGACATTAAATGATGTCTCCTTCCACACTATGACATGCACAGGTAAGGAAACCATGTTTGTCCACAGGAGGACGGGAAAGCTAAGTGGGCTCTAGGATAGGTGTGGTGGCTAATCTCTGCTTATTCAGGGCTGATGCATGCTGAGCCATGCAAGGGAGAGGTAATTCGGATGTGCCTGAGCCTTTGATTTTCTCTGACAATAGCCCGAGAGACAGGATTAGCTACATAACTTGCAGAGCCCAGGGCAAAATGAAAATGCAGGACCCCTTGTTCAAGCACTAAGAATCTCAGAGTTTGGCAACACTTCAAAAAGCTAAACATAGAATTACCATGTGACCCAGAAATACAACTCTTAGGGATATGCCCAAAAGAATTGAAAACAGGGACTTGAATAGATATTTGCATACCCATGCTTATTGCAACATTATTCACAATGGCCAAAAGGTGGAAACAGCTTAAGTTTCCTTCAATGGAAGAATGGGTAAACAAAATGTGGTCTATATATACAATGGATTATTACTGATCCATAAAAAGGAATGAAGTTCTGTCACGTGATACAACATGGATGAACTTTGAAAGCATTATGCTAAGAGAAGTAAACCTAACACAAAAGGACAAATTATGATTTCACTTATATTAAATATCTAGAATAGGCAAATGCATGCACAGAAAGTACATTAGAGGTTACCAGGGGCTGAAGGAAGAAGGGAAGAGAGGAATATTACTTAATGGGTTTAGAGTTTATATTTGGGGTGAAGATAAAGTTTTGAAAATAGTGATGATGGTTGTACAATATTGTAAACGGAACTAATGACACTAAATTGTACATTTTTAAATGGCAAACTTTATACTGTGTGTTTCATTTTTAATTATGGTAAAATACTGTCATATATTTTTACCACAATAGAAAAATTATTAAGAAAAATTCAGAATTTCAAGAGTGTTGCAGCAGAGCAGTGACCAAGTACAGGCCCTTCTGAGCACAGGGTTCTGTGTGGTGCCAGCTCTGATGAGAGGACAGAAACCCTCAAGTTTCGATGGCATGCCACATTCTGGAAACCAAGAGTACTACTGGGTCACTGAAGACCTACTGAAAATGCCCAGGATCCAGGATCTACTCGGTGCTCAACAAGAATGGTAGACACCAGAAGTCCTCAGAACTCCTGCTGCCACTAGAGCCCTCCCTGGTCTTCTAAAGGTCAAGTCTAGAATCCAGGTCCAAAGCTCAGGAGACTTCCCAATGTCAGCCCTGGAGGTTTCATTGTGAGTGGGATATGTTTCCTCCTACCCCTTCCCTTGGTGATGTAACTTTAACCCTCTGGCACTGTTTACAGGGCGGAAGGGTGCAGCGGAGCTGGAACCTACACTTGGCTGATAATTAGGAGAGCAGTCTCTACCTGCTTTCCTCACCTGGTATTCATTGTGCGCACTACTCCTCTCCCCCTATGCCTTCTGTTTTGTTTTTTTCCCTGACTGAGCCACCACCACTCTCTAGCATGCTGGGTAAGTGATAGGTAAGTCATGGAGTCCTGCAGGAGGGCACTGGAGGTGAGGGATGTGAAGGTGACAGATACAACTTTGGAGCCCAACCAGTAGCCAAGAAGAATGCCTGGTCTTGTGGTCCAATGCAAGCAGAGTCTACAAACAACATATATAGGGTACCAATGAGAAATGGAAAGGTAACAGAAAGGTGAGCCCTAAGAAACCTAATGAAGTCAGATTGCTTGACACCATTGTCACCCACGCCTTAGGTTATCAACCCTTCATCTGGGGTTTCGTTGCAGAACGAATGCCTTACTTGTGAGAAAAAACAAACACAGGTGGCACAGGAGAGCTTGCTGAACCCTGAGGCCACCTCCTGTTATTCCTGCTCATGGGTGGCCTTAAGCTCTTCTGCCTCTGGAGAGCCATTCAACAGGAGGGTGGGAACTGGGCTCGCTGGCAGAGGATACAGCCCAAACAAGACATCTCTCATTAAAGTCATACATAGTCATCTAGTCCCAACCCTGCCTACAGTTACTGGTAGGATTCCTGAGCCACCCCAAATCCTCTGTCATCATTTTAGGGTCATCTCAGGAAAACATCTCATGGGTACTGGTGAGCCTCTCACAGCGTGTGGCACACACTACTTTCTCCAACTGGAACTCTGGTTCTCCACAAGAATATGTACCGCTCCAACCTCTAAAGACCTGGAGGCCCCAGGAAGGTCCCTCACGCCAGTCCTGTCATCTATTCACGCATGTGCAGCCAAGCAGAGAGTGCTCTGCAGAGCCATGGACATCGACACAGCCCACCCACTTATATGTTATCACTAACGAAGAGAGAAGTGTGAATTACCCCTCAACCCTTGCCAATGTTGGGACATTGAGTAGGTCGCCAAGCACTCCTGAATTCTTTAAGGAATGTCTGGGAGGACAATGGCTGGCCTTGCTATGTTAGAAATTGCACTTCAGGGCCCTCTAGGTACACCTAGATGAGGCCTGAATTCTGGAGATTTAAGTTTGGTCTGTCATGGCTGACATATTAGAAGGATAGGGCCTGGGAGTATCACAGCAGAAAAATACCAGTACATTTTTAGGCCTCCTCTTCCAGCATAACTTCAGAGGAAGGAGCCTGTTTGGGAAGATGAGCATAAAACTTTACCATGTCCAACTACCTTTGTTAGAGGGTTTTAGAGTCAAACCATTCTTTCAATTAGATACTGAACAGACCTGCTTTTTCTAAATATGTTTTAAATCAAAAGACACTATCTTTGGAAAATATGCTGAAATAGCTCCCCCCATGGAGAGGGTCCTCACCACCATCCCCTGCTTTCAAATCCCCACCATTCTCAAGAACCTTTCTGTGCAAAAATGTACCCTTAATAACGAAAGCTAACATTTACTGAACATGGTCCTTGTGTCAGGCATGGCCTCATGATCTCACTTGTTTGTCACAACAACTCTATAAGAGAAGAATTGTTATTCGCTCTGCTTTACAAATGAGGGGCATGTACAGGGAAATTAAATGACTCCCCCAACATCATGGAGCTCCCAACTGCTCTGAACTCCAGTTCCAGGTGAGACTCTGGGGGCCCAGATTCATATGGGAAGAAACTGGACTGCCTGGAATTGGGTGGAACTCGAGGGTGGCTTTCTCTCAGAGGTGCTTGCAGCAATTACCAAGAGACACTGAGACCCAGGGGCCTCTTAAGGCAGGCCTGACAGAAAGCTATTGCTGTTTGCTCCACCCTGAGACTCCACCCCATCCAAGCTGTACGCAGAGGCTTTGCATATGAATGGCCTTGTTCTTTGAAATCTAAACTTACCTCACAAACTGTAGCTGGGTCAGAGAGACCCAGAACATCCAAAAGAAGGATGCAGCAGCTTGCATTGCTTCACAGCTGGGCCTCATCTGGGCACCTCCAAAACACAAACAAAGAAGAGAAATCTGCAGATCTCCCTGTAGCTCCTGCTATGTTGCCTTAGGCACAGGTTAAATTAGCACCTCATTGGAGATCCAAAGGAGCACCCATAAGATTGTTAGCTGATTTCTCAACAGAAACTATGCAGGCCAGAAGGAATGGCAAGAAATACTCACAGTGATGTATAGCAAGGACCTACAATCAAGATTACTCTACCCAGCAAAGCTATCATTCAGAATTGAAGGTCAGATAAAGAGCTTCATAAGATAAGAAAAAGCTAAAGGAGTTAATCACCACCAAACCAGTATTATATGAAATGCTGAAAGGTATTCTTTAAGAAGAGGAAGAAGAAAAAAAAGATAAAGATAAAAATTATGAACAGCAAATACATATCTATCAACAAGTGAATCTAAAAATCAAGTGAATAAAAAAATCTGATGAACAGCCGAAACAAGTTTGGCTCAGTGGATAGAGCCTCAGCCTGCGGACTGAAAGGTCCCAGGTTCAATTCTGGTCAAGGGCATGTACCTTGGTTGTGAGCACATCCCCAGTAAAGGGTGATCAATGATTCTCTCTCATCAATGTTTCCAGGTCTCTATCCCTCTCTTTTCCTCTCTGTAAAAAATCAATAATATATATTTTTTAAAAATCTAATGAACAGAATAAACTGGTGAATTAATAGAATCAGGGGCATAGAAAGGGAGTGAACTGACAATTCTTGGGGGAAAGGTGTATGGGAGGTACAGGAAGAGACTATACAAAAATCGTACACTTATGGATGAGGACTGTGGTGGGGGAGTTATGGGAATAAGGGCAGAGGGTGGGGTGGGAATCGGGTGGAGGGGAGCTATGGGGGGGGGTGGAGAGGAACAATTGTAATAATCTGAACAATAAATATTTATTTAAAAAATAAAAATAGGTAGAGGAGGAAAGGGGGAGAGATCAACCAAAGAAATTATATGCATGCATATAAGCCTAGCCAGTGGTCATGGACAACAGAGGGGTGGGGGAATACATGGGGAGGGGTTTGGGATGGGAATGGGGGGATGAAGACAATTATGTGATACCATAATCAATAAAGAAATTTTTAAAAAATAAAAAATAAATATTTCTATTTGAAACACCTGAATTCTGTTGTTGTTTGTTTTTTGTTTTTTTACCAAATACTTACCGAAGAACCTTTATCAATTTATTTTCCTTGGGGCATTTGTGTCAGTACCCATGTTTGGGTCCCTGTCTTTTGTTCTTATTTTGTTGAGTTCTTCAATCATATCTTCTTGTTCTTAAGTTTTTGCTTGTAGCTCTTTCTTCCCACCAGCCTCTCAACATTTGCAAAATTTTGCTGCTTGCTACTAATTGGGCTCCTCTGTTTTTAGACCACTGTTACAAAAACTGCATGACAGCCTTAAAGCACTGAGCAGGCCCCATCCCTTCCTCTGAGGACACCTCTGGGTACCAATAGGTCATTAACAAACAAACAACAAAAAATCGCCACAGCAGGACTCTGCCCCTGCAGCTGGGAGCTATGCATACCTAATGAAGTGGAAAACTGGTAGTAAAATGGACTGACCAGTCTCAATGTGTTTCTAATAACTTCTATATCTCCCAGTCTTCATTTCCCTACACATCTTCTTTCCTTTCTAAATGATTTCTCCAAACCCTCTGGCCCGCTAACACTTTCAGATCTGTATTCTCTCTTCCTTTCCTCCCCATCACTGTGTTTTGCAGAGGATTCCCCCGTTTCTCAGTCACACTGTACACATTTTAAATACCAGTCGCCTCAGTCTCTAATTGTGAACACAAAGATGTCACAGGTATTCAGCAACCTGGGAGATTAAGAGCAGATTTTATCTTATAATACTGTAAATACCACAAGCTGTAGGTATTAGATCTCTGTTTCCAGATCTCTTCTTGGAAGAATTTATTACCCGCCCAAAGTCAGAGATTGTAGGAGGCAGTCAGACTCTGAACCCAGATCTTTCTGATGCCAAAGCTCCTGCTGGTTCAACCATTCAGAGGCAGAAGCTCTAACAGTGACAAGGGGAGTCCAGGGGCAGAAATGAGTGCAGTAAAAATGAACAAAGCACTGGATTTTAAATTTTTGCAAAAGTTTATCGTTATTCCATCAACATGAGGTCCTCTTGGTGAAAATTTCATTTCAGATGTTTCTCAGCAACTCCAGAAGCATTATCAGAAAGAAGTCAAATTCAGAAGTATCTTCCAGAATCCATTTCTCCCGAATTATATATATACATGGAACACAGTTATGTGAACAAGGAGAGGGGTGTGGCAGGATCTATAAGGAAAAGAAGTGAGAGGAGATTGGAAGTAGGGAGGAGATTAGCTTCACATTTATACACCCATTTTACTTATTACAATAGCGTGTATTTTTTTATAATTTGAAAAGCATCAAATAAAAAAATTAAAAACTTGTGGCAAAGATAATCCTATATGTTCACCAAATCCCATTTTCTTCTTTCTGAATACACAAGAAGCCTAATTTTCCAGACTCCCTTGCACTTAGGTTGGGCTTATGTAACTGGGTACTGACCAAAGAGATTTGGACAAAAGTAATTACACCCCTTCCAAACATGGCCATAGAATTCCTAAGTCATCATCCACACTCTCTCTTCCTCTTGTATGGCAAATTTTTGAGGCCACATGACTAAGATGAAATCATAGCAAGATGGATGGAGCTTCAACCCCTGAATCAATTATTGGAGGAAAGCCACCAAGGTCAATACAAGAGTATTGACTGGCCCATGGCAGATAATGACCATTGTATTAAGCCACTGAGAATATGGGGTTTCTGTGTCATGCACTATGACCCTACCTATCCTGACTAATAAGCTACTCATACATGCCAGGGATTTTCAACTTCCCATAGGAGTTCTAAGAGAGGTTCTTGGATATTCACACATGTAAATGCTAACAGATTTTAAGTTTGTATGAAGACATATTGATGTAGGCAATGGCAGTAGAGATAGAGATGTAAAGAGTTGAGATTTGACAAAGTGAATGTGAAAGGTGAAGGAAAGAGAGAATCAAGGAATAGCTGAAGGGAGAGCCAGCTTCATGGATCTGTGACCAGTGCAAAGCTGTCCTCACCCTAAGTTGGCAGTGACCTCAGTGGGGGGCTCTCAGGCTCCCTGAGTCCAGTACTGAGCACACCCCAGCACAGAGACTGCTGGCCCTTGGGATAGCCTGTCCTCTGTGGGTTGGGGCGATAGACCTGTGGGAGGGGGCATTGCCTTCCCTGATCCTGGCTGGGGCTCCACATCATCATTCTCCCCTGGGTCTGGCAAACTGTGTAGCTGATCCTGCTTGAGTTTGCTAGCTTGAGCAATGAGGTGCTTTGCTAGTGCCATTTCCCAAAGATGAAGAGAAGTAGGCTGCATACACAATTCATTATGGGACATGTTCAACCTCATCAAGTCTGTGAAACATATCTAATTGACAAGACCAAATAGGCAATTGTATACAGTTCTATACAGCTCAAACAGGGCATAGAGCTGTAGGTACAAAGCTGGAATTCATCAGCTTGTACCTAGTGTTTAAAGCCATGAGGATGATGGTACAGCTGCTGTTAAGAACAGTATGATGGTTCTTCAAATATTAAACATAGAATTACCATTACACTTCTGGGTATATACCCAGAAGAAGTGAAAGCAGAAACCTGAACCGATATTTGTACTTTCATGTGCAGAGTAACATTATTGACAGTAGCTGAAACATGGAAACAACCTAAATGTCTATTGACAGATGAATGGATAAACAACACATCCTATATACATACAATGGAATATTATTCAGCTTTAAAAGGCAAAGAAGTTCTGGCACATGCTACAACATGGAAGAACCTTGAGGATATTATGCTATGTGAAGTAAGCCAGTCACAGAAGGACAAGTATCCTATGATTCCACTAATATGAGGAACTTAGAATAGTCAAATTCATAGAATGGTGATTGCTAGAAGCTGAGAGGAGAGGATGATGGAGAGTTATTGCTTTACAGGTATACAGTTCGGGAAATTGAAAAAATTCTGAAGATGGACAGTGGGTATGGTTGCACAACAATGTGAGTATACTTAAGGCCCTGAACTCTACACCTAAATGCTTAAAATTGTAAAAATTTATACTTTAAAATATTAGATGACAACTTTTATGTTATATATATTTTATGACAAAACAGTTGTGATGGTTGTACATTGTAAATATAATTTTAAA
This sequence comes from Pipistrellus hanaki, assembly GCF_964339955.1. Lineage (NCBI taxonomy): Eukaryota > Metazoa > Chordata > Mammalia > Chiroptera > Vespertilionidae > Pipistrellus > Pipistrellus hanaki. The sequence continues at coordinate 86,491,069 of NC_140503.1, forward strand.
AATATACATTTTAAAAAGTAATTAAGTGCCCTGGTGGTTGTTCAATGGTTAGAGCATCAGCCTATGAATCACAGGGTTGAGGGTTTGACTCCCAGTCAAGGGCATGTACCTGGGTTGCAGGTTCAATCCCTGGCCTAGGTTGGGGCAAATGCAGGAGACAACCAATTGATGTGTCTCTCTCATCAATATTTCTCCCTCTCTCTCTTTTCCTCCCTCCCTCCACTCTCTCTCTAAAACTCAGTGGAAAAAATATCATCAGGTGAGGGTTAACAACAACAAAAGTAATTAAGTAACAACTTTTATGTTACATATATTTTAAGATATATTGCCCCTTCTCCACACTCTGGAAGCATCTGGCCTGACCTCTTATCACACTGATCCCCTGAGGGCTGGAACCAGGTCATATTAAGTTTGACAACCATGGCATGGAATTTTGCATTTTCATCCTTATCTCTAATTATGGAATGAAAAGTATCCTATATGATAACCTACTAGGTGTGGAGATAATGTTCTGGAGAGCATACTAAAATTTTTATTCAATACATTGAATAAAAACAGGATGTACCAAGGACATCTGCACATACTAATAAGTGATACCTAGAGATATAATAGTAGTAACTTCTAAGAACCTATGGAACTTGCATATATGTCTCCAGCATCTCTCTCCAACATCTCTCCTAACACCAAGATCTTTATCCCTAGACATATCCAGGAGGTGTTTCTCTAAAAACACCAGCCTACAGTCCCTAAGATTCTCTATGCTGAATCTTAAAGTTGTTTCTTGTTCATTTATCACCCTTACATGACTTTGTTCTATGAACTTGATAACTGCTAATCAAGTTACAGGCAGGTGCAACAGGCTCAGTTACCTGAGCTCCAAGCCAGGGGCTGCAGATGTCCTTCAGGTGGTGAGTAACAGAGGCAGGCACAAGGGCCCTGCTGGCAGGGCCTGTCACCCAGTGGCCATGATAGAGGCAGTGGATTTTCTGACGATCCCAGAGGTTCCCTTTTTACTGTGGTGAGACACAGTAAAAAGGGAACCAAAGATGAGTGGGACTAGGTGAGACCAGAGCTATTATAATACTTAGCACTCTGCCAAATCATTTCTTCCCAAGAACTAGCTGATCGGCCTTTCATTCCTTGCACTTTGCTTACAGGCTAAGGTAAATAAAAAAAAAAAAAAGTGGTAAATCTACCTGCTCTTTTTCCTTCTTATTATCATGCCTTATATACAGTGCATAACTAAACAACAAACCAAAGAGACCTTTGTCAGAAAGGAGGAAAGTAAAAGAAGCCTGATAATCTGTCCTTGCCACTTAATAAAACACCACTCAAAATCACTTTATTTTTTCTAACTACAGAATAAATGTGTATTTATTGGAAATAATTTGGAAAGTAGAGAAAGACACAAAGAAAAAGATATAAATAATCTGTAACACTACCATCTTGAGATAAATATTATCCCTACTCCAGCACACTCTATACTCTTACTCTGCCTTATTTTTGTTTCTAGTTCTGCATTATTATTATTATTATCATCATCATCATTACTTATTGTGTGTTCACCTCAGTAAAACATAATGTCCATGAAGGCAAAATTTATTTCCCTGAGCACTGGGAACAGTGCTCAATATATATTTGTTAAAAGAGTAAATAAATATTTTAGTGTATCATCTTCACTCATTTTTTAAATCCTCACCAAGGATGTTTTTATTGATTTTTAAAGAGAGAGGAAGGGAGGAGAGAGAAAGAAAGAGAGAGAAAGAAATGAGAAATTTCAATCAATTGCCTCCCATACTCACCCCAACTGGGGGATCAAATCCACACCCAAGGCATGTGCCCTGACTGAGAATCGAACCCACAACTTTCAGTGCAAGGGATGAAGCTAAGCTCCAACCAGCTGAGCCTTCTGGCCAGGGTTTCCAGTCTTTAATTATTAATATATTATATATATATATATATATATATATATATATATATATATATATATATATATATATATATATAAAGTTTCTAAAGCATTATATTTATTATTTTTTTAAAAACATTCCACTACCAAGGGCCCCAAGGAGAATATCTGAAACACTCATGATTTAAAATGATCTCCACTCGATTCAACTACAGATTCATTTTTCTCTCCATAATTTCCAAAGCAGCAGCTGTGGGGATGGATGGGAATACTGATATTCCAGCTAGGACTAGAAGCTTTAAAAGGCATGCTTGGCCTGCCTACGTGTTTTTCCCTCTAGTGTCATGCAGCTGCTGGTGTGTGCATAGAACAGCGTACACGGTGATTGAATTTCCCAGAGGGAGGGTTCAGCAAACGGGACACAGTGCAAAGTCAATGGTGTGAGGGCACCAAAAAGCGAATGCAAAACTAAGCTACCAGAATGGGTAGTTAATTGACTCTCCAGCTCACTTCATTCCTCACCCTCAGATCTGCCTTGCCTTAAAAATTTTGAGAGCACCTGAAGTGACCTATTTCAACACACTTTCACTTTACATCAACATATTTACATCTTTATCTACTCTGTCATATTTCTTCTCTTCTCAGAAACAAATCTCCCTTCATTTCAGGGTTCCCTCTGCCTTGTGCTTATGCTCTTTGTAGTGTTCCCTCCCACCCTCACTAGGATTCTACTCCATCAGTTATCTCCTCTCTGCTTATATCTCAGTCTTTCCCCATGGACTAATTCCTCCCCCTCTCTTTATGACTGTCTTCAATCCTAAAAAATCCTCCTTCCCACTCATGCAATCATCTTGTCTCTTCCTTTCTCTTCATATCAATCTGATTAAAAGAGAAGTTTATACCTGCTGTCTCCATTTCCTTCCCACCTGCTCTTTCCTTAACCTCCAATAGTCTAGTTTCCACCTCAACCCCAATGGCCTTCTGGCTGATATATTTGAAAGCCTTGCCTCCTCCTTCCCTCCACCTCTTTGTAGAATCTTATAGTTTCAACAAACATTGTCAACTGCACAACTACTGTCAAGCAGTCTCCTTGAAATTGCTTCCTCATGTCCCTATCCACCTCTCTAATACATCCTACACACTAATGACAAATTAATCTTTCTAAGGTATAATTGTGTTAATGTAAGATTTATTAAAGTTCTTCCTACAGCTAAACCATTAAATTAGAACCAAAGAATTAAACACACTGGGTCAGGACTTTAGCAAGACATGTCCTATGTCTTTCATCCTTGGAGAGAAGGTTGAGAAATATGGGATGAAACATAACACAGAATTTTTTCAGTGGAAGACTTTTCATAGATGCAAACAAAGCTGATCCAGAGTGGCCACTCAACAGCTCTGCCCACCATCAACTGTGATAAAGTGCACATGACCATTGCCATTGTCAATAGTTTCTAGTGCACTTGAATACAGTGAGTGCTAAGGAATGTCCTGCGTACTTACTGCAATTTGCTGCTTCACCTATTCTGTTCCTTCTAAACTTGCTTTAGAGCAGTGATGGCCAAGGGGAGATATTGTGGAGCCATACTTCTGATTTGTCATGAATTTAGACCTGAACCAAGACTGGGATAAACTACTAGTCTGTAATATTTGAGAAAGTCTCCAGGCCTCCTCATCAGCTCTTAGTCTCTTAAATCACTCCTTTCCTGTCTTAGATCTCAGCATGAGAGCTAAAAAGTCCCCTTCAAGACCTCTCTCTTCTCCAAGTGCTTCAGAGAATCCTCACATTTCACGCTGGGCTTAGAAGAAGATTTAAATGTCTTTCATGTGCTGCCCTGACACGCGTTTTTGTTGTTGTTGTTGTTGTTTTTAAGTAAAAATAAACAACTCCATTAAAAAAAGGCACATGTGATTGCTGTCTAGTAAACATATTAGACATGTTGCCTTTACAGAAATTCCTCATCAAAACTTCCCTTTGTTTGGTTTGCATTGTGAACTGCAACAAGTATATAAAACTAAGGATTGAAAAATATTAATTGCTTCAGTGATGCATTGGCCATATTTCCTATAGTCTTCTTTTCTTTTGTTTTTCCAGATTTTCTCCCCATTTCTGTTTCTAAAGGTTTTCTTTTCTTTTTTTCTAAACATATTTTATTGATTTACTTTACAAAGAGGAAAAGAGAGTGATAGAGAGTTAGAAACATTGATCAGCTGCCTCCTGCACACCCCCCACCAATGATGTGTCTGCAACCAAGATACATGCCCTTGACTGGAATCAAACCTGGGACCTTTTACTCTCAGGCCAATGCTTTATCCACTGAGCCAAACCAGTCAGGGCTCTAAAGGTTTTCTTTTAAAATTTGGCAAGATTTAGCCTTAGTTGGGTGGCTCAGTTAGTTGGAGCATCGTTCCATATAACAAAAGGCTGTGGGTTAGATTCCCAGTCAGGGCACATGTCTACCATAGGTTACTGGTTCCATCCCTAGTAGGGGAGCATACCAGAGGCAATGTATCAATGTTTCTCTCTCACATGGATGTGTTTTATTTCTCTCTCCCCCCCTCTTCCTCACTCTCTAAAAATTAATAAAAACATATCCTCTGGTGAGGATTTAAAAATTGCCAAGAAGATGCCAAAGCCGGTTTGGCTCAGTGGTAGAGCATTGGTCTGCGGACTGAAAGGTCCTGGGTTCGATTCCGGTCAAGGGCATGTACATTGGTGGCGGGCACATCCCCAGAAGGGGGTGTGCAAGAGGCAGCTGATCGATGGCTCTCTCTCATCGACGTTTCTAACTCTCTATCTCTCTCCCTTCCTCTCTGTAAAAAAATCAATAAAATATTTTTTTTTTAAATTGCCAAGAAGAAAACGAAGGTGACATCAAAGGAATGGTGGCATGGCACAGCCGCTTGGCCTTTCCCCCTGAAATTTCAACAAGCTAACCAGCTATACTTCTACAAAGAAATCCCAGCTCAACACAAGCCCATGCCTGAGAGACCAGCATATTGAAACATCTAAAGTTGGGCAACCAGGAATAAACAAGGAGATGAGAAAGGAGGAAAGTGCAGACAGCCTGCAGACACAGCACTGCAGCCTGTCTGGGAGCAGAGAGGAGGCCAGCGATAGCAGGAACAGAGAGCTGCGGGGGGTGCAGTCCAGCAGAGCGAGCAGCCAGGGAGTAAACAGTGTCTGAGTTAGCACATACGATGTACTTCTCCACTGTTGAGCAGGGCGGTGGTGTTTCAGACCAAGAAACTGAATGAGCCCTAGCCAGTTTTTCTCAGTGGTCAGAACATCAGCCTGCAAACTGAAGGGTCAGTGATTTGATCCAATCAAGGGCATATAACTCAGTTGAAGGCTTGATCCCTGGCCTCAGCCATAGCATATGTGAGAGGCAATCAGTTGATGTCTCTCTTGCATGGATGTTTCTCTCTGTGTGTCTCACTTGCTCCCTTCCATTCAGTCTTTAAAAATTAATGGAAAAAATATCCTCTGGTTAGGGTTAACAAAATTTTTTAAAAAGTAAGAAATGGAACCACACAGCCCTGCCACCACTTGAACTCTCAAAACTCTCTTTCGATTATCCTTGGAGTCAGGTCCAAGAGCATATTATCTGGAAACCTAGAGCTATTGCAGTAGAACTGCTGTTTCCCTGTGACTAATCCCAAAGAGGTCGAGGATCGCTATGATGGTGAGGGCAAAACATCCTCCTCTCCCCTCCCCAATAAGCATAATGTCTGTACTGTCTTTTGGAAGCCCTGGAGGTCAAGACTGGGAGATCATAGAAGTAAAAAAAATACTGCGATTCAGTGACATCTGCTGGAAAAAAGTAGAAAGACCTCTTCAGAGAAAGCTGTTTATTGTCATTAACATAGACAGAGATAAATGCATAGGCAAGGAGTATAGCAAATACCATGAATAACCACAGTAACGAGGATGAACAGAAAGAAAATGAAAAATCCCCAGAAATATGTGATATAAATGTCAGAGATTTTAGGATTGCAGTTCTGAAAATATTCAATAAGATGTGAGAAAATATAGACAGGCAATTCAATGCACTCAGAAAACAAATCAATGAACAAAATGAGTACTTTCCCAATGCTATTAAAACTTTCAAAAAGAGCCAATCAGAAATCCTGGAAGTGAAGCATGCAATTAAAGAGATTAAAAGTAACCCTAACTGGCTTGGCTCAGTGGATAGAGCATCAGCCTGCAACTGAAGGGTCCCAGGTTTGATTCCGGTCAAGGGCATGTACCTTGGTTGCAGGTACATACTCAGGAGGGGGTGTTTAGGAGGCAGCTGATGAATGTTTTTCTCTTATCAATGTTTCTAACACTCTATCCCTCTCTCTTCTTCTCTGTAAAAAATCAATTTAAAAATTTTTTTAAAGAGAGAGAGTAAGAGTGAACTGCTGAGCATAGAAAACATAATCAACTTGATGGAGGAAAGAATTAATGATATCGAAGACAGTAATCTAGAAATGACAAAGAGGGAAGAAAGATGAGAGAGACCTGACCATAAAGAAAAATGAAAAAGCTCTATGAGAACTATCTGACTCCATCAGAAAAAAACAATAGTAGAATTACAGGCATTCCAGAGGAGCAAGAGAGGGAGCAGATAATGTGAAATCTATGCAAACAAATAGTGATGAGAACTTCCCAAACCTATGGAAATAATTAGACCCTCGAATCCAAGAAGCAAACAGAACACTTAGTTACCTCAATCCAAAGAGGCCCTTTCCAAGGCACTTGCTATTAAAACTATCAAAAATTAATGACAAAGGAAAAATTCTCAAAGCAACCAAGGAAAAGAAGGAAGTGACCTACAAGAAAAAACCCATCAGAATTTCATCCGACTTCTCAGCAGAAACTCTACAAGCAAGAAGAGAGTGAAACCAAATATTCAAACATTTTAAAAAAGAGAAAATTACCAATCACAAATAATATATCCAGCAAAAGTATCCTTTAAATATGAAAGAGAAATAAAGATATTGCCAGATATACAAAAACTGAGGAATTTTATCACCAGAAAAACCTCCATTATAGGAAAAACTCAAGGGAGTTATTCTACCTGAAACAAAGAACATAACATCTTATAACACTGTGAGTAAGATCACCAAAAAACTTACAGCATATACAGGGATAATTTGTAAAAACAAAAATATAAAAGGAGAGATGGTAAAGGTCTGACCTAGCAAAGGAGGATAAAGATCAGATGCACTCAAAAGAAAAAAACAGACAACAGTTATATATGTAAGTTTACTTTTTATAAACTTAATGGTAACCACAAAAATCTCCAGCCAGGATACTTAGCTTTAAAAAAGGAAACAGGAAAGAACTATGGAATACCACCCAAAACAACAACAACAACAACAACTACCCAGAAACACAAAGAAAAAGAACCAATGCAGGCACAGAGCTAACAGAAAACAAAAGATAAAATGGCTATATGAAATCCTCATACATCAACAATTACCGTAAATGTAAATGGTCAGAATTCATAAAGAAGGAGGCACAGAGTAGCAGAGTGGATCAAAAAGCAAACCCACCCATGCTGCCCATAAGAAATTCATCTAAGCTGCAAAGACAAGGGTAGATTCAAAGTAAAAGGATGGAAAATGATTCTTCAAGCAAATAACATCCAGAGAAAAGCAGGTGTAGCTATACTTCTATCTGACAAAATAGATTTCAAAACAACAAGAGACAAAAACAACAACAGCCAATCCTATATAATAAAGAGTAATATGCAAATTGACCACACCTCCACTACACACAAAATCCATGCCATCAGCCAATCAGGAGTGAATATGCAAATAAACCCAACCAAGATGGCTGCTGGCCAAAAGAGAAGGAAGTAGGCTTGGGTTTCCCCTGCAATGGAGGAAGCCAAGCTTTCTGCCTGCCCTTGCTGGCCTTGGCCATGGTTGGAGCTGGGCCATGGGAACCGGGCAATCGGAGCAAGCTGGGGTCCCCTGTGGGTGATTGGAGCCAACTGTGGGTCCCTTCCCAGAGCCCAAGCCATGGCCAGAGGCTTGTGGCCTGGGTTGTGGGTGGAGCCAAGCTGGAGGTCCATGCCCAGGGCTGGAGACTTAAGGCCTTGGCAGGGGCGGAGCTGGAGATCGGAGGAGATAGGTGTGAAATACAGAGAAAACACCTTTTCTGACCGCTCATTGGCTAAGACCCTGTATGCCACTGATAATATTCTTAGTAACTTGGATATAAGAATCCAAAAAGGTGATCTAGGGCTTTTCCACCACACTCCTGGGTGGAAAAAACGAAGGTCCGCTGCTGGAGGGCTAAGAAATGTCATAACCTGCCCTAGCTGGTTTAGCTCAGTGGATAATGCCTACGTTTGCCAACCGCAGGGTCCAGGTTCAATTCTGATCATGTACCTAAGTTGCAGGCTCCTCCCTGGCTGGGGCCCAGCTCAGGGCTCATGCAGAAGGCAACCAAAGTATTCCTCTCACTTTGATGTTTCTCTCTGACTTTCCCTTTATCTTCCACATTCTCTAAAAGTCAATGGAAACATATACTCAGGTGAAGATAAAAGGAAAGGAAGGAAGGAAGGAAGGAAGGAAGGAAGGAAGGAAGGAAGGAAGGAAGGAAGGAAGGAGGGAAGGAGGAAGGAAGGTCATATCTTATGAAAGACACATCTTGAAAATGCCTAAAGAAAGTTGCAATTTTTTCTAAGTGAAGGGACTGGAGTCCGTGTTGATGAAAACAGCTTGGCGGCTGTGGTGATTGGCAGTGGATCCAGCAGCGGGCTGATGGGAGTGGTGCCTTCCCCTGATCAGCCCTGTTGCCTCCCACAAAGGAGGGAAGTCCGTAGTAGGACATTCCCTGAGGGCTCCCAGTATGTGAGAGGGGGCAGGCTGGGCTGAGGAGCCCCCCCACCCCCTAGTAGATATATGAAAAGTCATTCAACCTCACTGGCAATCAGGGATATGCAAATCAAAACTACAATGAGATGCCACCTCACACCTGTTAGAGTGGCCATTATCAATAAGACAAGCAACAACAAATATTGGAGAGATTGAGGGGCGGGGGGGGGGCGGGGAGAAAGAGAGAGAGAAGCAAATCCTCATTCACTGACCCTGGGAATGTAAACTAGTACAACCACTGTGGAAATCTGTCTGGCCATTCCTCAAAAAATGGAGAATAGAGCTACCATACAACTCAGTAATCCCTATTCTGGGTATATAGCTGAAAACCTCGAAATCATGTATTCGGAAAGATATATGCACCCCTATGTTCATTGCAGCATTATTCATGGTGACCAAGACATGTAGACAACCAAAGTGTCCCGAGATAGAGGACTAGATAAAGAAGATGTGGTACATATACACAATGGAATACTACTCAGCCATAAGGAAGGGTGAAATAGCTCCATTTACAACATGGATGGACCTTGAGAACATTATGTTAAGTGAAATAAGTCACTCAGAAAAAGTGAAGAACCATATGATTTCACTCATATGTGGGATATAAAACTGGAACTCATGGACACAAACAGCAGTTTGGTGGTTGCCAGAGAGAAGTGGGTGGAGAGAGCAGGGGGATCCTACTATATGGTGACAGAGAAGATTTGACTTTGAGTGGTGGGCACACAGCTGTCTAGTGTACTGTCTGACACACCCTTGGGGCTCAGTATTGCTAAGAGTGGAGTAGTCATTCTTGTGAGAGTACAATATGCAGATATTGTAATATAGAAACCCATATCTGAAATCTATATGTTCACATTGACCAATTGTCCCCTGATAAATTCAATTTTTTAAAAAATAAAAAATAAATAAATAAATAAATAAAATAAAAATTGCCAAGTTAATGATTCCATTAACTTTTATTCCTTCTCTCTTTCTCTCTTTTTTATTAACCTTCACAGAGGATTTTTTCTTCTCATTGATTTTCAGAGAGAGTGGAAGGGGTAAGGAGAGACAAAGAGAGAAACATTGATGTGAGAGAGACACATTGATTGGTTGCCTTGGGATCAGGAATCAAGCCTGCAATCAAGTCTGGCCCCTGACCAGACTGGAATCTGAGACCCTTCAATCCGTGAGCCAATGCTCTAACCACTAAGCAAAACTGGCTGGGGCTTTATTCCCTCCTTCTTGACAGCCCACAGAGTGGCCACAGGTTGGAAAGCACAGCTTCTTCCCTTAGATCACTGTCAATTTCACAGCATCCTCAAATTTTGCTAAACTGAAGGATGATGTGTTGATGGTCTTCCCTGGCTGTTCCCTGCAGTGACCTTATGTCTAGAACATAAATCCATTTTTATAATTACTCAAAATGTTTAGTAGATAATTCAAAGGGTATAAGAGGGTATCTTTCCCTGTGCCAGTTTCACTAGGTTTTCTACACACAGGCTACTACTGTCACCATTTTTTTGCAGCTCATGAATTGTTGATGCCGTTTGCTAATTCAAACAGGTCTGTGTAAATACTTGAGTTTCCCCTGTGGTTTTAGGCTATTTAAAGAAAATCAATTCAAGTTAGCACACTTGCATTGCTACTCCACCTTCAGTGTCACTAAAGTGGTACTTCCTCCTGGAAGCCTTTCCGGTTCCTCCCCAGCCCATGTCAGGTGACCCTCCTTCAGCTCGTGACACTAGGTGCTTCTCCCGTCCTCCCTCAGGCTTATCCAGCTCGGTGGAAATTGCCTATTTCTTACCTTGGGGCAGAGACCAGGACAGCACGTGGCACAGAGAATGCATTCAGGAAATAATGTATTACCTGAACACCTATGTATATTCTGAATTGTGCACTAAGTTCTGGGAATACAGAGGTCAATTAAGCATGGTATCTACCCCAACCTTTCTGGCATCTTCACATAATTTAAAAAAAAAAAAAAAAAAAAAAAGGCAGAAAGAGAAAAATCCACTTTTATTCATTCTACTCTTAATCTAGGTTCACTGGGTAGCACTGGTCTGGGCTGCAAACATTGTACAGCTCCTCCGCTGCCTGGAGGCAGGATGCCTTGGGACAGAGAGAGGTGGAGTAGGTCACTGAACAATGGGTTGGTTGGAGTTTAGAGGGAGTTAGAAGTTCAAGCTCCAGCCAAGCATGCCCAGGCGTTGCACCTGTGCCCCGAGTTTCTTGGAAGCGGCTGAAATAACTTTTGTAACCTTTGGGTTATCATTGTTAACTGTCCTAACTCCCTCTTGTGGGTTCTGAGTATAAATTTGCTGTAACACCTGTAATCTGCTCTGCAGTTTGGCCTTTACAGCGGTGAAGTGCTGCAACTGTAGTCTCTGGCCAGTTTATTAAAGGCTCATACATTTTGATCTCTGTCTCTGGTGGTCGTCTCTTGCCGGTCACCCCATAACAGCACAATCAGCATTTCTCATTTGCATGATCTCTTCTTGCTCTTGCCATTACTAAGTGGCCTACAGCCTCCCTTTATTGCCAGAATGTGCTCTAGGTCTCCCATCGGTTTGTTGGCTGACACATCCAAGGCTGAAGACTTTACCTTGCCTTTTTATTTTCTTCCAAGTGGCATCTGAGTGCTAACTACTGAGACTACTGCAAAGGCAAGAGTGTGCCATCTGCTTTTAAAACTTCCCTCAAAAAGTAAGTTTACAAATATAATGTCTCAAAATATACTCAGAGACAGCATGCGTGGGTACAGGTGAGTATGAGAGCAGGAAGGTGGTAACCAGACAGCCAGCCGTCAGACCTGGGTCAGGCTGCCTGACAGCCGTGAGTGAGGCGCCTCCGTGGGACAGGGTCTGCGGAGGCTCCCAGAGGCAGACTCATCATGGAATACAAATGTCTGGCGTACTGTCTGACGCACCCTGGGGGATGAAGACTTCTTTACACTTGCCATGTTTTAATTATCTTAAATTATAAAGCTATCTTAACTCTAAACTCCTACTTAAGCAAAATGGAACTGCTGCTCCTTGCAAAGGCCTCGGGCAAATCCCCTTATCCCAATGGCATTTTTCTCTTGTCAAGAATGATAAGGTTGGGATAAAAAAGACCGTAGATTCCCAAGAGATCAAACAATCAAATGCAATGTGGGTGAACCTTAATTAGATTCTCACTTAAAAAAAAAAAAAAAAAAAAAAAAAAAAAGCTAAAAGTATTCTTGGCTTTAATGATATTTAAATCTAACTGTCTAAACTGTCTATGAGATATTATGGAATTCGTTTTCTTGGGCATGATAGTGGTTTTGTGGGCAAGTAGAATGTTACTCATAGGAAATGCATACTGAAGTATCACGATGACTGCAAACGTTTGGGAGAAGGAATATGTGAGTTTGGGTGTGGGTGTTTGTACAGAGCCAGGGAGAAAGAAATAGAGAAAATCTATCTTAAAAATGATTTGTGAATTCACTTTTGGCAATCATTTCAAATTTCTAAATTGCATCAAAATCCTTTGGCCAAATATTGAAGAAAAGTTTTTATAAACCAATACCACGTCTATCTGAATAAGAGACACATTTATCTTTTTTCTTACCTTTCAAACTCTGATATTTGCCTTTAAATCTACATATTCTGTGTCATCTGTAACATCTAAACAAAGTCTAAAACTTCTTAGTATATTAAAAAATTGTATCTTTTAAAAATTATTTCCATTAGCTTTATTTATCTTCATTTATTTATCAACATTTTTACCCCTTTCCTTCCCTCTAAAGCCTCATGCTTCAGGCTTTAATCAGGACCTGCCTTGCCTTTTCTCTTTTGATTCTTAATGTGTGCTAGTCTTCATTTGTTCTATCCTATCCATCATTTCCATAGATTTCCCTCCTTGCTGGTTGACAATATTTTCCCGAAGATTTGTCTCCTGTTCTGGGCAGTAATTTAGTTCTCTAATTTGCCCTGCCTTCACCACACTTCTTATTACCTCTTCATCTTTTTCATTATCTCCTATCACCACAGGCTCCTGGAAAGGGGGGCCGCTGGCACTCCCTGCTCCCTCCCCACCTCTTTGTCTCCTTCCTCACGCCCAGTCCTCCGAGTTCCTTTTCAAATCTGGCATGGTTTTCTTTAAAATAGAAATGTGTGTATATATTGCACTTAAATATATATATATATATATATATATATATATATATATATATTGAACAAAAGTTTTTTTTAATATATTTTTATTGCTTTCAGAGAGAAAGAGAGAGGGGGAGAGAGCTAGAAACATCAGTTATGGGAGAGAGTCATTGATGGGCTGTCTCCTGCCCGCCCCACACTGAGAATTAAGCCTGCAACCCTGGCATGTGCCCTGACCAGGAATCAAACCCTGACCTCACGGTTCATAGGTGGGCGCTCAACCACTGAGCCATGCTGGCCGGGCTGCACTTAAATATTTCAGCCAAAAAATGGAAATGCCTTGTCAGGAATTTTCTCTCTGAGGGTACAGCAATGGAGCCTGCCCAGAAGCAGCCCTCCACTGTCGTCTCTAACCTGTTTGTTACATTCTTTGGTTGATTAGGCGCTTGGAGAGAAGAAAGGCTGGCCCACTTCAATCTGTTTACTTAGGTTCCTTGGCCTCTCCCTGTTTGCACCTCCTTGTGGAGCTCACACTAAATGGGTACTCCCCTCCCCTCCCCTTCCCCCTGGCTCCTCCCCTCCTGCCACCCCCACCACCACTCCCCCCCTTCCCCCCACCACCACTCCCAGGGCTCTGTCACTCACTTTTTCTCTGGTTCACAGAACCCTAAATGATAATCCTCCTTTATTTTTCTGAACTTTCTCTGGTTCACAGAACCCTAAATGATAATCCTCCTTTATTTTTCTGAACTTCTGAACTCTTCTGGAGTCTTGTACCTCCAATCTTTGGCAATCGGTCTTGGATTCCTTGGCCTGGCTGGAACTGCTGCCCAGGGAGAGTAACCAGTTCCCACTGGTTCTTGGTCCTTTCTCGCTGATGTGCCATGCTGCCCTTTTCTTTTTCGCCGCTCGCTCCTTCCTTGTAGCTAACTGAACTTCTTTATGTCTGTACTCAGAATCCGGTGTTCTTTTTTCATCTTTTCTTGTTCTCTAGTCTCCACTGTGTGGGCTACCTCCCCCACCCACCTCTTCTATTCTGATCCAGTGCAAACTGAAATCCAACTAGAATGTCCTCTAGTCCCACAGGGTGCAGAGAGATTATTTCTCCTCTTGGAGGAAAGGCTCCCCGGCCTACACCCTGAGCTGTCAGTTTCAGGAGCCCCATGTTTAAGTGCTCCCTCAACCTGTGTTTAGAGGCTGTGTCACTGCTGGGCTCAGTGCCATAATCTGGTAACCCGGCTCTGCTCTCAAAGGGGAAAGGATTGCCCTGGTGGGTGTCGCTCAGTTGATTTGACGTTGTCCCTTGCACCAAAAGGTTGCAAGTTCGATTCCTGGTAGGGGGCATGCAGGAGGAAGCCTATCAATGTTTCACTTTCACATCTATGTTTCTCTGAAAGGTGGAAGGATTATCCCACCATCTCCCTGCCATGTGCAACTGCACATTCCTCTGTCTACACCCCAATCTGGCTCAGTATTTTACTTGGCTGGCATTGTAGCTGCTTGATGGCCACATTAAAACAACATATTTTGTAACCATGTTATTTCTCACTGAGGACGTAAAAGCATTTTTTTTGTTTTTGTGTATTTTTATTGATTTCGGAGAGAAAGCAAGAGCTAGAAACATCAGCCGAAACCGGTTTGGCTCAGTGGTGGAGCGTCGGTCTGCGGACTGAGGGGTCCCAGGTTCGATTCTGGTCAAAGGCATGTACATTGGTTGCGGACACGTCCCCGGTGGGGGGGGGGGGGAAAGCGGTGCAGAAGGCAACTGGTCGATGTTTCTCTCTCATCAACATTTCTAGCTCTCTATCTCTCTCCCTTCCTCTCTGTAAAAAATCAATAAAATCTATATTTTTTTACATAAGAGATAGAAACATCAATGATGACAATCATTGATTGGCTGCCCCCTGCATGCCCCACACTGGAATTTGAGTTTCCAACCTGGGCATGTGCCCTAACCGGGAATCAAACCAGGACCTCCTGGTTCATAGGTCGACGCGTAACTGCTGAGTCACACCTGCCCGACTAAAAGTGTTTGTTTTTGGTCCTGTTTGGTGAAGTGCAATTGAAAGTTAAATCAGAGGTTCCCATTTCTATCCCTAAATATTTATGATTGTCATGTATTGTCTTTCTCCGAAAGCTTAGTAAACACTTGTTCTAGGAAACAAAATGTCACTAACATGTCTCTTGGGATTACAGTTGAGAGACATGTACTCTAAATTCTTTAAACAAACCCTTGCTTTGGAATGTTTTTCAGGTGTCTAAACATCCTTTCTGAACAACTGGATAGTCACTTCTCTTCAAATCAACCAACAACGTGTATAGCTCCCTTTTACCTTTGGTGGTGAGTTTCCTTTTTTCTTATGTAAACGAGAGAAGCTAATAAGAGCACCTTTGGCTGGAGTGGCTCAGTTGTACCTTGCACCTCTGACTCTTGTAAGCACAGCTTTTCCTCTCTTCTCCCAAGTCCCACCTTACCATCTGCCTGCCTCTACTCCCTTTTCTGTTCTGAATCTACGACTAAAATTCATTACAAAAATGTTGTTCTCTGCTAATTCCTGTTAGCATGTTATTAGCCAATTGGTCAACAGGTATTTACCGAGCAATTCGAGTGAATGGTCATCACAAAAACAGCCTTGGAAAATTCCCATAATGCCAAGGTATTGAAGCAAGTTCTGAGATGGAGCCCTGCTCTCCAGTGGCAAAAAGCAGAGCATGCCCCTGGTCTTCCCCCTGTAGGGTCTGATCAAATAATTGAATGGATACCCCCTCCCCTGGGAACTGACCTTTAGATTACTTCATAACTGACTTTTTCTTTTGCTTAGACCACATTCCACTTGCCAGCACCAGTATCATTTTTTTTTTCAAAACCCACTCAAAAAATTCTCCGCCCAGAAAAAGCCCACCTAGAGTCCTTTAAAATCTCTGACTCCCTGCCCCTGGGTGCTGGCCCATCTGGTATCCAGATGACCTGATAAATTTATAGTTCCAACCCACTTTGGCCTCATGCGTTCCTCCTAACACCACCCATGTGTAGGCACATGGTATCGGGAGAAAAAAATGTCCTCTAGCCTCTTAAGTTCTGTACGTGGAGGCCTGCAAATAAACTAACAAAAGACAAATTAACAACAAAAAGGCATACGCTTTTTATTAATATTATACAAGCACAGGAGTTCATAGAAAAGAGGTGAAACTCTAAGAGATAAATTTATAGCTCATATATGAGCATTTATTCCAATAATGCTGGCAATATAGGAAAGCAGCAGGTCATTCACAAAAATCTGCTCTGCACCCCTCCAGAAGCCAGCTGCTAATATTGGGACGAAGATTACATGGGGAAGTAGGCAAAAGAGTATGCCAAATGGGCAGTTTACAGGTAATGTGGGCTAGGATTTGCAAAGGCCTGCAGTTTTACAAAGGGCTGGGGGCCTTCAAAGGACTGGTGGCTCTGGTTTCTGCAAGGTTGTTAATCTTTCCATGGTAATAAGCAGCTTCCAGGTGTGGAGGATGGGCCACATTTCCAGTTGAGCTCCCAGGTCCCATGTGCAACTCCCAGCCAGGTTGGAATGTGCTTTCTTTACTCAGAACAAAATAATCACAGTTAACAAAGCATGTTTAATATTTATTTTATTTTTTTTTAAATATATTTTATTGATTTTACACAGAGAGGAATTGAGAGAGACAGAGAGTTAGAAACATCGATGAGAGAGAATCATCGATCAGCTGCCTCTTGCACACCCCCCACTGGGGATGTGCCCGCAACCAACGTACATGCCCTTGACCGGAATCGAACCCGGGACCTTTTAGTCCGCAGGCCGACGCTCTATCCACTGAGCTAAATCGGTCCCGGCTAATATTTCTTTTAATTAAAGCTGGTCCCCAATATTCTATTTCTGTCCCTAATAGAATCAGAGGCTTTATTTACATCTATTTTCTTCTGCCAATCATCCTTCATGGTAGCCAAATTTCAAGATGTTACTTGAGTGGAGTTAAATTGGAATAGCTTACACTATCTGATTAATTAGAGTTGGCTTTGACTACAGTGACTAATAGGTCCAATCCTGTTAGAGTAATATTCTGTCCATCAGGCTGTGGTTATGTAACACTGTGAAGGCCTGTTAGAGACTGTTGGTCTGTTTGTTACAGGAAAGCCACCAAGTCAGAGGGATCTCTCCCCACCTCAGCTCTTGTCACACTTGAGAGAAAGAAGTTAGACAAGTGACAGAAAGCAGTGTTGAAGCAAAGCAAGGGAATTTATTAAGAATAGACTTGGCATAAAGCATATGTAGGCAACTTAGCTAGTCCAAGTGCCCTGCCTGGTCGGGGTTCAAAGGTTTTATACTCCTCCTGTCCCCCATAGGTTTCAAGGTTCCCCTTTTATATTGCTGCAGCTTTTCCTAGAATTTATGAGAACATCCAGGAATTTTATATTGGCAAGTCCCAATATAAATGCTGACTTCTTTGTTCATTGGGTGAGATAAATTCCCCTTTTTTTTCCCTTCCCTTCCTCCTGCCCTTGCAGCTATCTTTCCTGTCTAACACATTTGTTCCCAGATAGCAAGTAATTAAATTTAATATTGTTTTAAAAATATTAGGAGGACAACACAATGGAATATTATTCAGCCATGAAAAGAAACTAAGTACTGATATATCCTACAATATGGATGAACCTTGAAACACTGACAAGTGAAAAGAAGCCAAATACAAAAGGTCATATCAATTGATGCAGAAAAAACATTTGATAAAATCCAACATCCTTTCTTGATAAAAATTCTTAGTAAAGTGGGAATGGAAGGATCATCCCTCAACATAATAAAAGCCTTATATGACAAACCTATAGTCAACATCATACTCAATGGGCAAATTCTAAAACCATTTCCCCTAAGAACAGTAACAAGACAGGGATGCCCACTTTCACCACTCCTGTTTGGCATAGTACTGGAAGTGCTAGCCATAGCAATCAGACAAGAAGAAGAAATAAAAGGCATCCAAATTGGAAAAGAAGTAAAACTGTCATTATTCTCAAATGACATGATAGAAAAATCCTAAATAATCCACCAAAAAAACTGTTAGACTGAATAAATGAATTTGGCAATGTAACAGGATATAAAATGAACACCCAGAAATCAATGGCTTTTTTTGTACACCAACAATGACTCACAGAAGGAGAAACTAAAAATACAATCCCATTTACCATTGCTACAAAAAAAATTAAGATACCTAGGAATAAACTTAACTAACGAGGTAAAAGACCTGAATTTGGAAAATTACAGAATGATGAAAAAAGCAATAGAAGACATAAACAAATGAAAGAATATACCATGCTCATGGATTGATAGAATCAACATCATTAAAATATCTATACTACCCAAAGCAGTCTATAGATTCAATGCACTCCCCATTAAAATACCAATGGCATATTTCACAGATCTAGAAAAAACTCTCTGAAAATTCATATGGAATAAAAAAAAAATTTTTTTAAATCCCTGAATAACCGCAGCAATCCTAAAAAGAAGAACAAAGTTAGAAGAGTCACAATACCAGATATCAAGCTGTATTACAAAGCCACTGTTCTCAAAACTTCCTCGTACTGACACAAAAACAGACATATAGACCAATGGAAGAGAACAAAAAACAAAAACCTAGAAATCAACCCAAGCCATTATGCATAATTAATATTTGACAAAGGAGGCAAGAGCATACAGTGGAGTCAAGACAGTCTCTTCAAAAAATGGTGTTAGGGAAATTAGGTCAGATACATGCAAAAAAAAAAAAAATGAAACTAGAACTCCAACTTACACCATTCACAAAAATAAACTCAAAATGGAAAAGGACTTAAACGTAAGACAGAAAACCATAAAAATCTTAGAAGAATCCATAGGCAGCAAAATATCAGACATATGTCGTAGCACTATTTTTACTAATACAGCTCCAAGGACAATGGAAACTAAGGAGAAAATAAACAAATGGGACTACATCTGGTGTACAAAATAAAAAGCTTCTGCACAGCAAAAGAAACCATCAACAAAACAACAAGAAAGCCCACTGCATGGGAGAACATATTTGCCAATGTTATCTCCAATAAGGGTTTAATCTCCAAAATTTACAGGGAACTCATACAACTTAACAAAAGGCAGATAAACAATCCAATAAAAAAAAAAAAAATGGGCATGCCAAAACCAGTTTGGCTCACTAGTAGAGCATCAGTCTTCGGACTGAAAGGTCCCAGGTTCGATTCCGGTCAAGGGCATGTACATTGGTTGTGGGCACATCCCCAGTAGGGGGTGTGCAAGAGGCAGCTGGTCGATGTTTCTCTCTCATCGACATTTCTAGCTCTCTATCTCTCTCTCTTCCTTCTCTCTGTAAAATATCAATAAAATATTTTTTTTAAATGGGCAAAGGACCTAAATAGACCCCTTATGAAAGAAGATATACAGAAGGTTAAGAGACATATTAAAACATGTCAAAGTCACTAGTCATCCAAAGATGCAAATCAAAACAACAATGAGGAACCATCTCACACCTGTCAGAATGGCTATCATCAACATATCAACAAATGACAAGTGCTGGAGAGGATGCGGAGAAAAAGGAACCCTCTTGTACTGCTGGTGGGAATGCAGACTGGTACAGCTACTGAGGAGAACAGTATGGAGTTTCCTAAAAAAAAATAAAAATGGAACTCCCATTTGATCCAGTAATCCCACTTCTAGGAATATATTCCAAGAAATCAGAAACATCAATCAGAAAAGATATTTGCACCCCTATGTTCATAGCAGCACAATATACAATAGTTAAGATTGAAAACAGCCTAAGTGCCCATCAGCAGACAAATGGATAAAGAAGATGTGGTACAGCTACACAATGGAATACTATGCTGCTGCAAAAAAGAAGGAACTCTTACCATTTGCAGCAGCATGGATGGAACTGTAGTGCATTATGCTAAGCAAAATATACCAGTCAGAAAAAGACAAATATCATGAGATCTCACTCATATCTATAATAATAAAAGTGCGATATGTTAATTAGACTGAACAGCCAGATGACCTTCTGGATGAAGCTGTGGCTGCAAGGGCAGAGGCAAGCCGCCACAGCTTCGAGAGCTGAGCCCCGAATTTCATGCATTGGGCCTCTAGTGTAGAATATAAGGAACAACATAAACTAATGAACTAAAATAGATCCAGAGATATAGAAGCATTGAACATTCCATCCAACCTCCGAGGAAAGGTAGGGTTGGGGGGTCTGGGGGTTGAGAAATCAACTAACGGTCTTGGATGCATGCATATAAGCATAACCCATGGACACGGTCAGTAGCGGGGGTGAGGGCATGGGATGCGGGGGGTGGGGTAGGGAGGGGAATGAGAGGAGAAAGGTCAATGGGGAAAAAAGATTCATATGTAATACTTCAAACAATAAAATTTTTTTTTAAAGTTTAACATTGAGTTACCATATGACCCGAAATTCCATTCCAAAAGAAACAAAACACAAAAAGCTGTAAAGGAATGTTCACAACAGCATTATTCATAATAGCTAACAGGTGGGAATAGCACAAGTGTTCATTAACTGATGTATGAATGAACAAAATGAGGTACATACAGACAATGCAGTATTTGTCAGCCATAAAAGGGACTGAGTACTGATTCATACTACAACATGGATGAACCCTAAAAACTGTATTCTAAGTAAAAGAAGCCAGACACACTGATCACATGTCGTCTTATTCCTTTTATAGAACATATCTAGAACAGGTAAAGCTCTATAGACAGAAAGTAGATAATGCTGAGGGAGAAGCAAACGGAGAGTAACTACTAGTAGACATGGAGTTTATTTTGGGGTGATGAAAACGTTCTGGAATTAGATAGTGGTAATGGTTGCACAATTTTGGAATATACTTAAAAAGCACATTAAAGGGGTGAATTTTATGATATATGTATTGTATCTTTAAAAAAATCTTAAGGTATAAATAACCTTTATCAGCTTCTGAGAGTAAATATTAACCGAGAGGAGAGTAAAGTTGAAAGAGCAAGAAGTCACAGGAGGCCCAAGTGGCAGTGCCGACAGGCCCCGACAGGAGCGTTAGGGCACCTTGCCCTAAACTCCTCTCCCTCTCTGTTTATGAGCTGTTTAACCTGCCTACCTTCCTTCTCCCGCTGTAGAAGGAAAGTAACCTCAACCACAGGAGGGAAAGGCACCAAAGTCAACATTCTTTGCCTTACAAGTTGTTTTGTTACCAAAAACGGTTCAAGTAACTTTCAAAAAGTGCAATCAAAATACATGTAGGTACTTTTTTTTTTTTCACAGCTAAGTCAGGGAAAGGATAATAAGGAATCCTGGCTTAACAAAGTGCTTCCTCTCCAAAAGATTTATCAAACACAGTGGTCCCAACTCAAAGCCGGGATCTATAGACACGGCTCAGGATGGTGGAGTGAGCTGTGCACGTTTACCTAAAACAGGTTCCTCTGAGCCCAGCAGATGCTGGTGCCTCCAAGAGGAGCAATCAGATAGCGGCTTAGTGGCACAGCACTGCCCCTTGGAAAGGTGACTTGGGAGGTTAGTGCTTCAGGATCATCCTCAGGAAAGTCCACCTTGGATCAGGTGTCTGAACCTGGTCCAACAAACTACACACCTTTCACAACAAAAGGAGATACCCATTAGGTAACCCTAGAGGAGGATCTGCCTTTTAAATTGTTAACAGACTTTAGACCAAGGAGGAAAAAGCAAGCATCCTTTGGGAGACTTTTGAGGTAGGCTAGATACTTTCCTGAAAGAGTCCTAGTCTAATTAAACTTCCGCCAACTTCCTTCCTACACAGCCATCTGGAGCAACCACTAGAGAAAGGCTGAGTGAAGGTCTTTGACCTACGATTCGGGTTCATGGTACATGAACTGATAAAGAACCACATGGATCATAAAATGATTTCACAGAGGCATGTGAGAGGCAGTATTTCTGAGCAGGCTAGGAGGAACTAAATATTTCAAGTTTGTTGCCTTTTCTGGCTGGGGGAGGAAAGCTGGCCCAAGGAGGAGACAGATGGGGGAGTTGGGACGGGGAGAGAAGAGAATGTCAGCACGCAGCCACCGTTGGGCACCAAAGAATTAGAATGAGACAGCAGCCAAAACGGTCTCTTGCTGAAGAGCTTGAGAAGTAGTTGCTGTTCATATACCTGATTTTTAAATTAAAAAAAAAATCGCCTAACACTTAATAGCCTCAACCAATAGTTATCCAGGAGCAGATAAACACAAGACAAAACTAGAATTGAAAGCAAGAATAAAAACAAAACAATACCAGCACCTGGCCTCGCCAATTTGGGGGGGAGGAGGTTTAGAGAAATGCTGAGAGTGGTCATCAACATTCAACAAGTTTTTAATCCTAACGTATTGTCATTAAGCCTCTTCCTGGACAAGTTCTATTCTGAGATCTAATAATTCACCTTGTATTCTTTTTCAATATTTCCCCTTTAACTTTTTCATGACTTTTCAAGTTCCATTTGGGGCTCCTTCCAGGGCACAGATTCGCTGAGCCCCAGCCATCCTCTTGAGATGTAGTTAATTCAAACTGGGATATAGGCCGTATTTAAAATATTTAGTAACTAGGGGCCCATTGCACAAGTTTGTGCTCCTTCAAAGGAACTGTGGGCCATGAGGCTGTGGTGGGCACAGCGGTGGGTCTTGGCCCATCCTCTGCGCACCCACCCAGCCCCTCCCACTGCAACCTCGGTCCCCTCTCTGCTGGCAGCCCCACTCCCATTGCCACCACTCCCACACACTGATGGTGCCAGCCCCACTCACCCCCCCGCACCCACTGATGGCATGGAGCAATTGGGGCCAGCACCAGCAGCGGGTGTGAGAAGCAGCAGCCGGCCCAGATCACACCTCAGGAGCAGGGGGAGTGGAGATCAGGGCTGGCAGCCGCCGCTGGCACCTGCTGATGGCACTGAGCAATCAGGGCCCGTGCGAGCAGCAGCTCCGGTGCTGGCAGCAGGTGTGAGTGCCAGGTGGGACCGCGGCATACATGAGCAAAGAATTTTCAGTAACCACCAGAGGCTTGCCCTAATGACGGCAACCATTGCCCCGCCTTGGTCTAGCTCCCCCGCTCACTTCCTCCACCATCCTGCTGTGACCTATGCCCGCCATGTCTCTGCTGCCTACTGCTGATGCCCCCCATGTTCCGTGTGTGCCACCTGGTGGTCAGCATGTGTCATAGCGACCAGTTGTTTGGTTGTTCCGCTTTTTGTTTGGTCTATTTGCATATTGGGGTTATATATATATATACACACACACACACACACACACACATATACAGATAAATATGTTTTTTTAAAATGTTTTAAATATCAGTTATACATTTAAATGACACCATTTGAGGTATATTGGGCTCAATAAATTATTAATTTAATCTGTTCCCTTTTTTGCTTTAATGTGGCTGCTAGACAATTTAAAATTGCATCTGTAGTTTGCATTATATTTCTATGGGATAGAGGTACACTGAGCTTTTAATACACAAAAGCACCTTATGACTAAGAAGAGACTGTAGTAGGCCTGCTTTCCAAACACATACAACCACACAATCATTTTACACATAACATCTTTTTTTATTATTGATTATGGTCTCACATAATTGTCCTTATTCCCCCATTCCCATCCCAAACTCGTCCCCCCGAATCCCCGTTTATACATAACATCTTGCTCTAGTTATATACTCTGTCACCTTTGTGGGTCCAAACTCAGAAGCCAGTCCACTAATTCCTTCAGCTGCCTGGAGTCTGTTTGGTGCTTGGCAGTCGTTTCGGTGCTCTGGCGAGAAGCATGCCTCCCAAAGAGACCAATTCATGGAAACAAAGCAGCTGAGGCCCTTTGAGGATGTACCTCATTATTCCGGCAGCTCCAACATGGTCAAGATCAGCAGGAGCAATGTCCGTGTAGGTGTTCAATGTGTGAGCAGTCTTAGCAAACAACAAAACGAAAGTACATTTTATCATTTCACCAAATCTCAAAGAATCACAGAATTGACATTTGGAAGGTATCTAATTCAATACCCTAGGTCGTATTCCAGATTAGAGGCCAAACATCCAGCTGCTGATAATTCACCAAATATTTATTCAGTGTCCACTGAGCGTTAGGCACTCACTTCATCCTCACCAACAAGCTTACCAGGTATTGGTATGGCCAGTCCCATTTCATAGGTGCCGGGAAATCAGAGAGGTTGGACCACTTCTCTGATGTTACACACAGGGCGGGGCTGGTATACTTCACTTACTCTGCTTCCTCTGGCAAGTGGAGAGACAAAGTGTTGCAGAAACTGGTTTGACTCAGTGGATAGAGCATCAGCCTTTGGACTGAAAGGTCCCAGGTTCGATCCCGGTCAAGGGCATGTACCTTGGTTGCGGGCACATCCCCAGTAGGAGATGGTACATCCCAAGAGGCAGCTGATCGATGTTTCTAACTCTATCCCTTTCTCTTCCTCTCTGTAAAAAAAAAAAAAAAAAACTCCTACAGGTGGGAGTTTGCTGCCATATTTATTACAGTTACACACACTGACTTACTGGAGATCTATCAGGCATCTTTCCCTAACCTAGATTTCATGTCTCTTTTGAATTTACATACTAGAGTTTCTATTTGCAGGAATGGGAACAAGACTTGCCTGGAGAAAGCTTTGAGCTTTTCAGATTTCAGGCCCCAGTCAGAGCACAGCCCAGTCAGAGAATGGTGTTCTGTTCAGCTGTGCTTTCTGCAGTGGTGCTGGCACACACCCTCCCCGCCCCCCACCCCCACCCCTGAGAAGTTAGTGCTTGAAGATGTTAGGCTTTTAGTTAATTCTTACCTTTTTCAGGATAAAGAGAAGGAAACAGGCGCAGAACTGATGAGCAGGACTCCTTCCTGGCCCAGAGCTGACTCTAGCAAGGATCCTGACTCACTCAGAGCATTAGGTTCTGCTGCCTCCTGCTGGCCAGAGTGAGACTTTGCACAAAACCCACAGGCAGGAAAATTAATTCCGTGCTTCTCAACTTGATTAATACACGGACTCTTTTTAGAGGGAGAAAAAAAACCCTCTTAAATAGATGTGCAATCCCCAAATTGAAAAACACCATTCTAAATCCTGAAAATAGCAACCAAGCCTCACATTCTAAGAGGTGCTTTAAATGCCTGTGGGAGATCCTGCAGGGCCCAGAGGTTACCCATCCTCAGAATTAGGTACCCATGTAGTTCCCACAAACCTTGCAGTAATGTCGACCCTTCGTCAGGGCACCTCTCTACTTAATTTTGGTGTTTATAACTCCATTTTTACAGAAACATACTTTTCTCTTAGTTTCTGTGAAACTACTTCTTTCTCTTCCTTGCCTTATATGCATTTGTCTCCCCAGCCCTCTCCCCAAAGACAGGGATGTTTCTGCCTGCCATCCCAGCATTCTGTCCTTGGATGCTCCTTGTTATGAGTTATCCTTACTCCACAGCTTCCAGGATCACCTTATTCGAAAACTCCTCCGCCTCCACCCTTCCACCTCTTCACAAGCAAACTCCGCCCTTTCTCCTCCAGGTGACCACCATCACCCTGTCCTTAGCTTGATAGCTGCTGTCACCTTCATACCATAGGTGTCTGTCTCAACCACCAGACCTCCAGCAATTTAAAAACAGAGGTCAGGTCTTAGACATTTTTAAGTAATACACTTGTTTGTATCAGTTGAATTTGAAAATATGCTCAGCATTGACTAAGGTGTTTGAATCAGAGCTTTATGAGTTAATAAAACATAGACATACACAACTGGAACACAAGACACAATGGGAGAGATAAATGACAGGTTACGGAGCTGATAAATCCACAAAACACAAAGAAACAGAAAGAAGCAGTTGCCTCTCCCAAGAAGAGGAAGTAGAGTTTGAGAATGATCTGAAATGATGTTATATGTATACTTGGGACTGGAGGGAGGCGGCTGTCATATATGGAAACTATTCCAGAGAGAAGAAATCCAAATAAGATAATATACATGCCTTGAGGCAGAGTGTATTTTCTCTGAGCTAGGAGAAGTGCTATTTTTTCCAGAGTCCAAGGTGCTTTTAGGGAAGAGAGAAAGACAGACGGTTAGGTCACTGAGGGCCTTAAAGGCCAAATAAGAAGATTGTCTGATGTTCTGACTAGGCAGAGACTGGGTGGAGTGTCTGTGGGCCAGCAGAGCACAGGCTCCCTGCATCCAGGTATCCTGCTGAATCCCCCTCTTCCATGAGAGCTGTAGTACTTCTGGGGGAAAGACATTCTGTTCCTCTCTTACCCTTTGAGACAGCATGGAGAGACCTGGAGAGAATGATGCTAACTGAAATAAGCCAGGCAGAGAAAGACAAGAATCACATGACCTCTCACATGTGGAATCTTATGAACAAAATAAATCCAGAGGCATGGATACAGGGAGCAGACTGACAGAAGTCAGAGGGGAGGGAGGATGGGGGACTGGATGCAAGAAAGTGAAGAGATTGGCCAACGAACATATATGCATAGCTCATGGACACAGACAACAGAGGAGTGACGGCCAGGGGAAGGGTGAGGGGGCTGGGTGGAGGTGAGCAAAGGGGGTGGAAATGAGGGGCACCTGTAATAGTGTCAACAATAACTGTTCCTGGAGTTGGGACATACACAGACATGGTCTTGGTGGGCAGCTTTGAGGGAGGGTCCATGGAGCTGAGCCTACTTGGTAAACCAGGCAGAGCCCCAAGATTGTGCATGAGAGGGGCTCCACGCGCCCCAGGACAACATGCACCCCAACAGGACCCACTGTGAGGTGGCATGTGCAGCCATGATGGAAGTGCTGCACACAGGATTCCAAAGAGCATTCTCTTCCCTCTGGACACTTCAAGAAACAGAAAACTTTTGGAGGGACACCCCTCCCCACCCCACCTTGGACTGGGTGTAGGGAGGAGGCAGCATTCTCTTTTCCATAAGAGCAGCGGTTCCCAAATGTGAGAGTGTACCCAAATCACCTGGAGGGCTTGTCACACAGATTGTCCCAACCCAATAGTGTCTAAGTTTAACAGGTCTGGGGTGGGGCCCCAACTTTTGCATTTCCACCAAGTTACTGGGTGAGGCTGATACCTGATGTGCTGGCCCAAGGACCACCTCTGAAAACTATTATACAGGAACATCAATGAGAGGAAAATGCTAGTAGAACCCATGCCTGTTCTGTTCCTCATAGATTCCCCAGCACTTCCCAAAGGACCCGAGACTGAGACAGCTCCCAGAAACATATGGGTATTTAAAAACAACTGCACACAGAGAGCATATGACTATAGATAAAGTCCCACATTACATGCATTCACAGGAGATTGTTCCAGACTAGTGTAGCAAACACCTATTTTGTTTTAAGATTTTATTATTTTTATTATTTTTTTTAATTGATTTCAGAGAGGAAGGGAGGAGAGATAGAAACATCAAGGATGAGAGGGAATCATTGATTGGCTGCCTCCTGTATGCCCCACACTGGGAATTCAGCCAGGAACCTGGGCATGTGCCCTGATTGGGAACTGAACCATGACCTCCTGGTTCATAGGTTGGATGTTCCATCACTGAGCAACACCGGCTGGGCTGGTTTAACATTTTAATGAATTTTTTTAGATTTATTTTTAAACAAGAAACTGTCATAGAGTTAAACCAAAGCTTCACCTCAGACAGTCCTCCTCTCCCGCCCAGAAGTCAGCATGTCTTGCATTTGGTGTGATTCCTTCTCATTCTTTTTTTTTTTTTTTTAATATATTTTATTGATTTTGTACAGAGAGGAAGGGAGAGAGATAGAGAGTTAGAAACATTGATGAGAGAGAGTCATCGATCAGCTGCCTCTTGCACACCCCCTACTGGGGATATGCCCGCAACCAAGGTACATGCCCTTGACCGGAATCGAACCCGGGACCCTTCAGTCCCCAAGCCGACGCTCTATCCATTGAGACTAACCCGTCTCGGCTCCTTCTCATTCTTGTCTTTTTATATTAACATATATATATATATATATATATATATATATATATATATATATATATATATGTGTGTGTGTGTGTGTGTGTGTGTGTGTGTGTGTGTGTGTGTGTGTATAGTGTGTAGAAATATTATTTAATGTTTGTAACTATTATGTGTACTTATTCTGTTTAATATGGATTTATTGTGGTAAAATATACATAAAATTTATCATTTTAACCATATATATATATAACTTCCCTTCCCTCCCCCCAACTGCCCTTCCCTACAGGCCTGGTCCCCCCACAACTGCCCTCCCCTGCACACCTGGGTCTCCTCCCTAACTGTCCTCCCCTGCAGGCCTGGTCATCCCCAACTGCCCTCCCCTGCAGGCCATCTTGTGACAGCCACCTTTGACCACATGGGGCAGCCATCTTTTGTGTTGGAGTGATGGTCAATTTGCATATTACATCTTTATTTTATAGGAATACTTTCTATTCCTGAAACACAAAAACCTCAATATTTCTAACATTTGGTCTCACTGAACTTTTATTTTGGCCAATCTAGTAGACAGGTTGAGCATCAACATATGAACCAGGAGATCATGGTTCAATTCTCGATCAGGGCACAAGTATGGGTTGCAGGCTTGCTCCCCAATGGGGAGTTGTGCAGGATGTAGCCATTCAGTTTCTATCTCTCCCTTGAGCTCTCCCTTCCTCTCTGAAATCAATAAGTATATATATTTTTAAATGACCTCTTGTTTTAATTTTAATTTTCCTGACTACCGGTAAGTTGAACATCCTCTCCTTTATTTATAAGCAACTCAGAGGTCTTATTTTGTGAATTCCTGTTCAGTTCTTTCCCCTGTTTTCTATTGGAATGGTTTTATTGTAGTTTTTTACATATTCTAGAGAACATTCCTTTGTTGATTATGAGTTACAAATATCTATTCCCAGTCTGTGGCTTGTCTTTTTTTATTTTTGTGGTTATTGCTAATCCTTACCTGAGGATATTTTTCTCCATTGATTAGAGCAGTGTTTTTCAACCTTTTTTGGGCAAAGGCACACTTGTTTCATGAAAAAAATCACGAGGCACACCACCATTAGAAAATGTTAAAAAAAATTTAACTCTGTGCCTATATTGACTATATATAAAGTAATTCTCTTGAATAGGAATCAAATAAACACAAAGAAAGTATTTTATAATCACTTTATTATGAAATATTAAGTAAACAAAATAGTCAAAAATTATAAAATTCTTGTCTTGTCTGCACCTACGGCACACCAGGCAACATCTCGCGGCACACTAGTGTGCCGCGGAACAGCGGTTGAAAAACGCTGGATTAGAGAAAGTGGAATGGAAGGTGGGAGCGGATGAGAGAGAAACATCAATTTAATCCCTACCAACTGGGGCTGGGAATTGAACCTGAAACGTAGGAATGTGCCCTTGACTGAAATCAAACCTGCCACCCTTTGGTACTTGGGCTGATGCTCCAAACACTGAGCCACTGGCCAGGGCAGTGGCTTGTCTTTTGACTTGGTTTACATGCACTTTTTATTACACAGAAGTTTTAATATAGCCCAATTGGTAATTTCCTTTTTTATTTGTGCTTTTTGCATTGTTTAAAGAAATCCTTTTTGTTCTGAGGATATAAATATACTCCTATACTTTATTTTATGAATATATTTACTTTTCCTCTATAAAACCTGCCGTTATCTCATAACTAGCACAATTATATCACATTGATATTTGAATGTGAAAATTATTTTTCTAATTCATACACTTTAATTATCCCATTTCTATTTATAATTTTTGGCATTTCTAATTTTTTAACTTAAAGCTCAAAGAATGTAAGATACACTGGTCAATCTTGACCTCAATGGGTCACTGACACTCACTTTTCACACCCAAGAGTGAGGACAAGTATCTGGCACTGTCTGTGTAATGGGAACAGTTTGATAACTAGGCTTGATTTGGGAGACATTTAAGACCTTGGACATATGCAGGAGCTTCAGAGAGGGAGACACTGCAAAGGGCAGGATTTTCTTTTATTGGCCAGCTGGGGTCTTGGAATATTGATACTGGCTATTAATAATAATGGGCTAATGAGTGCTTTACCACTGGTCAAGCATGGCCACTTGGGTTAAAAGATGTGTGCCTTGGCTCCATAGGCAGTGAGGGACCCTCAGGTTTGCAGGCAGGCTGGGGTGTGTTCCGGATGGATGTTGGGGGATATGTATAGAGGTGTGAGAGGGTTGGGACAAAACTGGATATAGAGAAATTAGAGACTGTCTTAGTCAGCTCAGGCTGCTATAACAAAATACCAGAGTCCTAGCAGATTTGGTTCAGTGGATAGAGCACTGAACTATGGACCAAAGGGTCCCAGGTTTGATTCTGGTCAAGGGCACATACCTTGGTTGCAGGCTCCTCTCCAGCCTGGGCCCTGATTAGGGTGCATGCAGGAGGCAACCAGTCAGTGTGCTTCTCTCACATCATTATTTCTCTTTCCCTCTCTCTTCCACTCTCTCTAAAAATCAATCAAAAAATATCCTCGGGTGAGGATTAAAAATAATAATAATAATAAAATACCGTAGACCAGTGGCTTAAACAAATATTTACTTCTCTAGGTTCTGGAGGCTCAAAGTCCAAGATGAAGGTGCTGGCAGATTTGGTGTCTAGTAAAAACCTTCTTCTTACTTATAGATGGCCACCTTCTTGCTGCATCCTCACATGGCAGAGAATGCACGAGCTCTGGTCTCTTCCTTCTGCATAGTGACACTCATCCCATCATGGGATGGGATGGGTTCAAGACCTCAGCTGAATCTAATCACCTTTAAAGTTCCATCTCCTAATATCCTCACATTGGGAACTTATGTTTTAACATATTAATTTTAGGGAGTCACAAACATTTAGTCCAGAGCAGAGATCATTGTGAGTAGAGATCATTGCAAGCCATTCAGGCAAATGAAATGTGAACTTAGGAAGAACCAGTGGAGGACCAAAGTGGATGAATGTGAGCAATATCCAGAAAAGTAAAATCAACTGAAAAACCAGACTGAGCAGAGGAAATTGTCACCAACAAATTGTCAGGTGTCCCTCCCCTCAAATGAATCCCAGAATCTTCAGGCGGAAAAGAATCCATGTGTTGCTTGCAGCTGTCTGCCAAGCATGGAAATGGAAATAGTCCTGCTCATTCTCAGAGTCCCAAGGACAGAGGATTGGCTGTAGGCAGAGGAATTTGAGCCAAGGAGCACCTAACCTGAACAAGACCAGAGATGTCCTGTGTTCCAGATGTCTGTGCTCTGAGTTAAAATAAGCCCTGTTTTTTGCCTCTGCATTTTTTCTTATTCCTCATTGTGTATCCTGTCTCTGGTTTTGAGTCTAGATGCTGAGGTTGGTCACTCCTAAACCATTCTCAGCATATGCCGAGCACCATGCTAACGCAGAACCAGTTCCAGACAAGGACAGCACCATTGGATAGGATGAACTCAATTTATCATCCTTCTCTAAGTGGCCTCTGACCAGAGGAGAAAATTAAGAAATATGGTGTATTTTGGGAACAAAGGGATTGAGAATTGAGAACAAAGACTGAATAAATAGCTGCTACTTTGCTTGGAGAACAGTAAACTCTAGTTAACTTAGGGCTAGTTCTGGAACCACTTTTATTTAACAAATTAGAGGCCCAGTGCATGAAATTCATGCAGGGTGGTGGGGGAAGGGGGAGTCCCTAAGCCCGGCCTGCACCCTCTTGCAATCTGGGATCCTTCAGGGGATGCCGGCAGTTGGACATCCCTCTCAAAATCCAGGACTGCTGATTCCAAACCGCTTGCCTGCCTGCCTGATCACCCTTAGCAATTCTGCCTGCCTGCCTGCCTGATCGCTCCTAATCCCTCTTCCTACCTGATTACCCCTAACTACTCGCCTGCCTGCCTGATCGCCCCCAACTGCTCACCTGCCTGCCTGATGGCTCCTACCCACTTCTGCTTGCCTGCCTGCCTGATCGCCTCTAACCATTCTGTCTGCCTGCCTGATGCCCCTAAACACTCTGCCTGCCTGATGCTCCTAACCACTTCTGCCTCGGCCCCCACACCCGGGACCCAGGATTCCCTCCTCCGGCCAGCTGCAGGCAACTGAGACCTGGGCTTCCCTCCCTCTGGCTGGCTGTAGGCACCTGGGACCCCTGGCCAGCTATGCCCAGGCCCTGGCTTTGTCAGGAAGGATGTCTGGAATGGCATCTAATCTATCTGGTCTAATTAGCATATTACCCTTTTATTAGTATAGATTCTTTTCTGAAACCACTTTTATTTAATGAATTCTTAGAGCAAGAAATAGTCACTAAGCCTGAAACATACAACCACACATACATGTCTCCTCAACTTACCTTTTCTGTATCTCTCCCTTCCTCATTCCCGTCTCTTTTTTCCTCCCCTCACTAAATGCTAGGGAGAATTTGCTTCTAACAATCATGATTCATTCATTACAATGTGACCATGTGCAGAGGGTCTTAAACACTGGGGGACAGGGAGCCAGTTACATGTAATTCAGAAAAAATGTAAAGAATGTACCAGAACCAAGGTACTCAAGACTCTTCATTTATTATATTGTAGAATTCATGAAGGACGGGCAGCTGGACACAGTTGGGATAGGATCTCCGGCTACAAGGCAAGAACAGCTTTTCTGAAGAGAGGAGGACATGGAATGTAATTGTGAAGAACTGGATAAATAATCAGGAGTGAATGGATATCAAGGTCTCAGGATTTGGGAGGGGGTAGTGTTCATATTTTTTTTTTTAATTATGTGCAAAACTTCACTCATTTTAATCAGTAGAGATAAGAAGAGTAAGAAATGTGAAAATGCAATAAGAAAATAAACCAGGTTTTTCCCCTTAATATATCAAAAAGGTAAAGAAAGCCCTGGCCATTGTGGCTCAGTTGGTTGGAGCATCGTCCCTTGCACTGAAAGGTCATCAGTTCAATTCCCTGTCAGGGCACATCCCCAGGTTGCAGATTCAATCCCTGGTCAGGGTGCATGCAGGTTGCAACAAATAGATGTTTCTCTTTCTCTCCCTCTCCCTTTCTCTCTCTCAAGAAAATCAATAAAAAACATAAAAGACAAAAAAAAAAAAAAAAAAGACAAAGGGAAATACTAATGTTGTAGCCTTTGATACTCTCTGGCTGCAAACAATGAAATCTTCAATGAAATTAATAACTTTTGTGTAAAAAAAAAAAAAAAGTGGGGATTTACCAGGGAAAACACTACAGTATGGTGGGATCTTGTGAAATGTAGCTACGTTTTGAGAGGTACAGAGCCAGAATTGTGGTCAGCAGCTCATTGTTAATTGTATTTCAATGAAGAATATCCCCTCAACTGGCAAGGGAGAGAGCGTCTGTCCATCTTCATCAGCACAGATGACCCCTTGGTGTTAGTGCTTTGACTGAGTTGGAACCCTTCATCCTGCCGCCAACCTCAGAGCCACACTTGGGGGATGCTGCAAGAAGCAGGTCTCAGAGGGAGCCTAGATTTGGTGGGGAAGAGGAACACTCTTGGAGAGACCTGGAGGGGACTTTTTAACTACTGTAGACTCCAGTAAGTGTCCTTCATTCAGAAAAATCAGTTTGATGCCATTGTAACTAGGAAAGGAGCAAAAGGGAGGCCAGACGTTATAGGCATGTCCTTTGGGCAGCATCACCAGGAAGCTGCAACTCTGCACTCCCTGGGGAGCCACCAGTCCGTTAACCGCAGAGCACAGGGGGAAGACGGGCACATGAGCAATGAGTCAGAGTGATACAGAAAAAGTGCCTCAGTCAAGCCTTGGCTAGAGTAGGCAGGGCCACTGCAAGCCTGTAAAAAAATGGGAATACCTAATCCCCTAGACAAAGGAGCTTTCTCTCTTGGCTCTGGTTCCTTTGGTTTTGCTCTTGCTTCCTTGCATTCCCACATGTTCCCTCCGTGGCCATGTGACCATGTGGACCCCACACACAATGGACTAATGGACTGCAGCTGGGAACACAAGCTAAGCTAGCCTGGTGCTGAATTAGACTGTGTCCCAACATGGAACAGAAACTCTGGACACTGGCTTTGATTTTAGTTCTGCTGAAAGCAAAATTGGACTTCTATGACAGGACTGAGGGAAATGGGACCTTGGAAACTCAGAGGTTTGATTCCACACAAATAAAGCTTCCTACAATGTCTCATCCTCCCGGGGAGTCTCAGAAAGTTCCTTTTCTCGGGATCTTGTAAGAAGCCCACAACCACGAGCAACCAGGGGAGCCGAAGATTTCTCCCAACTGAAACAAACTCACCCCTTCCAAAATCAAACACGGAAGTGCCAAAGCCACAACTTGAGTTTCTTGTAACCTTTTTTCCTTTCTAAAAACTATGGTTTTTATCCAAGGTTATAAAACACCACTAATAAAAGCGACTAATTATTGAAATTACTGAAGCATTAATAAATTAATGGAATAATAATGTACTCCCTGTATTTCAAATTTCTCTTCCAAATTCAAATTCTGTTCTCATACAGCATTTGCCATTGTATCTATCACTGACTCTGGGGTCACAGAACCCCATTGAGGAGCTGGTGAAACCTAGGAACTCTCTTCCCAGAACATACAAGTAGACACAATTTTGCACATGACTTTAGAAGGTTCATAGACACTCCTCATCTTCTAAAGAAAAAAAAAAGAAAAGAAAGAAAAAAAAAAATCTCTAAGACCTTGACCTTGCACTTGGTATTATACCAATTTCCTTTCAGTGATTGGATTTTTTACCCGTTTACATGGCCCCTATACTAAGCACAGTACCAACAAACTATAGATGCTCAAAGGTAAGGTTTGCTGTTGACCCAACTTTTTAGGCGACATTGGTGGCATGAAGAAAATGATACTTAGAAGTAGGGAGAAAGTGTGTTTATGTTGTTCAAGAAAAAAAAAAAAAAAAAAAAAATTTTAAAAAGGCCTTTCCAGCTGTTTCCTTTTTTTTTTTTTTTTTTTTTTTTTTTAAATGCTTTCCTAAGGATATGTTTTTATTGATTTTTAGAGAGATGAAAGAAGATACATTAATGTGAGAGACATCAATCGGCTGCCCCAATGGGGGATTAGACCAGCAACCTAGGTATCCAGTGCCCTGACTAGGAATCAAACCTGCAACCTTTTTAGTGTATGGGATGATGCTCCAACCAAATGAGCCACCCAGTCAGGGCCAGCTGTTTCCATTTTTACTGGCATATGGATCAGTTGGAGATTTCACAGCATGAAAATAGAAAAGTTTCTCTTGTAGGAACAAAATCCCTAATGCAATCTTAGGCTGCATCTAAATCACTTGGGGCACTCTCTATTTTTCCTCTAAGGTTATTCTTGTAGCCACACATCTTTTCCAAAAACTAAGGTTCCAGTAGACAGCTACTCTTTCATATATATATATATATATATATATATATATATATATATATACACACACACACACACATACCTTAACACATCTGCAAAGTCCCTTTCGCCAAGTAAGGTAACACTTTCACAGGTGATTAGGATGTGGGTGTCTTTGGGAGCCATTATTCTGGCTACCACAGATGGGTGGTTGTTTGCTCCCAGAGCAAAGAATTTTTCAGAGAGAATACTTTTTAAAAATTGATTTGCTGCCCTGACTGCTTTGGCTCAGAGAATAGAGCATCGGCCTGCGGACTCAGGGGTCCCAGGTTCGATTCCGGTCAAGGGCACGTACCTTGGTTGTGGACGCAACCCCAGTGGGGAGTGTGCAGGAGGCAACCGATCGATGTTTCTCTCTCATCGATGTTTCTAACTCTCTATCCCTCTCCCTTCCTCTCTATAAGAAATAAATAAAATAAAAATAAATGAAAAATAAAAATAAATAAATAAATAAATAAATAAAAGTTGATTTGCTTTCTTTTTTATTATTGATTTTTGGAGAGAGAGAGAAAGGAGTAAGAAACATTGATGTGAACGGGAAATAACAGGCTGCCTCCTGCACGAGCCTCCCAGGGATTGAACCTGCAGCCTGAGCTTGTGCCCTGACCAGGAATGGATCCTGCAAAGTTTGGGTGCACAGGACAACGTCCAGCTGAGCCACACAGCCAGGACTGGCTGAAGAGAAGTGACCTGACCCGCGGGGCAACAACGGGGGTACGCAGGAACCACCTAAGAGAATGAAACAAACAAGGAACGTGGAAGAATGGAGGCAAGACAAGGTTCTGATCAAGCCTCAACTTTATTCTTTGAAATGGCAGTATATATACAGCAGAAACAAAGGGGGGCAGGGTTGCCTACGCAGAGGGGTCTTTGGCAGTGTATAATTGGTTTAGGCACTGAGTGGCAAGGTGGTAAGGTATCTGGCAACACAGGATTGGCTAACTGCCAGGGCGGCGTAACATTCCAAGGTGTAACATTCCAAGGCTGGGCTATCTATCGGGGAGGATCAGGAAGGGGAAGTTTGCAAAGATGCTAACTGGCAGGTTAATCTTATCTTCTGCCCAAACCCTCAGGGCACCGCATAACTTCTGCTAGAAGGAACTTAATTCTATTTCCTTAAGACGGAGTTGCTTGTCTCAACTCTGATGGCTCCCAACAGAGAAGACTCTTTAAAATATATACATAGGCCGAGACCAGTTTAGCTCAATGGATAGAGCATTGGCCTGTGGACTGAAAGGTCCCAGGTTCAATTCCAGTCAAGAGCATGTACTTTGGCTGCAGGCACATCCCCAGTGGGGGGTGTTCAAGAGGCAGCTGATCGATGATTCTCTCTCATTGATGTTTCTGACTCTCTATCCCTCTCTCTTCCTCTCTGTAAAAAACCAATAAAATATATATATTTTTTAAAATCCTTTTAAAAAAAATACACACACACACACACACACACACACACACATAGATAGGGTTCCTGGGCCTGGCCTGCAGGGATCGGGCCAAAACTGGCTCTCCAACATCCCCCAAGGGGTCCCAGATTGTGAGAGGGCAGTTCTCGGGTGATGCACCCCAGAATCAGGCTCCCTCCTCTCTGGCTCTGGGTGTGTCACCCAAGAACTGCAGCTGCCAAGTCATCACAGCTCGGCAGCTCCTGCATTGAGCATCTGCTCCCTAGTGGTCATTGCATGTCATAGCTACCAGACCATCCACCAATCGCTTAGGCTTTTATATCTATAGATATACTAGAGGCCCAGTGCACGAAATTCATGCACTTGGGGGGTCCCTCGGCCTGGCCTGCACCCTCTCAGTCTGAAAGCCTTCGGGGGATGTCCTACTGATGGGCCTAAACTGTCAGTCGGACATCCTTAGTGCTGCTGCAGAGGTGGGAAAGCTCCTGCCACCGCCCTGCGCTCACCAGCCGTGAACCCAGCTCAGGGCTTCTGGCTGAGTGACGCTCTCCCAATGGGAGCGCACTGACCACCAGGGGGCAGCTCCCACATTGAGCGTCTGTCCCCTGGTGTGTGGCATAGTGACTAGTCATTCCACTGTTCGGTCGGT
Source organism: Pipistrellus hanaki (assembly GCF_964339955.1). Taxonomy (NCBI): domain Eukaryota; kingdom Metazoa; phylum Chordata; class Mammalia; order Chiroptera; family Vespertilionidae; genus Pipistrellus; species Pipistrellus hanaki. The sequence goes on from NC_140503.1 coordinate 86,528,361, forward strand.
TTGCATATTAGCCTGTTATTATATAGGATATTTATTGATTTTTGGAGAGGAAAAGAGAGGGAGATAGAAACATCAATGATGAGAATCATTGATCAGATGCTTCCTGCACACCCAATACTTAGGATCAAGCCTGCAACCCAGGCATATACCCTGACTGAGAATTAAACTATGACTGCCTGGTTCATAGGTTGATGCTCAAACACTAGGCCACACCAGCCAGGCTGACGAGAAGACTCTCAATTGGAGTCTTAAATAGGTTTACTTATAATTTCCCAGAAACAGCGTTAAAGTGGTACAAGCAAAGGAATTGTGCTTGCAGAGCTGCTAAGCAGAAAAACAGGTGAGCCTGGAAATCTGTAAGTAGCTCAGTATGGCTTTATGGCTAATGATTAGAAAGAGGGCACTTTCTAGAGATTAAATCAGAGAGAAAAAGTAGAAACTGGATCATGAAAGTTTATTTTTTTCAAACCATATTAAGAAGTCTGAAATTTATTTACTTGACCTATGCTATAACTTTAGCTCGTGCTACTGTTTCTTTAAAATTTTGACTCACTTTTTGTCCAACAGAATATTATTGATTAAATCACAGGTCTAAGATGTTAGTTAAATCTTTATGATTTGTGTTGAAATGAACACATAAGTATCAAAATAAAATGTTCTTCCATGGACTCCTTAAAGTCACCTGTGCATAACCATAAGTGTATGCCATATTTTGAGAAACAGAATCAGAAGCAATGAAAGCCACGTAAAGATTTTAAGCAGCCAAAGAACTCCATCAGGTTTGCCTTGGATAGACATTTTGGCAGTTAATTACTTTGGACTGAATGGAAACAAGTCAACATCACACAAAAGAAGACCACAAACTAGGATACTTCCACAACTGTCAAGGTGAGCAATGGGACAAGGAACAAAGACAGGAACAGGGGGAGGGAGAGGAGGGTCTGATAGAAAAACATGCAGGGAGATACAACTTATGATAATGACTGGGAAAAGGAAGGAATTGGGGACAAACTCCAGGGTTCTAGAATGGACAGTGCAGCAGATAACTGTGTATGCACCAGGACAGTAAATGGAGAGAGAGTCGATGGGGAGAGCAGGACAGAGTTGAAAGGAAAATGATTATTTTGGTCTGCAACATGCTGCATTTGAAGTGTTTGTGGAACACTCATGGAAGTGCTTGAATGCCTGAGTGTAGGGTTTGGGGCATCTCTAGAGCAGTGCTGCCCAGTAGCAATATACAGTGAGCCACCATGTACAATAAATGTTCAAGTGGACATGTTTAACAAAGGTTAAAATGATGTGGATGGAAAAAAAAAAAAAAGACAAATGAAATCTATAATGTATTTTATATAATCCAACATATATAAAATATTACACTTCAAGATGAATCAATATAAATGCTATTGATTTTTTTTTTTTAGGTCTTCATAATCCAGTGCATTTTTTCCCACTGAGAGAACATCTCAGTTGACATTCTGAGCATTTGGTAGCCACCAGTGGGGAGTGGCTTACCGTATTTATTGGACAGCATGGCTCCAGAAGGAAGAGCATGAGAAAGTCAAAGACAACCTGATGAACATCAGTGCTGGGGTGGGTGAATAGGAGTGAGACACTTAAAGAGGACATATCAAAACAGATTAAGATGTAGCCTAAAGGTCTACAGAGAGAGAAGAGCTAACATCAAACCGGAGAATTTCACAAAGAGGGACACAGAATGGCCTCGAGTGTTGCAGGGAAGTCCTCTGGGTTAGGCACCTGGGCTCCAAGGAGACTTAGCCCCGTTTAAATCCTGGCTTGGCTGCTTTCAGCTGGGTGCTGAGGCAGAGGCTGATGCCTGGTCCACCTATAAGTTCACCTGAAGCTATGGGAACCAGTTCCAGCCCACTGACAGCATCCCACTTCCACCAACTGCCTTTCTGGCATTCGGGGCTGCTCCATTGGCCAGGAAGTCCTGTGAGAGACAGGGGCAATCCTCTGCCACAGAAGGATGGGTCAATGGATAAACACCTCCACCTCCTTGTCTGCCAATGGTACCATTTTAAGGGAGTGTACATGCTCTGTTGCTGCTGTGAAAAATTACCACACACTCTGGTTTGAAACAACACACATTTATGATCTGACAGTTTTGTGAACCCAAAGACTGATATGGACTTCACTCAGCTACATCAGGATGCCAGCAGGGTGCATTCCTTTCTGGAAGCTCTAGAAGAAAATCTTGTTTTCTTACTTTTTCCAGCTTCCAGAAGGCTCCTGTTTCCCCTGATTTGTGGCCCCATCTTCAGAGCCAGCAACATTGGGCTGAATTCTTCTCACACCACCATCTCTCTGGTTCTCTCTCGACCCCATCTTTCACTAAGAAGGACCCTTGTGATTACATTGGGTCCTCCCAGATATTCTAGGACGGTGGTTGGCAAACTCACTAGTCAACAGAGCCAAATATCAACAGTACAACAACTGAAATTTTTTTTGAGAGCCAAGTTTTTTAAACTTAAACTTCTTCAAAATAGACTTGCCCAGGCCGTGGTATTTTGTGGAAGAGCCACATTCAAGGGGCTGCAGTTTGCCGACCATGGTTCTAGGATAATCTCTTTTAATCAAATAATTAGCAAACTTAATTGCATATGCAACCTGAATTCCTCTTTTCTTTGAAGATAACATGTTCACAGGTTCCAGAAATTGGGACAGACACCTTTGGGGTGAGAATGGGAGGGTGGGGATGGAGTGTGGTTCCATTATTCTGCCCATCAAAGGGGGTTCCATACAGTATCTCAGAAGTGCCAACTGAACCTGCTGCCCCTAGAAGAAACCCACTCACTTACATTCTCTCTGGCTTTCTCCCTCCTGGTCTCATTTTGTCCACTTCTTTTTTCTTTTTAATATATTTTATTGATTTTTTTTATAGAGAGGAAGACAGAGGAATAGAGAGTTAGAAACATGGATGAGAGAGAAACATCGATCAGCTGCCTCTTGCACACCCCCTACTGGGGATGTGTCCGCAACCAAGGTACATGCCCTTGACCAGAATTGAACCCGGGACCCCTCAGTCCACAGGCCGAAGCTCTATCCACTGAGCCAAACCGGTTTCGTGACTTGTGCTTCCTGAGAACTCCTCCCAAATAAACTCTCTTCCCCCAAAACCTCATCTCAAGATGTACCTTGGAGGGACCCAAAGAGTAACATTGGGTAAGTTAGTCAGTCTAAGCCTCAGTTCCCTCCACTACGAAAGTAAAAAGCATAATAGTATTTTATCTTATCCTGATGCTGTTGGGAGGATTCTGAGATGACCATAAAACACTGTGGGGTGCATCGTAAGTCAGGAAGTCAGCTATTGTTGGAGGGGTGGCCGCTGGAGCACAGCAGGCACCAGACTTGCACAGACAGAGGTGGCCCTCCCTCCAGGACACTGGCCCTGATGACCAGAGGGCTGGGCTGGGGCCAGGGTGGGAGAACTGGAGGGTTTCCTCTGAGACCATCCATTTTCTACTCGAAGTGCATCTGCTACTGAGGGCAGTCAAGTGTGGTACAGACTTTGGGAGAATAAGGAACACTAGGAATACGTACCTAAAGATTTTTGAGCTTCCAGAAAAGTCCAGTGGGCCTGAAGGCTGACGGGGGCAAGGACTGAGAGGAGCTCTCGGGAATGAGCATTTTCCGATGATGCTAGCCTCTGACTCAGCAGGGACCAGCTTCCAGCTCATCCAGCTATTCCATTTGTGGAATCTCCGCTGGGTTCCATCCAAGGTCTCACTGTCTCCTCCTCCCCTCCACCCCCACTCCCCACTGGTTAATCTCACCTTTTTCCAGGCAGCAAAATACATTTACATGTTGATGGACCTACATTTGCATCTCAAATACAGAGCACACCCCCACCCTATTTTACCGATTGCCTTATGCTTAGACTATCTGGCAGGCACCTGAAACATTTCCAAAGCTGAACTCACCCCAAAACTCGTTTGCCTTCCAACAGTTTCTGTTTCAATTCATAGCATCAATAACCACCCAGTCTTCGAAAAATAGAAACCTAAGGATCATCTTCTGCTCCATCCTCCAACTACACATGCAATCCCTTCAAATCCCCTCCCTTTTCTGCATTCCTGCTGCTTCAGTGCAAATACCCTGGACTGCATGTTTGACTAGTAAGTACCATTACCTCCTCATTAGAGATGTGGCCCCATTTTTCCCTCTGGGAGAGGGCATCCCCCCAGATGTGATACAACCTCCTTATAAATTAAACTTGTAAAATAGAAACTGACAAACTCTGCTGACTGCAGCCTAAAAACCGAACTCCTCAGCATGCCACATGCACCTTCACACGGGGCCCTAGTCACCTCTGCAGCCACCCCCTCCCCTAAGCCCAGATTCCTGTTTTTCTAGTGTGACTTTTGTTGTTGTTGTTGTCCATTTTTCTTAAATTTTATTTATTTATTTATTTTGCTAAAAAACAAACAGAACTAAAACCCCACAATACCCCACAAAATCAATTTTGAAAGGGAGGGACCAGGGAAGAAAGATGCCTGATTCTGGAGTGGTGCCTGGGGACTGTATATCTGAGACTTCACGGTGATCCCGGTTTGCCAACCACAAATCACATCCAAGAACCCAGAGAAAGGACACAAAACAGAGGAGCCTGTTTCTCATCTTGTCATCCGCATCACTTCTGCATCCTCACCTAGACGAAAACCCTAATTGTCAAAGCAATTTTAAGAATGAAAAGGGCACCAAAACCGGTTTGGCTCAGTGGATGGAGCGTCAGCCTGCGGACTGAGAGGGTCCCAGGTTCGATTCAGACCAGGGACACATCCCCAGTTGGGGGGAGGGGGGGGGTGTGCAGGAGGCAGCTGATCCGTTTCTCTCATCGATGTTTCTAGCTCGCTATCCCTCTCCTTCCTCTCTGTAGAAAATCAATAAAATGTATTTTAAAAAGAGAATGAAAAGGGCATCCATCTGTAATACCTTAATCAATAAAGAAAAAAAGAAAAGGGCACCTGCATAGCCTACAAACCTGACTGGCAGCCTAAAGCACCTATCAGCATCTTTCTGGTACCCTACACACTCCTGCCCCAAATACATTCGGAAAATGCTGAACCAGCTACTCCAGAAGTCTGGTTCTCCGCACTCCTTGGTTTCAGGGGAAGCCCTAAAATACATAGTCTGAGCCCACTGCGCTTGGTGCTTGGTTTTAGTCAGCAATGCAACAGAAAGTCGAAAACGTGGAGAAGTTAACTTCACAACCTGAAGCTCTCGTACCGCTGTTAGCTCACACACACACCATCAGCCTGCCGTGTGTACTTGGATGTGTGAAGAGCAGACAATATAACTGGGGAGCCTTAAGCTCGGATTCCCTCCCACCCCATCACAAGTTCAGGAAACTTGGCGGGACGCTTCCGTGTTCACTGAGGCTCACACTAACACCTGAGACGGGCTAAACAATACAAGGGAGAGCCGCTGAGGTCGGTGATTGTAAGCGACTCTTGGCTCTGCAGAGGCACCTTCTCCTCTGCTCCCACGTTTTTCAAAGTGTCTCCGCAGTCATTGTCTTCCCGCGCCACGCGACGTGCCGCGCGGGGAGCAGCCCGGGCGCCCCGCACCGCGCCGCGCGGCCGAGCCCTCCCCGCGGGTCTAAGACAAGTCCGTGGCCTGGGCGCCAAAGGCTGCTGCCGATGCAAGTCGCAACTTTTGAAGCCAATCCCCTTTGCATCATGCAACGGATGCCACCGCTCCTCGCCTCTGCAACCCCCCACCCCTCCCCCGAGACCAATCATTGCCGCGCTCCGGCCTGCACGGCGCCCCCGCCCCCTTCCCGGGCCGCACGCCGCCACGGAGCCGCTCCGGCCGCGGCCCGCCGCCCCTTAAAGGGAGGGAGACGGCCCTTCGAGGCCGCCGGGGGCGGCGCACGGCGGAGCGCGGCGGCCCGTTTCCCGCAGGGGGCCCGCGGCGCCGGGCCGAGCCTCCGCGGCGCCCAGCGCGGCCCGGGCTCTCCCGCCCTCCGCCCTCCGCCGGGAGCGGCATTTCTATTCAGGCGACGCTTAAGGGAGCCCGGCGCGCCCGGTGCATTGTGGGAGCGGCGGCGGCCCGTTCTCGGGAGGAGGCGGAGGGCGCGAAGCGCACCGGTGAGTGCCCGGCTCGGGGAGGGGGGGCGCGACGCCAGGCTTAAAGGGGAATATCGGCCCGCAGGCCCCGGGCGGCCGTGCGGATCCCCCTCCGGGCCGCCCGGGCCGCCGGGAGCCGTGCACGGCGGCGCGCGCGAGCGCTGCCTGCAGAGGGGCCGCGCCGGGGCTTGGTGGGGCCGCTTTAAAAAAGAAGCGCCGCCCGCGCCGCCGCCGCCGCGCGGGCCGGGGAAGGAGGGAGGGAGAGGGCGGGGGAGGAGTGGAGGGGGAGGGCGGCGGCGGCGACGCAGGGGTTAATTTTTTCGCCCGCCGACATTTTTGTGCGGCGGCGGCCCGCGCGCGCGGCGGGAGAGCCTAGGCCGGTCCCCCGGCGCGGCGCCTCCCCGCCCCCCCTCCTCCCGCGTGCGCCCTCCGGCCCGCGGCCGCCGGCCTAACCTGGGCGCCCCGGCCGGGCGCGGGCGGCCCGCCGGGCGGGGTCCCGCCGCGCGCGCTCCGCCGTGGCCAGTGGGCCGCGCGGTGCCCGCCGTCGCCGCGGCCGGGAGGACGGGGTGTGGGCATGGCCCCGCCAGCGGCACCGCGCCGCCAGCCCCGGCCGCGGCCAGCCCGCCGCGCCGCACAAAGAGCCCGGGCCCGGCCGGCCTTGCAGAGCAGCAGCCTGAGGTCCGAGGCGCCCCGGGGTTCCGCGCCCCGTGCTCCGGCGGCTTCCCTGTGTGCTTCGTGGCGAGCGCCCGGCCGGGGCGCCCCCGTCGCCGCGCCCCCTCCGTTGTCGGGGTCCCGGGCGTAGGCCTGCAGGTAGGTGGGCGCCGGGCAGGGCCGCACCCTCTCCCCGCCCTGCCGCGGCCCCTCAGCCCGCTGCCCGCCTCGCCGTCTGGTTGGGAGAAGTGTAGACGTGGCCCGGGAAGGGAAGAGTTAACCGTTACTTTAAATATTCATGTTATTGTTTTAAAGGTGTAAACAGGCGGCTTTGGGACTGGAGCTGACTGACGGCGATTTTGCACGTGTGCACAGCCCCTCTCCCCCGGCCTCCATTAATGGCTTATTTTCCCAAGCAGCCCGCCTCCCTCAGGCCCTCCCCACCGTGCAAGACTGTGTCTCTTTAAGGTTCTGATGTGGGTGTGATTGGAGTCCCTAAGTGCCAAATTTAAAACTCCTGAGTGCCTTATGTTTTAGACTTTTTCACTTTAAAAATATTGCAAGGTATAAGTCATGTTGTAAAGGAACTTGGGTCCCCCAAATTCCAAATTCCTCTCCCCGCCTGTTTTTTTTCTTTTTTCTTTTTTTTTCTATTCTTCTTTGAATAGGGATTAGAGTAGGAAAATAACTGGATGTCTCGTGAGTTGGTTTTTGTTGTTCTTGGTAGGCGTGAGGCGGTGTTACATGCGAGGCATTTTGAGAGGAAAGGACTTGTTTTTGTTCCAGACTCTTTTCCAAGTCCACGTGCTGTTGGACTTTTCTAACTCAGATGGCTTCAAAATTCCATCTCCGTCACTTGCTTTTTGCTCTCCTGCCGGCTGCCTTTTGGACAGGTTGTGTTCTTGGAAAGTTGCACAGTTGTAGCTTTTCAAACCACACTTCTTGCTCCCCCAAATGTTTTTTGTAGAGATGGTTTGGATTACTGCCCAAACTCGGGCTTTGTGAGATTTATTTAAATGTGATGTCCTTCCCAGGGGGTTGAAAACTCTTATAAATGGGAATTGTGTTCTTGATCATACATTTTATAAGGGAAACTGACCCTATAACTTTGGATGTCTGTAATTCTATGCCCAATAAAATATCAGTCGGGAGGTTTCAAACTTGGAAGTGCTTGTTCCAGAAACTTCCAATGGTACCGAATAACTAGTGATTTAGTACAGCATAAGTTATCATTTTAGTTCTGCAGTGAAAATATGCAGTAGCATATTTTGTCAATGATGTGTGTGTACAAGTTAGTTGAGCAGATGTTTGCTTTCTAGGAACTAGCACTGCAGTAAAACTTTACGCCACTCTTCAACCCTGTTGTGTTAAACAGCCATTCCAGTTTTCAAGTTGTGTTCTTTAGTGAGATTACCTGTTAGTTTTGTATACTTCTGGCTCAGTTTTCTAAAATTGAATTTACCATCATGAAGAATTTCATCAAATGCCTTTTCATCAGTGTCCTTTTCCTGCAAAGTATTTAGTAGGTACTTTATTTTTCTATGTGATATAGCAAAGATATCAGAAAAGTCACTTTAACAGAACATCTAATTTCTAAATCACAGTGCTTCTGGGTTGACAGATGAAGTGACTAGATGTTTTCTCATAATGCTTCCCACTAGAAGCATTTGTGACTTTTCAAGATGGCACTGTCATGTTAACCAGCTGCCCCGTAGTTCCATCTTCAGAAGGACTAGAGGCCCAGTGCTTGAAATTCGTGTGCGGGTGTGTGTGTGTGTGTGTGTGTGTGTGTTGTCCCTCAACCCAGCCTGCACCCTCTTCAATCTGGGATCCTTCTCACAATCCAGGACTGCTTGCCTGCCTGCCTTCTTGATTGCCCCTAACCACTTCTGCCTGCCAGCCAGATCACCCCCTAACCACTCCCCTGCTGGTCTGATTGATGCCTGACTGCTCTCCTGCCAGCCTGTTTGCCCCTAACTGCCCTCCCCTATAGGTAGGCCTGGTCACCCCTAACTGCCCTCTCCTGCAGATCCCCCCGAACTACTCTTCCCAGCTGCCCTTCCCTGCAGGCCTTGTTCCCCCCAGCTTCCTCCTTTGCTGCCCTGGTCACCCTCTAACTGCCCTCCCCTGCAGGCCTGGTCCCTCCCAACTGCCCTCCCCTGCTGTCCATCTTGTGTGTTGGAATAATGGTCAATCTGCATTTTACTCCTTTATTAGATAGGAGAGAGGCCTGGTGCATGGGTGGGGGCCGGCTGGTTTGCCCTGCAGGTTGTCCCAGATCAAGGTGGGGGTTCCCTTGGGGCATGGGGCGGCCTGAACAAGGGACCTATGGGGGTTTGCAGGCCAGTCACACCCCCCTCTCGCGCGCCCCCCCCCCCCCCCGCGACCCAAGCGGAGGCCCTGGTATTTGGGGTTTATTTATTCTACAATTAAAACTTTAGTCTGGAGCAGAGCCAAGCTTTCTGCTTGCTCCATGGCGGCAGCCATTTCTGTTGGGATTTCTTTATCTTCTGTAATTGAAACTTTGTAGCCTTAAGCAGAGGCCTGGGCTGGCCAGGGTTTGTGGAAAACTTGGCTTCCTCCATCGCGGGGGCAACCCTAGCCTCCTGCTCTCTTTATCCGTGGCTGCCACCATTTCTGTTGGGATTTATCTTCTATAATTAAATGTTGTAGCCTTGAGTGGAGGCCTCAGCCAGCCAGGGTGTGTGGAAAGTTTGGCTTTCTCCATCTCCAGGGAAACCCAAGCCTCTCTCCTGCTCGCTCAGTGGCTGTAGCCATCTTGGTTAGGGTTAATTTGCATAATCACTCCTGATTGCACAGTGGGTGTGGCTGGTGGCCTTGGCTTGTGGGTGTAGTGGAGTGATGGTTAATTTGCATATTACTCTTTTATTAGACAGGATGCTTGTGATGGTATAGTCACTTAAAAAAATAAGTTTATGCCTCACTGTGACTGAACTGTTATAGCCTCAGATCATCATTTCCCAGTGGTCTTATTGATTTCAGTCCTTTTCACATTTACTTTTCACTTTCATGTATTCATTTGATTCTTGGCAGATACTAGTGAGAAACCTTTTAATGGTGTCTTTGTGTTTTGATGATACTCAGGTCTATCTGTGAAGAAACCAGTGGACTAAGAGAGGAAGGAGAGGAAGCCCAGCTGTGAGGTGTGTACACCTAAGAATCATGTCTACACGGGAGTCTTTTAACCCGGAAAGTTACGAATTGGATAAGAGCTTCCGATTAACGAGGTTTACTGAACTGAAGGGCACTGGCTGCAAAGTGCCCCAAGATGTCCTGCAGAAATTGCTGGAATCCTTACAAGAGAACCACTTCCAAGAAGATGAGCAGTTCCTGGGAGCAGTTATGCCAAGGCTTGGTATGTGAACCATTGTTTCTCTGTTTCTGTGAGTAAAGCATCTTGGCTGCAATATAGTCAGAGTGAAAAACCAGACATCTCTTCTTTCATGTTGCCTTTAAAATAATTTTAAGAAAGTTTCAGAGGCCCTAGCTGGTTTGGCTAAATGGATAGATAGAGCATCAGCCTGCAGACTGAAGGGTCCCAGGTTTGACTCTAGACATGGGCCCATGCCCAGGTTGTGGGCTTGATCCCTAGTAGGGCATGCAGGAGGCAGCCAGTCAATGATTCTCTTTTACTGATGTTCCTCCCTTTCTCTCTCTCTCCCTCTCTCTGTCTCTCCTCCTCCTGAAATAAAAAAATAATAATTAAAAAAAAGAAAGATTCAAAGGATGAAGCAATGATACTTACGTTATTATAATTTTTAGAGGAGTAAGTACTTGAAAATCATCAAGAAATGTGCCTTAACCATTTATAAACTATTAAATACACGATTGAGACATATTACAGTAAAAGCATTTTTTATTAAATTGATTTTACTGGTTAGCTGAGTACGGTATTAAGCAGAAACTCCTTGAGAGTTTTGACTGGATTGAGGAGGGTGGGTTAGGGTATTTCTCCTCAGTGTGCATTGCTTAAAAAGTCCCTGCAGGCAGGAGGGAGAAGAAAGCTGTCCCAGACACAGAAGGGAAGAAGACAGGCCTGAATCTTTACTTGTCCCCAGATGTCATCTGGAATTGAGAGCCATGTTGTTTCTTTATTGAATTCCCAATGTCATCAGTGGTTTGCCTTTCCCAAACGTAGGTATTAAAAAGAAATTCTGAGTTATTGAGGTATTGTTTGTTAGCTTTTGTTGTGTGGTTTGTCAGTACCACACAAAGTGATGCAAGACTGATCACTTTGCTATTTGAATGTTTGGTGTATATTCTAGGAATCTGGATGTTTTGTAGTTCTAGTGTGTGACTTGATCCGCTTTCTTATTTTCTTATCATATTTATTTGTTTTATTTATTTTGTTAATCCTCATCTGAGGATATTTTTTCCTTTGGTTTTTCAGAGCATGAAAGAGAGGGAGAGAGAAACATTGATGTGAGCAAGAGGCATATCGATTTATTGCCTCTGGCACTTGCCCTGGGGACGGGGAGCAAACCACAATTTGGGTACTTGCACTTGACTGGAATCAAACCTGAGGTCTGCTGCTCTAACCACTGACAAACACTGGGCCAGCTTTCTTTTTTATTTTATTTATTTTTTTAAAGCTGCTGAGAGCCCAAGTAAAATGAAGTCTTGAAGAGAGATATTTGCCAGTGTTTTTACTGCATTTTACATATCTTTATTGATTTTGACAGATGGGGGGAAGAGGAGAGAGAGAAATCGATGCGAGAGCAACACATCAACCAGCTGCCTCTTGCATGTACCCTACTGAGGATCGAGCATGCAACCGGCAGGTGCCCTCACCGGGAATCGAATTGGTCATCCAACCAACTGAGCCACAACGGCCAGGGCTGATCAGCTTTCTTGCATAAGGTCGTGTGTGTGTGTGTTTTAGATATATTTTTATTGATTTCCGAGAGGAAGGGGGAGAGAGAGAGAGAGAGAAATATCAATGACAAGAGAAAACCATCATTCACCTGCCCCGTGCACGCCTCCCCACTGGGGTTCGAGCCCATAACCCGAGCATGCGTTCTTGACCAAAATCACACCCAGAACCCTCCAGTCCACAGGCCGACACTGTCCACTGAGAAACCCAGCCAGGGCCTTAAATAAGGTTTTTATTTCACCTATTATCATATTGTGAGTACAACATTGGTTTCAACCGAGGGTACTCCTTTCTTCCCTAATATACAAAGTAGATAAAAGCAGAGTGACTTAGATTAGGAGAGGAAAGCTCACAGCCCAAACTCTAGGGACCTCAGGACTCCCAGGAGCTCAATTTGAAACATCCTCAACTAGCTGATGTCTGAGTGTGTAGAAATACCACATGAGTGAATTGGATTGGATAATAGTTTACTTTACAAGAAGTAAGAATACAAATAGTTCCTGATTTATGATGGTTCATTTCATGACTTTTTATTTTATGATGGTACAAAAGCAGTACACGTTCAAGTAGAAACTGTACTTGGAATTTAAATCTTTTCAAAACCAGGCTAGCAATGTGCTGTATGATGCTCTCGTGATGCTAGGCAGTGAGCCACAGTCACAGTCAGCCAAGATATCACACAGGGACACAACTGATACTCTACATTGTATTCATTGTGTATGTTCTAAGCATATTTAAGGTAGGCTAGACTAAGCTATGATGTTCTGCATTTTTGACAGGATGTTTTCAAGTTACAATGGGTTTATTGGGATGTAGCAACATCATAAATTGAGAAGCATCTGTATACTGAAAAAACTCTTAAATAACTTTGTCAAGAAAAACAAGTTGCTGAATGGGGCAAAAACAATGCAATTAAAAACCTTGTGGATAAAGTAATAATTTCTTCTTATAACTTCCCTCTGTTGATAAGTGCTTTGATAATGAGTAGGGGTAGGATCATTTGCTCTGTTCAGCAGCCTCATGATGCTTGGCCACGGTCCAGATCCGAAATCCACATCTTCCCATTCCCCTGCCCTCTGTCATCTGGTTTCTAAGTCCAAACGTGTTCAAAGTGGGCAGAGGAGCTGCACCATCTATAATCCTTAGCAGAGGCAAAAGGGGACAGATGACACCAGCAAGGGAAGGGGCAGGGAAAAGAACACAAAGGCGATGAGCTTTGGTCACATAGGGATTTTGAGAAGTAAATGAAAGCTATCCCCTTCCCAGAAAAATGCACAATCACAAAATTTGCCTTTATGGCATTTGGTAGGTGTAGCTGTGGGCCCTAGGTTACAAGCAAATAGATGCTAAAGGAAGCATAGTATTAAAATTGAGTATATCTTGTGGTATATCTTGATGGCATAACTTTCCTTTGGAATCATATCTAGATTTATATCCTGACACAGTCACTTAATAGTCACTAATGTTACTCTGCATGTTTTTAATCCTCCTGATGCCTCAGTTTCCTGATCTATACATTGGGATAATAAATTACTGTACCAGAACTTGTTTGTACATGCACCATGTATTTTATATATATATATATATATATATATATATATATATTTATGTATGTATGTTTGTTTATAATTTCATGCATGTATGAATGTTTGTCCATAAGTTCATCCACACAAATGTGCCTGTTTGTTTTTAAATTTTTTCCTAAAAGTGGTCATATTTCCTGTATTCTAAGATGCTATTAATTGAAGGACAAACCATACATTGTTGTTAAATGTATGCATGTTAAATGTATTCTAACTAAAGAAATGTTAAAGTAAGTGTATCTGAGAACCTGGTACATCTATTGTCTGGTACTTAAGAGATGTCAAATATTCATTCTTGGTGACGGTAGGATGATTTGGGTTTTCTTGATGGATGTTTTCAGACTTACTGAAAAACTAGAGTTCCCTGTTCCCCACTGATAATTGAACATACACTGCTCAGATTGGTACTTGAGAAGCTTCCTCCACTCCTGGCATTTCCCTTTGTCCCCACTTGCCCTCATCCTGAATTGTCCCTCTCTCTTTCACCTTGATATTCTATCTAGTTCTTTCAGGCTCACACTTTCTTCCTTCCTAGAATTTGATAGGTGGTTTGTAAACCAGTTACTGTCCGAAAGAAACATGTAAATGTAAACTATATGTGTAATTTTAAATTCTCTAGTAGTCACATTAAAAAAAAAAAAAACAGAATTAGGTGAAATTCATTTTGATATATTTCATTTAATCATATAAAAATACTATTTCAACAATTAATATAAAACATGAGATTTTGGGTTTTTGATACTAAGTGTGTAAAATCTGATAAGTATGTTACACTTACTATGCAACTCTTATTTAGAATAAACACATTTCACATGCACCATGACCACATGCAGTTAGTAGCTTATGAAAGAAGAAATGGGGATAATGTGAACTTCTATTCAACTCTCAGAAAATGCTCATGAGTCATCAGTTAAAATGTTCTGATGCTAGTTATAAATAGGAATTTAAAACTTTACAAATTAAATATATATGTAATTCAAATTTAAGATTACTGAAATTAGAAACATTTAAAGCTAACATTCAGCGACTTTTTATAAAAGAATGTAAATTCTGTAATGCTTTGAATAAATTATATCTTTATTTTCTGTGAGGTTTTTTTTTTTTTTTAATTTATTGATTTTTTACAGAGAGGAAGGGAGAGAGATAGAGAGCTAGAAACATCGATGAGAGAGAAACATCGACCAGCTGCCCCTTGTACACCCCCTACCGGGGACAGGCCGGCAGCCAAAGTACATGCCCTTGACCGGAATCGAACCTGGGACCCTTCAGTCCGCAGACCGACGCTCTACCGCTGAGCCAAACCGATTTCGGCTGTGAGGGTTTTTTTAAATACATTTTTATTGAGTTCGGGGGGGGGGGGGGGGGGATCAGTCTGTCTTCAGTGTTTGTGACTTTTTAATAAAATTTATTTTATTTTTGCATTAGTAATGATGGACCAAGATCTCGGGGGGGGAATGTGCTCCTCTATCCTGCGCTCTGTTAGGTATATTGCTGTGGTGATGCTGAAATAGTTGTGCTTCAGCATTTTATTTATGCAAAATATGAATGGTACAGAAGTCCTGGTTTCATTTGGTTCAGTGTGAGTTATTCTTGTTTCCTTCGGAATTCTGAGTGGAGAGGCTGGCATCCCCTTGCTACCTTTTGTCCTTCATCCTGCCTTTTTCTCTGCCTTTGGTTGGTGGGCTTCATCCTGCCTTTTTCTCTGCCTTTGGTTGGTGGGCTTCATCCTGCCTTTTTCTCTGCCTTTGGTTGGTGGGCTTCATCCTGCCTTTTTCTCTGCCTTTGGTTGATGGGCTTCATCCTGCCTTTTTCTCTGCCTTTGGTTGGTGGGCTTCATCCTGCCTTTTTCTCTGCCTTTGGTTGGTGGACTTCATCCTGCCTTTTTCTCTGCCTTTGGTTGGTGGGCTTCATCCTGCCTTTTTCTCTGCCTTTGGTTGGTGGGCTGCACAGGCGAAGTCAGAGCAGGCAGTATCCTTTTGAGAGAGGTGTAGGAAAGTTCTGTTCAGCCTTCTTGGTGGGAAGGCCAAATTGAATTTGTAAAATGCCTGCATTACAGATGATTTTTAAAGAAATATAACTTATAGGAGCTGGTCTTGGTGGTTTCTAAACTAATTTCAGGAAAAGAGAATTATACCTTAGCCTATCAGTTATTTATATTTTATTCTAAATGTTTAGCAACAATTTTAATAAATTGAAATACTTCCGACAGGCTTTTTAGCGCACACACCCCTCCCCCTTCATATTATAAATTAATAGAAGTGACATATGTAAGGTTTCCTCTTTAACCCTACCAGACCGCTGTACTGATTTTTCAGTAATTTCTGAATCTACTGCTATACTGCTGTACCTAATTTTCTGTACTTTGCCCAGTACGTGAAAAAAATGCATCACAAACTAAATATAACCAACCAATCGTGGTCAAACCTCATGGTTAGCCATTGCAAATGTCTGCCCCCGTGTGTTTAAATTGACTTTGTGTGGTTTGACATGAAAAAATTCTGAAAATTCACAATGAAACGAGCGGCTGATGAACCAAGCACTTCAACAAGAAAGCGAAGTAGGTCTAGGTTTATCACCGTCCAATAAGTGATCAATACTTTGGTTGATTCAGACTCTGAGGAGTCAGAATTTCATCAAGAATATGTTTCCAGTTCAAGTGACACAGACAGTGAGAGCTTGAATCTTGAACCTGATAGATCTAGAGCTAGATTGATAGTAAGAGAAGGGGGCGTGTCCCTCAAACTGCTGATGGGGGAGATCTAGGTGGTGATGAAGGTTGGACAAGGAATTTTGTATCACCAAATGCAGATCTGAATTTCATTGAGGATGGAAAAGGCCCAGTGAACATTCCTGGATCTATCACAGAGGAGAGTGAATCAATTGACTTTTTATCCTTGTTTTTGGATGATACTTTCTGGCAAAATTTGACAGAAAACCAGCTTCCGGGCCCACCAATTGCATATAGCAAAGCTCAACTCCAAAAATTTCAAGGATGCTACATTAGAAGAAATGAAGGCTTTTCTTGGACTGAGGATCTATATGGAATACTCATGTATAAGGCCCAGCTATCAGGGTTATTGGACAAATGAGGGCTCTGTCTTCCTTGGGTTTACTCCCGGATTTTGAAATGTTATGACTTGAGACAGGTTCTTGGCCCTTTGGAGTTTTTTACACATAATTGATGAGGAAGACAAAGATATCGATAAGACAGATAGAATATATAAAGTTAGGCCTTTCTTGCAAAGTCTGCTCCCCAAGTTTCTCCACTTCTATCTGCCACAGCAACATTTGAGCCTAGATGAGGGGATGGTCCCGACAACTGCTTGGCCATCAAGCAGTATATCAAGGATAAGCCCACAAAGTGGGGCATCAAGTCTTTCCTTCTCTGTGAAGGTGAGACTGGCTACATTTTGAATGCAGAAATCTACACTGGTGCTGCACCAATGCCTATGAAAGACTTGGGCCCAGTAGAAATACAGTCATTCATCTCCTGACCTCATGTGCAATGGAAAATAAATCGCATGTGCTTGTCATGCACCGGTTCTACAGCTCTGTAACCCTTGCTAAATATGCACTGTCAGAATTACACACAGGAATTGTGGGAACCCTGCAGCAAAACAGGAAAAGTTTCCTAAGACGCTGAAAAGTGTAAAAAAAAAACTTGCTAGGGGTGACAGTCACTATCTATGTCAAGAAAGTGTAACATGTTCAGTTTTGCAGGATAGAAAGCCCATCACATTTATTTCGAACTATCACGATCCAGCCCAAATGTAGTAATAAACAGAAGAAATAAAGATGGCAGTGTGCAAGAAATACAGATGCCACAGCTGGTGAAGGACTATCATAAATATATGGGTGGCTGTGACAAAAATGACCAGATGATCCGCCTTCACCGGTCTCGTCATTACTGCTGGCCCCGGTGGCTTTTCATAAAATATTTTATGTGGGCCAGTTATAATTCTTATATTCTTCAAAGCAGCAAGCTGCTTCAAAAAAAAGCCAGTTTATTTCACCAAATATATTCAGAAACTGTGCCGGCAACTTATTGGTGGATACTTGACATCAGCCCCCTGCCACCCACAAAAGGAACCCTGCCCTCAATGGATTTCCCAGGCAATCATTTTCCAGAGATTCTCCCTGGGATATCGTCTGATCATATCTGTGTTGTGTGCATGGCAAAGCACTCCAGGTACAACAAGCAAAATCCTGGAGTGTCTTACAAAGACAATCCATGCAAGAAGGTGAAGAGCAACATCTGGTGCTCACTTTGCAAGAAGTACCTCTGCGTGAAACAAGGCTCATCCTGCTGTGTGGATTGGCACACAAAGGTGGAATATTGGCGCTAGATGGAAGGTAGACCTATTTTCTACAATGTCTCCAAGTTCCATCTTATTCTAACCACTTGTTTGCTTATAACTAACATTTTTCTATATCATGTTGATTTTTCTCTTTAATGCTCAGGAGCCCAGGTTAGGTTCAGGGCCTCAGGTCTGGTAAGGTTAAACATGCTTTTAGGTGCTGCAGTGTTTACCTACTTGCTTGGTTGGAAATGATGGATTCCTATTCTGGCTTTGTCTTCCTTTTTTCTAATTGTTTTCATGCTTGACTAAAATGGGGAAGTAATATTTTATGTGGGTAATATATTTTACCGATTTTCTGTTGGGAAAACAATAAAGCCTAAACTAAAATCAACTATAGATAAAACAACCCAAGCTCCATTTAT